>NC_091472.1:256510752-257170752 GCF_036971445.1 Narcine bancroftii
ATTTTGTGAGTCACGGGAATTACCTGATTAAAGTGAACTTTACATATCTAAGGACAACAATATAGATCATTCCAAATTACTTCACATTTTGCATTGTCTTTTGTGTCTTAAACTTGATGCTGGTGTATTAGGTAGGCATCGTAAGCAACCAGAAAACTCACTTATCCAGCATCTACCAAATCCTGTAGGTGCCAGATACCAGGGGTTTTATTGTACCTTGAAGAAGGGATCAGGCCCAAGAAGTCAGTGGTATATCTTTAATTCCTATGGCTGCTGTGAGACCGGCTAAGTTCCTGCAGCATTTCTGTGTGCTTTTACTCCAAGCACAGCGTCAGCAGACTTCCGTGTTTCTCTCCCAAGTTAACGTTGTAAGATCCCACAGCAATACCCATTGGAAGGTTTCCACAGAGAATGACATAATTTTATGTAACTCTGACATGGAACCTGCATCTGATACACAGGCAGATCTAACACCAAGAAATGGCCGGTGAGTCTCTGGAGTGGTGGAAATGGACGACGTCATCATTCACTCTTGGAAACCTGCATCTTGAAGCATAAAAAGGCAGGGAAATTCCTTTGGAAAAACATGAGGTGAGAATGCTTATGGATTCTTATCACCTCAGACTGTTTGGTAACTAAATTTGATTGACAGGGAAAGTGACCAACCTCTTCTCTATGACTAGTCAAAATTATCCCAAAATGGAAAACTGATCATCCATGTCCAGACCCAGGGTAAAAATGATCCTGGACATGTTCATCTTGTACTTTCCAGGGACTGACAGATGCCTGAGAGCAGGCATCACTGCCGACTAATCAAGTTCAGGGCATGTAAAATGGTGGGGCTGCTAGAGTTGCCGCTGGTGCAGACCCACGGGGTCCAACCTGCCAGTCTAACTGCCATAAAATCTGTACAGGTTTTAAATGGCCTGTTAATGGAACCAAAAGTGGTTTTATTTAAAAATTTGGTACCCAGGATGGCAGCACCTATAGTCAGCAAGAGTCTCAAGGGCTTGCAGACTCCAAGGGAGTGGAGGACTGGCACAGGGTACCAGAGAGCAGGGAGGACAGCTCTAACCCATTTGAGATGGAGAAGCAGATGAGACAACTGACAGAATTTGGACCATGATGGCAGGGCAGTGAGGGATTCTGTGGCTGAAGAACGTACGGACTGTTGGTGAATGCAGTGGAGGGATTCACGCTAGACGGTGGACTGCTGGAGATTGGCTCGAGACTGGCTGAAAGGGTACCAGGTATCGGATCCAGGATGCGAGAGGATGCTGAGGGTGGCCATGTCGGAGGTTTGGATCTGGAGCTTGGGCTGTTGATGGTTTGGACTGGACTCTGTGTGGCTGCAGGAGTTGTGGCAGTACTGGAGGTGAATCCACAGACACTCATAAACTCAGAGGGGGACTTTCTTTTGCTTCTCTTTCTTGAACTGTAAGAGGTGCTTCAGGCAATTTCTGCTGGTGGCAAAACTGTCTGCCTTAATGCAGACTAAAGCAAATTCCGTGTAATATTGCACTGTCTTTATTACATAACAATAAAGGAATCTTGAATTTTGAAGTTCATTTGTCATCTGATTGTACAAGTACCACCTGACATAAACAGCGTTCTCCGGTCTACTGCAGAACAGTGCAAAACACACATACAGACGTAACACGTGTTCAGTCAAACAATACATATATTAAAATAAATATTCTTAATCTATAGTAGAGCCACAGAGAGTTGTTTTAGCAGCCATTCAGTAGTCTCACTGGCCATGGTTAATTGTATGGTTACATCTCCTCCAAATTGAATACACACTTGTACACAAGAACATAAGGAGCAGGAGCAGAAACTGGCTATTTGGCCCATCGAATCTGCTGCACCATTCAACAAAATCATTGCTGATTTGGCCATGGACTCAGCTCCACTTACCCGCAGTTCCCCGTAACCTTTTCTGGTGATACACCACTAGCCTACTGCAGTGGACGACCTCTGTATCAGCAGGAAGAGCACTGGAGGACAAGACAACACCTGGCCAGCTGTCAATCAGCCGATCTGAATGGACCAAGCCCCACCCGGTCGCTGCCAATCATCCACCAGGATATAAGCCACATCTGGAAGCAGTAGTCCTATACACTAAAGCCTTCGACTCCAGATACCCCCAGGTCTCCTCGTGGACAGCACACACTGCAGCTGTGGCCCAAAACCAGCTGGTGGATGAAAGCATCGCTGCAGCAGGCGCCCCATGCCCTTGTGAGTACTGTGGGTCTGATTGATGGTCGCGACGAAATTGCCCGGCCAGGAACAAATTCGGCTCAAAATTCGACAAGAAAGGCCACTGCACTAAGGTATGCCTTTCTAAGCCTGCTGGCAGCTCAGCGGCCCTCTACGGCCAACATCTCTCCCTCCCAGTTCTGGCCACGTGCGATTGCTGGGCGGCGCCATTGCCCCTGCGTCTACTCTGGGCCTCCCCAGCCTTGGCAGCCCGACTTCCAGCTTCGCCGGCAACAATCGCTGTGTGCTCACCATGTGTCCAGACCAGGAATAAAGTCTGTTAATCAGTCTTTAAGTTTTGTGTCTGCTTTTCTGTATGACAGCGCCCCACACCCTTAATTCTGTCATTTTTCAAAAATCAATCTGTGCCTTAAATACATTCAATGAGGCAGCCTCGACTGCTTCCGTGGGCAGAGAATTCCACAGATCCACTCGTCTCTGGGAGAAGCAGTCTCTCCTTATCTCTTTTAAATCTACTCCCCTCTATCTTGAAACTTATCCCCAAGTCTCACATTCCAGTAGAACCAACCCCCTCCGCGCACAACCCCCTCCCCAGCCTCTATCTATTGAACCATCTGATGTCACTGGAAAATATGAGGGACAGAGACACCACTTTTCAAATTTGACTCAAATCTTTTTAAAGATTTGTGTGTATACTCTAAAGCTGTGTGTGTATAATCACACACACACATTTTGCAACCAGTGCACAAAGGCAATTAATGTGTGCACAAAAGGTTAGTCACCTAAAATAATGTAATAATTAATAATTATATTTAGCTCTCTGTTTCTGTTAACTAGTTAGTAGTTTGAACAAATAGTTAATCATGCTTATATTAAAACATGCCAATACAGTTTTATTAGCCATGAGAGATAGTGCTAAAATTATCTTGAAACAATTTCAAGTTTAAATTGGCACAAGTACATACTTTTGACAGAGGAAAATTAAATTGTACAACATAGATTCTTGTGCACACTGACTACCAAAAATTAGAGGGACATTGGTCATAGGTTATACAGCAGGGAGACAGGCCATTCAGTCCATCACATTCATATAAACCATCATACCTGTTTGCACTAATTCTATGCTAATTCTATGCTAATTCTACATCCTCATCAACTCCTCTCCAGATTATGCTGGTTCTCTACATACTTAGGGCGACTGAATGCTAAATTTGGGAAGTGCCAGCAACCCAGAGGGAAACCAGGCAGCCACAGGGAGAATGTGCCAACTCCACCTAGACAGCACAAGGTCTGGAATTAATTCTGGGTGACTGCAATAACTCTTTTAACTACATCACTATGTCACCCTATCCCTACAGATGATTCACATGTCTGGAGTGAATTATATGGAGATAGAATCATTTGTCGCTTTAAAATGCCTCTATATACAAGCAGAATGTCCACATTTAGTTGCTCTTTTAGAACAGCATAGGGTATTTGACTATTAACGTTATGCCAACAAACTTCCCTACCTCACTTCCATGACCCTCTATTTTACTTGCATCCTTATGCCTGTCTAAGAGTCATTTAAATGTCACTCATACCAGCCTCTATCACCACCCCAGCAAAGCATTCCAGGCACCCCCTACTCTGTATAAACTTATCCCTGATATTTCTCCTAAACTCTCCTCCCCTTGCCTTGTACAATGTCCTCTAGTGTTTGCTACTCTTGCGCTGGGAAAAAGGTGTTGATGGTCCACCCTATCTATGTCTCTCATAATCTTGTAAAGCTCTATTAAGTCCCCTCTCATCATTTGTCACTCCAAAGAGAAAAGCCCTAGCTCTGTTAACTGTGCCTCTGTTAACCTTGCCTCATAAGACACATTCTCCAATCCAGGCACCCTCTCCTCTGCACCTTTCCTGTAATGAGGCAATGAGAACTGAACATGATATTCCAAATTTGGTTTAACTTGAGTCTTATAGAGCTGTAACAATACCTCATGGCTCTTGAACTCAGTCCCCCAACTAATGAAAGCCAGCTTACCATAGGCCTTCTTAACTGCCATCTCAACCAGCATGGCAACCTTGAGAGACTAATGGATTTGAACTCCAAAGTCCCTCTGTTCCTCCACACTGTTAAGAATCCTGCTATTCTTTCTTTTCTTTGGCTTGGCTTTGCGGACGAAGATTTATGGAGGGGGTAAAAGTCCACGTCAGCTGCAGGCTCGTTTGTGGCTGACCAGTCCGATGCGGGACAGGCAGACACGGTTGCAGCGGCTGCAGGGGAAAATTGGTTGGTTGGGGTTGGGTGTTGGGTTTTTCCTCCTTTGCCTTTTGTCAGTGAGGTGGGCTCTGCGGTCTTCTTCAAAGGAGGTTGCTGCCCGCCAAACTGTGAGGCGCCAAGATGCACGGTTTGAGGCGATATCAGCCCACTGGCGGTGGTCAATGTGGCAGGCACCAAGAGATTTCTTTAGGCAGTCCTTGTACCTTTTCTTTGGTGCACCTCTGTCACGGTGGCCAGTGGAGAGCTCGCCATATAACACGATCTTGGGAAGGCGATGGTCCTCCATTCTGGAGACGTGACCCACCCAGCGCAGCTGGATCTTCAGCAGCGTGGACTCGATGCTGTCGACCTCTGCCATCTCGAGTACTTTGACGTTAGGGATGAAAGCGCTCCAATGGATGTTGAGGATGGAGCAGTGACAACGCTGGTGGAAGCGTTCTAGGAGCCGTAGGTGATGCCGGTAGAGGACCCATGATTCGGAGCCGAACAGGAGTGTGGGTATGACAACGGCTCTGTATATGCTTATCTTTGTGAGGTTTTTCAGTTGGTTGTTTTTCCAGACTCTTTTGTGTAGTCTTCCAAAGGCGCTATTTGCCTTGGCGAGTCTGTTGTCTATCTCATTGTCGATCCTTGCATCTGATGAAATGGTGCAGCCGAGATAGGTAAACTGGTTGACCGTTTTGAGTTTTGTGTGCCCGATGGAGATGTGGGGGGGCTGGTAGTCATGGTGGGGAGCTGGCTGATGGAGGACCTCAGTTTTCTTCAGGCTGACTTCCAGGCCAAACATTTTGGCAGTTTCCGCAAAGCAGGACGTCAAGCGCTGTTAAGAATCCTGCTATTAGTCTTGTGCTTTACCTTCAAGTTTGAACTTCCAAAATGCAAAATGCAAAATGCAAAATGCAAATTTTATTAGAGGATTCATCACATGACTTGCTTTGATTGACCTTGCAAAATCCCCACTTATTAATGAATGATAATTTCTTGTCTTCTACTTAATACAATATTCTGGCACAATGAAAGCCTGTCAAAGCTCCTTTAATCCCTTGTATTCTTACTCCTTCTAATCTGCTACACAAAAATATCCAGAGACATGAAGGGAAGCCTCATACTTCTGATAAGTGACACAATGTTGTTTCACCCTCATTACTGCACTCAGCAGCATCTGAAAATAATTCGCTTTCGAGAATTCACACAGAGCTTGGACAGTAGACTCAAATTTTATCGAATAATTTTTAATGATCAAAAAGAGAATTTAAACCAAATTTAAAAAGAGCAGACTTTTTTTTCTTGAAACCACATGGAAATTTAAAAAAAAATGACATAGGTAAGACACATAGTAGAAAATGATTTTAGGGCTAGAATTTAATTTGTTGGGTTTGGAAACAGGTGCTCGAAGCTAGCTCCTGCAGCTTGTGACATGATCAACATCTGTAAGTAGATTAGATTGTGTGAGCAATAGCAATTATCGATAAGGAGACACAAAACGTGTGGTTTGTGGTGTTAGAGATAAACCAAACGAATTTAAATCAATTCACTGAGGTCTTTGGTTTCAGCAGCTTTCAAATACTCTCACTCACATCGCTCATTCTGGCTTCTCACACTAAGAAAGAGGACTACAGCATTATTGACCCCTTCATCGAAAACAGCACAAGGCACAGCGCAATATTGAGGGACTGTTGCAATGCATCAACTGCATCTTTTCAGTCTCATTACTCTGAATAGCTTATCATTCTTTGCTTATCCATAAAACTGCATATACATCTCTTCATACATGAGGTATGATGAGATGAAGAGATGTATAAGCTTTCTTAAAGCACATGACCCTGAACTAGGTTGAGGACACCCTGCAAGTTAAACTGATTTGGAATTTAAATGCCCAGAAATGTAGAAGACTCCAGAAGGTAACAAGCATAGCAAACTGTATCACAGACAGTCCTCCCATCCACTAAATACATCCATGTGAGTTGTTACCTTAAGAAGGTAGCCGACATCCTAATGAACTCATCACCCCAGTCACAATCTTTTCTCATTGCTACCTTCAGCAGAAGATACAGAAGTCTGAAGACCAGGTTCAAGAACAGTTTCTTTCCAATAGCTATCAGTCTCTTGAATCTCCTCATTACACAAATCAAGGACTGCTCCGACACCACAAAAGGACAGTTTGCACTAATGCAAAGTCATTTTCTTTGCACAAGGATAACTGAATTTTTTTTTTGTATTTATTGTCTCTTTTTAATCCAAAATCATTCTACTTGTTTGTGTTTGTAGTTGTTTTTCTTAGAAGTATCTGTTCAGCTGCAGCACATTAAGAATTTTTGTCCATATGCTCATTGTACAATGTATATGACAATAAATACCTGTGTCGACAGTCTGTCCACAACTTCATGCACTGCCAAACCAAGGCCACCCATAAATTGGAAGAGCAACACCTAATATTCTGCTTGGGCACTTTCCAACTGGATACATTAACATCGACTTCTCCAGTTTCTGCCACACCACTCCCCGTTTTCTCCTTTGCTTATCTTGCCACTTCCATGAATGAGTTCACTTCTCAGTTCTTGCTCGCTCAACCTTTTTTTTAAATTTATGCCGGGCAATCCTGCAGTCTTCTTAGGCAATCCCTTGGGGTCAATTTTAATGCACTTCCATTTAATCTGCTTTCATTTTTAGTGCAGTCCCAGTTCTGAGTTGAGACATGAACTGAAGCAGTGTGCAGCCTCTGCAGCCATTGCAAAAGATCCTGGGCATATTTTGAACAGAATTTAGGGGAGTTCTCTCTGCATTCCTGCCCAATATTTATCACTTTGCCAATGTTATGAGAAAAAAGATCCTCATGGAGTTTGGAGCTGCAGATGTTTTACTCAGCACAAACCAAAAAAGGGGAGTGAAACCACCAGTGTCAGCAGATCCAGTGAGTGAAGTAAGAAGCTTTTTCAAAAAATGTGGCTTCCCCTTTACCACCATCAACTCAGCCCTTACCTGCATCTTCTCCAATTCCCACACAATTGCCCTGCCCTTTCTGCCACAAAAAGCAACAAAAATAGGATTCTCCTTCTCCTCACCTACCACCCCACCAGCCTCCTCATCCATGTATCATCCTCCACAATTTACGTCTCCTACAATGTAATCCGATCACCAGATACATCTTCCCCTCTCCTCCTTTCTCCACCTTTCATAGGGACTGCTCCCTCCATGATATCCTCATCAACTCATTTCTTTCCATTAATTGCTCCCTTGGCACCTACCCCTGTGTCTGCAGGAAGTGCCACGCATGCGCCCACACCTCCTCCCTCACCATCACCCGGGTCCCCAAGTAGTACTTCCAAGTGAAGCAAAACTTCACTTGTGAATCGGCAAGATCTGGGGGTCTCATTGTGACCTTCTCTACATTGGAGAGACTGGACGCAGATTGTAAGATCATTTCGCTGAGCACCTTCACTCTGTCTCCTTTGATGATAGGGATCTCCAAGTGGCCAACCGTTTCAATTCTGCATCCCACTCCCACACTGACATGTCTATTTATGGCCTCATGTACTGTCAAACCAAGGCCACCGGTAAATTGGAGGAGCAATGCCTATTATTCTGTATGGGCACTTTCTAACTGGATGGCATTAACATTGACCTCCATTTTCTGCCAGACCACTCCTCATTTTCCCTCTCTTCCCTATCCATCTGTCTCCTTTCCTCCATCTTTCCACCACCCCCCTTCCTTCTCCATTTCAGAGCCATCCACCCTCCCCCTGTTTGCTGGTGTGCCCTTACGTCCCTTATCCATCCTCTTTCCAATGGGCCTGTGCTCCTCCCCTGCCCCTCCCCCCACCATTTTATATAGGCACCTGCCTACATTTTGCTCATACCTTGATGAAGGGCTGAGGCCCAAAAGTTATCTTTATCCTTGCCATATTACATATGTTGTTTGACTTGCTGAGTTTTTACAGGATTGTGTTTTTGCTTCAATCACAATGTCATGTTTCTTTTGTCATTTATTGTTTACCAGTATTGTTTTTCACCCATTTCTCAGTATAGTTATGGTTAGAGTTTTGATGTAGTCCAATAATCCTCGACCACTTGTCTAAGCATTTGATTGTTAGGTACAGGAATATTTCATGGTTGTGTCATCTTTTCTTCTAGTATTTAAGCGATATCTCATGCAGGTACCTTCTGAGAGATCAGGTACTGTCCTGACAGTTTCCAAAGTATATCTTCCGAGTGACCTCCCACTGTAAACATGTACCCTGACCCCCTTCACAGACAGTGATGTTTGTTTATGCGATCCTCCTCATAATTTCTAAACCAACTACTGCTCTTTAGCTACATTCAGAAGTAATTTGAAGATTTCTGGTATGAATTAATTTAATGATTCCTCACAATACATATTTTTTGGAGTATAGTCGCTACTCCCTAACAAAACTAATTGATTCTGTTCCCATTTCTGTGTATGTGAGCTTGACGTACATCAAGTGGTTCCTAAACTTTTTTGGGCTGCTGCCTCCTTGGCTCCCAGACCGTCCTAGAGTGTCTCCCCACCACCCCCCCCACCCACCCCACCACCAACTCCACACCCACATACAATGAACACACACTTCTTTCTTGGAATTAGGTCTACTGCAAATCTAAAGCCACAACTAATCTAACACTATAAACAAGTGTATATATTTCAAAAATAAAACTTATAGTAAATCAATTTATTTAGCAGTATGAAAGGGTAAATTTACATCTCAACTGCAACTACATTGTCTTCAAAGTTTGAATGGGATGGATGTGCTTGGTGCAGAAATATTAGCTTCTCAACATCAAGCTGTCAGCTGTTTGCTGGGCTGAGGCCATGTTTTATTCTGCAACAAAAAATATGTTCTTGTAAAAATATGCCAATCACAACAAAATGCAGCAGAAAAAAACCCATAAGGAAATGTAATAGCAATGCAATTACTAGGAAAAGTGCATAAAACAATAATTCAAGTAAGAATGTGAAACAAAAAAATCATATGTTTAAGAACTACTTACCATTAGAAGTTACAGTTAGATGTAAATACATAAGGAAAACTATGACCTGTAACAGGTAACACCACATAGCCTGTATATGTATATCATGTATATGTGCATTCATGAAATATAAGTTAAAACTGCCTGATGTTGCATAAATATAAATAAATGAATATATTGTGTGCTGCTATGGAGAATGACAAAACAACACATTTCTAGCAAAAATCAAATGTAATGACCATGTAAATCACAGCAAAGCACATCAGAAAAAACTTGAGGAAATATTTTGATGTTTCCCAAACATAACTTTATTATATTATAATTTAAATGTAAATTACAAGACTGAAGATAACTTGGAAACCTAGAGCCTTGGCCCTTGCAGAAGTCAAAATGCGATGATCAGCAGTTCCCTTGGCATCTGCTGTCAGATCTAGCTGGCATGTGGAGCATGTCCTGTCCAGACCACGTTACCAAAATGCAGACAAATGTTCAGACTGCCCCCTTTTTCTAACCACCCCCTTGAATCTTTCCACTGCTCTCAGAGGGGCGGCACTGCCCACTTTGGGAATGACTGGTGAATTGGTTGCCATGTTTCCAATGTTGAAATAATGGCTACATTTCAAAGAGGCTTCCTTTTCTCAATTATCAAATGCATCATATATTACATACATGCAATTCTTTCATGTGTTTGAATATGTAAAACATAGCGCACATGGAATTCTTTCACGTGTTCAAATGTGTAAAATATATTACATACATGCAATTCTTTCATGTGTTTGGACATGTAAAACAGATAGGAAGACATTTTTAAGCCATTGAGTCCAGTCAATGATCCCTGCCAACCCACTATCACATCCCCACCTCAAATCTATTTTGATCTGTCAACTCAGAATACTGCAATAATTTACAGGGCCACCACTGTGTATTTGTGAGAACAGCTGCAGTTGCTGCTGAGAGCTGTGATGTTCCTTCTTGTGCAGAATTATTTTCCCTGGCTGCCTTTCATGTGACAGTGGACACAGCCGTGCTGGTGTATAACTAAACAGCAATGTTCCTAACTCAACACAGGGCTTTCACAGTAGTGGATGCAGTTACTGCCAATTCATAGATGCAGAAAGAGATGAACAGCTCTCATGCATTTGACAGATTGAAGTGTGAAGACTAATCTGTTTCCACACTTGGGCTGGAAGAAGACTGTGCAATGTACCAGGGAAATTTCCCTTCTGTCTTTGAACTCTCCTTCTTGAAAGGTCACAGTAATCTTTTGAATCCCAACCCCAGATGGAAGTAGAAGGGATCTTATTTCATTGATGCTCTGAAGTGATGTATTACAGCTGCCTGACCTACACAGTGGGCTCCTGTACCATCAATTCCTTGAACTCAGTTGAGCTACCTAAAAGAAAAAAAATCATTTATTATCTAACATCCTTTCCACTACATTCCATTTTATAACCCCCTTCACACATTTTTAAATATTTCAGCTGCAAAAATGGTCTGATGATGTATATTTTAAGTGGGGGAAATAAAGTATGAAATAAAATCCTTAAAATCTTTCCATTGGTTGGTTTTGTTGTGGAATCAAGTTAACCAGTCACATATTGACCATGTCTAAGCAAAAACTTCTTTTATATCAATATTTCTAACAGGTTCATAGGACAAAACGCAGTCAGAAGGAAACTCTCTTTCAGAATAGTACTGAAAATGCCAGCTCTGTGAATAACGAAAAGCCACAAGTGGTCCAGACCCCTAACTCTGCCCCTCTTTTACTGTCACACAGCTGCTTTGTCCTTTCATCTTTGGGATTTAAGTCAAAATTTGGAATGCGCACTCAAGCACACATTTGGAGTACAAAGTGTGTATAGAATTCTAGTCCATATTTGTATGGTCAGCCACTGATCCCACAATCAAATAAGTCAAATATTTTCTATGAGCATCCTATGCCATCGATACTCTGTGGTTATTAAGGGATCACATAAGGTGGTATGTGTGTGAAAAAAAAAGGTTGAGAACCACTGCCATAAGACATTGGAGCAGAAATAGGCTATTCAACCCATCGGTCTACTCGATGGATCATGAGCTGATCCATTTTCCCACTCAGCCCCACTGCTCAGCCTTCTCCCCATAACTTTTGCTGCCCTGGATAATCAAAAACTTCTGAATCTCCGTCTTAAATACACTCAATAATTTGGCATCCTCAATGGCCTGTGGTAACAAATTCCACAGATTTACCACCCTCTGGCTGAAGAATTCCCTATGCATTTCTGTTCTAAGCAGATACCTGAATTTGGAATGACTCTCCCACCATGGGGAACAACCTTTCTACAACTACTCTTTCCATGCCTTTCAACATTCAAAATGTTTATGCACTTAGAACTAACTCCTGTCTGCATTGCATAAGGTCTAAGTCTTGCCATCTTTAGATGGAGCACTCAAGTGATTAAAGGGTGACTAAGAATGTCCCATGCTCCACCTGGATACAGTGTGTCTAGCACACTGGGGACACCAGAGAGGCTGGAAATGTTGGAATCTGGTGCTAAAAGTAATCTGCTGGAGGAACTCAGTGGGCTGTGCAGCATCGAGGGAGAAAAAAATGGTCAACCTTTTGGGCTCAAATCCTTTATCAAGACTCTGGGAAATTCAGTAAATGCTGAAATCATTTGTCACCTGCATTCCCGGTGAAATGAGTCATTATTCCACCTCCTGCGTATAATGTTCTGCTACAATGAGACCACTAACCAATTAGGATGTATTCTTCATTCAGAGAGTAAAAATCAGGAACCCTTACTCCAAAGCAACCTGCTGCAAAAAAAGAATCAAGTAAGATACCCAGAAGACTAATATTGTGAGACTTCTATTTTTGAAATGGTTGAGGAGTTAACTAAAAAGACTAGCAGGAAAATGGAAAATTGTGATAGGTAGATACAACATAAAAGTCCAGAAAATATGACAACGAGATAGTCACCAATAAACCCAATGGGGAATTCAGGAGAATCATCTTTATCAGAAAGTGGTTAAGTTTGAGTTCAAGTTTATTATCATCTGATTGACGAAACAGAGTCTCTCCAGACCAAGTGAACACACAAAAACACACAATACACAGTCCATAATGATCACGTAAATAACCAAATTTAACTAAAAAAAATAGACATGCAGCATGGTAACAGTCCATTTCAGATCATCAGTTTCCTCCCACACTCCAAAAGTGTATGGGATTGTTAGATTAATTGGGTGCAATTGGCGGCAGAGGTTTCATGGGGCTGGAAGAATCTTCTACTCTACTGTATTGCTAAAATATATTTATTATTTGACTGCTTACACCCACTTTACAATAGACAATTAGAAAGTTTACCTCACTATCACTTTGTGTGGACAAAGTCCCACTTCCGCACTGAAGGGACCCTTGGTCGTGTTGTGGCAGAATTGGAGCTTATTGGATCAGACCTGATCTGCTAGTTCATGCCATGAATTCCTTTGTTGTAGGAGGAGCAGCTGAGATGTACCACCATCGATTACCCTTGGCCTGGCCAGCACTACAATCAAGCCAAAGAGATCAACCATAGTTAGAACCATAGAACCATTTAACATTAGAGCACAGGAAAAAAAAGGTCCTTGTGGACTGTTCCAAACTATGATTCTACCTAATCCCTCTGACCTGTACCCAGTTGATAGCCCTCCATACCCCTCCCCTCCATGTATCTGTCCAATTTTTTTTTAAATGTGCAAATCGAGCCCACATTCACCACATTTTTCTGGCAGCTCCTTCCACACTCCCACTACTCTCTGTATGAAGTTCCCTCTGCTGTTCCCCCTAAACCTTTCTCTTTTCACCCTAAAACTATGTCCTGAGATTTGTATCTCTCCTAAACTCAGTGAAAAAAGCCTATTTGTATTTACTCTATCTATACCCCTCAAACTTTTGTATACTTCTATCAATTCTCCCCTTATTCTTCTATGCTCCAGGGAATAAAGTACTAGCCTGTTTAACCTTTCCCTATTACTCAGCTCCTGAAGTCCCGGCCACATCCAAGTAACACTTCTTTGCACTTTTTCAATCTTATCGATATCTTTCCTGTAGTTAGGTGACCAAAATTGCACATAATCCTCTAAATTTGTCCTCACCAATGTCTTATACAACTTTACTATAACGTCCCAACTGCTATAGCCAACACTTTGATTTATGAAGGCAAATGTTAGAAAAGCTCTCTTTGCAACCAGTTCAGTGAAGAATGAAGCAGGGCATGCTGGGAACAGCAACAGACATACATAAAATGAGATGCCAAGCTGGTGATGCGCTGCAGTGCAGGACCACATACACAGTGAATGGAAAACCTGAATTCAATAGATAGGTGATCCCATGGCCAATGGATCAGGTCAATGCTCTGAAGTCTTACCAGGTCATGAATTAATCAGAATAAGAATTTAGTGCCATGAACATTTCGCAAACTTTGTGGTTTTGCAGCAGCATCACATTCCAAACATTGCTATAAATTAATTTAAAAATAAATTAGTGTAAAAGAAGAGAAAGTGAGGTAGTGTCTGTGGTTCTTTGTCCATTCAGAAATCTGATGGCAGAAGCTGGTTTTTACTGTTGGGTGCTTATCTTCAGTTTCTTTCTTGGTTGTAACAGGGTCCATGAGGTTGCTTTTTTTTTAACACTGCCTCTTGCTGAAATCCTTGATGGAGTGAAGACTGTTGCCCATGATAGAGATGGCCGAGTTCACAACTCTATGTAGCCTTTTTCTGTCCTGTTCATTGGCACCTCCATACCAGACAGTGATGCAACCAGCCAGAATGCCCTCCATGGTACACCTGTCGAAATGTGCAACAGTCTTTGATTTAATTTCACTTTGAAATTAATTAGAGGTTCTAAGATCAGCCTCATTCTCAGAAGTGACAGGGCTCTGCATATGAGTGTGAAAGACAAGGATGAAAGAGTTGCAGTCACGTTCTGCCATCATTTGTTTCAGATTTCCAGCATTCATTGTTTTTTGTGACTTTTAGAGATGGGTATGTTTGCTGGTTATTGCAGTTTTAATTTCCATTCACAACTCCTTGGCAATTGGAGTGATCATGCTTGTGTGGAACAAGGTCTAGTCACCATTTGGGCATGAGCAAGCAAGTGTTACTAACATTGCCATATACATTTTGGCAAAAGAACATTTCCAAGCAAAGTTCTTATAGACCTATATCTTTGTTATATTTTGATTATAAAATTGTAATGAAGGTTCAAGCTAATAGATTGGCAAAGTATTTACCATCATTGATTCATATAGATCAAGCTGGATTTATTAAAGATCATTATTCTGCAGATAATATTACAAAGCTAATTAGTCTGATAAATATTTCATAGGAGGAATCCAATTTACCAATGATCTTATCATTAGATGCTGAAAATGCATTTGATAGAGTAGAATGGGAATTTTTATTTAAAGTATTGGAAACATTTAAATTTGGACCAATATTTATTAGTTGGATTAAGGCAATATATAAAAATCCTTTGGCTGGAGTTGTGACGAATGGACAGATGTCATCGCCATTTATATTAGAGACATCTACTAGACAGGCTTGTCCTTTGTCATCGGTATTGTTTGCATTGGCTATTGAACCTTTGGCTCAGTTAATAAGACAAGATCATAATATTGAAGGTATCAAAGTGAAATATGAAAAATATAAAATTAAATTATTTGTGGATGATGTTTTGATTTATTTAGCAGAACCAAAAGAATCCTTGAAATTTTTATATGATAGATTGGAAAAATATGGAGAAATATCTGGTTATAAAATTATTTGGGGAAAAAAGTGTAATTATGCCATTGATTGAGGCTGATTATACTTCTTGTAAGAATATTATTCAATTTAAATGGTCAGATCACATTAAATTTTTAGTATTAAAATGAATATTTTTCCTTGATTGCAATATATTTTTCAGTCTATTCTTTGTAAAGTTCCTCAAATTTTTTTAAAGATTTGAATTTTATAGTTAGGAAGTTTTTATGGAAAGATAAAATGGGAAGAGAAAATTAACATGGAAATATGAATTGGGAGGTCTACAACTTCTGAATTTTCAAAATTATTATAATGCAGCACAATTAAACTTTATTAATAGAATGTTTGATTTGGAAAGTAGATTGAATTGGGCAGATATTGAATTAAATTGAATTAATGAGAATAAGAGATCCATTTATATATAAATGGAATTTGAAATTGTCGCGTAAGTATAATTCACTGATTTTGATACATTGGACAGAAATTTGGAATAGGATAAATGAAGAAATAGGTACATGTGGTAAAGTTTCTTGGAAAACACCTTTGTATCAGAATAAACTTTTTCCATTTATGGTTAATAATCAACTTTGAAAATATGGGATCAAAAAGGAATTAAAACTGTACAGGATTATTATGAGGCAGGTTATTTTATTTCCTTTTAAAGAATGGAAAAACATAAAGTACCATCAAATAATCTTTTTTGTTATTATCAAGTTAGAGTTCTGTTACTGAATGATTTTTGGGAATAATTTGAAGTTACCTATCCAGACTAAGTATATCATTTTAATCATGGAAGGTAAGAAAAAAAGATTTATGAAGGTGGGAGGAAACCGGAGTCCCAGGAGAAAACTCGTGCAGACACAGGGAGAACGTACAATCTCCTTACAGACAGAACAGGATTCAAACCCAGTTCTGGTCCCAACCACTGGCTCTGTAAAGGCGTTGTGCTAACCGCTATGCCAACTGTTGTGGTGTATTTTCTCCGACTTAAATACAAATTTTAGTTAAAGATAGACCTAGGTAACGGAACTCTTTTTTAACCCAGGGACTGCCTTTAGTATGTGAATTATTCAAAGGGGTTATGAGAGATTGGATATACAAGTATTTGGATAGCCAGGGACTGATTAGAGATAGTCAACATGGCTTTTTGTGTGGTAGGCTGTGTTTAACCTATCTTAGAGTTTTTCAAGAAGGTTACCAGGAAATTTAATGAAAGAAAGGCTGTGTATGTTGACAAGATCCTGCATGGAAGGTTAAAAAGGAAGGTGCATATGCTCAGTATTCATGGTGAGGTAGTGAACTGCATTTGACAATGGCTGTTTGGGAGAAGCCAGAGAATGGTGGTGGATGATTGTTTCTCAGACTGGAGGCCTGTGACTAGTGGTGTGCCTCAGGGATCATTGCTACTACCATTATTGTTTCTCATCTATATTAATGTTCTGGATGATAATGTGACAAATTGGATCAGTTAGTTTGCAGATAACACTTAGGATTGGAGGTGATGTGGAGAGTGAAGCAGGTTTTCAAAGCTTGCAGAGGGATCTGGACCAGCTGGAAAAATGGGCTGAAAAATTGCAGATGGAATTTAATATAGGCAAGTGTGAGGTGTGCAATTTGGAAGGACAAATCAGAAAAGGACATGCATAGTCAATGGTAGGGCACTGAAGAGTGCAGTAGAACAAAGGGGCCTAGGAATACAGATACATAATTCCCCAAAAGTGGTGTCACAGGTGGAGTTCTAAAGAGAAATTTTGGCATATTGGCATTTATAAATCAAAGTATTGAGTACAGGAGTTGGGATGTTATGGTAAAATTGTATAAGGCACTGGTGAGCCCAAATTTGGAGTATTGTGTATAGTTTTTGTCACGTAACTTCAGGAAAGATGTCAATAAGATAGAATGAGTGCAGAGAAGATTTACTAGGATGTTGCATGGACTCCAGGAATTGAGTTACGTGGAAAGGTTGAACAGGTTGGGCTTTATTCTTTGGAGCGTAGAAGAACGAGGGGAGATATGATAGAGGTATTTAAAATTATGAGGGGGATAGACAGAGTAAATGTAGGCAGATTTTTCCACTGAGGGTAGGTGAGTTACAAACCAGAGGACATGGTTAAGGGTGAAAGGGGAAAGGTTTATTTTCCCTTCTTCACACAGAGAAGGGAGGGAGCGTGGAATGAGTTGCCAGATGAAAAAGTGAATGAAGGTTCAATTTTAACTTTTAAGAAGAATTTGGACAGGTAAATGGATGGGAGAGGTATGGAGGGCTATGGACTGGGTGCAGATCAGTGTGGCTAGCCATTAAAATGGTTTGGCACAGAATAGGAGGGTCAAATGAGCCTGTTTCTGTACTGTAATGTTCTATAGTTCTATGGTATCTTGTAACTGAGTAAATTATTTCAAAATATTGATATATTTATTTAAAATTATATCTTTATATGTGACTTTTATGTGCCATTTATCGTGTAGTGTGTGAACTGTGGTCAGTGAATCGCTGTTTATTCTTGTTCTACTGTATATGTGCAGTCAGATGATAATAAACATGAAATGAGCTTGCGTAGACAAGTGCTGCTCCAACAGTTCTGTGAAAAGCTTAACCCCTCTCCACCTTCTTGAATGTATAGTGTTCGATGTTCATACCAGGTACAAAATTTTCACCCAGACTTGTCTGAAAACATTTCCAAAACCTGCAGTTTCTACCATTCAGAAGTACAAGAAATGTGACTGCGAGAAACGCCACCATCATTAGAAAATTCCTCTCAAGATGCCATCCTGATATCGAAGTACAAGTCAAGGTGCAAGTCCTCGAACATTTTCAATGGAGGCCCTACGGCTTTCCATTGGGGCCACAGCATACTTAAGCCTTGTTTTCTTTTAACCTCGCGTAACATAAATGTTTTTCATGTTTTATTTTAATGTAGTCAGTAGGAGTGAAGTACGGAAGAAACCAAAACTTGACTGCTTCTCAGGGAAGGGGCCCATAAAATTTGAAAAGACTCCTGGTGGGGGCGGCATAGCTGAAAAAAAAAGGTTGGGAATGGCTGCTCCAGGAGGTCCTGAACAAAATGACTGGCAGCCATTCTGGAAAATAGTTCATTGCCACCTTTATGATGACTTTTAGGGATGGCCAACAAATTTTGTCCTTGTCATTAATTCCTAGATCCTGGAAAATTAGTGCATTTAAAAAAAAATCCTTGAAGTAAAAAAAATGTAGGAAATACTCAGCAGGTTAGGCAATCCCAGTAGGAGTTATTATTTCAGGGAGATGATCTTTTATTAGAACACTGAATAGAGTGATTCATTAAAAGCACCGCAGTGTCTTCATGGTCTCTATTTCTATCCCTTGATTTATCCAGTCACATTAAGTGCTCTGGATTTTATAAACCTGTAGACAGTGCCTCTACATTCCTCAGGAATTTGTGGAGGTTTAGTATGACAAATTTCTACACATATATGATATTAAGTGTGCACATGGTCTGGTATAGGGACACCAATACCTCTGAGTATAAAATGTAGTGGATCAATTTGTTTAGATTTCTTTATTTGTTTACATGTTTATGTTGAGTCATTTTTTTTTGCTCTACCAATAAGTGATAATTTTGCCTCGCCCGTAGGAAAAAGAATCTCAGGGTTTTGTATGATGTCATGTATGTACTCTGACAATAAATCTGAAATCTCCTCTACTGAGTGACATTGTTAAGTGCAGAACCATGTAACAACAATCCTACTAACTCTTATCCACTTAGAGGCCACTTTAAATTTGTTATCCTGATTCCTGTTCTGTAGGATGTGCTCTGTGCTTCAAGATTCCACAATGTGCTGGTCCATTCCATTTTGTAGGGATTGCTACAGAATTCAGGACTTTAAGGTTTGCTATAGGTTTCGGTGTCCCTCCTATTATGCAGCAGAATCCATTCAACAGAGATGAGGAGGACTTTCTTTACCCAGAGAGTTGTGAATCTACAGAATTTGTAGTTGTGGATAGCTGTGGCGGCCAAGCCATTTACTATACAGGTGGATATGTTCTTGATTAACAATGGGATCAAGGGTAAGCAGAGAAAGAAGAGTAAACTGGCCATGATGTATTATCAGGGTGGACTCAATGGGCTGAATGGCTTAATTCCACTTGTATATCTTATTTCTGGTTTAAAATGTCCAGGTTTTCCATATTCCTGTTTCTATGAGTGTAAATAAATCTTGTCCTTGCCCCAATTTGCAGCGACCATAAGGGGTTGCAGACTCTGGGGAAGCAGAGGACTGGTTCAGGGTACTAGAAAACAGGAAGACCGTGATCATGGACAGTGACCACAGTGAGGGGCTCTGATGCTGAAGGACACACAGGTGGTGAGCTGTTGGCTACTCAAGGCGAGGAATCTACACAGGCTGTGGACTGCTGGAGACTTGTTCAAGATTAGCTGAAGGTGCACCAGGATTCAGAACCAAAATGCGAGAGAGTGCCGAGGGTGCTGAAAATCTTCCTGATTGTGTCAGAGATTTGGATCTGGAGTTGGGGTTGTTGCTGGTTTGGACTGAGGCTGTGTGGCTGTGGGGGCTAAAGGATAACACTGAAGGTGAACCCATGAGTACTAGTGACTCGAGGTGGGGGGGGGGGGGACTCTCTTTTGCTTCTCTTTCTCTGATTGTAAGGAGCACTGGGCCATTTCTGCTGATGGTGAATCTCTGTCTGCCTTATGAGAGACTAAAGAAAATTTTGAAGTAAAACACGAAAGTCCACAGACAGTGTGGTTGAAGTAAAAGCACAAAGCTGGTCAAACAGTTTACCTTATGTAGCAAAGATAAAGATACATAACCAATGTTTCGGGCTTCAGCCCTTCGTCAAGGTATGGAAAAATGTCAGCAGGCCAAACAAAATGGTTGAGGGGGTGTGAAGAGGAGCAGAGTCCCAAGGGGGGATAAGGGAGGGAGGAAACAGCAGTAAGCAGGGAGAAGGCTCCATGTCCTGGTTTTTAGGGACTGGTTTTAGACCCAGCCAACATCTGGTTCTTCTGGTGTTAGTACTGTAGTTTACCCAAGGACCCAGTCAGGTGAGAGTTAAAAATGCCTAGATTTTAACCAAATGGTTAAACATGCCCCTCACAGCACCTCCCTTATCAATAAATCCCATCTACCCCATTCCTGCCCTCCTCGAGGCCACACCCATTTCTAAACCCCGCCCCTCTCAGGCCCCAGTGCAGGGCGCTGCGTGCGTGGCCCCTTTAAGGGCAGTTCCTGGCTTCGCCGACCCGCCCGCCGGAGCCGCTTTAACAGCGCGCCGCTTCCCGATATCCCACTACGCCGCCCCCGGTGAATCACCGAGCAACATGGCCGAGTCCGCCAAGGGAGTGAGCGCCGGCTTCATCGCCAAGAACGTCCAGAAGAAGATTAACCGGGCGCAGGAGAAGGTGGGTGGCGGTGGACGGGCCGGCGATGACCCCGAGGCTGCCTTGCTCTGCGGCAGTCGCTGTGATGGACGGCGAGAGGCGCGGCTTCAAGCCGGTGCCGGTTACGGGGATCCGGGGCAATCGGTGCCGTCCCGTATTGGGGAGGGGAGTCGGGGAAAGTCAGTGAACGGGATCCTAGGGAGAGGTCGGGTCCGGGGGGAGTCCGGTGAACGGAATCCCGTGGGGGGGGGGGGGTTGGGAGGGGATAGGACCGGGGAGAGTCCGATGAACGGGATCCGGAGGAGGGGTCGGGACCGGGGGGAGTCCGGTGAACGGGATCCGGGGGAGGGGTCGGGACCGGGGGGAGTCCGGTGAACGGGATCCGGGGGAGGGGTCGGGACCGGGGGGAGTCCGGTGAACGGGATCCGGGGGAGGGGTCGGGACCGGGGGGAGTCCGGTGAACGGGATCCGGGGGAGGGGTCGGGACCGGGGGGAGTCCGGTGAACGGGATCCGGGGGAGGGGTCGGGACCGGGGGGGAGTCCGGTGAACGGGATCCGGGGGAGGGGTCGGGACCGGGGGGAGTCCGGTGAACGGGATCCGGGGGAGGGGTCGGGTCCGGGGGGAGTCCGGTGAACGGAATCCCGTGGGGGGGGGGGTTTGGAGGGGATAGGACCGGGGAGAGTCCGATGAACGGGATCCGGGGGAGGGGTCGGGACCGGGGGGAGTCCGGTGAACGGGATCCGGGGGAGGGGTCGGGACCGGGGGGGAGTCCGGTGAACGGGATCCGGGGGAGGGGTCGGGACCGGGGGGAGTCCGGTGAACGGGATCCGGGGGAGGGGTCGGGACCGGGGGGAGTCCGGTGAACGGGATCCGGGGGAGGGGTCGGGACCGGGGGGAGTCCGGTGAACGGGATCCGGGGGAGGGGTCGGGACCGGGGGGAGTCCGGTGAACGGGATCCGGGGGAGGGGTCGGGACCGGGGGGAGTCCGGTGAACGGGATCCGGGGGAGGGGTCGGGACCGGGGGGAGTCCGGTGAACGGGATCCGGGGGAGGGGTCGGGACCGGGGGGAGTCCGGTGAACGGGATCCGGGGGAGGGGTCGGGACCGGGGGGAGTCCGGTGAACGGGATCCGGGGGAGGGGTCGGGACCGGGGGGAGTCCGGTGAACGGGATCCGGGGGAGGGGTCGGGACCGGGGGGAGTCCGGTGAACGGAATCGGGGAGGGGGGAGGGTCGGGTCCGGAGGAAGCCAGTGAAGGGGATCCGGGGGGTTCGGGACCGGAGGGAGTCCGTGAACGGGCTCCGGGGGTGGGGGGGTTGGGGAAGGGAGCCGGTGAACGGGATCCTAGAGGTGCAGCCGGAGTGGGGTACCCGGGTTGGGAAGCCAAGGGGATACCCTGGAGAAGGAGGGCAGGGAGGGGGAAATGATAAAGGAGAGGGGGACCTTGGGGGGTGGGGGGGGGGGGGGGGAAGCCGGTCAATGTATGATGGACTTCAGGGCCGGTGCGGGCTGTCCCCGGGGGACCAGGACCCGGGGCAGTCCGTGCCAGTGGGCATCAGGCCCTGGGGCTATGGAGGCAGTGTCTTCACTCAGGCGCCGAGGTAACGGGGACCGCGAAGTCGGCTCCGCTGTAGGCGCCTCTGGGGTGCGGTGATACCTGGGTGGGGGGTGGGAGGGGGGGTGTGGAGAGTTTGCGGATGGTCACGGTTCAGAAACTAGGTGCTGATTCCTGTGGCTCACTAACGGACCGTTCAGCCCGCCGTATTGCTGCCCCCCCCCCCCCCCCCCCCCCCCCGCTACCTCTGTCCACAGTTATCCTGTTTGCATGTAGCTTTTTGTGCTTTGTTAATTCGCATCCTTCACTGGATGCTGTTTAAATGCAAGTCCTCTAGCCTTCCTGAGGCAGTGGTTGCTCGTTACATCTATTTGATTTTGTTTCTGGAGGGGGAATCCCTCTAAGGCACCTACTTCTATTGAATCTCTTGCGACTTTGTTTTCTGTAACCAACCATAAGGAATGTATTTCTGCCAACTCTCCTCATAATTTTGTTGACCTGATGGGTCACCCCTCTGTCCTCTCTACTGCATAATGGCAACAAAACAACGTGTCTTTTGCTATGTTCCAGTTGAGGCAAAATCCTGTTTAATATCCTCTGTAATCTCTCCAGTGTAATCACTTCCTTCTTATAGGGGGGTGATTTTTGTATTATGATGCTCATCTGAATTACAATCCAGTTATCTGGCACATTATTACATATACAATGTAATGTAAAACCTGAATCCCATTTCAGTCGATTGCTGTGCACAAGGCATTGGTGAGGCCAAATTTGGAGTACTGTGTACAGTTTTGGTCACCAAATTATAGGAAAGATATAAACAAAATAGAGAGTGCAGAGAAGGTTCACGAGAATGTTGACAGGATTTCAAGGTTTGAGTTACAGGGAAAGGTTGTGCAGACTGGGGCTTTTTTTCTCTGGAGTGTAGAAGATTGAGGGGGGACAATAGAGGTGTTTAAGATTTTAAAAGGGACAGACAGAGTAAATGTGGATAGGCTTTTTCAATTAAGAGTGGGGGAGATTCAAACTAGAAGGCATGGTTTAAGATTGAAGGGGGAAAATTATAAGAGGAACATGAGGGGAGATTTCTGTACGCAAAGGGTGGTAGGGATGTGGAATGAGCTTCTGGCAGACGTGGTTGAGGTGGGATCATTGGTTACATTTAAGGATGGACTGGATAGTTACATGGAGAGGAGAGGTCTGGAGGGGTATGGACCGGGTGCTGGTCAGTGGGATGAGGAGGGTGCGGATTTGTTACGGCATGGACTAGTAGGGCTGAACTGGCCTGTTCTGTGCTGTAAGTGGTTATGTGGAAAGGCAGGTATATTCTTGCTTTTTTAAAAACTCATTGGGGCTTGAGGGAATAAAAAAGTATGACAAATGCTCAGCAGGTTTAACTGCATTTGAGAACAAAGTGTTTTGGGTCATGCAGTAGGATGAAAGATACAGGGTCTTTGATAATGCAGGCAAAGTAGAAACCTTTATTCCTAATTTTTTTTCTTTGAGATGTAGCAATCCATGGAGTGAATGTTTTCTGCAATGCACTTGTGCAAGAATTTACAAAATTTGGATCCAATACCAATTAGTTGTGCTTTTGGGTGACGCCCCCTGCTTCCATCCCTTCCTCTGCTGTCAGTGTTGGAGTTGTCCAGGTGAATAACTGCTATACATTTTGTTGATTGCACACTGAAGCCAAGGTTTTCCTGTGTGTTGGGTTTGGGCTGATGAGTTGCCATCATGTTTGGCTGCTTTGTTCTGGTTATGCTGACCATTGTGTAGGAAAAGCTCCACTCACCAGTCAGACAGGGAGTATTGAATTTCATTGGATCTGCTTGGTAGATTGATGAAGTAGATAATTTTTTTGTGCAATGTTATTTAAAGAGCTGCTTTTCTGGATTTGAGTTGCAGCATCTTTGGGTTTACATGGCCTAAATGGAAAAACCTCTATCTTTTAGTAACCACTATTTATGCTGCTTTACTATTGAATTTGCATGAGACCTCCATCCTCTCAGGCTTTCCATTTAGCCTTGGGTTGCTTCCTGAATATTTCTATCTTTAAAGGTGCTTGGAGAATTTTAACTTGCCCTGGCACAAAGGGTTTCCTATTCAATGAATGAATAGTTTATTGTCATGTCTGTAAGAACAATGTGATGTGCAATGAAAAATTTGCAGCTTCCAGGGTACCTAAACATGCTAATTGCAACTTGAGTGTAATTAACACAAGAGAAAAAATATGCAAGTAAATAATATTCACAGTTGACTGGTAGTGCAAAACATCTTTTTTGTAGCAGTGAGAGGAGTGACCAGGGCACGGTATACAGACATTGTTGGTGTACAGTCCAAGTGCACCTGAATCAGAGGTTTGATAAGAGTATTTGATGATGTGAATGGCCAGGTGATGGTGTTCTTTTGTGATCTCTGCCTTTTTGAGGCAATGCATTGTGTAGACCTTCAATGGACAGATGTTTGGTACCTGTGATCGACTTGGTTATGTCTGTCACTTTGTGCAGCCTGCATTCATGGACATTTGAGTTTCTAAACCAGGTACTTTCATTGAGTGCAAGTCTATTAAGGCTGAATAATATTGTGTCTCCTCCAAACCCCCCCCCCCCCACCCATGAAGGGCTCAAACCCAAAACAGTGGTTGTGTATCTTTGCTATATAAAGTAAACTTGACTGAAAGTTTATTGTCATCTGATTATACAAGTACAACTCTAAGAAACAGCATTCTTTGGCCCTCAGTGTAAAACATATAGACATGCAACCAGATATCATGCATACAGACAACTGATGTATGCAGGGCAATCATTTTATCTATTAAAAATAAATAGGTCCATACTCAAGTAAATATTGTTTAATGTTGTTTTACCTGCTGAGTTTCTTCAGCATTGTCTTTATTTCAACCATGGTTTTATTTCCAGTTAATTCAGTAGACTGTACTCATTACTTGGGTAGTATACATCCATCATGGAAATGGAGACACAAGAAAATGGCAATCCTGGAGTTGAGCAACAACAATCGAGCAGCTTCAATAGGAGAAGAGAATTGTCAACATTGCAGACCAGATGCCTCATTGTTTTGAAGGATTCTGGTGAAATGTTCACTCCTTAAATATTGTGCTCTGTTCTGGTCACCACTACAGGAAGGATGTGGGAACTTTGGAGAAGGTGCAGAGATTTACCTGGATTGGATAGCATGTCTTGTGAGGCAAGGTACACAGAGTTAGGACTTTTCTGTTGGGACTGAAGAAGAATAAGAGTTTATTTAATAGTGGTCTACAAGATTGTGAGGCATGGAAAGGCTGTACATCAGCACCATTTTCTAGGGGGAGGATGTGGAGGGGGAGGATGTGGACGTGTCCTTGGGCCTGCGCAAAGGAGCTTTTAGGTGGAGTGCAGTGTGCGCAGTACTGGCCCCACCCTTTACACCCATGGTTCGTGTGCCGTGGCCAAGCAAGCTGGGACGTGGCAGAGAGGTCCTTGGGTCGTAGGTTTTATATCGGAGTAGCCTTCTCCTATGCAGGTTTCTTACCCGGGCTGGAGGGGCCTGCCTCCTCTCCAAGGTTGGACCATACCTGGTCGCAATCCAACCATTTTCTAGGGCAACAGTAGCAAATACCAGAGGACATCTGTATAAAGTGAAGGGAGAGAAGTTTAGGGGAGTTATCAGGGGTATGTTTTATTTTCTCACCGCCCCCCCACCCTCAGAGTTGTAGGTGCCTGGGATGCATTGCCAGGGGTGGTAGTGGTGGAGGCTGAAACAATGGGGACATTTAATATATTCTTGGACAGGCACATGGATGCAAAGAGAAAAGGTATGAGAGGGAGGGAAAAATGAGATTGTTGTGGAGTAGGTTTACATCGGTCAGCACAACATTGTGAGCTAAATGGCCTGTGTTGTGCTGTCATATTTTATGATAAAATGTTGATGATTTGTTTTCTCCCACTGCTGCTCGACCTGCTGAGTTCCTCCAGTGTGGAAGTGTTTCTCAGGGCCGTTCTAATGTACAAATTTAAAACTGTATATTTAAAAATAAAATTAAGCAATTGGGACTGGTTGGAATGGAGTCCAAAAGTTCCTTACCAAAACCACATTGGAGGGAGCTTATTTATTAGTTGAGCTTGCCAAAATATGACATTTCTTGGTTGCATTTCAGTGTTGAAATAATTGAAGCTTTTTTCAGCAGATAATTGTTTCGAGTTGATGTAAATTCGCTACTTTTTTTTTTGTTTTTTGCTTGTTTTTTGTTTTGATGAACAGCTTTTGGGTGAATCAAATGCTGTTGGTACATAGAGAACTAAATTTATTTTAATAAACATAATCTTGGCTTGGTCTATAGAATGAGATGCTAAATTTAATTTAATGCTGTGCAGTTGGATCAGACATGCTATGCCATGTTGGTTACTTAAGAATGTGGATGAACAGAGATACCTCGGGGGTTCAAATCATTACATCCCTCAAGGTTGCTGTACAAGTTGATAGGATAGTTAATAAATCCCAGCATCCCATAGGCTGCCTTAATATAGGGGGATTGAATTCAGGAGTAGAGAGATCATGTTGAAACGCTACAAATCTTTGGCAAGACCACATGTTCATTTCTGGTCACCTCCTTATTGGCAGGATGTGGAAGCTGTGGAAAGGGTGCAGAGGAGATATACCAGGATGTTGCCTGGATTGGAAAACAAGACGAGGCAAGGTTAGCAGAGCTGGAACTTTCACTTTGGAGCATAGATGGATGAGAGAAAGCTTGATAGAAGTCAACAATATTATGAGAGACATAGATAGGGTGGATAGCCAGCACCTGTTTCCAAGGGCAAAATTAGCAAACACCAGAGGACATGCGTACAAAGTTTAGGGAGACCTCAACAGTAAGTTTTTTTTTAACACAGTATTGTAGATGCCTGGAATGACTTGCTGGGGATGGTGGTGGAAGCTGAAATATTAGAGGCATTTAAGAGATTCT
Source organism: Narcine bancroftii (assembly GCF_036971445.1). Classification (NCBI taxonomy): domain Eukaryota; kingdom Metazoa; phylum Chordata; class Chondrichthyes; order Torpediniformes; family Narcinidae; genus Narcine; species Narcine bancroftii. The sequence continues at coordinate 256,537,880 of NC_091472.1, forward strand.
TGGGGAGGGTTTATACTTTTTTAGGAAGGGATTTTGGGTCGGCACACCATCAAGGGCCTATAATGTGCTGTATTGTTTTGTGCACTATATTGTGGCTCAATTATTTATCTGGACTTGGTTGGGAAATAGAGCAGTACATTTGCCCTCTCAGGTTGGCCAGGAAATTGGAGGAGTTTGAAGACCCTGTTTCCTTGACAAGTCATTGACATAGTGCCCTGCAGAAAATCCATAGACTTTGTTTTGGATTTGGTCCATATTCCAGCATGTGGTTGGGTGGATTCCACTACACAGGATGATCTGTGAGTGCTTTCCATGCACTGGATTTCCTTTCTTAACCCCCTCAGTAATGGTTAATTGGTTACTGTAATTAACCCTAGTGTAGGTCAAAAGGCAGTGAATGAGAGAATAAGATGCATGCATGTAAGGAAATGAGAGATGGAACAAGAGGAGATTATTCCTCTGGAATTGACATGGTCCTGATGGTCTCAATAGTTGCCTTCAATGTCACTGCAAGTTTAGGAATGATGGTAGGATCTCTGACAATGGTGTCCCATCTGTTAAGAGACTTCTTATGCGAGAAGTTAGTTGAAGTGTGGAGGTTGGATATGGTTGACCGTGTGTGTTCAGGTAAACTTCATGATCATGACTTCAGCTCCAAGTATTTAAGAACCTGAGTGAACCTCTTGTTTGAAAATGGGATATCTTAGTTTAAAATAGGTTGTGATAAACAGTAATTATCTGTTCCAAGTCATGATAAGAATTGAGGGTTAAACTGCAGTGTTTTATGACTGTTCGTGTGAAGTAAGATGAGGCCAATTAAATGTATCTAGGACAGGGGACCCCAAAATTTTTAGACTGTTGACCCCCTTCATGAAATCCTTGATCACTTGTAGACACCCAAGCATGCACTAAAAAAAGTGCAGTTTCCCATATGCAGTAGTGAGGGAAATTGCATACCATGTGCATGGCATACCATGTGCCTCTCAGAAACAACCCAAATTTTGTTATAACACCCCATTTGCCAAGTAACAAATCTTTAAATTCAGGAAGAAAGGGATAACAATAACAGTTTAAAAAAAAAACAAAAAACTTCTGGCTGGGAAGATGCTGTCTTGGGTAAACTTGTACCTCTCATTTTGTTCGTTTTAGATTGGTCACAGTGTTTGAGCTACTGAAAGAACATAGACACACACACTGAGAGCAGTTCAGTTTATACAAGTCTTTATTACTAAATCTAAAGCTGAATTCACACTACAATATGCAAGCCCATTCCAATTATACTTATCAATGCCTGGACTGGTCCCAACTGCCGAAGCGAGGTGACGACTGCATGCACATTGATGATAGATCTGTACTATCACATTCACCCTTTCTTGGAGAACTGACCCTGGAAAAAAAACCAAAAAAACGAGGGAGAGAATGAAAGGAAGGGGTAGGTTAAGGACTGTAGTGGTCAGGGAGTCTGACCATCTGGCGTGACTGCCGTGGTGCCGGGATTGGGGTCACTGGAGTGGTGTCACCAGCGGGCTCGTTGGGTGTGACTGCTCCTTCACTCAATTCCCCAGTCGTGTTGTCGGCAGGGTGGCCCGGGTCATTGGGCTGCTGTTGGTCCTTCTGTTGCGGCACGGGGCCTGGGGAATAGAGTTGGGTAAGGTTGGGTTGGGGGGTTTGCTGGGTCTACTGCGTCCTGAGCTAGGTCCCGCACCGAAACAGTGTCCTCCTGCCCGTCTGGGAAATCAATGTAGGTGTAATGTGGGTTCGCGTGGAGTAGAGTCCCTCGGTTGACCAAGGGGTCGTTCTTTGAGTGCCGGACGTGGCGTCGCAAAAGGACGGGGCCAGGGACGGTGAGCCATGCTGGTACAGTAGTTCCTGATTCGGATTTCCTCGGGAAAAGGAACATCCTTTTGTGGGGGGTGGAATTTGTTGCGGTAGCAGCTTCTCCACCTCCCCGGACCGGGACGTTGGTTGGAATCTTGAAGTTCTTCTTTCTGAGAGATGTTGCCACCTCTTGGAGAGTCTCAAACTTCAGCAGTGGAACCATGGCTGATATTACCCAAAAGTTGTTTACTTCAGATCTTATCTCTTTGAACAAATGATTTAATTATCTTCAAGGTCTCCTGACAGTCTGCGACCAACAAAAGACAACTGCATCTCTGGGCCTCATGGTGGAAGTTGGATAATGTCTACTGATTCATATGCATCCCTGGGCCCCATGGTGGAATTTAGGTGTGTCTACTAATTCATATGCAACAAGCAGCTTCTCAGCCTTGCAGAAGCAAAGGCTGCAAAAGTAAGAAACATGGTTTAAATCTTCCATTACATTCCACCCCTTGGTCGCAGCCTGTCACTTACGAGACCCAACAAGCATTTGAGTACAGAGGAGTGAAAAAAAAAGAAACTAAAACTATAATAAGCACAAAAATAAGCAATAATGCGAGCAACCAACGGAGAATATTGTGGCCCAATCCCCCAAATGTACCAGTTAACCATGAAAAAGGATTCAAACTATCCTTGTGGGCCACAATACCCAGATACTGAAGCTCACGAACAGATTTTGAAACATGCTTAACAATATCAGATATATTGGTGGATACATTAGGCCGTGTCCCCCACGGGCAACTCCCTCGGAACGTCCTCGACATTACAAATCCAATTGCTGGCATCAAAGCAGCGGTTAAGTTAAAAAAAAAAAGCAGCGGTTAAGCCAGATCAGCAGGAGCACAAGACGGAGGACCTGGAACAAAGAAGCCTGACATATGTCACTCACTATGCCATAAGCGTTCAGTATTTAAACAAACTAAATCATCCTGTCCCTCAATAGCTACCCACCAAGTGTTACCCTGGACATGTCACTATTTCCCCTTTTACAGGAGGGCCACTACCTGATGGTGCCACCCATATCTTTTGTCTGGCATTCTCTGGCTTGGGAATGGGGGGCAATGACTGTTTTTCCTCTGGAATAGGGTGTAGTTCAGAAGTGTGAAGAAGTCGGTGGAAAGGTGTACCTCCCTTCAAAGGGCGATGATTCAAATTGTCGACTGCCTGCTGCAGCACATGCCACCACCCCTTCAAGTTCCCCAATGGTGTTAACAAACAAATTTGTTCCTTCAGTAAGCCATTCATTCGTTCAACTAACCCAGCAGCCTGCGGGTAATAAGGAATATGGTGGACCCATAAGATACTGTTGTCAGTTGTCCAATCACAGATTGCCTTCCCGGAGAAGTGCGAGCCATTATCAGACTGAATTTCCTCTGGTACATCATAACGAGAAATTAAATGGTTTAGCCCTTGGATATTGCTAGCTTGGTCAGCTGTCTTGGTGGGAAAAGCAAAAACCAGGCACGAAAAGGTGTCAACCATTACTAGGATGTAACGTTTACCCATACAGTCTGGCATAGGGCCTATGTAATCAATTTGCCAGACCGCAGCTGAGTGAGCTCCCTGTCTTATTCGGCCATGCGGCCCAGGAGGAACGGTGCGGGACTTCACAAGCTGGCATGCTGGGCATGTACGCATGACCATGGGGACATCATCCTGATGGACGGGTAAGGCATGTGTACAGGCCCACATAGTTGATCCCTTCTCCCCCAAATGGTCACTCTGTTTGTGTGCCCATCGAGCTGGGGGACAGTATCGGCACGGCTGATAGTGACAAGCTGATCTGCCATGTTTTGCCATGTTCGTCGTCGCATTGGTATGGGCGTCAACGTGATATACTGTTATCTCACGATGATGGGAAGCATACCACAACAGATGCCACAACTGTTTGCCCCATACTGAGCAGTCATGTACCAGCCAGTCATTCTTTTGGCAATCAGGCATCCATACCACTCGTCCATTAGCCACAGGCCAGGAATCAGTAAACAAGCGAAGAGGGTGATCATGGGGGTCTAGTGGTAAAGTGACTGCCTTCAACTCCGCATACTGACTGGAGCCACCATCCCCCTCCTCCAATAAGTGAGTTCCTGACCTGGGATGGTAAGCCACCGCCTTCCACTTCTGCTTTCCTTGCACCCACCGGCTGCTCCATCAGTAAACCAGGCATCCTCTTGTTCTCTTCCGTGGCCCCTTGGATCATCACATCATCAATATAATGGTGAATTGAGAGGGAAGGCGATTCTGGCACTCTCCAAATCACGGGGAATTAGGCTGTGGCAAATAGTGGGAGAGTGTACATAGCCCTGAGGGAGGAGGGTGAGGGTATACTGGCGCCCCTTCCAGGTAAAGATGAACTGATCCTGTGAGTCCTCAGCTATAAGAATACTGAAGAAGGCGTTAGTGAGATTAATGACAGCATACCATGTTCCTGAGTTCCCAGTAGCAATGTTTTCAATAAGGGTGACAATGTCTGGAACTGCCGAAGCAAGTGGTGGGGCATGTTTGTTCAAAAAACGATAGTCAACTGTCATTCTCCAGGAGCCATCCGTCTTTGGACCGGTCAAAACAGGGCTATTAAAGGGCGATGTTGCGGGCCTCACTACCCCTTCTTGCAAAGCATCGATGGTGGCACTAATCTCTTCTCGCCCCCCAGGGAGGCGATATTGTGGAATGCATACTGGTTTTGGGGTGGGTGGGGGGGGGGGGGGGAAGGCACTGTCACAGGATGCCACTTAGCTTGACCCACCACTAATCTTTTAGTAATAGTCTGAATTCCAAATGCAAATCCCCCTTGGCTAGTATTAAGGGCCGTACCAGCCAACCCAGGATACACTCGTCAGTGGCAGCCACCAGGGCATGTAACCATATAGGGGAAGGGCCATCACCCACCATAGCGTGGACTTTTATTTCCTTTGCCAGGGTGATCGCTCCTCCCATCCCCTCTATTCGAAATGTCGGTCCAGTCCAGAGGTCGGGGTTACCAGGAATCACCGAGTGCTCTGCACCGGTATCGACCAAGGCCAAATATTGGCGGTCATTACCCCCACCCCAATGGATTGTTAATGGTATGTAGGGCCGCAGGTCCGTGTATCCGCTGTGTCTCAATAGCGTAGACACGGGGGCCCTGCCCACACCCTCATGCTTTAGTAAAGTTTGGGGGCTTCCAGGCCCACATGCCACTATTATCCATAAGAGCCTTTTTAACCATTTGTTGTATCTCATCACAGATAACTGGAGCAAGAGAAGTTGGCTCAATAGGTGCAGCAGTGGGAGCAGAAGGCACAGTTGGGCCAGGAAGACTCAACAGCCTAGGGATGATGTTCCCCTGCCTTTCTCTTATAAAGGGCATAAAGGACAGCAGTAGGTTTCCCATCAATATCACTTTTAGTTACGCCTAACTTTAACAAGGTTAGAAAAAGGTCCTTTCTTGTCGGTCCGTTATTAGAAGCAGCCCCTCTCTTTTCATCCTGCTTGTCTGATTTAACCTGGGTTGTTTGTGAGTGGATTTTACCTCCCAACTCTAATTCTCTTAAGCCCAGATAAGACGTGCACCACCTCAGACACGGTGCCCAATTAGCGGACTAGTTATGGACAGAACCAGTCCCCGTACAGTGGGTTGGGCAGAACGAACCAATCTGCTATGCATTCTGGCTGTGAATCTCTCTTAATCAGAGCTCCCCCCATGTACCCACAGCCTCAAACATCCTGCATACAATGCAGAGGCCAGGGCCTGTTGACGAATTACTGCTATACCCTCCTGTGAGTTCCCCAATTGTTCTGTAAATGTAAATCCCAATCTACTGGTGATGGGTATGCTCGTAGCAGGGCATCCCTAGAATGGCAAGTAAGTAATCCACCTCTCTTCCTCTACCCCGCAGCTCAGCAGTGACCCGGATATCAGTAGTCAATGTTCCTAATACCAACAATTCCTCAGGGGTTAAATATACATTACCCCCTCCTTGCTCCCAAACACACAGGAGCCAGGCTGCCAGAGTTTCTCCTGCCTTTTGCCTAAATCGATCTCCAATGGCAGCCAGCTCTTTTATAGAGAAGTCACGTATCATTGACTCCTCTTGACCTCTGCTCCCACTTTGGCCCACAGGGTCCTTTGCCCAATGGATGGGATGAGGCTTAGGCCATCCCGTAGAGGGGTTAGGCCATAGAGCATAAGCAGAGGTTTGGGTATTTTCCCCTGGGTGCACTTGGGAGATCGGGGTATCTATCCCTTCAATCTCTTCCATCTCTCCCTTACATTATCCCCCTTCCGTCTGTTTGGAAAGTCTGCTTCCTTGTGTGGCGGGCATGAACAGCAGGTGGAGAGGGCAGTATGTTAGTGTTGGAATCTAGGGGTTAAAACAGTATGAAATAAATGATTAATTAATAAGTGTATATTTACTGCATGGTTCAGGGGAAAAGAGGAATGTGATTAAGTGGCAATCACAGCATGGAGCAAAGTTGGCTGAGCAAAATTGTCTGCTCCCAAATACAGGGAGAGGAAATGCATAAAACGATTTAGGAGGAATGCTCAAACTAAAGGAGGTGGTGAGTAGCACAGGAGACACAGGCCAGACCAGAACAAAGAATGGCCTGCAAGAAACAAAGGGAATGGAAAACCAGTCTAGAAGGAAGATTAAGGCAGGAGGAGATGTTAAAGAGAACAGCAGAAATTGGCCAGACAAGAACAGAATGGTGATTAGAAATATCTGGGGATGAATTAATTTCTGATCCAATCAACAGGATAGTCTGGCTTGGAGGATTAAGATGGGAGTGCTACACCCCAGATATCTGCAAAACAGGAGATGACTTGTGATAACCCTTATGCAAAAAGATCTAGCAAAGGAAGCCAACTTTTGTTCTGTATGATGAGGTTGATCTATATAAACTAAGCCAACTGGACAATAGGGGTCAGTCTTGGGGAATAGCTCACTGTGCAGGTGACCTATGAACTAACGACTGACCCAGAGCTCTGTTAAGTTTTATTCTTGTGCTGTGTAATAAATTGACTGTTGAACCGAATACCTTCTATCACTTCATTCAAAGAACACGCTGGACTCAGACCACACATAGACTAAGTTAAGAGTAAGGTAAAGCCAGAGTCTGACAATTCACAGAATGGTGATTAGAGATATCTGGGGATGAATTAATTTCTGATCCAATCAACAGGATAGTCTGGCTTGGAGGATTAAGATGGGAGTGCTACACCCCATATATCTGCAAAACAGGAGATGACTTGTGATATAACCCTTATGCAAAAATTCTAGCAAAGGAAGCCAACTTTTGTTCTGTATGATAAGGTTGATGTATATAAACTGAGCCTACTGGACAATAGGGGTCAGTCTTGGGGAGTAGCTCACTGTGCAGGTGACCTATGAACTAACGACTGACCCAGAGCTCTGTTAAGTTTTATTCTTGTGCTGTGTAATAAATTGACTGTTGAACCGAATACCTTCTATCACTTCATTCAAAGAACACGCTGGACTCAGACCACACATAGACTAAGTTAAGAGTAAGGTAAAGCCAGAGTCTGACAATTCACAGAATGGTGATTAGAGATATCTGGGGATGAATTAATTTCTGATCCAATCAACAGGATAGTCTGGCTTGGAGGATTAAGATGGGAGTGCTACACCCCATATATCTGCAAAACAGGAGATGACTTGTGATATAACCCTTATGCAAAAATTCTAGCAAAGGAAGCCAACTTTTGTTCTGTATGATAAGGTTGATGTATATAAACTGAGCCTACTGGACAATAGGGGTCAGTCTTGGGGAGTAGCTCACTGTGCAGGTGACCTATGAACTAATGATTGACCCAGAGCTCTGTTAAGTTTTATTCTTGTGCTGTGTAATAAACTGTTGGAATCTAGGGGTTAAAACATTAGGCATATGCTGAGGAGTATCTGCATTATTACCATGGTCATCATTCCAGATATTCCCGTCCCATTCATCAATTACATCAGGATCGTCGCCATTCCTTATCATGGCACGAATACGATGTGGATCGGGTTCTACTCCATGCCTTTCTTTATCTGCACAGAGCTGCTGCCGGAGTTTAATATTACAGCAGATCGTTTGGACTTGCTTATCCTCCCATTCTTTGGCTCGGTCCTGACTGGTGCGAACAATCCCGCTCATCATAGAACAGTGTTGTCGCAGGGCATCTAGTTGCTCTCTCTTATGCTGAGATTCTATTTCTCGCTGAACTAATTCTGCTTCACGCTGAACGGAGTGGCGTAAGACTGTGGCCAGAGCCAAAAACCATCTGTCAGCGTCCCCTTTTTTTACCAGGAAATTTACTTTCTCGAAGGAGAGTGGCAACCCGCTCTCTGAGGTGCACTTGATGTGTCTAACTTCTCATCCCAACTAATGGGTGTTCCCAACAAAGACAGGGTATTGGCCAACATGCCAAACCCATCATCTTTGGAAGTCCATCCCGGAATCAAGAACCAACACACCAATGGCATCATGAAGAAAGCCTCTACTTCCTCAGGAGTTTGCAGAGGAGCTAGTGGAGTTGTTCAAGTGAACCGGTACAGACTTGAAGGGCCAACATGGCCTCTTTCTGTGCTGTAAACGGTTACATGGTTATAACTGCTCAGGGCTCACCTCTTTCGGCGAAACATCTTGAGACCAACCCTGCTCACTGTGCCAATTGTCTTGGGTAAACTTATACCTCTCATTTTGTTCGTTTTAGATTGGTCACTGTGTTTGAGCTACTGGGAAAAAAAATAGACACACACACATCGAGAGCAGCTCAGTTTATACAAGTATTTATTACTAAATAGCTAGCTGAATTCACAGTACAATATGCAAGCCCTTCCCAATTATACTTATCAATGTCTGGACTGGTCCCAACTGCCAAAGCGAGGCGACAACTGCACACTTGTAAGTAGGTTGTCGCGGCGCCGGTAGCAGCTTCTCCACCTCCCCGGACCGGGACGTTGGTTGGAATCTTGAAGTTCTTCTTTCTGAGAGATGTTGCCACCTCTTGGAGAGTCTCAAACTTCAGCAGTGGGACCATGGCTTAAATTACCCAAAAGTTGTTTACTTCAGATCTTATCTCTTTGAACAAATGATTTAATTATCTTCAAGGTCTCCTGACAGTCTGCGACCAACAAAAGATGACTGCATCTCTGCCCCTCCTGGTGGAAGTTGGATAATGTCTACTGATTCATATGCATCCCTGGGCCCCATGGTGGAATTTGGGTGTGTCTACTAAATTCATATGCAACAAGCAGGTTCTCAGGCTGCAAAAGTAAGAAACATGATTTAAATCTTCCATTACAGATGCCAAATGGAGCTGGGTCCAAATCAGAATTTATTGTCATGAAGAAGTCACAAAATTTGGTGTTTGCAGCAGCGTCAGAGAGCAAACGTGCATATTATAACCATCTTACAATTACTATATTTATATTAAAAAAAAAAGCAGTGTTTTTGGTTCATTGATTTTTCAGGAATCTGATGGCAGTGGGAAAGAATCTGTCCTTGTACCATTGAGTGCTCGTCTTTAGGCTCCTGTACCTTTTTCTCGATAGTAGCAGAGTACTCGAGCTGACAGAGTCTGCAAGCATCAAATCCACGCTGCTGAAGACCCAACTGCGCTGGGTTGGTCACGTCTCCGGAATGGAGGACCATCGCCTTCCCAAGATAGTGTTCTATGGCGAGCTCTCCACTGGCCACTGAGACAGAGGTGCACCAAAGAAGAGGTACAAGGACTGCCTAAAGAAATCTCTTGGTGCCTGCCACATTGACCACCGCCAGTGGGCTGATATTGCCTCCAACCGTGCATCTTGGTGCCTCACAATTCGGTGGGCAGCAACCTCCTTTGAAGAAGACCGCAGAGCCCACCTCACTGACAAAAGACAAAGGAGGAAAAACCCAAAACCCAACCCCAACCAACCAATTTTCCCTTGCAACTGCTGGAACCGTGCCTGCCTGTCCCGCATCAGACTTGTCAGTCACCAATGAGCCTGCAGCAGACGTGGACATACCCCTCCATAAATCTTTGTCCGCGAAGCCAAGCCAAAGAAGAAGCAGAGTGAAGAGAGCATGGCCTGCGTTATGGGATTCTTTGAGGCTAGAGGCTGCTTTTTAGGTAGATATCCTTGATGGAGTGAAGTCTGGCGCCTGTGATATTGCAGGCTGAGTAAACAACTGTCTGGAGTTTATTCTTGTCCAGAGAATTGGTACCTCCAAACCAGGCAGTGATGCAACCAGCCAGCATGCCCACCACGGTACACTGGTAGAAGTTTACGATAGTCTTTGGTGACTATGGAACTTCCTCAGACACCTCACAAAGTATGGCTGCTGGTGAGTCTTAAGATTGCATCAAGGTGGAGGCTCCAGGACTTATCCTCAGACGTTGATCCCCAGGAATTTGAAGTTCTTGACCCTCTCCATGACTGAGACCTCAATGAAGACTAGGTCATGTTCCCTTGACTTCAGCATTATGACAGCAATTGAATTCTCATCATCTGATGCGGTGCTGTCTGCATTGAAGAAGTTACCTCGGGTTCCCGGGCAGGACCAGGGACCTCCGGCTCTACAATTCTTTCAACCCTAAAAGTTCAATTGATTCTTTCCCCCACTCCCACCACCCTTGGCATTTTTTGAACCACTGGATAGTCTCATCATTCTCGAGGGGTTGATATCAACCATTTTGGTGACCCCTCATGCATTCATTGACAATGACTAAAAATTTTTTAAAGTAGGGATGTATATAATGCAAGTGAGAATAATGGTTGTAAATGCCACTGATATTTGATTAAGATGTGAATATGGTAAGTGAAATGATGCTCAAGAGTTCAGACAGCAACTATGGTTGGGGGAAGCAGGGGGTTGGTGGTAGTGACATGGAGGACCCTTAATTTGTGGCTGGATCTATGGCTTTCTTTAATGTTGGACTAGGGTCTTGGGACCGAATGGATGATTGGCTTCTGGCATTCTGCTCATGGAGCACTGATGTGCAAGGAGTCCATAGAACACTATAAGCACAGAAAACTGGCCATTTGACCCTTGTCTGTGCTGACCATTGTTCACCAGGACCTAATAACCTGCTCCCATTCCATAACACTCCAGACCTCTTCCATCAATGTATCTATTCAATTTATTCTTAAAATTCAGGATCGAGTCCGCACCCACCACATCAGACGGGAGCTGATTCCACACTCCCACCACTCTGAGTGAAGAAGTTCCCACCCCTCAAACCTTTCCCCTTTCACCGCAAAGCCATGTCCTCTTGTATTTATCTCTCCTAATCTCAGTGGAAAGAGTTTGCTTGCATTTCCTCTATCTATACCTCTAATCTTGTGAATCTCTATCAAATCTCTTCTAATTCTTCTTTGTTCCAAGAAATAACATCTTAACTTGTTTAATCTTTCACTGTAACTTGACTCCTGAAGACCCAGCTACATTCTAGTAAGTCTCTGCACTTTCTTGTAACTTGGTGACCAGAACTGTGTACAATAGACATTGGCCTCCCCAATGTCTTGTATTAACTTCAACATAACGTCTCAACACCTATACTCAATATTTTGATTTATAAAGGCCAAAATGCCAAAAGCTTTCTTTACAGCCCTGTTCACCTGTGATGTCACCATCAGGGAACAATGTCCAAACAGATTCTGAGGCACACCACTCATCACAGGCCTCCAGTCTGAGAAGCATCCATCTATTACTTCTCTGTTTTCTCCCACAAAGCCAATTTCAAATCCTGCTTACCACCCCTGTTTGTATACCTAATGCCTTAACCTTCTGAACTAAATTCCCATGTAGGACCTTGTCAAAGGCCTTACTAAAGTCCATATAGACAACATCCACAGTCTTTCCTTAATCTATCTTCTTGGTAACTTCCTTGAAAAATTCTACATGATTTGTTAAACATGATCTTCCATATAAAAGCCATGCTGACTGTTCTTAATCAGCCCATGGCTGTCCAAACACTTGTATATCATATCTCTTAGAATTCCTATTGATGCCAGGCTCACTGGTCTATAGTTACCTGGTTTACTTTTGGAGCCTTTTTTAAACACTGGGACAACACGAGTTACTTTCCAATCCTCCAGCACCTCTCCTTTGGCTAAGAACATTTTGAACATGTATGTTGGGGCCCCTGCAGTTTCAACAATTGTCTCCCTAAAGGTCTGAGGGAATACCATATCTGGCCCAGGGAACTTATCTATCTTTATTTGCTGTTAGGCTGCAATCACCACCTCCTCCTTAATTACCATAGGTTTTGTGACATTTCTATTTGTTTCCCTTCCATCCATATGCACTATGGCAGTTTCCTGAGTAAATACTGATGCAAAGAAAAAATGTTTACGATCTCTCCCATTTTGTGAGGCTCTGCACATAGTTGACCGTGCTGATCCTCTAGGGCACACATGTCAAATTTGGCCTGCGATATAATTATATTTGGCCAGCAAGATCATATTAAATATATATTAGAGTTAGCCCGCTGGCCGCCGCGCCAGTATAGCGCATGCACACTGAAGGTGAAAATGAAGACGCCGGAGGTGTGGAGGGATCTCAGAGTCCCGAATCCCGGGGATCGGAGCGCCGCACTCAGCCCGCCCGGCTCCCAGACACACAGACGCGGCTGGAGTTGGGGACCATCCTCGCTGGGTCTGCGCTTCAGCGGCGGCGCCGGACCGAACGTCTCGTTGGCAATGCCCTCGCTCCGTGGGCGGCGGACCCTGCCTCCCGCTCCTTTTGTTGGAGACGAGCCCGGCGCCGTGAGATCGCAGTTTAATCCCTCTCCAACCATGGGAGGGTGTGGGAGCAACGCGCTCTTCTCAGCCAATTCTTCCACCGCCCCGGATGCCGGCGTTTCAACGGGGGGTTCGGGTGCCTTCGTCAGGTGACCGACCTGTTGGTCCAAGACAAGGGGAGAGTGTACAAACTCCACACAGACAGCACCTGAACTCGGGTGAACGTGGAGCTGCGACCCCACATTCCACATCAGGACTGTGTGTAAGATTGGGAGCAGTGAGACGGAAGCTTATTTTGTTCCTGTGATTTAAGCCTTTCTTGGGGTGGGGGGGGGGTGTCCTTCTCTGACCACTTGCCTAACAATTAACCTAATCAGATGTGGAGTTACCACAATACAACAGTTCTCAACCTTTTTCTTTCCACTCGCGTCCCTGTGCCATTGGTGCTCTGTGATTAGTAAGGGATTGCTTAAGGTGGTCTGTGGGTGGAAAGAAAAAGTTTGAAGACCACTGCTTTAATCATCCCTCATTGACTCGTCATGTGCACGGTTTCAGACGCTAAAGGAAATGGGCCAATGACAATGAAAGAGTTTATCCAAATCTATTATTAAACATTTATTTTAATAAGAAAAAGTTTAACATTACATATGTTGAAAGAAGAGAAAACATGCAGATGTTGTTGAAAATTTTCAATAAATATTTAGTTTGGCCCTCGACTTAGTCCAAGGTTTTAATTTTGGCCCTCCGTGTTACTTTTGGTATACTTGAAGAAACCCTTCAGATTTACCTTCACATTATCTGCCAAAGCATCACCAGGCTGAGAAAGTTTCTTTCCACAGGCAGAATGCTGAACGACCAAATGAAATGAAAAAAATGAACACTAACCATCCTCCACTAATTTTTACAAAGTAATGTATTTATTTATTTTTGTATTTGTCCTGCATGTGTATTGTTTGCCTGTTTGTTATGTTTTTCACCAAGGACCAGAGAAAGCTGTTTTGCAGGGTTCTACTTGTGCAATTGGATGATAATAAACTTGGACAACATTCACAGACTTTCCTTGATTAACTTTCCTGGTTGCCAAAGAATATTACAGAAACGAGCCCTTTTAACCCTCCTAGTTTTGAAGAACATTTTTTTTGTGCCTAGTCCTATTGACCTGTACCAAATCCATAGCACTCCATACCTCTCCCATCTATGTACCTGTCCAAATTCTTATTAAGTGTTAAAATTGAGTCTGTATTCATCACTTCAGCTGGCAACTTGTTCCATACTCCCACCACTCTCTGAAGAAGTTCCCCCTAAGCTTTTCTCCTGTCACCCTTAAACCATATCCTCCAGTCTCCATCTCACCTACCCTCATAATTTTTTTAAAAAAACCTCTATCAAATTTTCCCCTAATTCTTCCGTGCTCCAGAGAATAAAGTCTGAACCTGTTTAACCTCTCCCTCTATCTCAGTTCCTGAATTCTGGGCACCATCCCAGTAAATCTTCTCTGCAGACTTTCTATCTTATTAATATAGTTCCTGTAGTTAGGTGACCAAAACTGCACATAATACTCCAAATTTGGCCTCATCAATGTCTTATCCCAACTTCTATACTCAATACTTTGATTTATGAAGGCTAATATGCCAAAAGCTCTGTTTACAACCCTATTTACCTGTGATGCCCCTTTCAGGGAATTGGGTTGTTTGATGGCATATAAGACTCACATTTTTTTTTCCCCAAAATTTGGGTCCGAAATATTCCCCAGGTTTTGTATGTGAAGTTGAAATTCAAGAAGCCTGCAGAGATGCTGTCGCTTTCTAGGAAGTGGCCTTGCAGGTCACTTGCAACTGATTTGCCCCAGTGAGAAGGCAGACCATGGTGGCTCCTGCCAGCAGCAGTGTGTCTATACTTTCCAGAGCCTGCCACCGCTCACTTCCCTGGTGAGAAGCCTGACTATGGCAGCCCCTGCCAGCAATGTAAGGGGTTCAGAAGGAACCAGTTTGCCAACTTCCCCATAAATAAACTTTAAAAAAAAAAATCTTAATATTCCCTGCTGAAATGGGGGAAGGGAGGGTTTCTTGTATGCCTCTGGGTCTTTTATGCCATCAAATACAGTATGTATCTGTATTCAAAGATCCCTTTGTTCTACTGCATTTTTCAGTGCCCTACCATTCACTGTGTATGTCCTTTCTTGGTTTGTCCTTCCAAAATGCAACATCTTTCAGTTGTCTGCAAAATTCCATCTGCCATTTTTAACCCATTTTCCAGCTTTGAAAGCCTTCTTTGTTGTCCACAACACCTCCAACTTGTGAACTTTCTGATCCATTTTACCACATTATCATCCATATCAGTGACCTGGGTGATAAACAACAATGGTCCCAATGCCGAATCTTGAGGCATGCCACTCTTCACAGGCCTCCAGGCTGAGAAGTAATCATCTGCTACTACTCTTTGGCTTGTCCCATTCAGCTATTGTCTAATCCAGTTCACTACTTTACTATGAATACAGTGTCAGAACCTTTCTGACTAACCTCCCATGTTGGACCTTGTCAAAAACCTTCAAGTCCATGTAGACAACATCCACAGCCTTTCCTTTGTCAACTTTCCTGAGCCATCTGAACACATGTTCTGGTCATGTTCAAAACTAGATAATTTCTGGAAAGGTGTCTTTGAAACCCTAACAAAAATTCAAGGATTAGAATTATAACCAAACCTATTTTAACAGCTATTTTTGGAATCATACCAGCAAGAATGGGTATATGCCAGTCTCCTGTCCTTGTCATAAACTTTACCTTTATAAATGGTCCATGAGTGGCTCTGAAGTGCCACTCTGATTCTTTTGGCTTGTCAGAGGTGAAGCAGAATGCTCCACCTTGCTCCATAAGTGTTCAGCGATTGCAAACGGGTCACTGGAGGGCTGATGACATTGCGACGATGCCATTAGCTTGTGACCCAGGACTGTTTAATGAACATTATACTTGTCATTATCGGTGTGGCTGCTACCTCACCTTTGGGGCCCTGGACTTGCTGTTCTCTCGTCCTTTTCTATCTCCTGGTCGTGGTGGGTCAGGATTACGAAATGAGGACCCCAAGGTCAGTTCAGTTCCATTAAAAAATTTCGCATCACTATCTGAAATTTTTAAAACATTTGGATAAATAAGGATTTCAGAGAATGATTTTTGATATTTGGAATTTTACTGTAATATGTAAAGCAAGTTCGCAAATGAATGATGGAGAACAAATTCTGAAATTTCTCATGAAAATAAATCAATAAAGTGATATTGTTCTTGAAGGGGGCTTGGATGGAAAATATAGTTAATCTTGGTTGATCTCTCAATTGGGATTCTAGCCAGTGAAAAACTCTTCATCTGCATGTTGTGTCCTCATGTAATTGTATTTACACTCTAGTCCAGCATTGTAATTAGTAAATGGAATGAGGTTTCTGTTTCCTCCACCCTTCAGGCAGTAAATTGCTGATCCTGCTCTGGGGGAAATCTTTCTGCCAGTTGCCTCAAATCTTTTGACTTGAGATTTTTCAGGTATGAGCATTTTGAAAAAATATGCCAAAGGAAAATTTAATCAACGTAAACAAACCCACCCTAGCCAATTTTTCAGTACTTCTTTTGGCAGTCCCACTTCTTTTGGCAGTCCCACTTCTTTTGGCAGTCCCACTTCTTTTGGCAGTCCCACTTCTTTTGGCAGTCCCACTTCTTTTGGCAGTCCCACTTCTTTTGGCAGTCCCACTTCTTTTGGCAGTCCCACTTCTTTTGGCAGTCCCACTTCTTTTGGCAGTCCCACTTCTTTTGGCAGTCCCACTTCTTTTGGCAGTCCCACTTCTTTTGGCAGTCCCACTTCTTTTGGCAGTCCCACTTCTTTTGGCAGTCCCACTTCTTTTGGCAGTCCCACTTCTTTTGGCAGTCCCACTTCTTTTGGCAGTCCCACTTCTTTTGGCAGTCCCACTTCTTTTGGCAGTCCCACTTCTTTTGGCAGTCCCACTTCTTTTGGCAGTCCCACTTCTTTTGGCAGTCCCACTTCTTTTGGCAGTCCCACTTCTTTTGGCAGTCCCACTTCTTTTGGCAGTCCCACTTCTTTTGGCAGTCCCACTTCTTTTGGCAGTCCCACTTCTTTTGGCAGTCCCACTTCTTTTGGCAGTCCCACTTCTTTTGGCAGTCCCACTTCTTTTGGCAGTCCCACTTCTTTTGGCAGTCCCACTTCTTTTGGCAGTCCCACTTCTTTTGGCAGTCCCACTTCTTTTGGCAGTCCCACTTCTTTTGGCAGTCCCACTTCTTTTGGCAGTCCCACTTCTTTTGGCAGTCCCACTTCTTTTGGCAGTCCCACTTCTTTTGGCAGTCCCACTTCTTTTGGCAGTCCCACTTCTTTTGGCAGTCCCACTTCTTTTGGCAGTCCCACTTCTTTTGGCAGTCCCACTTCTTTTGGCAGTCCCACTTCTTTTGGCAGTCCCACTTCTTTTGGCAGTCCCACTTCTTTTGGCAGTCCCACTTCTTTTGGCAGTCCCACTTCTTTTGGCAGTCCCACTTCTTTTGGCAGTCCCACTTCTTTTGGCAGTCCCACTTCTTTTGGCAGTCCCACTTCTTTTGGCAGTCCCACTTCTTTTGGCAGTCCCACTTCTTTTGGCAGTCCCACTTCTTTTGGCAGTCCCACTTCTTTTGGCAGTCCCACTTCTTTTGGCAGTCCCACTTCTTTTGGCAGTCCCACTTCTTTTGGCAGTCCCACTTCTTTTGGCAGTCCCACTTCTTTTGGCAGTCCCACTTCTTTTGGCAGTCCCACTTCTTTTGGCAGTCCCACTTCTTTTGGCAGTCCCACTTCTTTTGGCAGTCCCACTTCTTTTGGCAGTCCCACTTCTTTTGGCAGTCCCACTTCTTTTGGCAGTCCCACTTCTTTTGGCAGTCCCACTTCTTTTGGCAGTCCCACTTCTTTTGGCAGTCCCACTTCTTTTGGCAGTCCCACTTCTTTTGGCAGTCCCACTTCTTTTGGCAGTCCCACTTCTTTTGGCAGTCCCACTTCTTTTGGCAGTCCCACTTCTTTTGGCAGTCCCACTTCTTTTGGCAGTCCCACTTCTTTTGGCAGTCCCACTTCTTTTGGCAGTCCCACTTCTTTTGGCAGTCCCACTTCTTTTGGCAGTCCCACTTCTTTTGGCAGTCCCACTTCTTTTGGCAGTCCCACTTCTTTTGGCAGTCCCACTTCTTTTGGCAGTCCCACTTCTTTTGGCAGTCCCACTTCTTTTGGCAGTCCCACTTCTTTTGGCAGTCCCACTTCTTTTGGCAGTCCCACTTCTTTTGGCAGTCCCACTTCTTTTGGCAGTCCCACTTCTTTTGGCAGTCCCACTTCTTTTGGCAGTCCCACTTCTTTTGGCAGTCCCACTTCTTTTGGCAGTCCCACTTCTTTTGGCAGTCCCACTTCTTTTGGCAGTCCCACTTCTTTTGGCAGTCCCACTTCTTTTGGCAGTCCCACTTCTTTTGGCAGTCCCACTTCTTTTGGCAGTCCCACTTCTTTTGGCAGTCCCACTTCTTTTGGCAGTCCCACTTCTTTTGGCAGTCCCACTTCTTTTGGCAGTCCCACTTCTTTTGGCAGTCCCACTTCTTTTGGCAGTCCCACTTCTTTTGGCAGTCCCACTTCTTTTGGCAGTCCCACTTCTTTTGGCAGTCCCACTTCTTTTGGCAGTCCCACTTCTTTTGGCAGTCCCACTTCTTTTGGCAGTCCCACTTCTTTTGGCAGTCCCACTTCTTTTGGCAGTCCCACTTCTTTTGGCAGTCCCACTTCTTTTGGCAGTCCCACTTCTTTTGGCAGTCCCACTTCTTTTGGCAGTCCCACTTCTTTTGGCAGTCCCACTTCTTTTGGCAGTCCCACTTCTTTTGGCAGTCCCACTTCTTTTGGCAGTCCCACTTCTTTTGGCAGTCCCACTTCTTTTGGCAGTCCCACTTCTTTTGGCAGTCCCACTTCTTTTGGCAGTCCCACTTCTTTTGGCAGTCCCACTTCTTTTGGCAGTCCCACTTCTTTTGGCAGTCCCACTTCTTTTGGCAGTCCCACTTCTTTTGGCAGTCCCACTTCCTGATCCTTGCTCCATAACTTTGTAATGATCAAAGGGCATTGGATAAATAATCAGTTGAATGTGCTTCCACTCTAGCAGTCAAATTGACAAATATTTAGAATTAAAATGAGGATTTTTTTTTCTTTTCAACCACTTTGTCCTCACACCCTTTTCAAATTGCAAACTTCTCAGTGCAACTTCTGACTCGCCACGTTTTAGAAAATGTCTTCTGCAGTATCTCAAGACCATTTGAATGGTTTATCATAACTATTCTTGGCCAATGTTTAGGAAGGATTTTGTATTGCAGCAGCTCTGTACAGGTTTTAAATGACCTGTTGAAGGTTTTGTTTTGCCAACTCTTGCTCTTTCATATTGGAGCATTTTGTATATCTGGTATTTCACTAATCTGCTCATTCTAATTTTTGTCATAGAAATTTAATTCTGTGTTCGTGGTTTGTTAATACTCCAAATTTTGTCATCAGCACATCTTGAATTTTTGCTCTATACACCCAGGTCCGATTCATTCATCTTCAGTAAGAGAAACAGTAAACCCACTACTGCATTTGTACTTTTTTTCTGTTGCTTTGTTAATATTTTGTGCTATTGCATCTCTTCATTACATCACTTTCTCTGGATTAAAAACTCCTTCAATAAAATGCAGAAGCGTGATTCAAGTTTTACGTGTTCTCCAACCTGTTATGCAAGAAATTCTACCTTTGCAAAAGCTGCATCCAAACTAGTCTTGTACAGTATATTTTTTTTAAGTTTGGACATACAGCATGTTAATAAACCCTTCTGGCCCATGAGCTTGTGCAGCCCAAATACCCCAATTAACCTATTATCCGTGTATGAATTGAAGGTTGGTAGGAAACAGCCCCAGGAGGAAACCCATGGGGAGAATGTACAAACTCCTCACAGAGAGCACTGGATTTAAACCTGGATCACTGGCACTGTAACAACATTGGGCTAACCATTGCTATCCATGATTGCTGCTTGTATATTCTATACATTAAAAAAAAATTGGTGGGCTGCTGTAGTGGCAGTGCTATTGGTGGTGCAGATCTGGGAGAGCAGGGACACAATGCTGCTCTGAATACCAGCAGCTCTGTACAGGTTTTAAATGACTTGAAGGCGACGGCAGTGTTTGTAAGTACAATCCTGCAACTGCAGAGCTCTAATAGTGGGGTCTGTTCAGCAGCAGCCATGAGGGTTTGTGAATTCTAGGAAGCAGTGGATCAGTGCAGGGCACCAGAAATGGGAAGGACACCTCCCTGTTCAGAAGTAGTAGTGATGATGGTGGCCATGGTAGCAAATCAGAGGGGCTCAGTGGCTGAAAGAACTACACAAGCTGAGGGTGATGCAGTCGGGGGATCTGCACAGATTGTGGCTTCTGGAGACATGTTATGGGCACAACGTATCAGAACCAGGATTTTAAGGGGTGCTGAGAGCAAGAAGGAATCCCAAAAGACCTTGGGTGCTGAAGAATTCCTGATTGCGACAGAGGTTTGGATCTCTAGCTTGGGTTGCCAATGAATAGAATGGGAATTTGTGTGGCTGCAGGAGCACTGGAGGTGAATCCACAGACATACTGACTGAAAGGACTCTTTTGCTTCTCTTCCTTGTCTTAGAGGTGCAGCCCCTGTTGTACCTGCCGAACAGGTGAGGAAATGTCAAGTGGACTACAAGGAATTTGGTGCACTCTACTTGTGGACTTTAGCAAGGTGTTTGACAAGGTCTCATGTGGGAGGTCAGTCAAGAAGGTTCAGTTGCTTAGTATGGTAGTAAACTGGATTCAATATTGGCTTTAGGAGTCCTGTAACTAATTTCTAGCAGTGTGGTGGAAGTATGCTGACTGGCTGCATTAGGATCTGATATGGGAGTGTAAAACACTCCAAAAGGATGTCAGCATTTGCTGGGGATGTGAGTAGTGGAAGAGGCAGTTAATCCCCAGTGTGAAATGACAACATTTGTCGCTTGCGTTAGGACAGTGTCCCTTTTCCATTGGACCTGTCCCAGTTAATTCCAGGGACAGGATGCCTGTGGAAAAAGGACTAAGAGTCATTTAAGGGCTCTTGTGCACTTTATTGATTTTCTTTTTGTATAGTGTACATTCATTATCTATTTACAATCTTTGTTTACATGTTTTTGTTGTGTAATTTTTTTGCACTACTAATTGGTGGTAATTCTGCTGCACCCGCAGGAAAAAGGAATCTCAGGGTTGTATGTGATGTCATGTATGTACTCTGACAATAGATCTAAATCTGACTGATTCTTGTTATTACTTCAATGGCATTGGCCAAGTTGGTCTTGCATGAGTTTGAAGGTTTCTTTTGCACTTTATGAATTAAAATTTGCCCAAGTCTAGTTAAGTCAAGTAATTATCTCCTTGACCTCCGTAGAACAGTAGCAGTGTCAGCTATTAGTCAACCTTTGCCTATTTGTTTAGTTGGGGATTGTGAATTTGTAGTTTTAAACCGTCTATCCTCTAAGCCATTTCAGCCCAAACTATTTCTATACATGTTCAATCAATTGATTCCACTTTATTTAGATGTATCCAATTCGATGTTTTGCTTTTCCTTGATTTAATCCCTCTTGTGAAGACTGCCTCAGTATGTTAATGGCTTGTCCAAGTCCTCTGCTTCAATCGCAAGTTGACTTTTTGGTCCATAGCGGGCATAACCCTTATTCTCTGTTTAGTACAATTAGAGGTATATTGTAATTAAACTATAAAGTACTTTATTGTTCCACAAATTTCCTCAGGTCTTTTCACCTTGCTGACCAAATTTTGATTTGGCAGCTTATTTTTTGTTGGAGCATCTTGTAGACTTGCTGCTTATTTACTTGAAAGTTTTTCTGCTTGTAATTTGGGAAGCTTGTTCCTTTACATTATGATCTGTACCCAATTAATATAATTGATCTACTGGGATAGCTTGAGGAGGGAGCACAAAATCATTGAGGACTCCTTCCATCCTGCATGCAGCATCTTTCAGCTGCTCCTGTTGGGGAAGAGATACAGGAGTATCAGAGCCAGCACCATCAGGCTGAGGAACAGCTTCTTCCCATGGACAGTGACAAAAGGAACTGCTCTCACTAACTATCTGAGCCTCTCTAACTTTCCATCTGATGTTTGAGCCATCCTGAGTAGGGTGAATGTACAGAAGGCAGCTGGTCCAGATGGTAGACCTGGGTGTGTGCTTGGAGGCTGTGCAGAACAGTTGGCTAGGATCTTTCTGGACATTTTCAATCTGTTTCTGGCCTAGACAGTTCCCATAAGTTTCAAGATTGCCACCATTGTGCCAGTGCCAAAGCATCCCATCACCACAAGTCTGAACAACTTCAGTCCAGCTGCACTCACCCCATCATTGCAAAGTGCTTTGGGGGGAGACTGATTTTTATCACATTTAAATCTGTTTGTCCATCACCCTGGACTCTCATCATTATGCCTACTGTCCCAATAGGTCAACTGAAGATGCCATTTCCACAGCACATCACTCACTTGGACAGCTCCAACGCTTGTGTCAGAATGCTGTTCATTGATTTTAGTTCAGCATTCAATACTGTGATTCCCTCCAAACTGATCACCAAACTTTGTCAGCTTGGTATCAGCTCATCCCTCTGTAATTGGGGACTAACTCTCCAATCTGTTAAGTTAGGCAATCTCTTCTCTTCCATTCTCTCCTTGAAAACCTGTGGGCCCCAGGGCTATGTGCTGAGCCCTCTCCTGTATTCTCTTTTCACCTATGACTCTATATGGGTATCTATGTATATACAATCAGATGACAAACTTGTGAATTAGTTTAGGGAAGGTTGTCTGAATTGAAGTATCAAGGAGAGTTGTTAAAAAAAAAAAAAATGTGGTTATAGCCTTGGATTTTAGCCTGGCTTTATTAAATTGTAATAGCTGACACTGTGTTTGACCCAAAATTGGGATAAGAATTTCATTAAAAATTTTTAAATGTAAATTTCAATATACAGCATGGTAACAGGCTCTTTTGGTCCATGAGCCCTGCCACCCTACAACCCTGGTATGTTTTGACAGTGGGAGAAAACATGGGGTGAATGTCCAAACTCCTTACAGATTGCGTGGGATTTGAACCCCTTTCGTGATCACTGGTGCTGTAACAGCATTGTGCTAACTGCGACACTAACTTTTCCACCCCATTTGAAATGAATTAAATTTGATGGCTGTTAGAATAGATGAGTTGGTCTTGTGACCCTTGTCACAGAGGTCACTAACAAGGAGTACATAAGTTTAAGATAACTTTACAAGTGAGCTGGGAAAAGGCTTCATCTAGACAGAGTGATGGATCTGATCTAGTATTTGCTGTACTTGGCAATTAATGACTACTACACCAGCATCACATGGCTATTGACCAAACTGGGAAGTGAATAGTAATTTGGTTAATAACCATATAACCATTAACGGAGCAGAAACAGGCCATGTTGGCCTTTCGAGTCCGCACCGGTTCACTGATTTTGTGCGCCCTCTTCAGGCATTGGTCCCGGTAGATCTTCATTCAATAACGATGGGGGAATTCAGTCGTAGAAATACTTTGGTAAAGTGGATCCACAACTGATTCCTTTTTAATCAGCCTGTTAATGTAATTTGGTTTCAATGCTGTAAATTTCTGCTTCTGACAACTTTGGAATAGTGGCATTTTGATTTGGGTGAAATGCAGTGATTTCTTAATGGTTTGGTATTGAATTTGGCAAGGATCCTGCTCTTGTACATCTTTCAGTAGATTTTGGTTCCATTTAATTCACAAGATGAGTAAAACCTGGGATGTTGAGACTGGTGTAGTTTTCAGTTTCTATTGAGGCAAAGATGAGAGAAAAGGGTAAGGTGCTTGGCTCCATTAAATTAGTTGGTACAACTCACATGATGCCTGTTCAATGTGCTTTCTATCCAGTGGTGGGTGAACACAACCACTTTGCAGATTGAAAAGCTGATAGACAAGAACACACTGTCTTGGACTTGTAAAGTGCTTTCAAAGAGAAATTGGATTCTCATTTTAACCTCTACCTTGGCCAGAAGAATTGGGGACACAGCACAAAACTGGATTCAATCAAAGCAGGATTTGGGGAAAAAAAAACCATTGGAAGCCCTAAAATTGGTCTAAAACCAACTGGCCTGGAGCCTATTCTCTGGTTGCTTAAGGTCATTGCTAATCTTTTACTATTTCCTATTTTTGTTGTTTAACAATTGCTGGTCTTAAATATTTGGATCAAGGATTCAGTGCACACTGAAGTAGATTGGCCATGCTTTTATTCTGAGACTGAGCTTTTAAACTGCAATCAAATGAATCGGCAGCTCTGTCTCCAAGGTGAGTGAATTCTTCTGGTCATCTGGGTATGATTTTACCGCAGGTCTGTGCAGTCACATCAAAACTTGTACTGCATAACTACTTTTTGTGAGGCCTGTGTACTACTGGGATTCCTAGTGGCTTGCTATGATTACCCTGTTTTCTATCTGTAGATACCAGGATAGCAAAAAAATCTCAGTTGAAAATCTTAGCTGTAGATATTTTGGTAACCAGTTTTCATGTTCCCATGCATCATTTATATCTTGTGTAAGAGAGGAATAATGGATGGTGAGAGTGCGGCTTCTGGACACGGCGGGGTCGGGGCAGGGGGCCCTTTGGTGCTCGATCCCGGTTAGCTTTTTGCAAGCTCCGCCCTATGAATCCACTTTAAAATGCTGTTGCCTACAAAAAAAAAGAGGAATAATGCATCTAATGCTGCATTTTTAGGCTAACTTGTTCCAGTATTTCACTGTCTTGCATCTCCCTGAACTTTTCAGCTGTCTTGGTATATACAGATGAGTATGATTAAGCAAGGTCTGTTGTGCACCTTTTGTACTCTGCTCCCACACAGATCACTTCTGCTTCCTCATGGGGTCTACTTTTTTTTTTAAACATAGTTGCTCTTGTCCTTGATGTACTTGAAAATTGCCTTTTGGGATTTCCCTTGATCCTGATCACCAGTAGTATCTACATAGGCACTCCGTTTAATAGTTCTGTATTCCTGTTTGATGTTCTCTACACCAATGTTTTTAAAAAATCTAGCCCTCTAACAACCAGGTTTCCTTGGACTTTCACCCTTAAAACATCATATTGAATGTAACACTAACTTTTGGACAATGCCCCACTTGTTCATAATAGACTTGTCTCGCAGTAGCTACTTCTTGTCTACTTTTGTTTGGGCCTTAGGCTGTGATATGTAGAATGAAGTTGGTGCGTTCTCTCTGGAATGGATGAGGTTGAGGAGGCAGGAAGAATGTTGGCAAAGTCCAGAAAACGAAGTCACAGTCTAATGGTCTGTCATTTAGGACAGAATATAAACTTGTTCACCCAATAGTGGAACTTTTGCCACAAAGATGAGGCCAGTTCATATAGTCAAAGAGATTTGGCCCTTGATGATCAAGAGGTAAAGAGATGTAGAGAGAGAGCAGAAATACCATACTGAAGTCACATGATCATATTTGATGGTGATGCAGGCCTGAAAAGCTAAATTGCCTGCTACGGGATGGAATTTCTATGATTGGAGCAGCACTGTTATTGTAAATCAATGTTAATGACAGTGCCAGGGTCCTGTTTGTCAAGAGTTTATCCCTGTTACGGTGGGTTTACTTCAGGTACATTGATTTTCTCCCATATTCCAAAGATGTACAAGTTTAGGAGGCTAATTGGTCACATGGATGCATTTGGGAACTGTGGACTCATGGGCTGGAAGGACCTGTAATTGCTGTATCTCTCATTTTAAATTTAAAAGCATATAAAATTTCAAAGTTTGTCTATGCGGGGTACTTGCATTGCCTATACATTGAGGGCTATGGGTCAAATGCTGGGTGATGGGAATGATTCCCACTGGATGGAGTGGACAAGTAGTTACTCATTGGAATAATAGTCATTGCATTTTGAGGATTACTGATTTATTAAATTAAAGTGAACACTGGACCTTCATTGAGGTTTTGGGTTAGAAGGTGCTTCAAATGGCTCCATGTGTTGAATCTTTATATAGCATTGAACACATGTCTTCCCTTGTAATTTAATCAACTGCTATTCCTGGGTGTTAGGAAAGGAATTGAATGGAAGGCTTGCCATTAGAGTGGCAGGAGCAGGAAGCTTGCAGTGTTATTGAACTACACAGTTCCAGATTGACATTGGCAAATGGTAGATGCTACTTTTGTATTTCGAAGAGTGAAATGGATGATCAAAATTCTTGTTTGATGGGGGTGTTCCATGTGATGATTTGGGGTTAGACTGATGATCCCTGTTCTCTTCAAAAAAAGTTGAAAAAGTGATTTATATTTAAAAAAAAGTTATAGAAAATATGAAGATATGAAGAATAATGCTACCAAAGAAGGATAAAGACATTACTGTTGTTGCTTATTGAGCAAGTAAAGGAAGAGAGGCCTACCTTAAGAAAGGATCCTGGAGCTGTCCGTAAGGTAGTATGTGCAGAACACAAAAAAGGAAATTTTAGAAAAGATTCCAGACACCAAGAAGACCTGGAAAAGCAAAGGAAAGAACAAGAACGACCTACAATTAAGAAAAATGCAGAAGCTTCTTTATTTTCTGGTGAATTAAAGCAAATGTTGGATTTTTTTCAACAATCCATGGAAATGTTAACTGATGAAGTAAGGAAGAATGGTGATAAGATGGAAAGATTAATGCAACAAGTGGACACTAGGTTTAAAATAGTGGACAGAAAAATTAAAGGGAATGAGTTTGAGATTCAAAATTTGAAAGATCAAATGAAGAAAGCACAAGCAGAGGCAGCTGCAAAGCATGATCAGTTAATGTAAAAAAAAAAATGGACATTTTGGAAAATTTCAGTAGATGGAATAATATTAAGATTGTTGGCCTTAAAGAACGGGACGAGGGTCAAGATTTGAAAAATTTCTGCAACGATGGATACCGGAAAATACATAGAGTTTCAAGAGAGTTTAAAAGGGGAGGAAGGTTTAACCTGTATTGTGCGTGATCTAATATACTGGATAAGATTAATGGATTAAAAGGTCTATTGATAAGCTTATAGAAAGGGATGGTATGATGTTTTGAGTGAGTTGGTGGGAAATGTGAAGCTGACCACTATGCTCTCATGGGCACTAATGCGACTAGTTTTGCATCCCATACAGGTCAGGGTAATAACCATATAACCATTTACGAGCGGAAATGGGCCATGTCAGCCTTTCAAGTCGGCCCCTTAGCCTTAACTCAGGCCTCTTGTTCCAACCTCCCCTGCCCTCCAGGGAAAGAGTCTGTTTATGTCTAATACCTCTATCAAGTCCCTTCTTAGTCCTCTACATTTCAATGAATAAAGTCCCAGTCTCCCTAATCTCTCTGTAAGCCAGGCAACATCCTTGTAAACCTTCTCTGCATCCTCTCCACCTTATCTATATCCTTTCTATAAATTTGGAGACCAGAACTGAGCACAGTACTCCAAACCTGGCCTCACCAATGCCTTAAACAGTTGTAGCATCACCTTCCAGCTCCTATATTCTCTATAATTTATGAAGGCCTTCCTAACCACCCTGTCTACATGGGAATCCACCTTCAGTGAACTCTGTACCATAACCCCCTCCCAGGTTCCTTTGCTCCTCTGCGTGCCTCAATGCCATCCCCTTAACTGTATATGTCCTGTTCTAGTTATTTTTACTGAAATACAACACCTCACACTTGTTTACATTGAATTCCATCTGGCATTTTTCAGCCCACTCTTCCAAACAAACCAAATCCTTCTGTAATCCAAGAAAATCTACCTCACTATCCACCATTCCCCCTATTTTCGTATCATCCATGTATTTGCTTACGCAGTTAACTGTACCCTCCTCCAAATCATCAATATAAATGATAAACAACAAGAGACTCCTTAACATCACGTGCCTCTGAGGTTTTTCCTTTTTTTTGGTTCTTAGCCTGTATTGTTTATAGATGGAAGATATATAGGGAGAGTTGGGTTGGATGGAGAGATGGAGGGGGATGCTGGATGGATACAAGTTTTGATGTCTAATGGCAGGGAAATTGTAATTTAGTATTAATATTAATGGAATTCAGAATCCGATAGAGAAAAAGGTTATTGAATTATATGAAAAAAAAATTAAAGTAGATGTGGCTTTTATATACAAGAAATTCATTTAACAGAAATAGAACCTAGGAAATTAAAGAGAGACTGGGGAAGGGGCTATTCTGTTCATTTAATTCTAAACCCAGAGGAGTAGTGATATTAATAAATAGAAGTTTACCAATTGAAATATTGGCTGTAATGACTGATAAAGTGGAGAGGTATGTGATTTATAAATTGCAAAATATATTCTGAATATTGGATCTTGATGAGTATATATGCACTGAATATCGATGGGGAAAACCTATACAAGATGCTTTTATGCAATTAGCTAATGCAAAAGAGAAAATAATTGAGGATTCAAGTTGGATAGATCAGGAGGAATTATGGTTAAAAAATAAGGTAACAAAACGTGAAAAACTTTATGAATGAAGTGAAACTTGTCGATAGTTGGAGGAAGATGCATCCTGATAGAGATTTATTCATTTTATTCTTATAGGCATAAGACCTATTTCCCTATAGATATGTTTTTAATTGCCTCTCAACTCCAGACAAGAGTTCATAGTATTGAATATCAAGTGAGGATTTTGTCTGACCATTAACTTATGTCAGTTTTATTGGCGGTGGAGCAAAAAAAATAGGTTGTAGATGGAGGTTTAATGCAGCATTGCTGAAATTTTTGTAAATTTATAAGACAACTTTTTATGGTCCTGAATGACATTCTGTAACTAATAAGTTTGTGCTATGGGTTTCTTTGAAGGCTTATTTAAGAGGACAAATAATAAGTCATGTGGCAAAGATTAAAAAAAAGAATATGTATCTGAAGTTGATTCTTTGGATAAAGGAAGTAATAAAAGATGGAAAAAAGAATTGCAAAATCGAGGGAATGATGAATAAAATAAAATATTGGATTTAAAGAAATTGAAGTTTAATACAATACAAACATATAAAGTGGGGAGGGATATAAAATGAAACCAACAAAAATATTATGAATTGGGAGATGAACACAAAGTTTTAGCATGGCAAATGAAGACTGAACAAGTATTGATCAATAGTAACTGTAAAAGATTCTGGTCATCTTGCTTATAAAACAAAAGGTATTGATAATATATTTATTAAATTTTTTAAGAAAATGTACAAATCAAAATCTTGGAAAGATGGGGATAAAATAGATGAATATTTGTCCAAAATTATTTTACCACAGTTAAACCTAGAAGAGAAGATGGAATTAACAAATCCATTTACAGTTACAGAATTATATGATATATTGATGTCTTTACCTAACAATAAGGCTCCAGGGGAAGATGGTTTCTCTCTTGAGTTTTATAAAGAATAAAAAGAGTTATTAGTTCTGATATTTATGGGGTTGTTAGATCAAATAGAAGATCTTTGGGACTTACTTGAGTTGTTTAAAATTGCGCTAATAAGTTATTCCAAAAAAAAGGAAAGGACCCTTTTTTATTTCTTCACATAGACCAATTTCACTATTGAATACTGATTATAAAATTCAGTCCAAACTAATAGCTAATAGATTAGCTAAATGTTTGCCTAAATTGATTAATATGGACCAAACAGGTTTTATTAAAAATAGAAGATCAGCAGATAATATTTAGATTTTAAGTTTAATAGATATGGCTCAGAAAAGAAAAATACCAACAGTGGCTTTAGCTTTAGATGAAGAAATGGCATTTGATAGATTAGAATGGGATTATTTATTTAAAGTACTGAAGGTTTTGGAATTCCGGCAAATTTTATAAATTGGATAAGAGCATTATATAATTCTCCAAAGGTTAAAGTGATTTAAAAATAGACAAATATCAATTTTTGTTATTGTTGTAAAGATCATCTAGACAACGATCTCCCTTTTTATTTGCATTAGCTATAGAACCTTTTGCTGAGGTGATTAGAAGTGATAATGAGATTGAGATAAATGATAAAGAACATAAAATTAGTCTTTTTGCAGATGATGTAATACTATAGCTTACAAACCCTGAAAGCTCATTTAAAAAAAAATTATTGATCGGCGGAGTGTAGGTTAGTATTAGGTTTTAAAGTAAATATTGATAAAAGTGAAGTGCAAGTTTAAAAAAAACAAAACAAAATTTAAATGGCAGAATGGTGCAATTAAATATTTAAGAATTAATGTTGATAAGAATTTATATAATTTATTTAAATTAAATTACACACCTTTACTGAGTAAAATTAAAGAATATTTTATAAGATGGAAAGAATTGCCAATTTCTTTAATCAGAAGGATTAATTGTGTGAAGATGAATAATTTCCTAGAATACAATAAGTTTTTCAATCTTTACAAATTTTTATACCAATAATAATTTTTCAGGGTTTAAATAAAAGTGTAAGATGATTTATTTGGAGGGATTAAATACCTTGGATGGCATTGAAAAATTAGTGGAAATTTGATCAAGGGGGACTTCGATTGCCTAATTTAAAAAAAAATATTATAAAGCAGCTCAACTTAGATTTTTTGTCTTGTTATGAGACCAATGAAAAGATTGCATGGATGCAAATCAAAATGAGTAGAATAAGAGAAAGTAATTCTGAACATGTATAAATGGCATAAGGGATTATTAAAAGGAAAATCAGATACACCATTTTAAGTATATACTTAAAGTATGGAATGGAGTAAATGTAGAAAGAAATGAAGAATTATCAGTTGACTAAAATGATATTAAATCAAAATCCTTTAATTCCTTTTACGGTTAATAATTGTTATTTTGATGTTTGGAGGAATTGTGGAATTTTAAAAAAAAAAGGATTTTTAAAAACTTTTGACCAATTGAAAATTAAGTATAATATACTACAATACTATTTTTTTCTTGTAATCAAAAATCATATTTAAAAAAAATGGTTAGGGAGGAATTTTAAATTCCCAGAACAAAGTCCATTTGAATATCCAATAACCGATACATGTATATCAAATTACAAGACTATTCAGGAAAAGGATTTATTTAAATCTAAATCCAGATTTTTGTTTTTTTGGGGGGAAAGAATTTAAATGTACAGATTCAAGAAGTATCGTCAAAATATGTTATGAAAGTGTAACTAATACAATTAATGTTAGATATCAAATGTTGCAATTTAATTTTTTACTTCAATTATATTATGCTCCATATAAATTACATGCACTTCATTTGAATAGTTCTGATCAATGTTTTGGATGTAATGAAGAAGTAGGATGTTACCTGTATGCAGTCTGGCAATATGAAAAGCTAGATGAGTTTTGGAAGGATACAAGTATTGGGATGAGTTTTGAAGATGCAAATTTTGAAGGATTGCAGAGTATTTTTATTGGGAGATTTTTCCCAATTGAAGTTAGATATTTATCAAAAGAAGTTTTTAAGTGTAGCAATAGCAAATAAATCTATAGCTGTAACATGGAAATCTAGTGATATTGTGGTATTGAATAGAAGACAAAAGGAATTATTAAATTGTATCAGAGAGAATAATGTATAATTTACTTAACAAGTGGGGGAAAAAAAAGATTTGGAAACCCTACATGGATTTTATTGCTATGACTTTACCTGTTGCGTCCACCAACCTTCCCTAGTTATGGTTTAAGATTATTATGTGAACTGCAATTAATTAAAAACTTGTCATAGTTTTATTGTTTATGGATAAATATTGTATATGTTGTTGCAAATGGAAAATAAAATTAAAAATTCTTGTTTGATTGCTTTTTATAGTTATTTTTTAATCATGATTTGTTCTTTTATTCTACTTTATCTATTTTGGTCTTAATGTCATCTCAATTTAGAGTTTCACTTGCTTCTATATATAGCCATTCCATAGTGTTTCTGTTATTGAGCTGTGCCCCTAATCCTCTGAGATTTGTAGCTATATTTGGTGATGATTGTGGCAACTGCCATGCGGAAAGGCATGCCACAGTTGTCCTTTAGGTCATCCTCCAAAAGAGGCAATCTCAAACTCTGAATTTTAAGCAGAGAACAAGATTGAGTATGCGAGAAGTTTGCTCAAGTTAGTGCACTTGATTTTTGATATTGGATATACAGCATGGTAACAGACCCTTCTGGCTCATGAGCAAGCTACTCTCAAATAGAGCCACTTGACTAATTCATGTGCTATCTTTTGCATGTCTTCTAAATGTGAAAGAAAACCCACACAAAGTGAGAATGTACAAGTTCCTTGTCCTCAGTTTTTTTTTGTTTTGGGCAGGTGGTGCTTTCTCCAATTGCACTGCCAACTTTATTAGCTGCTGAATTAGAATATGTATCATCGAACAGTACAGCACAGGAACAGTCTCTTTATGTCCTGTTAGAGACATAGGAGACTACAGATGCAGGAATGTGAAACCAAATCCAGCCTACTGGATTAACTCAGTCAAGCAACATTAGAGGAAAAGAAAGGATGATGTTTTGAGCTGAGGACCTTTTTCAAGATGTGATAAAGGGGTTTAGTTCAAAATTAACCATTGCTTTACTCCTTCTGCTGCTTGACTCGCCCAAGTTCCTCCAGGAGGGTGTTTAGTTCTAATCCATGCTGTTTGTGCAGAACACTATGCCAAATTAATTTTTTTTGCCTGCACAGGATCAATATTCTCCCCCTCTCCCCTTTCCCAGCATATTAATGAGTAGAAACTGATGGAACACCTACTTCCATCAATGTTCCTTGAAACCTGTTCCAGGCACCGACTACTCTAAAAATTTTTTGACTCCTTTAAGTGTTTCCTTTCATCTATAAAAAGATAGCCCTCTAGCATTTGACATTTTCTTTAAACTCTGGGGAGGAAAAAGGTTGAGCACTTTATCTATTTTATAAACTTCTCTAAAATCTCCTATCTGTGGGCAGCACGGTTAGTGTAGAAATCAGGACAAGGGTTCAAATCCCATCCCGTTTGTACATTCTCCCTGTGTCTGCGTGGGTTTTTCCCAGGAGACTTTCGAAAACCTGGGGGTTTGGATCAATCAGGTGTGTGTATAATAAATAGATAGTAAAATTTAGAATCTCCCTTTAATCTTTGCTCTAACCCAGTGGTTCTCAACTATTTTCTTTCCATTTGTGTACCACTTTAAATATTCCCTCTGCTATTGGTGCTCTGTGATTAGTAAGGGATTGTTTAAGGTGGTATGTGGGCGGAAAGAAAAAGTTTGAAAACCACTGTTTTAATCGTACCTCATTGACTCGTTATGTGCAGGGTTTCACAACTCCAAAGGAAATGGACCAATGATAATTTTCCTCAAGCAAAATATTTCAGTAACAATTGGGTCTAGAGCAGTGATTCTCAACCTTCCCTTCCCACTCTCATACCACCTTAAACAATCCCTTACTAATCACAGAGCACACCAATGGCATAGGAATTATTTAAAAGTGGTATGTGGGTGGAAAGAAAAGGTTGAGAACCACTGCTCCTCTATAGCTCACACAGCTTAATAGCATCTGAATGAAGCTTTCCAACAATTCCACATCCTTTCTGTAGCAAGGAAACCAATTGTTGAATCTCGGAACTTGTTTGGTGTTGGAATGGAAATTTATTGGAAGAAATGATTTTGGTAGATGTCATCCTGGTCCCTCCCTTGACAAGTAAATGGCACATTTCCTGATGAAAGGATTGGTGGAGTGAAAACTAGTTTCTATATTAATGGAAAGCTTGGTACAGTGTAATAAGATGGAACATAGGGCTGTAGTAACTAGGATACTTTGAAAATCATTAGCTGCATTCAGCACTTTATATAAAAAATAAACAACTAATAAAGTACAGATTGGAAATCAGGTTGGTGTAGTTTGTACAGATATTCAGAGCTATTACCTAAAATAAACATTGGATTAGAGTAAAATATTGCTTGAAGATAGAATTTTTAAAAAATACCAAAACATTTTCAGAATGTCTTTTTAGCTTGTGATTAATTGTTACAGCTCAGCATTAAGTGGTGAATGTGTTTGGTGAAACAAAGTGGGAATGTGAGGTATGAAGATGACATTGCAAAGTGATCATAGCCTGGTTGAATGGGCAGATAGGAACAAAATCAGTTTTCTCTTTTGGTAGGAAAATGGGAAAACAGACGTCCTGCTTTGCGGAAACTGCCAAAATGTTTGGCCTGGAAGTCAGCCTGAAGAAAACTGAGGTCCTCCATCAGCCAGCTCCCCACCATGACTACCAGCCCCCCCACATCTCCATCGGGCACACAAAACTCAAAACGGTCAACCAGTTTACCTATCTC
This sequence comes from Narcine bancroftii, assembly GCF_036971445.1. NCBI lineage: Eukaryota > Metazoa > Chordata > Chondrichthyes > Torpediniformes > Narcinidae > Narcine > Narcine bancroftii. Next base: position 256,571,767 of record NC_091472.1, read on the forward strand.
GGCTGCACCATTTCATCAGATGCAAGGATCGACAATGAGATAGACAACAGACTCGCCAAGGCAAATAGTGCCTTTGGAAGACTACACAAAAGAGTCTGGAAAAACAACCAACTGAAAAACCTCACAAAGATGAGTGTATACAGAGCCGTTGTCATACCCACACTCCTGTTCGGCTCCGAATCATGGGTCCTCTACCGGCATCACCTACGGCTCCTAGAACGCTTCCACCAGCGTTGTCTCCGCTCCATCCTCAACATCCATTGGAGCGCTTTCATCCCTAACGTCGAAGTACTCGAGATGGCAGAGGTCGACAGCATCGAGTCCATGCTGCTGAAGATCCAGCTGCGCTGGATGGGTCACGTCTCCAGAATGGAGAACCATCGCCTTCCCAAGATCGTGTTATATGGCGAGCTCTCCACTGGCCACCGTGACAGAGGTGCACCAAAGGTACAAGGACTGCCTAAAGAAATCTCTTGGTGCCTGCCACATTGACCACCGCCAGTGGGCTGATATCGCCACAAACCGTGCATCTTGGCGCCTCACAGTTTGGCGGGCAGCAACCTCCTTTGAAGAAGACCGCAGAGCCCACCTCACTGACAAAAGGCAAAGGAGAAAAAACCCAACACCCAACCCCAACCAACCAATTTTCCCCTGCAGCCGCTGCAACCGTGTCTGCCTGTCCCGCATCGGACTTGTCTGCCACAAACGAGCCTGCAGCTGACGTGGACTTTTACCCCCTCCATAAATCTTCGTCCGCGAAGCCAAGCCAAAGAATTGTTACAGCTCAGCATTAAGTGGTGAATGTGTTTGGTGATACAAAGTGGGAATGTGAGGTATGAAGATGACATTGCAAAGTGATCATAGCCTGGTTGAATGGGCAGATAGGAACAAAATCAGTTTTTTCTTTTGGTAGGAAAATGGGAAAACAGGATATTAAATCTTTCATCTTAAGGGCACCTTTTCACTAAAATGTAGTTGTTATCTCTTCAAAGGACCAAGCTGTGGAGTTGAGTGAAATAAGGGGATGTACAAATGAAACTGCTGTAAAGTGAGGAATTTAACCTTGAGCCATTGAGATTTTACTGAAATTTAATATTCTTCAAGGATTTGGAGTAGATGCTTGATTGTAATTGGAGAGCATTTTATTTGGGATCTTGGAATGTGTGGATGCTATTTTCTGTGGGTGAGGCAAGTTATTATATTTGATGTTTCCTCTGGTCTCCAAATTGGTGAGACTAAACAGAGACTTGGGGACTGTTTCGCAGAGAATCTGCATTCCATCTGCAATGACCATCCTTTTTTCCTGCTTGTATTCCCTTTTAGCTCTCCTTCCCATTCCCACACGTGACCTGTCAGGCCTAGGCCACTTCTACTGCTAGTGAGGTACGATTAGTGGAGAAGGAACAATTACGGACGATTCAGTGGAGAAGGAACAACATCTTGTATTCTGCCTGGGCAGTCTGCAGCCCAATGGTATGATTGTAGAATTTCAAATTTCAGGGGTGATGATCCCCTTCTCTCATTTGTACTCCTTTGCTTTTTTTTTGTTCCCCACTGGATTCTTCTGCTCTCTTCAGTTCCATCTAGTCTCTTGATTCCACTGTTCCCGATGAAGTCCAGTTTATTGTCATCTGATTGTACCAGTACAAACAGATTTGATAGCATCCTCTGGTCCTCAGTGCAAAACATGCAGATGTACAATTAGACGACACACACATATAGACAAACAGTATTCATCTAAACAAATAAATAATAAATATTGATTAATGAATATTATTCTCTGATGGTTAGTGTGAGCAGTTCCTTTGGTCATCATTCTCACTTCCTGTGGGAAGGAGCAGTTCCTCAGCATGTGATGGCACTGGCTCAGATTCTCCTGTATTATTTTCTCAACAGGAAAGATGTTTGCAGAAAAGGGACCTCAATGATTTTGCACATCAATTTCATGGCTCCGATGCAAAACATCGACTGCCTTTGGCTGCTTTATGACCCGCTGAATTTCTTGTGACCTATTGCCATTCACACCTTCCCTAATTATCAGATTGTTGCACTAACAGCCTTTCTTTTTAATCTCTCACTGCTCTGTATGACTCCTCTTCCTCCACCTACAATGTTTGATTCTTGTGCTCATTTCTCCCCCCCCCCTTGCCCCCATGGCATCTGGCATTTTGCTTCATCTGTTGTATTCCACTTCTGCCGAGTTGTCCAATCCAGTGTAGGGGTCCTTTTGTGCCTGTTCTCCACATTACTCCTGCGCTAACTTTCCTCTATTCTGATAAGATTTTGGCTTGAAAAGTCTACCATTCTTTTTCTCCCACTGCATGCGTTCCAGCAGATTGTGAAAAGCTTAAGTTTGACAAAATTGCTTCTGTGGACATGAGGCAAATGATTCCTCTTGTGCTCTGATGCTACAAGGGCTGTGTGTAAGTCTGTCTGTAAGGCTTTAAACGAAATATGTATATAGCCCTTGGTGTGATTACTGTATAATGTTGAGTATGTTTCATATTTTCCAGTCTCTTCCATGTAGACATCCTGTGGGATCGGCAGAACTCAATATTCTGCCAGATGTTCTGTTTTATTAACTGGATGTATCCCAGATTTCACCTTTTTTTAAAAATGTGATTAATGTTATTTATCAGTTTAGTATGTTGAAACACTGAACTTTCTATTGAATTGAGTTTTTACTTGTACCAAGATGTCATAAAGCTTTTCATTCTATCCAGGGAAGTTGACCCTCAAGGGCAGCAGGTAGTGCAACAATAAAATTATACGCATGTAGTGTCTTTCTTTTCTTTCTTTGGCTTGGCTTCGCGGACGAAGATTTATGGAGGGGGTAAAAAGTCCACGTCAGCTGCAGGCTCGTTTGTGGCTGACAAGTCCGATGCGGGACAGGCAGACACGATTGCAGCGGTTGCAAGGGAAAATTGGTTGGTTGGGGTTGGGTGTTGGGTTTTTCCTCCTTTGCCTTTTGTCAGTGAGGTGGGCTCTGCGGTCTTCTTCAAAGGAGGTTGCTGCCCGCCAAACTGTGAGGCGCCAAGATGCACGGTTTGAGGCGTTATCAGCCCACTGGCGGTGGTCAATGTGGCAGGCACCAAGAGATTTCTTTAGGCAGTCCTTGTACCTTTTCTTTGGTGCACCTCTGTCACGGTGGCCAGTGGAGAGCTCGCCATATAACACGATCTTGGGAAGGCGATGGTCCTCCATTCTGGAGACGTGACCCATCCAGCGCAGCTGGATCTTCAGCAGCGTGGACTCGATGCTGTCGACCTCTGCCATCTCGAGTACTTCGACGTTAGGGGTGTAAGCGCTCCAATGGATGTTGAGGATGGAGCGGAGACAACGCTGGTGGAAGCGTTCTAGGAGCCGTAGGAGATGCCGGTAGAGGTCCCATGATTCGGAGCTGAACAGGAGTGTGGGTATGACAACGGCTCTGTATACGCTTATCTTTGTGAGGTTTTTCCAGTTGGTTGTTTTTCCAGACTCTTTTGTGTAGTCTTCCAAAGGCGCTATTTGCCTTGGCGAGTCTGTTGTCTATCTCATTGTCGATCCATGCATCTGATGAAATGGTGCAGCCGAGATAGGTAAACTGGTTGACCGTTTTGTGTGCCCGATGGAGATGTGGGGGGGCTGGTAGTCGTGGTGGGGAGCTGGCTGATGGAGGACCTCAGTTTTCTTCAGGCTGACTTCCAGGCCAAACATTTTGGCAGTTTCCGCAAAGCAGGACGTCAAGCGCTGAAGAGCTGGCTCTGAATGGGCAACTAAAGCGGCATCATCTGCAAAGAGTAGTTCACGGACAAGTTTCTCTTGTGTCTTGGTGTGAGCTTGCAGGCGCCTCAGATTGAAGAGACTGCCATCCGTGCGGTACCGGATGTAAACATCCGTATGGATGGAATCCCCCCAGAAGTCTGGAAGGCTGGCGGCAAAACTCTGCATGCCAAACTGCATGAGTTTTTCAAGCTTTGTTGGGACCAAGGTAAACTGCCTCAGGATCTTCGTGATGCCACCATCATCACCCTGTACAAAAACAAAGGCGAGAAATCAGACTGCTCAAACTACAGGGGAATCACGTTGCTCTCCATTGCAGGCAAAATCTTCGCTAGGATTCTACTAAATAGAATAATACCTAGTGTCGCCGAGAATATTCTCCCAGAATCACAGTGCGGCTTTCGCGCAAACAGAGGAACCACTGACATGGTCTTTGCCCTCAGACAGCTCCAAGAAAAGTGCAGAGAACAAAACAAAGGACTCTACATCACCTTTGTTGACCTCACCAAAGCCTTCGACACCGTGAGCAGGAAAGGGCTTTGGCAAATACTAGAGCGCATCGGATGTCCCCCAAAGTTCCTCAACATGATTATCCAACTGCACGAAAACCAACAAGGTCGGGTCAGATACAGAAATGAGCTCTCTGAACCCTTCTCCATTAACAATGGCGTGAAGCATGGCTGTGCTCTCGCACCAACCCTCTTTTCAATCTTCTTCAGCATGATGCTGAACCAAGCCATGAAAGACCCCAACAATGAAGACGCTGTTAAATGTAGTGTAACAACACAGAAAATGCTGAAGGAACTCAGCAGGTCAGGCAGCATCCATGAAAGGCACTAGATAATGTTTCAGGCTGAAACTCTTTATCAGGAGTAGCAAAAAAGGGCATGTGCCTGAATCAAATGGTGGGGGAGGGGCAAGAGCCTAAGATGAAAAATAATGGGCAAACGTGGGGAGGGGAAGAAATTGGTGGGAGGGGGAGGGGGAGGTGGGGGGGTGTATGAATCTAAGAGGAAGGGGGTAGAAAGCTGGAGGAAGGAAGGTATGGTTGATAGGTAGGCAGGCAGGGATGGTGGGAGGGGAAAGAGAAAGAAAGGAGAATGGGGGCCTGAGATTACGGAAAGTAAGGGGTGGGGGAGGAAGTGTGGAGAAAAGGGAGGGGTTGCCAGGAATAGAAATCTATGTCGATTGCCTAGATGGATTACAAGGTGGTGTCCCTCCTGATTTTTGTGTGGTCTGAACCTGGCAATACAGTAGACCATGGACAGATATCTGCAAATGGAAAGTGGAATTAAGATGGCTCTTGAGATGTGCTGAGCAAAGGTGCTTAATTACATTTTATTTTTCCTCCAATTGTTTGGTCTCTCTTTGGAGGAGGTTACATGTAGGATATAGACATGCAATGCATAAGCATCTTTTGAGAGGTCCATCCAAGTGTTTAATAGCAGGAAAGAAACTTGTTGAATCTAATTTCATGTTTTAAAGCTTGTGCATCTTCTGCTTGATCGAAGAAGGGAAAAGAGAACGTGACTGATGTGGGAAATGCCTTTTAGATAGCTTGTCTGAGGCAGTGAATGGTATAGATGGAGGGGAGATTCATTTATATGAAGGGCTGGGCTGAATTTGCAACACTGCAACTTGTGACGTTCAGCAGAGCTTTGTATCCAGAAAGGATCCATTCTATGGTACATAACTAAAAAATTGTTACAAGTTGTGTATAAATAAAGGGGATAGAATCTGTGGGAGAGAATCAGTGGTGATAGAGCCTGCTGCTGAACAGTACTTCCCATTCCATGCTGAATTTCCATTCTCCTTCTGAGGAAACAGGGTTTATGGATGTCTGGCTGTGGCACTAAACATTGTCGATCAGACCAGGAAGAAAGGAAAGCTCACAAGGATATTAGGAATCTGATATTTCTTTTTAAAAAGTGCTGGGAAAGTGCCTGCAGGAGTCTTTAGAGGCCAAGAGTAAAGTTTGCAAATTTCAGTGTATCTGAATCAGAATTTGTCATGCACAGGTGACAACATTTGTTGTTTTGTGGCAGCATAACAGTGTAAACGTTTAAATAAACCATCTTTTTTTAAAAAAAAAGCAAGAGAAAGTCAAAGTTGGGCAGTGTCTGTGGTTCATTGTTCATTTAGGGGAAGAAGCTGAACTTGTGCAACTGAGTGCTAGTCTTCAGGCTCCTGTACCTTTTCCCAGTGGTAGCAGAATGAAGGGGGCATAGTCTGGATGGTCCTTGAGGATGGAGGCTATTTTCTTAAGACACCGCCTCTTTTTTTTTTAAAAACTTTATTTAAGATTTTATAACATGAATAACATATAGGATTACATTAAAAAAAATGAAGAATAAAATAATAAAATTACAATACAGTATCAGTAATCTAAATAAACTATACCCTCCCCAATAATTATTACACATTAATAACCCAACTCAAATTAGTCCAACCCTCCCTTCCCCCCAAAATAAAGAGTGAAGAATTAATAAAGTTAATATATGAGGAAAAAAAAACCCACTTACAAAAAAAACAAAAACATAACCGATTTTAAAATACTAACAAAAAGAAAAGTAATTAATAGTAAAATATCAGACTTAAAAAACATATTTAAATCAAACTTAAATGCATATATTTAACAAACAGGGTTAAAATGAAACATATATTTAACTCAAACTTAATATAAAAAATTAGTAAAGTTAGTAACATTATCTATCAAAAATTCTTAAACAATAATCAATTCTTAAAAAAAATTGTAGCATGAAAAAAAATGAAAAAAAAAACTTTCTCTATAGAGATAAACATTCACCAAATATCAACTAAGTTCACATCTATCATCATATTAGTCACATAAACCACCATCTTAAAACAAAATTCAAACCTCATTAAGCATTGTACAATTCAATTTTAGTACTCTTCCACCATTTTTCCCTTTTAATCTTGAATAGATTCAAGATCTAATAAAAGCTCCAATACCACATTTAAATATCCCCAATCATTATGTTAAAATTCAGATATCCAAATAAAAACACATCTACAACAAAATCTATATCTTCAACAAATGGAGCATAAACCACAAACAAAATTCAAGCCTTAAGACACCGCCTCTTGTGGTGCCTCTGGAGTTTTTTCCTGTTCTGAGTGTTGGCACCTCCATATTCCATTTATCAAATGTTAATGAGATCATTACCTAACATCAAGCTCATTGGGGCAGATGGATTGCATGACAGTAATAGTGCATCAGAAGCCAGTTGCAAGTGCTTTTGAAAAGTGTTAGGCATGGTAATATGTGTGCAAGCAATCTGTCGAGGCACTAATTAAATAGTCTAATCCTGTACAGGCAGACTTTCTGTCTGAAGGGTTGACTTTAATTTGACAAAATAAAGAAACTCAAATCTAACATTTAACATTTTGGAATGAAGCACTGGGAAGGAAGTAAAATTTACCATCTGTTTGGTGTGTTGCTACTCTATCACCACTGGGGACCCACTCCCAGCTTGCATCTAATATATAGCCTCTTTTACACTTGCGTCCCACTAAATCAGCTATTCGTGTTCCGGGATGGAATGGCATTTTTGCTGTTTACACTTGTCCAGTGTCCCAGTTAAGAGTGGTCATGTTCACACTTGCAAGGACCCATCCCTAAGGTTAGAACAGTTCTACCTTCTACTGGTGACATATTGAATGGTGGTGGATCTGCCCTCAATCTTGATCAATGTATTATGATCTTGTATTTGAATAAAATGAATCATGCATAATTATAACATAATTAAGCTTTATGTACAGCACAATATGAGCCCTTTAGCCCAACATCTGTAAGGGGCTGTGGGGAAAATGCTAGCACTAAATAGCAAATAGCAGACAACTTTTAAACAGGGTGGGGAAAGTTGGTAGTGCTATCATCCACATTTTATACTGTGGGGAAAAGTGTCTGCCCTCCCAGAATTCTGCGCAGCAGGGAAAGGGCTGTATGCATGGAGAACTCATGGAGGGGTTTCTCTGTGTACACTAGGGGTAGAGGCAGTTTATCCTTGGCGTGAGATGACATCATCTTGTGTGATTCATTTCACACTAGATCCTTTTTAGGCTGATTCCTGGGACTGCTTTTTCAAGTGTGAAAGGGGCTTATGCAATTATATTAGTCTTGCTAAAGGGTTCACACCTGATACAATGTCCATATCTGACTAACCATCTTGAGTTCCTCCAGCAAACCTTCAATAATCTTCTGGCTACTTGTCACAAAATCTTCCGTGGTCTGTTAATTTATATATTAAAAAAAAAAATTATTTTGTGAGCATTGCTCTGATTTATTGTGGAGGGAGGGTGCAGCAAAAATAGTTTTGCCCTTTGTCAACCTGCCAGAGCACTTGTGAATTGTGTGGAGTCGAGGAAGTTTGATTTTAAGTTGTAGCCTTTTGGCTTGCTTTGAGGATACCTCTGTCTGCAAAATATTGGCCCATGTTTGCAACATTAGGACAGGAAATGCGTAGTTCTAGCTAGTTAAGCTTTAATCACCTTTATTTTCCTGGCAACAGTGGATGTTTTAAAATCCATAAAGTTGTAAGTAATTAGAAACTAATTTGAACCCAAATAAGTGAAGTAAAATGGCATGGCTCTCTTAGAAACTCAAATATAATGTTGCCTATATCATTGGGTTTTGCAGTGTAACTAGCTAATAAGTTTAAAGCGTATTCATGGAGTTTGATTATGTGGAGGGTTAGATTGGCAGCAACTTGTTGGTAGTTGAATGCAAAAATGGGTTTTGTATCCAAGTAGGTTTATTTTTCATCAAAGGGAAAATATGCAGATATTTGTCATAATCACAAAGGCCAACCCATTGTGCTGTACATCTGGACACTGCAGTGTAAAATGAAAATTCCTGGGAACCCTCCCGTGAACTTGCGCTGTGACGAGGTCATCCTGTGAATTTTAAGCGAGTGATTTTCCCAGACCACGCTCTCCCTCCAATGTGAAATAGCCAAGCGGAGGAAGCCTCATGACATCAGTGGTTGCATGCTGCATCATGTAGGTGATTAAAATTAAAAGATTCCTCCCTCCTGATGACAGCGGGCTGCTTCGGCACATCGTGACACCAGTACAATGTGGGATGAATCCCTGTCCTCGTTAATCATAATCCCTCAAGCAGCTTGAACTGCTCTGTATTTCCAGAGCAGTGAGGGATTATGGGAAACAGTCAGCAATTCATCCTGTATTGTGCAACCATTGTGACATGCTGAAGTGGGCCTGAAGTGTGGGGGTGGGGGGGGTTGGTGGGGTAGGGAGTGGATGGTTGGAGGGGAAAGAGCAGGCAGATGACCAAAAGGAGGGGGTTGGGGAACTTGCTCTTACTCTTGACTGCATAACGCATCATCGGTTGGTGGGGGGGGGGGGGGGGGGAGAGAGGCAGTAAACCCCCTAAATTGTCGGGGAAGGGCAAACTCCTGCGAATTTGGACTGCAGTGTGAAAAGCCTGGGAGGTCCTGAATTCCCGGGAATTTCATTGGGTCTAAGTAGAGTCACCGCTTGGCTGGCGGTGTGAAGAGTGTTAGAAAGCTTTTCTGATTGCTGCTTCAAATCCATTTGACGTCTAGCCATACATTTTCTGTACATTGAGGAAAGGTAATTAATGCACCTTTCACCATTAGTCTCAGTTGTTTGTTCACTTGTGTTGCTCACATGTTGGTTTGAAGAGATTGTACATACTATTTGATGCTGGTTCTGAAATTGCACTAACTCTATCTCCTGAGTCGTGGTGCTCTCAAAGGTAGCTGGGACGTGATGAATAGTCATGAAGATTTTGTCAACAGCCAGGTCAGACAAATTTTAAAATTTGGGCGCTAATTATTTCCTTTGTAAGTTTGAATGAATGGATTAATTATTGTTGACTTTATTTCCAAGGTGGCTCACCTGTGCAAAACCAAATCTAGGAGGGAATGTAAGATGAGTGTGAGTAAGGATTGATTAAAAACTCTCAGGGCATGGTGGGGGTGGGGGTCGGGAGGGGGGGGAAGAGAGAGGCAAGCAGGCACAAAATTAGCAGGGAAGGTGTGGCAAATGTGACTTTCTATTTGTACCAATATTTCAAGCAGAGTTTTGGATCATGTAATACTGGAAGTTTGTGTAGATAATAATCATACAGAAAGTCAAATAACATGTTGGCTATCCGTGCAAGATGATAAAGTAAATCTTGAGAGTGTACAGTGCTTTTTCTCTAGGATATACTTGGGGCCAGTGCTGCATTGGATGGTGAGAATTAATATGGGGTTGGAGTATCAATTCGGTTGATACAAAATGAATTTGGAGAAATGGACACCAGTTTGAGTGATTTGAGAGTATGTGGAAAGGCGACTTCTCGAGCTGCAGGGTGTAGGACTTTGTAAGGATGGAGGCATTGGCCATTTGGAATGTTGAACCTTTTTAGATCAGTACATTGGTTTTGTAATTTTAATCCGGGGTGCTTGTGTTTAATCATTACATTGAACTTTATTCAAGGGTGTTAACTTGGTGCTGAGGGATTGGATAGTCAGGAGAACTTGAGGCAACTTGTCTTCAAAATTACTTGCCAGCACGTTTGAGGAGCCATATGGCCTGCTATATGCTTTGAATTGCATTCTTTGGGAAAAGAAAATTCCACTCTCTATTCCCATGCTAATGTGATGAATCATCTGATAACATGAATTTCCATCCACCAGTCACTAGTTTATTCCCAAATGTAATCAGGGATTTTATGGCACTTGCAGGGGAGGATGAGAATCCGTCTCAGAGCTGGCTGAACGGCGCAGTTACTGTATGCAATTCTGGTCACCGCATTGCAGGATGGATGTGAGGGCTTCCAAACGGGTACAAAAGTTTACCAGGATATTCCCTGGTTTAGTGGGTATGAGTTGATAGAGAGAGGTTGAATAAACTTGGGTTTTCCCTGGAGCATAAAATGCTGAGGGGTGATCTGATAGAAGCAACTAGCAAATACACTTATCCAACATCCACTAATCTCCATAGTCAAGTTTGTCATCTGATTGTGGCAAAACAGCATTCTCTGGTCCTAGGGTAAAACATCCAGACACCCAATACATATGCAAGACAATTATTTATATATTAAAGAAAATGGATTTGTACAGATGAATGTCTTGGATGTTAGTATGAGCAGTTCCTTTGATTGTTCAGCATTCTCACTGTCCGTGGGGAAAAAGCTGTTCCTCAGCCTGGTGGTGCTGGTTCTGATACTCCCCAGTGGGAGCCGCTGAAAGATGCTGTTTCCAGGGAGGAAGAGGTTCTCAATGATTTGCATGCCCTTTTCAGACAACGATCCTGGTAGATCACTTTAATTTGGGGGGGGGAGGGGAGGGTGTTGGGGGGTGCTAAGAGGGAGATGGGCACTGGATATCATGAGTTTTGATGTATTTACTTAAATTATTGGACTTGGCTCATGAATCAGGAGTAGGAGCACAAATCTGGGGCAGCAGATTAATTTAAGTGCAAGTAAATGAAACAGGGAAAGTAATTTTCATTTTCTTGATGCAAGTAAATGCACTGAAATAGCCTGTGACTCCATAACTACAAATTATGGACTCCGAACTGGCCACAGATGAAATTAGTTTTGGGTTAAATTAACGAGTGATTCTAATACCTGAGAACAAACTTTCTAAACAAAAAAAGAATAACCACTTTATGAAGTTTTCACAATTGCTCTTTTTAACTTGACTGCTTCATAGTTTCATTACTGGAAAGGTGCAACTCAGTGGTTCTAAACCTTTTTCTTTCCACTCACATACCACTTAAGTAATCCCTATGCCATAGGTGCTCTGTGATTAGTAAGGGGTTGCTTAAGGTGGTATGTGAGTGGGGGAAAAAAGGTTAAAAACCACTGTTTTAATTGTACTTAATTGACTCATTATGTGCATGGTTTCATAACTTCAAAGAAATGGGCCAATGACAATTTTTCTCAAGCAAAATATTTCAGAAACAATTGGGTCTAGAGCAGTGATTCTCACTCTTTCTTCCCTTTCTGCCTCCATACCACCTTAAGAAATCCCTTACTAATCACAGAGCACTTATGGCATAGGGATTACTTAAGTGATATGTCTTCTTCTTTGGCTTGGCTTCGCGGACGAAGATTTATGGAGGGGGTAAAAGTCCACGTCAGCTGCAGGCTCGTTTGTGGCTGACAAGTCCGATGTGGGACAGGCAGACACGGTTGCAGCGGCTGCAGGGGAAAATTGGTTGGTTGGGGTTGGGTGTTGGGTTTTTCCTCCTTTGCCTTTTGTCAGTGAGGTGGGCTCTGCGGTCTTCTTCAAAGGAGGTTGCTGCCCGCCAAACTGTGAGGCGCCAAGATGCACGGTTTGAGGCGATATCAGCCCACTGGCGGTGGTCAATGTGGCAGGCACCAAGAGATTTCTTTAGGCAGTCCTTGTACCTCTTCTTTGGTGAACCTCTGTCACGGTGGCCAGTGGAGAGCTCGCCATATAACACTATCTTGGGAAGGCGATGGTCCTCCATTCTGGAGACATGACCCACCCAGCGCAGCTGGATCTTCAGCAGCGTGGACTCGATGCTGTCGACCTCTGCCATCTTGAGTACTTCGACGTTAGGGATGAAAGCGCTCCAATGGATGTTGAGGATGGAGCGGAGACAACGCTGGTGGAAGCGTTCTAGGAGCCGTAGGAGATGCCGGTAGAGGTCCCATGATTCGGAGCTGAACAGGAGTGTGGGTATGACAACGGCTCTGTATACGCTTATCTTTGTGAGGTTTTTCCAGTTGGTTGTTTTTCCAGACTCTTTTGTGTAGTCTTCCAAAGGCGCTATTTGCCTTGGCGAGTCTGTTGTCTATCTCATTGTCGATCCTTGCATCGGATGAAATGGTGCAGCCGAGATAGGTAAACTGGTTGACCGTTTTGAGTTTTGTGTGCCCGATGGAGATGTGGGGGGGCTGGTAGTCATGGTGGGGAGCTGGCTGATGGAAGACCTCAGTTTTCTTCAGGCTGACTTCCAGGCCAAACATTTTGGCAGTTTCCGCAAAGCAGGACGTCAAGCGCTGAAGAGCTGGCTCTGAATGGGCAACTAAAGCGGCATCGTCTGCAAAGAATAGTTCACGGACAAGTTTCTCTTGTGTCTTGGTCTGAGCTTGCAGGCGCCTCAGATTGAAGAGACTGCCATCCGTGCAGTACCGGATGTAAACAGCGTCTTCACTGTTGGGGTCTTTCATGGCTTGGTTCAGCATCATGCTGAAGAAGATTGAAAAGAGGGTTGGTGCGAGAACACAGCCTTGCTTCACGCTGTTGTTAATGGAGAAGGGTTCAGAGAGCTCATTGCTGTATCTGACCCGACCTTGTTGGTTTTCGTGCAGTTGGATAATCATGTTGAGGAACTTTGGGGGACATCCGATGCGCTCTAGTATTTGCCAAAGCCCTTTCCTGCTCACGGTGTCGAAGGCTTTGGTAAGGTCAACAAAGGTGATGTAGAGTCCTTTGTTTTGTTCTCTGCACTTTTCTTGGAGCTGTCTGAGGGCAAAGACCATGTCAGTAGTTCCTCTGTTTGCGCGAAAGCCGCACTGTGATTCTGGGAGAATATTCTCGGCGACACTAGGTATTATTCTATTTAGTAGAATCCTAGCGAAGATTTTGTCTGCAATGGAGAGCAGCGTGATTCCCCTGTAGTTTGAGCAGTCTGATTTCTCGCCTTTGTATTTGTACAGGGTGATGATGGTGGCATCACGAAGGTCCTGAGGCAGTTTTCCTTGGTCCCAACAAAGCTTGAAAAACTCATGCAATTTGGCATGCAGAGTTTTGCTGCCAGCCTTCCAGACTTCTGGGGGGATTCCATCCATACCTGCTGCTTTGCCACTTTTCAGTTGTTCGATTGCCTTATATGTCTCATCCTGGGTGAGGACCTCATCCAGCTCTAGCCTTAGGGGCTGTTGAGGGAGCTGGAGCAGGGCGGAATCTTGGACTGAGCGGTTGGCACTGAAAAGAGATTGGAAGTATTCTGCCCATCGGTTGAGGATGGAGATCTTGTCGCTGAGGAGGACTTTGCTGTCTGAGCTGCGCAGCGGGCTTTAGACTTGGGGTGAGGGGCCGTACACAGCCTTTAGAGCCTCGTAGAAACCCCTGAAGTCTCCAATGTCCGCGCTGAGCTGGGTTCATTTGGCGAGGCTAGTCCACCACTCATTTTGGATCTCCCGGAGTTTGCGCTGAAGATGGCTGCATGCGCGACGGAAGGTTTGTTTCTTCTCTGGACAGGATGGCTTTGTAAGGTGAGCCTGGTGGGCAGCTCGCTTCTTTGCCAGCAGCTCCTGGATTTCCTGGCTGTTTTCGTCGAACCAGTCCTTGTTTTTCCTGGAGGAGAAGCCCAGTACCTCTTCAGTGGATTGCAGTATGGTAGTCTTCAACTGATCCCAGAGGGTTTCAGGGGACGGGTCCGTGAGGCGGGTTGCATCATCAAGCTTTGCTTTGAGATTTGCCTGGAAGTTTCCTCTCGCTTCGTCTGACTGCAGGTTTCCAACATTGAACCTCTTTCTGGGGGCTTTACTGTTCCTGGGCTTTGGCTTGAAGTGAAGGTTGAGCTTGCAGCGAACCAGCCGGTGGTCAGTGTGGCTATCCGCGCTGGGCATGACCCTGTTGTGGAGCACATCTCGTTTGTCACTTTCTCGCACCAGGATGTAGTCCAGGAGGTGCCAGTGTTTGGATCGGGGATGCATCCAGGTAGTCTTAAGGCTGATATGTGAGTGGAAAGAAAAAGGTTGAGAAGCACTGGAACATTTTCTCTGACGGGGTGGGGGGGTGGTTCTAGAACTTGGGGTCATGAAGGTATTGGCTATTCTGGGTAGAGGAGGAGAAATTACTGCCCCTTGAGAATTTGTTGTCCCTTGAGCCTCAAAGGCTGTGGAGACTCGTTCACTGAATATATTTAAGTTGGAGATCATCAACATTATTGCAAAATCCAGAGAAACTCGGTTAATGCAACAAAAAAAATCACTGAGATGAAAAGTTGGTTGTATTGTTACAGAATGGAAGGACAGGCATGAAGGTATTTGATTGGCTTTGTTCTCAAGTTCGATTTAAGTTGCTATCCCCCCCTTTTAATTGGATTATAGTTCAGGGTCTTGCAGCATCTGTTCTGGAATCATGCTTGCAAATCCCTTTTTCCCCACCACCTCATGCTTTAATTTTTTTTTCATATGACCAAAGTGTGTCTGAACATTTTTGTTTTTAAATGGCCATTAATCTACTCATTTTGAGCATTAGAGCTCCTTCTCACTGGCTTGATGATCTCTTTATTGTACTGATCCAGCCCTACTTATGAATTGTGACGGGCTCTTTTTATGATTAAAATTTGTGTTTGTTAGATTCCTGTTTTGGACTAATAGTTGTCAAAACTACAGGCAAGGAAGGAAATTTTTGGGCATGGTGGGGTTAAGAAGTATATAGGTTTTGCTGGCAAGGCTAACATTTATTTTTGGCCATTGACTTCAACTGCAGTCTTTATGAATATTCTCCCCTAATGATTTTGGGGCACTGATTCCATGATTTGGATCCAGCAATTAATGAATGTTAATATTTCTGTTGAAATTATGGGGGAAAATTCTGTTCAACTTCCCCTGACCCTGCAGCTAATGTGGGTTTGGACAGTGACAACAGCCCTTGTTCAACTAACTGCATGCTTTCTATCTGGAACTGCCAAAATGTTTGGCCTGGAAGTCAGCCTGAAGAAAACTGAGGTCCTCCATCAGCCAGCTCCCCACCATGACTACCAGCCCCCCCACATCTCCATCGGGCACACAAAACTCAAAACGGTCAACCAGTTTACCTATCTCGGCTGCACCATTTCATCAGATGCAAGGATCGACAATGAGATAGACAACAGACTCGCCAAGGCAAATAGCGCCTTTGGAAGACTACACAAAAGAGTCTGGAAAAACAACCAACTGAAAAACCTCACAAAGATAAGCGTATACAGAGCCGTTGTCATACCCACACTCCTGTTCGGCTCCGAATCATGGGTCCTCTACCGGCACCACCTACGGCTCCTAGAACGCTTCCACCAGCGTTGTCTCCGCTCCATCCTCAACATCCATTGGAGCGCTCACACCCCTAACGTCGAGGTACTCGAGATGGCAGAGGTCGACAGCATCGAGTCCACGCTGCTGAAGATCCAGCTGCGCTGGATGGGTCACGTCTCCAGAATGGAGGACCATCGCCTTCCCAAGATCGTATTATATGGCGAGCTCTCCACTGGCCACCGTGACAGAGGTGCACCAAAGAAAAGGTACAAGGACTGCCTAAAGAAATCTCTTGGTGCCTGCCACATTGACCACCGCCAGTGGGCTGATAACGCCTCAAACCGTGCATCTTGGCGCCTCACAGTTTGGCGGGCAGCAGCCTCCTTTGAAGAAGACCGCAGAGCCCACCTCACTGACAAAAGGCAAAGGAGGAAAAACCCAACACCCAACCCCAACCAACCAATTTTCCCTTGCAACCGCTGCAATCGTGTCTGCCTGTCCCGCATCGGACTGGTCAGCCACAAACGAGCCTGCAGCTGACGTGGACTTTTTACCCCCTCCATAAATCTTCGTCCGCGAAGCCAAGCCAAAGAAAGAAGAAAGACTTTGTCTGATGCATTGATACTCTTAATGTTGATGCCATAGCTGGTCTCGTATGGGAAATAAGTAATACACATACATATGCAAATTAACATCTGTGCATTTCAAAACTTGCCTATTCTTTGTGGTTAGAACATGTGTGACTTGCAGGGTGTGGCTCAGGTGGTTAACACTCTTCATTTGGATTGGTATGTTGACCCTTCCAGGAAAATAATTTGGCACCTCATCCATCAGCATTAACAAACATGAATTGTGTATCACTCGTGAAAAGAATTCTGTTCTTGGGTCCCATATACAAATGGCCCTGGGGCTGTTCATTTATCATCTCCTAAACATTGATATTTAATAAAAATGCAAGCAACAGGTGCACTATATACCTTGACAATCTATGACTATTCTTTTGTCGATAGTTTTATATTTCTGGAACTTGCTACACAGCATTAAATGTTTCTTTAGCAGGAAACTGAAGTTAGTTCGGAAGGTTGTTCTGCAGTTAACTTGGTGATGGTCAATAACTGCCCTTGTTAATACCCCTCTCCCCCTACCCTCTAAACATCTATCTCTTTCTCTGCCTCCTTTCCCTCAGGCTACCTTCTCTCTCTCTCTCTCTCCCTCCCCCCCCCAAAAAAAACACCCTTCACCACACTGACTCCCACTCTGACCCTTGCCTGGTTTTTATCTTCCCCTCTCAGAGGTGGAGTGCTCTATCCTCAGCAGAGGCCTCACCTTCGTACCCCTCTGTCAACACCTCAATGAATTCTGTGCATGCAGCAATGCTGAACTCTTCTGTCGTCTTCATCTCCAGGTCCAAAACTTTGGATGCAACTCTCCAACACTCTCCCACCCCCAACCAAGACCCTTTCTCCAGCTTCCAAGATCTCTTCCTTCTCCTGGCCACCTGCCTGCTCTGGACATTTTTATCTCCAACTGCCACTGGGGCATCCACTGTCTCAACTTTACTACTAACTCCCTCACCTCCTCAGAATGCTCTGCTCTCCACTCTCTCTGCAACAACCTCACTATCAAACCTGCAGACCAGGGTTGTGCTTTTGTTGCCTGGCGCACTGACCTTTTCCTTGCTGAGGCCAGCCCACAGCTCTCTGGCACCTCCTATGAACCCCTCCCACAAGACCCCACCATCAAGCTACAGTCTCCAACACCATCTTTCACCTCATCGACTCTGGGCACCCCCACCCCCGGCCACCAACCTCGTTGTCTCCCATCCTCGCACTGCCTATTTCTAACTTCTACCCAAGATGCATAACCCCAACTATCCAGCAGACCCATTGTCTCTGGTTGGTCTTGCCCCATGGAACTAATTTCATCCTACCTTAACTCCATCTTTTCTCCTCCGTTCAATCCCCACCTACATCCACGACACTCATACACCCTCCACATCCTCCAAGACTTCAGATTCCCTGAACTGGACCGCCTCATCTTCATGATAGATGTCCAATCCCTTTACACCTCAATTTCCCACACAGAATGCCTTAAAGCACTTCACTTTTTCCTGAACCGTAGACCTGAGCAGTCACCTTTCACCACCGCCTGGCAGAATTTGTCCTTACCCTTAACAATGTTTCCTTTAACTCATCCCACTACCTCCAGATTAAAGGAGTAGCCATGGGTACCTGCATGGGTCCAAGGTCTGCCTGCCTATTTGTGCATTTTATGGAGGAAAACCTCCAAGCCTACACAGGCAGGACCCACCCCTCCTCCCCCCCCCCCCCCCCCCACCTTAACTCTTCCTCCGGTACATTGACGACTGCATCAGGATGGCCTCATGCACCCGCAAATGGCCGTGAAATTGATGAGCTCAATTTCCACCCGGACCTCAAACTCACCTGGTCCATCTCCAATGACATTCACCCTTTTCTGGATCTCTCTGTCTCCATCTCAGGAGTCTGACTCTTCACTGACATTTTATTACAAACCCTCTTAACTTCCACAACCTCCTGTACTACACGTCCTCACACCTGTCCCCTGCAAGGATCTCTTCTCTCAATTTCTCAGTCTCTGCCACATCTGTTCCCAAGTTGAGGCCTTCCAGTTCAGAGCATCTGAAATGTCTTATTAACTCGGCCCTCACTCGCATCTCCTCCATTCCCTGCTCATCTGCCCCTGCCCTCCTGCCCTTAGAAATAATGAACACAGAATCCCCCCTCATTCTCACCTAGCACGCCACCTGCCTCCATATCCAACACATCTGCTGGAATTTCCAGAACTTACTACAGGACCGCACCACCAGACACATTTTTCCTTCTCTCCCCTGTCAGCCTTTTGTGGGACCATTCCTTCCATGATTCCCTTGTGACCCCATCCTATCCCCCCCCAACCCGGCACCTTCCACTGTGGTCATAGGAGGTGTAATACCTACACCCACACCTCCTCCCTCATCACTGTCTGAGGTCCCAAACAGACCTTTCAGATGAAGCAACACTTCACCTGTACCTCCAATTAACTCATTTACTGCATCTGGTGCACCCTCTGTGCCCTTCTCTACATCAGAGAGTCCGGTCACAGATTAGGAGAGTGCTTCGCCCAGCGACCTCTCCTTTGCCAACCACTTCAATTCTGAGTCACACTCTCAAGCTCACATGTCTGCCCATGGCCTTTCACACTACCCCATCCTGACCATCTGCAGATTGGAG
Source organism: Narcine bancroftii (assembly GCF_036971445.1). NCBI lineage: Eukaryota > Metazoa > Chordata > Chondrichthyes > Torpediniformes > Narcinidae > Narcine > Narcine bancroftii. Next base: position 256,590,775 of record NC_091472.1, read on the forward strand.
GAACAACACCTCATTTTTCATCAGGGCAATATCCAACTGGCATGAACATGTTGCTCACTGCACTTCACTAATCAGCTTGCCTTTTTCTCCTGTGCCCTCCCCCTCCCCCTTTAACTCTTTCTTTGGCTTGGCTTCGCGGACGAAGATTTATGGAGGGGTATGTCCACGTCTGCTGCAGGTTCATTGGTGACTGACAAGTCCGATGCGGGACAGGCAGACGCGGTTGCAAGGGAAAATTGGTTGGTTGGGGTTGGGTGTTGGGTTTTTCCTCTGTCTTTTGTCATTGAGGTGGGCTCTGCGGTCTTCTTCAAAGGAGGTTGCTGCCCGCCGAACAGTGAGGCGCCAAGATGCACGGTTGGAGGCGATATCAGCCCACTGGTGGTGGTCAATGTGGCAGGCACCAAGAGATTTCTTTAAGCAGTCCTTGTACCTCTTCTTTGGTGCACCTCTGTCTCGGAGGCCAGTGGAGAGCTCGCCATATAACACGATCTTGGGAAGGCGATGGTCCTCCTTCTGTAGACGTGACCCACCCAGCGCAGTTGGGTCTTCAGCAGCATGGTTTTGATGCTTGCGGACTCTGCCAGCTCGAGTACTTCGATGTTGGTGATGAAGTCATTCCAATGAATGACTTTAACTAGTTATTCCAGTTCCTACTTCCCTTCTCCATTTATCATCCATCTCCCACCCCCCCTCCCCACTTCCACCTTTTGTTCAGACATCTTTCATGTTCCCCCCCCCACATCTTCACCTTTGCTACATAAAGGCACTGTTTGACCTGCTGTGAATATTTTGGATTCCAGTATGTGTATTCATAGCCATTAGTAGTTTTTAAAACATTTAGTTGCAGCACTTACAGGCCCTTCTGTGATGTGAGCCCATGCTGAAAAATAAACAGAACATGCAGGTCCTGGGGAGAATGTTCAAACTAATTAGAGACAGTGCTGGATTTGAAACTGGATCACCAATGCTGTTATCTTTCTTTGGCTTGGCTTCGCGGACGAAGATTTATGGAGGGGGTAAAAGTCCACGTCAGCTGCAGGCTCGTTTGTGGCTGACAAGTCCGATGCGGGACAGGCAGACACGGTTGCAGCGGCTGCAGGGGAAAATTGGTTGGTTGGGGTTGGGTTTTTCCTCCTTTGTCTTTTGTCAGTGAGGTGGGCTCTGCGGTCTTTTTCAAAGGAGGTTGCTGCCCGCCAAACTGTGAGGCGCCAAGATGCACGGTTTGAGGCGATATCAGCCCACTGGCGGTGGTCAATGTGGCAGGCACCAAGAGATTTCTTTAGGCAGTCCTTGTACCTTTTCTTTGGTGCACCTCTGTCACGGTGGCCAGTGGAGAGCTCGCCATATAACACGATCTTGGGAAGGCGATGGTCCTCCATTCTGGAGACGTGACCCACCCAGCGCAGCTGGATCTTCAGCAGCGTGGACTTGATGCTGTCGACCTCTGCCATCTTGAATACTTCGACGTTATGGATGAAAGCGCTCCAATGGATGTTGAGGATGGAGTGGAGTGTGCTGGTGGAAGCGTTCTAGGAGCCATAGGAGATGCCGGTAGAGGACCCATGATTCGGAGCCGAACAGGAGTGTGGGTATGACAACGGCTCTGTATACGCTTATCTTTGTGAGGTTTTTCAGTTGGTTGTTTTTCCAGACTCTTGTGTAGTCTTCCAAAGGCGCTATTTGCCTTGGCGAGTCTGTTGTCTATCTCATTGTCGATCCTTGCATCTGATGAAATGGTGCAGCCGAGATAGGTAAACTGGTTGACCGTTTTGAGTTTTGTGTGCCCGATGGAGATGTGGGGGGGCTGGTAGTCATGGTGGGGAGCTGGCTGATGGAGGACCTCAGTTTTCTTCAGGCTGACTTCCAGGCCAAACATTTTGGCAGTTTCCGCAAAGCAGGACGTCAAGCGCTGAAGAGCTGGCTCTGATTGGGCAACTACAGCGGCATCGTCTGCAAAGAGTAGTTCACGGACAAGTTGCTCTTGTGTCTTGGTCTGAGCTTGCAGGCGCCTCAGATTGAAGAGACTGCCATCCATGTGGTACCGGATGTAAACAGCGTCTTCATTGTTGAGGTCTTTCATGGCTTGGTTCAGCATCACGCTGAAGAAGATTGAAAAGAGGGTTGGTGCGAGAACGCAGCCTTGCTTCACGCCATTGTTAATGGAGAAGGGTTCAGAGAGCTCATTGCTGTATCTGACCCGACCTTGTTGGGATGCAAACCATGCCACACTCCACTCGCCTTCCAAGATTGTTCTGAATCACCAGGAAATTTATTTTCAGGTGCTCGTGCAAATAAAATTTGGGCAGAGGATGGGGGGGGAAATCAATTTTGTAAAACTTTCTCTCATTTGAGAGGACTCCTTTTAACCTAATGCTAAAAAATTATGAAATGAAATAATTTGCATCAATTAGATCATGCATGAGGGAGCATTCTGAGTGTGGTTGGACTGATAAGCAAGCAATCATTACATATTTGGGATATGATTATACACAGTCAGAGGACCACGTCCATTTTTATGCAACACATGGAAATATCTGATGGTCTTAATATGCAAAAAAAATTACTGGAATTATTTCAGATTTATTGTCAGAGTACATAAATGACATCACTTACAATCCTAAGATATCTTTTTTCTGGCAGACAGGGCAGAATTAGTACTAATTGGTAGTGCGAAAATAAACTACACAGTGTAAACATGCAAACAAATAAAAACTGAACAGATAACAATTGTAAACAGACTGCAATAACAGAGAACAGAAAGAAAATCAATGAAATGCACAAGTAAGAGTCCTTAAATGAGTCTGACTTTGCATTGAGGATTCTGATGGTGGAGGGGTAGCAGCTCTTTCTGAACCTAGTGGTACGAGTCATGTGGCATCTATACCTCTTCCCTAATGGCAGTAGCGAGAACTGAGCTTGTGCTGGTGGTGTGGATCCTTTAATTACTACTGCCCTCAAACAACAGTGTTCCCTGTAGATATACTCAATAGTGGGGAGGGTTTTGCCTGTGATGTTCTGGGCTGTGTCCACTAGCTTTTGTTGGGCTTTGTGCTCGGGGGTATTGGCGTTCCCATACCAGACTGCGATGCAGCCAGTCAACACACTTTTCACCATACCCCTGTAGAAATTTATCAGGGTTTCTTGTGTCATACCAAACCTCCGCAAACTTCTGAGGAAGTCGAGACGCTGATGTGCTTTCTTCACTTTGTCGCTGGTATGTTGGGTCCAGGAAAGATCCTCTGAGATAGTGACTCCCAATAACCTAAATTTGCTCCCCCTCTCAACCTCTGATTTTCCCCCAATGATCACTCGATTGTATACCTCTGGCTTTCCTTTCTTGAAGCCAACTAACCATGGGTGGCACGGTTGATGTAGTGGTTAGTGCAATGCCTTTACATCGCCAGTGAGACTGGGGTTCAAGTTCCCCACTGTCTAAGGAGTTTGTAAGTTCTCCCCATGTCTGTGTGCATTTTCTCCTGATGCTCTTATTTCCTCCCATTGTTTGAAACATTGGGTGGCATGGACTTGTGGGCCGAAATGGCCTGTTACTGTGCTGTGTCTGAATTTTTTTTTAAAAAAAGCTAAATTCAACATTCAGCTCCTTGGTTTTGGTGACATTGAGTGCAAATTTGTTGTTGGTGCACCATTCAGCCAAGTTTTCAATCTCTGTCCCTTATGCTGATTCATCCCCAGCCCCTGTATAACCCACTACAGTGGTAATGTCATCAAATTTGCAGATGGTGTTATTGTTGTACCAAATGACACAGTTGAAGGTGTAAAGCAGGTGGAGCAGGGGGCTAGGAACACAGCCCTGTGGTGCTCCGGTACTGATGGAGATTGTGGAGAAGTTCTTGTTAGTCTTCACTGATTGTGGTCTGGAGGTGAGGAAATCCATGATCCAATTGCACAGTGGGGTGTTGACTCCCAGGACTTGGAGTTTGTTGATCAGTTTTGAGGGGATGATGGTGTTAAGTGCTGAACTGTACTCAATAAAGAGCCTCCCGATGCATGCATCTTTGCTGCCCAGGTATTGAAGGGCTTTATGTAGAGGCAGTGAGATGGCATCCACTGTAGATCTGTTTCTACGATGGGGGAACTGGAATGGATCCATGTCACTGCTCCGATAGGAGCTGATCTGCTTCATCACCAGCCTTTCAAAACACTTCATCACTCTTGATACAAGTGCTACTGGTTGATAGTTGTTAAGGCAGGTTGCTACACTCTTGAACACTGGGATGTTTAGTCCCTATTTGAAACAGGTTGATATCACGTCCTGATGAAATAAGATATTGAAGATATCTGTGAATACCTTGGTAAGTTGGTCAGCTCAGATGTTTAATAGTCGGCCAAGTACTCCATCAGGGCTGGATGCTTTCCTTGAATTCACTCTCCTGAAGGTTGTATGCATGTCATCCTCCGATATGGACAGGATGGGATCATCAGGGGACATGGGGGTGCAGTTACTGTCATCAAATCAGGCATAGAAGGCATTGAATTCCTCTGGGAGAGAAGCTTTGCTGCCTGTTACTTGATCAGATTGGTTTTGTAACAGGTAATGGCATTTAGTCCCTGCCACTGCTATTGGGTATCCCTTGTTTTCATTTTCATCCAGAATCTCCACTTCACCTGGGAGAAAGTTTTTCGCAGATCATACCTGTTTCTGCTGTACTGATCTGGGTTTCTGGACTTAAATGCCTGCACTCTGGCTCTCAGCAGGTTCCACATTTCATTGTTCATCCGGGGCTTCTGGTTGGGGAAAACCCTAAATGATTTGGTGGTGTTTTGATAAAGTGTGTGACAGCCTCAGTGTACTCATTTAGATTCTCAGCAGAATCCTTGATCACCACCTAATCTGCTGACTCAAAGTCCAGTTACTGTTCTTCAACCTCCTGTGACACCTTCTAGCTATCCTGATCTCCAGATTCTCTCTCTTTAGGCTTTCTATGAAAGCAGAAGGAGCACAGCCAGGTAATCAGACTTTCCAAAGGGTGGTCTCAGGAAAGAACGGTAGGCCTTCCTAATCTTGGTGAGGCAGTGATAAAGTGTGCTGGGACCTCTGATACAGTAGGTTATATACTGATGGTAGTTAGGCAGGGTTTTCTTGACCCAGACTTGGTTAACGTTGCCAACTGAGATTTGTAGTGCATTGGGCTGGGACATCTCTTGTTTACTGACCACATGATGAAGCTCTGCAAGCTCCTGCTTGTAATTGGGAGGGTTGTAAACTTCAGTGAGAATCACTGATGAGAACTCTTGGGGTAGATAGAAGGGTCTCCATTTAATCGAGATTTGCTCTAAGGCAGTAGAGCAGGAGGTTGACATAACTCTAATGTTCGTGCACCACCCAGTATCAATGAAAAAGCACATATGCCTCCTCCCTTTTCCAGAATTTGAGTTCCAATCCAGTCTATGGATGGTGAAACCATCTGGTTGGATAGCAGCGTCCGGTTGATCCTCTGTTAGCCAGGTCTTGGTGCAGCAAACAACTGAAATTTGTTTCTGGTAGAGTAGCCTTGCCCTCAGATCGTTAATTTTATTCTCCAGTGACTGAACATTTGCTAGTAAAGTGGATGGTTGGGGAAGTCTCAGACCCCTTCACTTTAGCCTTGTTTGAATCCTGGCCCTCACTTCTCATTTCCAACCTCAACCTTGGTGGTGGCCTGTCCCTTAAGGCCTCTGCCTTGCTGTTGTTTCTGAAGCAGCTGTTACCCAGGAGATTTGAAGATGGCTAACTGTTTAGCAGCTGTTCACTCATAAACAAAAAATGCATGCAGCAGATTGTAATGAAAGCAGCTCGGAAGGATGCATATTTTAAAGGTTTAGGTAATGAGTATTTTAAAGATTTTTGTCACAGGGTTCTGCAGCCTGCAGAAAGTTGCCATTAAGTCACCAGCACCATTTGGCTAGAAGTATAGTTCCTGAGTTTGGGGGTGGGGGAGAAACTTGTTGGTAGACTGGAGCAACTGATACTTGGAGCAGAGGATGAGATAGGATCAGAGGTATTCAAAGTTGTAAAAGATGCAGAGCAGATGGAGAAAAATTCCAGTGATTGAGTGGTCTCTGCTGCCTTTCCAAAGAAATTCATGTATTATTTTCAAGTTTTGAAAGATAAATTCTGGTACTTGAATGGGCAATGATTGAAACAAATATTGTCTTCATGGAAAAATATTCATTTTAATACAATTCACTCATCCTATTAACATTATTGGTAAATCTTTCCATCTTTCCAAATCCTCTTCCAATTTTTTAACAATGGCAAATAATTTAGTTTAAACAAATTACTTGTATTTCTACTAATTTTAATTCCTAAGTATTTAATTGCTTAATTTTGCCATTTAAATTTTGTCAATCTTTTACATTGAATGTAATCCATATCCACCATAGACATTTCTTCACTTTTATTAGCATTCACTTTATAACCCAATACTAATGCATACTCTTTAATCTCTCACTCAACTTAAATAAGATTTTTCTGGTCTTGTTAAATATATTATAACATCAGCAAATAAACCAATTTTGTTTTTTATTACCTACTTCAAATCTTTTAATTTTGTTATCAATTCTAATTCTTCCGATGGTTCAATCGCTAATGCAAACAAAAAGGGTGATAATGGACAACCTTGTCTAGATGTTTCAAGCAAAAGGGGTTGTGAGATTTGTTTATTCATATCCACATTTGCTTTTGATTGATCATATAATGCCTTGATCCACTTTATAAAAGTATTTTGAATCCCAAAAGCATCAAGTGTATCAAATAAAAAATCCCATCCCATTGGAAAGGTAAGATGTCAAGAATTGGTTTAGAAAAATTAAAGTGGAAATTTGATCAGGATGGACTAAGACGAGCAAATTTTAAGAATTATTTTAAAGCAGCTTAATTGAGGTTTTTGTCCTGTTATCAACGGGATGAAAAACCAGCTTGGATTCAAATAGAAATGAATAAAATTGGTTAAACTATTCTGCAGTTAATTTTGTATAAATGGAATAGTGAGTCATTTAAAGGAACTAAAGATTTTTCCTGTATTGAAACATATTTTAAACATGTGGAATAGAATTCATATTGAGAGAGGAATTAAAAATTTACCAAAAATGTTGTTAAAATAAAATCAATTTCCTTTTGTTTTGAATAATTCTTTATTTGATCATTGGTATAGTAAAGGTATACAGAAAATAAAAGATTGTTTCTTAGGATTTTTTTCTTAACTTTTGATCAATTAAAAATAAATAGAATATATAATAGTACAATTTTTGCATATTATCAATTAAAAATGTATTTGAAAAAATGATTGGGAGCAGATTTGAGACTCCCTAAACAAAGTCAATTTGAAGATATATTAAGATACATTTGTTAAGTAATTTATTACTCATGTGTATATAAAATTATAGAGACTGTAAAGAAAAATGATTTATATAAATCAAAAATCTGATGGGAGAAAGATTTAAATATACAAATTCAGGAGGAGGTTTGGTCAAAACTATGTTATGAAAGTGTTACGAATACAGTATAGATTTCAAATGGTTCAATATAATTTCCTTCAATTGTATTATACTCCACACAAGTTAAATGGACTTGATTTATTATTCAAATAAGTATTTTCGATGTGCAAAGAAATAGGGACTTTTTTGCATTCCGTGTAGTCTTGTGAAAAAGTGGGAAGGATTTAGAATGAACTGAGTTTTTTTAAACTTTATTTAAGATTTTATAACATGAATAACATATAGGATTACATTTTAAAAAAAAAATTAAGAATAAAATAATAAAATTACAATACAATATCAGTAATCTAAATAAACTATACCCTCCCCAATAATTATTACGCATTGATAACCCAACTCAAATTAGTCCAACCCCCCTTCCCCCCCAAATAAAGGGTGAAGAATTAATAAAGTTAATAATATATGTGAGAAAAAACCCCACAAAACAAAAACATAACCAATTAAAATACTAACAAAAAGAAAAGTAATTAATACTAAGATATCAGACTTAAAAAAACATATTTAAATCAAACTTAAATGCATATATTTAACAAACGGAGTTAAGATGAAACATACAAGAGTAAACTGAGTTTATTATGAGGCAAATTATGAAGATAAAGATACCAAAGGATCCAAGAATATTTTTACTTGGACATATTTATGAAAAGGATATAAAATTGTAGTATTTAAGTATTACAATATTGTAATTGTAATATTTAAGTATTACAATAGCATCTGCAAAGAAATGTCCAGCGATATCATGGAAAGATGATGGAGAAATGTTATTTAAGTAGATGGTATAATGAGAAAACTGACAAAAGGCAAAGGAGGAAAAACCCAACACCCAACCCCAACCAACCAATTTTCCCCTGCAGCCGCTGCAACCGTGTCTGCCTGCCCCGCATCGGACTTGTCAGCCACAAACGAGCCTGCAGCTGACGTGGACTTTTACCCCCTCCATAAATCTTCGTCCGCGAAGCCAAGCCAAAGATAATGAGATGCAAAATTGCATGCCTTAAGAAAAAATTATGTATAGGTTAAGGAATTGAGTTGAACATTTTCATAGTATTTGGAAACCTGTATGGATTTTATGGATAATTTTCTATCCACCTCTTCCATCTTATCCACTCTTAATTAGTAATTTTTAATAACAATTAATGATTGTATGCGCTAATATTATTGTATTAAATAGTGTTTCCTTTTTCTTTTGGGTGGGGGGGATGGGGAGAGAAATGTTTTTAAGTATCATTGGGCTATGGATATTTGATTAATGTTTTATTCACTTTTTCCCTGTAATTATGCAAACAATTAAATAATTAAAAAAAAAAGTCTATGCTGGATGAAAGTGTTTGCAGAAGTCACAAATCATGAGTGGTTGAGATCTGGAATATTCTGCAAAGGAATAGAGCAGATTCAATTATGCCAATTCTTATAAGAATAGAGTATGGTTAAAAGTAAAACTACATTGATCTGTAGAACAAACTGTGAATGCAGTTCTCTCTGTAAACTTGTGTGATTTGGCGTGGTTGACCTAGGGTGTTGATATGAATTTTACCTGAGACTGAGAGTTGACCCAGTAGACGGTAAGAATTCTCATGCTTAACAAGCAAATTTTAATTGACTTAACTCGTGGAATTCTCCTCAGCTTGGTTGTTAAGACTCTGTCCTTAAATTGTTGTGGCTGAGAAAGCAAAGTTTCAGATATTAAGAAAATTAACTGCATGCAATACTATGAATTTGTGGAAGCTGCCCAAAACCATTAAATCATGTGAATGTTACAGGATGTGGTAATGCAGCACTTTAACTATCTGCAGTGGTTTGCAGTTCATATGCAACCCTTTATGTCGAATCAGCTCAGCTTGTATAAGTTGTAGATAAGTCCATCTATACTTTGCATCTTATCACAACCAGGCATGTTAATTGCCTTGTGTGATTCCAAACCCCAGATAAGTAAATGGGGGCACTGGAGCACAACAAGAGCCACTGCCTCATTCCATTCACCTTTGTTCATTCCTGATTTACAGGACTCTTGAGTTTTGCTTTTTTTTAAGCTGTGAGACCATGTAGGTTTCTTCTAGTTGCTTTTCTTTCCTCTAACTAAAGATGTGTGGTTTGAGAAGTTGATGCTGGAGTGTGGGAGAATAAAATGGGATGAGTGTAATGGATGTAGCTTTGTGCAGTGGAACAATGGCTGTATTACTCTGTATAATTAGAACAGATGTCAGCTTGTAGAATGTCTAAAGGAGGTGGTGGAGGGTAGGGCTACCAGCTCCTATCTTGCTATCATTCTAATGGAGCCCGGTTATTTTGGTTGCATCATTGTGTAATGTGGTAACTGCTATGCATTGGACCGAAAGTCAATACAGCGATCATTAAATGGCAGAGATCATTGGGGTTTCCTTTTCTTCTATTGATGACATTTACCGGGAATGTTTCTTAAATAGGGTTTAAAGCAAGGGTGGCCAACATTTTAATTTTTAATTTAGACATGCAGCACGACAACAGGCCATTTTGGCTCAGTAGTATATACTGGGAATGTAGGTTAATTGGGCGGCACAGATTCGTGGGCTGAAATGGCCTGTTACTGTGCTCTATGTCGAAATTAAAAGGTTGGTCATCCCTTGTTTATAGAATTATTGAGGACCCTTTCCTTCCAGCACTCAGTATCTTTGACCCATAACCATCAAGGAAGTGGAGGAGCATCAAAATTGGGGCTGCCAGGCTGGGAAATAGCTTTTTCTTTCAGGGTGTGAGATTGCACAGTATTCTTTAACTGAGTAAATCATTAAGATATTTATTTTAAATTGTTCCTTTATGTACATGTGTGAATAGGTGCTGTGTGTTCTGGAGAATTGCTGTTTTGTCTGGTTGTACAGGTATATATGTGTAGACTTAAACTTGAAAAGGGATGGGCTTGGGTAGAATTTCAGATCCTGGCATGTAAAGGCACTGCTACCATCATGGAGCTGTTGTATTTTAGGGAATTGAGTTTTCTTTGCTGAGATCTGCAAGGCTAGAGGAAAAAATGGTGGAAAGCTCTGGAACGGGTGGATAGGTTTTAACTTGGGCCAGTATATTCAAAAGTGGCCATGAAGAGGACTCATCTGTTCATAAACTCGACAGAAGATGAGAGATTGACCAATAGTGTGTTGGAGCAATTGCATCTGAAGGTAACTAAAGTTTGTCGATTCTTGGCAATAAAATTGATTTTAAAAAAAAAACCTGTTAATGGGTAGCATTGATGTGATGGTTCAAAATTCATGTTTTGCCTCAGTATTGTTTGAATTTGCTGTGTGCATATTGAGAGTACCATAGAATAATTGTGAGCATTTAGAATTGTAAAAACCTTTTTTCACTGAAAGCGTTCTACTTCTACAATCCTGCCTCTTTTGGATAGCTGTCACAAAGACTAAATGGCTTGACAAAATTCTGGCTTTGCATTAAATTTGCCTTCATTTATTAAATTTATTTCATCCAATGATGAAGCACTGGAGGAGACCATACATTCCACTTCCACACTGGTTGTTGGGTATAGCCCTACTCCCTGCAATTTCAAATTAACTTTAATAGAAAATTTGACTTGAATCCAAAAAAATTGTGGCTTTATCATTTCATTAGTTTGTCATAGATATTGTACAATATAAATATGCACTAAAATACTCTTTAAATATTTTGAAAAATTTCTATCCATCTAGTTATGTATTGTACACAGTCAAAACAATTAAATTTAATATTAAAATGGCATTAACCACCAATTCCCCACCCTCCCTTCTCTCCCTGCCTGCAGCCTGTGTGGGTTCCTTGCCTTGAGTCACTTACAACCTGACACCTATGTCGTTCAGCCATACAGGACATCACTGGTCAGCTGACATGGTCACTATCCTGTAGGGTCATCTCCTCAGCTTCTCTTTCTCATACAGGGTATTTTCTTGTGCCCTGCGGCAGTCCTCTGCTTCCTCTGTCTGAATCGCTTTGAGGCTACTGCCAAACATGGGTGCTGTCATCTTGGGCTCAGATCTCATGGTTGCAGGATTTTAAAATTAACCACCACCTGCTCCTTTAACAGACCGCTTAAAGCATGTAAGGAATCTATGGCAGTGTAAAGGCCATAACTCTGCTCCTCGTTCTCTGCGGGTCAGAAGCTTCAGCATTGAGATAAATGGTCAATGTTTTGGTTCAGTACTTGGCCTGAAATATTGAATAACCTTTTTTTCTCCATGGATGTTGCTTGACTTGCTGAGTCCATCCAGATTCCAGCAACTGCAGTTCACTCATCGGCTATCTTGGAACCTACAGAACTGGAATGGGATCCAGTCATTCCCTATTCCATCAAAGTGCTGAAGCTAAACCTGGAAATTAGAAGACAACTTGAGAATACAACAATGGTACATAGAAATAAATAAATGTATTCCATTAGAAAAAAAACATATAATTTAAGAAATAACACCATATTCGAACAAATATGGGAACCATACATGAAATACAATAGAGAAATCCGACCATCAACCTCCACCACCTAAAATGACAGAAGACAACGAAATGAACTGACTCAGTATATAAAAGTAAAAGATAAAAATTTCTTGTTTATTTTATTAAGTGACAACATTGTTTAACGGATTTAATGTATCTTATAAGATTGAACTTTGAATAAATGGGAAGGGAGGGGGAAAAGGGGAGAAAATGACGCTGTATATATTCAAGAGAAAAATGTCTATGTATTTTGGTTAGTATGGTTTATTGTGTGAAAAATAAAAAAAAAATTATAAAAGAATAGCCAAGCTACTTTCTGTGGTTGGAAGCAGTTTTCCTATTTTTGGCACCCCACTGTGCTGTGCCCCTTGCATGCTTTGCAACAGCCTTGTTGAAGGAAAGGAATTTCCATGAACTCTTGTCCATTTATTGATTCCTGTAAAGTTTATAACAGTAGCAGTGTGTAAGAGTACTGGATTGCTACTCATTCTGCCAGCTATCATCTGCAAAAGGCATTGAAGAGAAGATTTCAAAAGTCTAACTTTTGTATGTATGGACTTTGGTGAAAAAATACAAAATAAAAGCTAGAAGCTTAAATTGTGCAACTCATCAAATGAAAGTTCTATAAATAGTTTTCAGTGGCCAACAACTTTGTCAGCTCAATAATGATTCAAATATATTGATTTCAAAGAAAAAATATATAGTGCTTATTGCACAGTTTTCATTTGTTCTACATCTAATGACCTTCAATACAAATTAATTTGGATAGTACAGTTATTATTGGCATTTAGAAAAAAGAGGAATAGAGGGTACTGTGCAAATTCAACAGTTTTGTGAAAGATAAATCATATGAATTGCTTAGACAGTTCAAGGTTGCATGTAGTTTCTATTCCTGAGAATTGCTCTAAAGTTGACTTTTGAAATTTACTAAAATTACTTTAGCAGTGGCAAGAAAGTGTTTCGCAGGCTTGGAAATAAGATGTATATTTAAGTATGGAAAGATGGCAGTCGGAAATTCAGGGCTGTATTCCTTTGGAGAAAGTTGCTTGTAACTTGAGAAATATCTCTTTTGCATAAATTTGGAACCTGTATATGCAAAGGTTAAGGATAAATATGTAAAATAAAATGTACTCCTGGCCTATTAAGACCTACAATAATCATCTATTATTATCACCTAAAAGTCGTGTATCTATAACTATTGCTGGATCCCAGCGTGTGAGCTAATCCTCTGTGCAATCCAGAATAATACTACTTTTTCTACATTTGTTTTTGTATTTTTTTCATAACTATATTTTATATCTATTATATTGGAGTGAAAGGGGGAGGTTTAATGCTGTGTAATTATTGTAATCAAATTTAAGTACTGATTATTAAAATGTATAATTACATGGTTGAAATTTTTTTAAATATTCAAAAATAAAGTTGACTTTCTATTGCTTTGCATTTGTTTTCACTTCATTTAATTGATAATCGCCTACACTATAATACAGAGAATATAGGTGGTATGGCTAGGGTTGTGGTTAGCCCAGCCCATTTGCAGCCACTTGGGTTCAAATCCAGTGCTATCAGCAAGAAGTTTGTACAATTTTCCTTGTGTCTGTGTGTTTCCTCCCAAGTTTTGCAAAGACTTGGGTTAACTGAATGTATTTGAGAAGCACAGGGTCGTGGACTGAGAAAGCCTTCTACTGTGCTGTACTGTTAAAGAGATGAATCTGTTAACCAGGGTAAAGGAAAATCGCCCATTTCTACAGGCTTATTTAGAGTAAAAGTGATTTATCCCATCTTCCCCCCCCCCACCCACCCACCCACCCCCACCAAACACTTTATTCAGGAATCTGCTGTTTATTGCTTTAACTAATTCATGGTTTCAGATCGCATCCTCAAATATCTTTTGCCTTCTATAGATGCTACCTGACCTGCTGAGTTTCTCCAGCATTTTGTGTTGCTGCAGTTTTCTAGCATTTGCAGTTTTGATCATCTCTAGCATAAATCCTTTTCTTTCCTGGTTGGCGAAATGTAACGTGCCACAGGAAAAAAAAAGTGCTCCTATTTTTCGTACTTACCAATAGTATCTTTTACTATTTTGTATTTTGAGTGAAGGTAATAAGTCTGGTCCCAGCACAAACACGGCTTTGCTCGCGTTGTTCATCATCCAACACAGGTGCAAACTTTGTCCTAATCTCAGATAGTATCTGTTCCTCTTGAGGCTGGTCCTATTTTGGGTAGTACCTTCTTGACTGTGTTGAAACCTTCAAAGTAGGCTTCTGCTGTTCATAATTCTTCCTGGCGACAGTCAGTTCTTTGACCATGTCCATGCTGTTGCTCTAACATTTCTGTAAGGAAGAAGTAATTGTACCCGACTATGACATACCAGAAATTTTTCTTGGTTTGACTTCGTGAATGGTGAGATGGCAACTGGTGCTCGATGAGTTTGGGGTAAGGTTGATTGCAACCCTCCAAATGTGATAAGGATGGGAAATTTGGACTCCATTCATTCAGCTATTCAGACTTTTATTGATATTTTTGCTAAATATCTTGAACTCAATCCCCCACTAATGTTGGCTGGTACTCCATGAACTGCCTTGAACACCTTATCTACTACAGGAACCAAGAAAGATCCATGGACTTGCTTCTTCACAATAAGAATCCTGCCAATCACCTTGTTCCCCACCTTCAAGTTTATTATTTTTGCCTAAAGTGTGTCATTTTCCACTTCTAGAGGGAAGAACATCTGCCACCTCTGCCCAGCTCTGCATCAACTCTTGTGCTGTGTTGTAACCTACAACAACATTCTACACTAGTCACAACCTATCCTTGTGTAATCTGTGAACTTGCTGACTCACCCCTCTACATTCTTGTCTAAGTCACTGGTAAAAATCACAGGGCTGGTGTTGCAGATCTTCTGTGACATCATGGGCACCAGACCACTCCATTGAGTACATCTACACGTGGTGGTATCTCAAGGAACACCCCCCCCTCCCCCCCCCCCCCCCCAGCCATTTAGGCCATGTCCTTTCCTCTTGCTACAATCGGGATAAAGGTACAGGAACCTGAAGTCGAGCACTCAGCAGTGCAAGGACTGCTCCTTTCCCTCTGCCATCAGATTACTGAATGAACAATGAACCACAGACACTGCCTGACTTTGACTTGTACTTCAAAAAATTTATTTTAAGGTGGTTTATATGAATGCACTTTGATGCTACTGCATAATGAATTTCTGGGCTTGTTTATGACAAATTCTGATCCTGAGAACCTATTCCTAGGGCCACCACAAGTCTGCCCTCCAGGCAGAGTACACTGTATCTGCTACCACCCTCTACCTCCACTGGGCAAGCTAGTTCCAAATCACATAGCGAGGCTTCCATGGTTCCTATGATTTTCTGAGTGAGCCTTATCACATTGTCTTAGTGAAGTCTATATACTGTCATACCTTTTCTTTGGTAACCTCAAAACTTGGGTTAATGAGACACAATTTGCCACACAAAGCCTTGTTGACCATCCCTGATTAGATTAAGATTGTTTCTCCAAATACTCAAAATTCCAATCCTAAGAATGCTCGCCAACAGTTTGCTCACCACTTGCACAAGATTTGCTGGTTTGGAATTCCCGGGATTATCCCTATTATCTTTATAGGCAATCTGAATTCTGTTATGTTCTGCCTGTGTACAGTCTTCATTGATCAATTCCATAACTGGGAGTAATGGAACATGAGACAGCAGATGCTGGAATCTGGAGCAAAACAGCCTGCTGGAGGAACTCAGTGACTTGCACATCAGTGGAAGAAAGAAAAGAATGGATGGGAATGGAACTAACAAATGGGGGGAGGAGAAAGGTAATAAAAATCATTGCAAGGAGAGAGGGCACCATGTATATGTTCAAGATTGTGGCAAAATACTTAGTACAGGGAGATTTCTTCTGTGAACTTAATGGGTTATTGTGAAAAGCACAATTGAGGGAATAGATTTGCAATTATAAAGATCAATTAACACCAAGCAAGGACAGCATAATAACAAGAGTTCAATGAGAAGCCCAATTGTTGGGGGGGGTGGGGGGGGAACTGTTGGCATGTGCTTTCATACATCGCCCTAATGGGAGGAGGTGGGATACGAGTGTATCCAGGGTGTGATAGGTCTTTCAGTATATTGGATGCCTTTCCTTGGCAATTGGAGATAGTGGATGCAGTCCATGGAGGGGTGGTATTTTTGTAATGTTCTGAGATGTATTCTGTGGATGCTTCCAATTTTGAGCAGATTAGCTCCCATACCATGCTCCAGCAAATGCGTTTTCAATGGTGCACTTCTAATTGTAGAGGTCAAGGGGATGTGCTAAACAGCTCTTCATAAAATTGAGGATTTGGTGAACTTTTTGACTGCCATGTCAACATGGTGGTCCCAGATTAGTTAATTGAAATGTATTTGTAAGAACTTAATTCATTAAGAATCTGCTTTTTCAACTTCAGTGCATTAATGTGGACAGGGATGTGGACTCTTATTAAGTCAATCATCTCTGTAGTATTGACATTGGAAGAGGTAGTTCTCTTGGCACCATGCCAGAAGACTCCATCTTTCCTGTATTTTGTCTCATTTGCTCACTATTGTGCGGTTGCAAATTTGAAAACTATTTCTGAATGGTATTTGTATGAGTGTAGCATGCTACCTGAAATTGGAAAAAAAAATGTGTTCATATTATTGGGCTGCACACTGCCCAGGCAGAATGAAGCATTGTTCCTCTGTTTTACATTGGTCCTCTCTCTGGCAGTGGAGAAGGCCAAACTGGACAGTCATTGTGGGGATGGGAAGGTGAATTCAAGTGGCATGCAACCAGGAGATTGGGGTGGCCATTGTGGACAGAGTACAGGTGCTCAATGAAATATTCCCCAAGTCTTTTGACTTCACTGATATAGAAGCCTCAATGGGAGCCCTGGATACTGATGAGGTTGGAAGAGGTGCATGTGAGGAAATGTGCAGGCATTTTAATCACATGTTCCTGGAGAATGTTGTGTGATTGTATCTGTGTATATAAACTTGACGAGCAGGAAGAACAGCATAATTTGCTGGCTAGATTCATTACTAGGAACATATTTTAAATTTAATGAAATGTTAGTCCTCCCTTCCTTCCAATTTGAGAGACTACAAATGTTCAAAGGATATCCTTCAATTCCGGTCAACTGAGGGCTATGCAGTAAGCAGTTACAAAGACACAATATATTTGTTTTTTTTTATATAGTAAGAAAATTTAGAACCAAGGTCAAGATGATTTTCAACAATTTGGAAAATTATTAAATTACTCTGAGAGTATTGTTTATAATTTTGCTGAGTTCCTGAGATATCATGGGAAGGTGAGTTGGCTGGGCCTATGTTCTCAAATTTAGAAAAAGAGATAGTCCTTAAAATTAAAAACTATAAAAAATAGAAATTTATTGAATTTGCCAAATTAAGTGTAAGTCGCAAGTTTCTTTTGGTTGAGTCCAGAGCTAGAGGCCTGAAGGTGAGGACATAATGAGTTTCTCCTCATTCCAGTTCTTGAGGGTGGCAAATCTTTGCATTTTTGTTTTAACCTTAGACTGATACGGATGTTCTGTTTTTAAAAAAATAATTCTGGAGAAACTCAGCAGGTCAAACAGAATCCTTTATATAGCAAACACAATATATAATCAATGTTTCTGGCTTGAGCCCTTCAAGGTATGGATAAAATGTCAGCAGGTGGCCAAATAAAGTTGGTGGGGGGGTGGTGGAGAGGCATGGTTGCAAAGGCAGGAGTTAATAGGTGGAGAAAGGAGGGAGAGCACAGCAGCAAGCAATGTGGGGGGGGGTGGGGGAGGAAGGGATGGTAGCTGAATAGAGAGGGAAGGGGGGTGGAGAGCTGAGGGAAACAAGACCAAGGGAAGGAATGGGGAGAAAGGGAGAGCTGGTTAGCAGAAAATGGAAAAATCGATGTTAATGCCATCTGGTTGGAGAGTGCCCAGGTGGAAAATCTTTGTGGAATAGTACATGAGGCCATGGATAGACATGTGAGTGTGTTCTATCATTGCATTCAAAAGAAATTAATAGATTTTCTGGATATTGAAGGAATCGGAGAATGTAGTAAAGATGGGGAAAATGGTGTTTGGGTGGATCAGCCATGATTCTAATGGTGGGACATGTTCAGCGGGCTGAATGAGAACAGGATTTATTGACATGAACAAGTCATGAAATTCAGTGTTTTGTGGCAGCACCAAAGTGCAAACATATGACCATCTTTTGACATTACTATAAAAAAATAAAATAATAATGATAACAATAATAGTGAACGAAAAGTAAGGCCGTGTCTTTGGTTCATTGATTATTCAGGAATCTGATGGCTGCGGGGAAGAAACTGTCCTAGTGCCATTGAGCGCTCGTCTTTAGGCTCCTGTACCTTTTCCCTGATGTAGCAGAGTTAAGAGGGTATGGCTTTGGTGGTGGGGGTCTTTGAGGATAGAAGCTACTTTTTTAAAAAAAAACCCACCTTATGTAGATGACCTTGATGGAATGAAGTCTGTTGCCGGTAATGTTGCAGGCCAAGTTAACGACCCTCTGGAGTTTATTCTTGTCCTGGAGTTGGCACCTCCATATCAGGCAGTAATGCAACCAGCCAGAATGCTCTCCATGGTACACCTGCAGAAGTTTGAGTCTTCAGTGACATACCGAATCTCTTCAAACACCTCACAAAGTATAGCTGCTGGTGAGCCTTCTTTAAGAATGCATCAACGTGGAGGTTCCAGGACAGGTCCTCTAAGATGTTGACAGCCAGAAATTTCTCTCCACTACTGAGCTCTGAGGACTGGGTCCTGTTCCCCTGACTTCCTCCTGAAGTCCACAATCATCATCTTGGTTTTGCTGATCTTGAGCACCATTCAACGAGCTGATCTATCTCCTTCCTGTACGCTTCCTCATTACTTTTCATGATTCTGCTGGCAACTGTGGTGTCATCGGCAAACTTGTAGATGGCATTGGAATTGTGCCTGGCCAATCATGGGTATATAACGAGTAGAGCAGTGGGCTAAGCAAGCAACCTTGAGGTGTGTGTGTGTTGATCAGTGAGGAGAAGACGTTGTTTTCAATTAGTATTGACTGTGGCCTTCTAATGAGAAAGTCAAGGATGCAGTTGCAGAGTGGGGTACAGAGGTCTAGAGTTTGTAGCTTCTTGACCAGCATTGAAGGAACAAATGTATGCCAGGCTGAGCTGTATCTATGAAAAGCGATTGAATTGCTGTTTTCAAGGTGATCCAGAGCTGTGCAGAGAACCAGCGATATTGCATCTGCTGTGGAGCAATTGTGGCAATGAACGAATTGTAGTGGGTCCAGGTCTTAAGTGTTAATTCTGGCCATGACCAGAATTGGGGTGTATTGTCATTCATACACTCCACAACCGAAAGCTGACAAGAAGGAACTCAGAAGGTCAGACAGCAACCATGGGTAGAAGTGGCCCCTCTCTGACAGTAGAAAAGGCCAAGGACAGACATGTCATTTTAGGAATGGTTGGAGTTGACACGATTGTCTACAGGAAAGTGAAATTTAGACACTTAAACAGAACATTGTGTTCAGCAAACCAGTCACCCAATCTGTTTTTGTCCATCTTTTCTTCCCTTCCCTGTCTATGGTTTTTCCCTCTGCCTGTCTCTCCACCTACTGTCATGTAACCTTGTTACTTCTGGGGCCCATCTGGGAAACTTCCCCTTTTAATCTTTATTATGTCTATTATGGGTTCTGACTCTACTGACTATTCCATCAGCTGCAATTGCTCCAACTTGAATGCTTTTTCAACCTTTGCTTTAAATATTACATATTTCTATAACAGATTCTGCCTGGCCTGAGCAATTCCAATGTGTTGTTACTATTTCACATTTACAAGATCTGAAGTTTTTGATTTTGTTTCTTCAGGACCCAATTTGGTAATGATGCCTTTACATTGAGCATCAGTTAATTGATGTTTTTGTAAGATGGTCATTGTCCAGCACTTTAATGTGGGATGAATGCCACGTCCCTCTTGGATCTCACTGATTGTCCATGGACTGCCTCACCCGAGCTGTTCAAAGTCTAATTGGAAACTGGATTTGGTGAACTGTCTACCTACTGACGTGGCAGGCAGGCCATTCAAGTTGCTGAAGATGGTTGGCCCCTGGAGACCTCCAGAGAAGCTTTTCAGGCCCAGAATATCGCTGCAGCATATATTCTCTGGAAACTGGGTCATTATTCAAATTAAATATAAAGTTGTTTGACTCATTACTGATCAGTAGAAATCTCACTGCATAGTTTTGCCCAGTAGATAAAATATTCACAGTTACTCGATGCTGTTTTTTAAAATTTTTGCCTTGTATTTGAACCCAGTTATTCTTAATCCTTTGGACTTTTTTATTTCCCGTGAAGTCTATTGAGCAATAATTTAGACCACTTCAACCCTTTGTAAGTAAAGCTGATCTATCTCCCTCCTGTATGCTTCCTCATTACTGTTCATGATTCTGCTGGCAAACGCTACAGGAATCTGGAGCAGCAATCTACTGGAATAACTGGGTAGATTGAGCGGCATCAATAGGGGAAAAAGAATGGACTGTCCTTTTCTCCCATTGGTACTGCTTGATGTGCCAAGTTCCTCCAGCAGATTGCCACTCCACCCCTTTGTTTCATTAGAGAACTCGGTCAGGTTTGATATTTACAAATCCTCACTGACTATTCTCCAGTGAGTTTTGGTGATCTGTGGCAGGTTGATGTGCAGCAAACTTCAGCCATATGTGTAGTGATGTGAATTTTATTGTGTTGCATTGTCCAATAATGCCATGGTTAGTTTTTTTTATGCACTTCATTATTTGTGCAGCATGTGAAATGTGTTAAAAGTCGAGAAACTTTGTGCAGATGGCCATTTGCCCATTACTCCTGTGCCAGCTCTTTTAAGTAGTGTTGCCCCAGAAATTTCCTCATCTTTCAACTGTTGCATCCATCTCTACAATTCTGACAGTACATTAGATATAATGATTCATCATATCATTTGGACCTCAAGAATCTCATTATTTGCTTTTTTGCATTCAACTGTTGGCAATAACGAGGTGTTTATAAAAGAGCCTTGTGGCAGTGAAATCAAATAAAATCTGCCTTTTCACTTTTGTATTATCAACAAAGTGTTGGAGTGTACCAGAGGAGAATATTAGGATTTGCACATTCTAATCTTCTTTTTAAGGTTGCAGAGTTTACACAAATGTCAGTATTTAATGGCATTCTGTGAAACTTGGCAATGTGCTTTTTGGGATTCAGGTGCAATGGTGCACAAACAAAATGCTGGAAATTGAGCAGCTCAGGACATACTTTGTGGAGCTAATATTTCCGATCAATGCTCTTTCACAACTGGAGATGTAGATAATGAGTTTTAAGTTTCAGGAATGGGCTGAGAAAATGAAGGAATTAAGTGATCTTGATCGTACCTCTTAATTTAGAAAGTCTTGCACTGTTTTTCTGAATTGAGATGAATGACAAGGGACGTCATTGTGCGAATATTGGACTCCCAGAGGTGATGGGAGGCTAGTTTACCAGGTTTTGCTTTTCCATGCTTGTGTGAAGCCTTTTACTCGTGATGCACAGTTTGATTTCAATGCCAACCCAAATTTTACTGCTTCACTTTGAGTGGTCATGGGCCAGAGGTTCCCATGAGTTGGTGGAGATGCTGCATTTCTTCAAAGGCTTTGAGAACATTGAGTTTTATCTTTGTTTAAAGCTTTGCGGGAAGTGATTACCAGATGGGCGGTGGGTTTGGGAATCTGGTGTTGGGTGCAATATGGCAGGCTGAGGGTAGCTCTGCCGTTGCTGATGGCATGTTGGCCTGAATGAAGATGCTGGGGGGGGGGGGGGGGGGGGGGGGGGGGGGAAGGAATTATTGAAGACATGACAAACAAGGCTGTATTATTGCCCAACCACTTTTCTCATTTCTTGCAACGCCATCACATCTGGCCTCCAGCAAAGTTTCTGTGTTCTTTGAGTCGGCCTTCAGAACTAAAGAATGATCTCCAGTAAATCTGCTTCAGAATGAAAGTCCAAGCACCAAAGCTTACGGATATGTGGGTGCTGATTCCAAGCTATCAGTGCTTTCATGGATGCATGTAAAAAGACTCGTGCATTTGTAAGGCAAAGTACTTCAACCAATCTGCCTCTGCTACACCACTGTTATGGTACTATCGGTGATAAGATGGGGACCAGGGTTGTCCAGTGACGTTTGTATTTTGTCACTTAGTTAATAAATGAGTTAGGATAGAGACAGTGAGCACGTGCTAAAACTGTAGGGCAGAGCATGGCAGTTGTAAATCTGAAGCCAAAGAATATGGGAATACCCAGCATGTTGGGCAGTATTTGTGGAGAGGGAACTTGAGTTGAGATAAATGAGCTTTCATCAGAACAGTTCTGAATTAAATGGGATCTTGGTTAAAATAGAAAATATTTCTGGCATACTGGATGAAATATCATTCGAGGTGGAAAATGATGGGTGAATGTGAAAGGAGGTGGAGAGCCCGGTCCTTGTTCTGACAGGGAGAAGATGGGTGAGTGCAGAGTTGCAGAGATGGGAGAGATTTGACTCTGGAGTGTAGAAGGTTAAGTTAAGGAAAATGTACGTTGGAATCGGTGTGTAAAGTCTTGTTTTCAGAAGAGAGAGAGAGAAATAAAGTTCTTGCCGAAAACTGTTCTTGTAGGGGCCACACAGTTATTAGTGCAATGCTATTATTGGCATCAGCCACCCAGGTTAGAATCTGCTGCTGTCTGTCTGGAATTTGTACATTCTTCCCATGTCTGTGTGGGTTTCTGGGCGCTCCGGTTTCTTCCTTTCTTTCAAAAATGTTTGCAAGTTGTAGGTTAATTGGGATATTCTTCTGTGTGGGCTGTAAGGGCCTGTAACTGTGCTGTATATTTAAATTTAAAGTTTAAAAAAAACCTGACCAAGTCCATCAGACAGTCTTCAGCACAACATCCTGATGGCTCCTATAGGGTGTTTTCCCAAGACTGAAAACCATTTTCTTTGCCATCAAACACCAGATTCTTCCTGCACAGTTGAAGTTACACTCCCCAACACTCACTGCGTTCTTGAGATGGCTGTGATTAGAATGAGACAATCATCCACTCCTCTGGCATGTGCTTTTGCCAAGATCTGGAAAAGGTTGCAAAAGCTTGCAAGGTTTTTCCCAAGAAGCAGAGTAGCAGAACTCTGTGCTGTTCCCAGGGTGCAAGTCAAGTCACCTAGTACTGCTGGCAGAACATCAATTCAGTGTGAATGCAAATTCTTTGTGGGAAAGGACTACATCTGAAAGTCCTGCTGCTATTGGACAGGTAGCATCCAGAGCAACGACCTCTGAATATATATTGACTTTGATACTAAGATGTGTACTGCTTGAATTGTTTCCTGTATTTTTATGAATTTCTGAAAGAAAATCCTTGCTTCCTTGTGAAGTGTTTCATTTTAGTAGGATAAACCAAGGTAGAACATGCATGTTAAACAGTGGGGCACTGAGGAGTGCAGTAGAACAGAGGGATCTGGGATCTGGGAATACAGATCCATAATTCCCTGAAAGTGGCATCACAGGTAAATAGGGTTGTAAGGAGAGCTTTTGGCACTTTGGTCTTCATAATCAAAGTACAGTATTGAATATAGGAGTTGGGGTGTTTATGGTACAATTGTATAAGATATTGGTGAAGCCAAGTTTGTGCAGTTATGGTCACCCAACTACAGAAAAGATTTCAGTTAGATTGAAAGAATAGAGTGAAGATTTACTAGGATGTTGCCAGGACTTAAGGAACTGAGTTACGGGGAAAAAGATTAAACATGTTAGGTCTTTATTCCCTGGCATGACACAAAATTATGATGGGCATTGATAGAGTAAATGTACGTTCGCTTTATCCATTGAGGTTAGATGAGATACAAACCAGAGAGGATGAAGGGAGAAGAATAGAGGGGGTGCATCACTCACAGTACTGGGAATATGGAATGAGCTGCCAATTGAAGAGGGCTCAATTTTAAAATTAAAAAAAAAATGAGGACAGGTACATGGATGCGAGGGGATGGAATGGGTGCAGGTCAGTGGGATTAGGTAGAATAGAATTAAGTTTGGCACAGACTTGAAGGGCCAAGGTGCCTGTTTGCTGTGCTGTAATGTTCTATGGTTCAAGCACATTACCTTTCAGGGTCTGGACATCATTGGCAAGGCCATCATTTATTTAAATCATATGGTGGAGGAACTCGGCTGGTCTTGCAGTGTCCCTAGGAGGTAAAAATGTATTTCTGACGTTTCAGGCCTGAGCCCTTCAAGGAATCATTTATTCCATTATTTTTTGCCTTTCTGTAACTGACCTTTAAGCAGGTGGTGAGCTGCCAGCAGGAACGTCTGCCAAACTTGTGAAGATACTGCTGCAGTTTGGTTCAGGAGTTTTGTGATTTAGACCAAGCAATGATGAAAGAATGATGCAATTTCCATTATCAAGGTGGTGTATGTGATTTGAAATGGAATCTTCAAGTGTTGGTGTTCTCAACCCCTTGTTTTGTTCTTGGTGCATGTTTGAGCAGTGTTGTTGGAATAGCCTGGGCAAGTAACTGCAATGCACTTTGCAGATGGTATAACCATAGAGGGAATGCATGTTGAATTTAATTGGATTTGTTTTGGATTATGTTGAGCTGCTTGAAGAGTTAGTGCTGCCTAGTTCTGTTGAAGTAGAACACATTTTATTGCTTTCCTACTTTGTGGAAAGGCTTTGCCAGGAGATGGGTCACGAGTCACAAAATAACGAACCTTTGACCTGCTCGTGCACACAGTATTTGTGTGGCTAGTCTCGTTGCTGGGATCTCCAGGATATTGATGGAGGACTTGGTAAAAGCTATTATCTTAGAATGGCAAGCGTAGGTTAGACTGTCACTAAGCAACAAGACTAACACCTCGTTTGCATTCACACTTCACTCTGGAGCACAAGAAGAGCATGAGTGGCCCCTGTTATCCAACTACTCATACACAGGTAGTTATTTTTATTCAGACTTTGTTGCGATGGAAACTGTTAGCAAATTTGTTTATCTTAGAAAAGTCGTGATGCAACTTGAAGGTACGAATAATCAAAATTATTTAATCCCTTAATTCCATGCCATATGATGAAGATGGTGGTGATCTCTTTCATAATCTGCTGTTTGTCTCCTGTAACCACCATCTGTTACTGTGAATAGCACTCTCAAGACCATCTTTCACTCCCTTGCCTCCACAAAAAGCTTAGCAAAAGTTAGTGAGTCTGGGACATCTTGAGTTGCTTTCAGTGTTTTAACCCTTGGTTGCAGTAACTTCCACAAGACACTTGATCTTTGCAAGCCACCTAATTCATAAGAAATAATTGGTGGTTTTGTTTTGAAATTTTAGTTGTATTCATCCTGCCTGTATAATTATTTCTCCCAAGGGTACTTGTCTCTGTTGTTTGGAAGTTGTTGGCAAGATGAGCATTTGTCTCCAATTGCCTTGAGTGGATGAATGCATAATTATTGACAAATAAGGTCCTCAGCCCTCCATTGTATTCAAATGGCCCTTGCATTTTAAATTTGGGTTGATTAATTGGGGTTGGTTGGTCATGTATTTGAACAACATACTTAATATGACCATCAAAAATCAATTTATTGCATTGTCAATCCAGAGATATGTAGGCCACATGGGATTGCAAGTTTTTTTTCTGGGAATCTTCCACAAACAAATTTTTTTGAGTTTGGTAGTTACATGCCTATTAGTATAGGGATGCCCCCCAAAGTTCCTCAACATGGTTATCCAACTGCACGAAAACCAACAAGGTCGGGTCAGATACTGCAATGAGCTCTCTGAACCCTTCTCCATTAACAATGGCGTGAAGCAAGGCTGTGTTCTCGCACCAACCCTATTTTTAATCTTCTTCAGCATGTTGCTGAAACAAGCCATGAAAGACCTCAGCAATGAAGATGCTGTTTACATACGGTATTGCACGATGGCAGTCTCTTCAATCTGAGGCGCCTGCAAGCTCACACCAAGACACAAGAGAAACTTGTCCGTGAACTACTCTTTGTAGACGATGCCGCTTTAGTTGCCCATTCAGAGCCAGCTCTTCAGCGCTTGACATCCTGTTTTGCGGAAATTGCCAAAATGTTTGGCCTGGAAGTCAGCCTGAAGAAAACTGAGGTCCTCCATCAGCCAGCTCCCTACGATGATCAACCAGTTTACCTATCTTGGCTGCACCATTTCATCGGATGCAAGGATCGACAACGAGATAGACAACAGACTCGCCAAGGCAAATAGCGCCTTTGGAAGGCTACTCAAAAAGAGTCTGGAAAAACAACCAACTTAAAAACCTCAGAAAGATTAGCGTATACAGAGCCGTTGTCGTACCCACACTCCTGTTCGGCTCCGAATCATGGGTCCTTTACCGGCATTACCTACGGCTCCTAGAACGCTTCCACCAGCGTTGTCTCCGCTCCATCCTCAATATTCATTGAAGCGACTGCATCACCAACATCGAAGTACTCGAGATGGTAGAGGCCGACAGCATCGAATCCACGCTGCTGAAGATCCAACTGCGCTGGTTAGGTCACGTCTCCAGAATGGAGGACCATTGCCTTCCCAAGATCGTGTTATATGGCGAGCACTCCACTGGCCACCGAGACAGAGGTGCACCAAAGAAGAGGTACAAGGACTGCCTAAAGAAAGCTCTTGGTGCCTGCCACATTGACCACCGCCAGTGGGCTGACATCGCCTCAAACCGTGCATCTTGGCGCCCCACAGTTCGGCGGGCAGCAACCTTCTTTGAAGAAGATCGCAGAGCCCACCTCACTGTCAAAAGACAAAGGAGGAAAGACCCAACCCCAAACAACCAATTTTCCCTTGCAACCGCTGCAACCGTGTCTGTCTGTCCCGCATCGGACTTGTCAGCCACAAACGAGCCTGCAGCTGACGACATTACCACTCCATAAATCTTCATCCGCGAAGTCAAGCCAAATAAAGAGTATAGGTAACTTTCCAGTTTCATTAAGGTAAAGATAAATTCAAAATGAACAGTGTGAATATGAAATTAAAACAAAAATGCTGAAAATCTCAAGCAGCACCCATGACTCAATTGTCAGCAGTAAACTATTCTAGTGACCAATATCAAGGTGACTCAAAACTTGTCCTTGGTAATAAACCACCAATGTCTGGCAGAAATGCTGGAACATGACTTGCAGTGTTCATAGGAGGTAAAGATTATAACCAATGTTTTGGGCCTAAGCTCTTTAGTACACGAGTGAAAAGCAAGTAGGTGCCTGGATTAAAAGGCTGCAGAGAAGGAAAGAAAGGGCAGAGGGAGGAGCACAGATAACAGATGAAAGGTGCTAAGTGGAAATGGATAGGACAGGAGAGGAAAGGTGAGAATTTATTGGGGGAGGGGGTGGCTCTGAAGGCAGAGATGGAGGAAAGGAGACAGGAAAAAGAAGAGCGTGCAAGATGAAAGGAAGAAGTAGGGATAGAAAGGAGGAGTGTGGGGTGGGGGGCTAACAGAAACTAGAGAGGCTAATGTTAATGCCATCCAGTTGGAAGCTCCCAAACAGAATACAAGGTATTATCCCTCCAATTTGCGAGTGGTCTCAGTCTGACAATGCATGAGACCATGGACAGATTTGTTGAAATGGGAATGAGGCAGGGAATTAAAATGGGTTGCCACTAGGAGTTTTCTTCCATTGCCTGCCATGCCTGTTTATTGTTCCTATTTCCCAGCTAGCAGATGAAATGTTTTGCAGTTGGTGTTCAGCTTTTTACCACTAAAGTAACTGCTACTTCTATTTAAAAAAAAAAGTCAAAAATATTTAAAATAGACTTTCTATCATGTCATGTATTGTAACGTGATCGATAGTACTCGGAGACTTGTGAGAAGCGCAAACACGCTTTTATTAGCTTGCAACTAATGACTGGTATATACAGTAGTCTTCAGGTAAATCGAAGGAAAGGTGAGAAAACAGGGTTAATATTGGGACCTATGGGGGAGGTACCGAGAGGTGGGGTCAGCCGTCTAATCTATACATAGACAGTGAATTCCAGTTCACTGCATTCACCCCTTCCTTCAGAAAAGTACCTGCAGGTGAAAACAGGGTCCATGGTCTGCAACACAAATTTGTACAGGTTGAGTCTGTCAGGGTCCTGGTTATTCTAGTCAAGTGCCTTGGTACTGGTGGACTTCGCTCTTCCAGAATTTCCTGTGCCTCCCGTGGTTCTTGGATAGTGGGACTCTGGTGTCCCAGATCTAATGGTAACTCCATTGTAACCAAGTTGTCTGGAACCCTGCGTGGGGTATTTGCAGGTTCCAGGACTATTGTGGGGGTCAGGACCTCCGTTCCTGAAGGAGCCAGATCTCTGATCGAGACAGTGTCCTCCCTGCCATCCAGGTATGCCACATAGGCATACATCGGATTTGCTTCCATAGCACAATACCTCTGAATAGTTGCCGAATACGATTGCGGTTATGGTAGTCCATAGTGTAAACGTTTAAGTTGTACTGCTGAGCAGTCGTAGAGTTTATAAAGCTCTCCATTGGGCCAGTGTGTATTAAACAATCCATCAGATATCAGTTGACCCTCCCCTCCATCATAGAGTTACTCAGCTGGTGGGGTTCCGTTTGGTCAAGGACGATTGATGCCAGCGCTCCGGAGGTTGCTTCGCTCCCCCTGCTGATGTCATCTTGATCTGAAGGCCAGAAAGGTGGCATCGACCACGAGGAGCGGAAAGATGGCTGCCATTCCTGCCATTACTTCTCTTCCAGTTGCGGTTCCTGCCACAAGACGCAGCAAGATGGCAGCGGTGAGCAGCATGAAGATGTGGGGGCCCGCACCTCTGGGCTTGGGCATGGGGTGTATGACTGTTCAGGGGCTGCGCATGCGGTAGCCTTCCTGGGGTTCCCCTTTGCCTGACAGTCGTTCGCTCAGTGTCCCCTCTTAACACATCATGACACACTGCGTCTTTCGCCTTGGGTTGGGCCTGTCTGCAGAAGTAGCACTCTTGGTCATGTGTGGTTGCAGTAATCGGTACTTGGGACAGCTATGTTCCGCAGGCATCGATTTCATTAGTGAGGTGGTCAATTCCCAGTTGGGCCTGTTCGAGGGATTTTGCCAGATCAAGGGAGCTAGCAAGGCCCTTCTTCCCCAACTTCAATAGTCGCTGCCTCACTCACATACCTTGAACTCCCTCCGGCCACAAGAATATCTTGGACTTGCTCTTCTTCACTCACCAGAACTGAGACCGCCTCGTAGTGGCACTTTCTCGTCAGTGTCCATAGTTGCAGGATGTAGTCGTCCAGAGATTCACTCGAAAGTTGCTGACGTTGTGAAGTCAGTGTCTCACCAACACATCGTTCTGGGGCCTCATGTAGTGTGCTTTCAATGGCCGTCTCGTATGTTGCGCAGTCCCTGATGACCGCTTATCCCTTGGGGCCGACTCGAGAGGGGGGAGGGTCGATCTCCAGAGACTGTCAGAGTGCAAGACTTCATGGGTGGCTGCTATGTAGGACCAGAAGCACTCCAACAGTAGGCAAATTCTTCTGGTGCCTCTGGGGTCAGAGGGTTTGCCCCAATCTTCAAAAGTAAGCTAATGAAATTGTAACATGATCGATAGTACATGGAGACTTGTGAAGAGACTTGTGAGGAGCGTAAGCACGCTTTTATTAGCTTACAACTAACAGCTGGTATCTACAATGGTCTTCAGATAAATCGGAGATAAGGAGGAAAAACAGGGTTTGTATTGGGACAAACGGGGGTGGAGCCAAGTGGATGGGTCAGCGTTTAATCTATACATAGACAGTGAATTCCAGTTCACCGCATGTATGAGGCAATTGTTTTTAGTGATTCTTGTTTCTTCTATCTTCACAGCCAAGATGGAAAGTCTTCAGGCTTTTTCACGTGCATTCTATGCTAAGAATGCGCCGGAAAAATCAGAAGCGGCTCTTTAAATTGCTGTTCAGGTGGCAGCATTTAAAGCGCAACACCGACCACCTGAAGCACAGGATGTGGCTTTGAGCACACTCCGGCTCCTGCCCAGTGTCAGCTGGGATCAGCAGCCTGACCCTTTAACATGCGCTTTCAGCCACCTGCATTCAGGTGGCTGGGGGAGCCGCTGAGCTGGTCATCCCTCTCGGAGGAGAGCTGCGTAGCTCGCCTCAAGAGCGCCTCCTGCACATTCAGGTGGCCTCAAAACAGTCGCATATTGCCTAAACATGCGTCTTTACATGCGGGGCAGTTGGCCACCTGAAAGTGCCTTTTTGCTGCCAAATAACTTGTATTTTTAACCTTAAGTTTCCCTTTTTGATGCTGCTACAACCAGTGGTGGATTAACCAGTAGGGGTGGGTAAGCTGAAGCCTAGGGGCCTGGAAGATGAGGAGGAGCCAAAATGCATTATGGTCTGATTCAAATGACTTAAAAACAAATGGGTTCATTACTCAGCCTACTGTGTGGTGATATGTGCCACTGGTTGTAGAAGCATTAATTTGACCCCTTGTAGCTCTGCCACTTCATTAAAAGAATGCCCATTAACCCCAGTTTCCAGGCAGACTACAGCACCAACAATCAGGACTGGTTCGAATCCCGAGCTGTCTGTGCATTCTCCCCATGTCTGCGTGAATTTTCCTGGGGATTCCTCCAGGATTTATCTGATTATATATTTGTTAAACCTGCCAGATTGCAAGAGACCCTGAGCTGGCAGCAGAGCTGTCACTGGCCCATCTTTGGTTGTACTGGGGGTTTAAGATTTTTTAGAAACACATTTGTGGTGCATTTTATTAAAACATCAGTGTGTCTCTTAGTCC
Organism: Narcine bancroftii; assembly: GCF_036971445.1. Lineage (NCBI taxonomy): Eukaryota > Metazoa > Chordata > Chondrichthyes > Torpediniformes > Narcinidae > Narcine > Narcine bancroftii. The sequence goes on from NC_091472.1 coordinate 256,621,525, forward strand.
ATAGGCCCACACACAACTGGCAACTTGTGCTCACTGCCTCCTTCGCCCACGACTGCTGGGCAAAACCATGCAAAATCCACAAACTTCGTCTGTGCTTGGGACCATACCCGGATTCGGCATATTCCCCTGCGGCTGCATTGCATGCAGCCGTGTAACCCAAGCTTGCAGATGGTTACTTATGACACCCTTTGCAGCTGCTGCAACAAATGAACAACTCTCTCCCAAGTGGCAATGGCTAAAAGATTGGTGGATTGTACTTGATAGTTGGAAGTGTTACCAATGGGGAACATTTAGGAACAACAAGCAGGGAGATGGTCTTTTCCAGTGTTGTCAATGTTTCAGGAGAAACGGGTGGTTGGGGGGAGGTGGGTGTGGTGAAGACTGATTTGGGCAAGAGGGTTTGAGGCAGGACTGGTTGGAGGAAGCTAATGGTATTGGGGACTGCTCATCTGAAGTCATGTCAGGGTGGTTCTTGGAAGAGAAGGAGTAGAAGGGATAGAGACAACTGGAATGGGCGAATTAAAATGTGGGAAACACAATCCAGAGTATAATCAAGTTTGGGCAGCGAGGTGGGGGGGGGGGGGGGGGTGGGGGAAAGAGGAATACATGGTGTTGTTAAACCAAATCTACATCCCATCACCAATAAGATTTCATTTCAATCAACTTGTTTATCTCTCTCTCCCTTGGTTGACATCACTGCAACATGTATCATTATATTAATAAATTACTTTATATCTAAAATGTATGTATCCCCATCTGTTAAACCACATAAATGACCATTTCCTACCTCATTTATCTATCAATTTATTTTATCCATCTACATATCCTATCTATTTCACTAATATCCAGGGGAATAGATAGGGAGGGGGAGCGACTGCTGTCCTAGCCTTTTCTGCCCGGCAGTGTCCCCGACCTCACGGCCTTCCCGCACCGCATATTTTTGAACTGTGCTGTAAGACCATGGCATTTGCCACAGATGTTCAAAAATAGGTGCCACTGAATTTCTTGGCCTACACTGGAGCTCCCAATGCCTCTCCATTGTGCGTGTGTGGTAGGCTGAGATGAGTGTTCATAGGGATGTAGGCCGAGGGGAGGATTTGGACTGAGTGCCTCCAGGCAGCGGAACCTCTCCTTTCCCAGTCTGACGATGTAGCCATCAGGGAGCTTGTACTCTGCCATGTGCTTGTTCACATCCAGGCCGAGATCCTCCTCAAAGTTGACCAAGGTGTAACAACATTTCTTTTTGATGCCCTCTACGATGTGGAGCCTGCTCTCCGTGAACCAGTGGCTTGCCTTGTTAAGCAGCTTCAGGAGGTAGCCTTTGAGGTTGGTGCCGCCGCAGTCGGCCCTGGCCGTCACTAGTCACATGGGGCATGATGTAACCTTCGTGCACATAGCAGTAGAGCAAGAGGACAGACTGGTAGGCGATGTGCATGGCAGGGATGCTGCAAGTCTCGGAGGCTGGACTGAGGGGAGGGTTGGCCAATATCAAGCTGTGCTCCTCAGGGAGGATCTTCGTGGCTCCGGAAGATGTGAGCCAAGAGAGCTTTCGCCCCATCCCAGTCCACTGCAATGCCATGCCTCAGAGGGTTGACCGGTTCCAGTGTGGAGGTTATTGCCTGATTTCGTGCTCATCTGCATGTGTCTACCCATCACTGAGGTGTAGTGTAGCTGGCCTTGCAGTAACCTGTGCACAATTTGATCATCACTGCCCTGATTTTCTTTATCGCCCTGCCTGCCTTCACTTCCATGGACTTGCCATTCTGCAACTGTCTGTAGTTGGATTTCTGGGCTTTGGAGAGTGGAGGCAGGGTGCCCTCCTTCCTGGGCATGTGTGCTGTGGGTTGTCCATTCTGTGTGCTGCTGCATTGTCCAAAACCCTGGTAGGTCTATTTATGTCACTTGAGGGTCATGGTATAGTGCAGAAAATTGAGTCTTATAGCAGATTAAAACTCCCTCCATCTTTGTTCTGAATCGTTCTTGACCGCTTAAGGTGGTAGCTAGCAACTCCCTGAAAATGCATCTGTTTTCCAGATGTTCCTTGAATAAATTGAGAGTTCCTGACTCCATCATTTCCTCATGCAGCGCATATCAGATTACAACCAAAAGAAGCTCTCTCCCAAATCTCCTCTTGAAATTCGCTTGCGTTTTTAACCTTCAACATTGGTTCTCTTCTCTGGGACACTCACGCCACAAGAGAATCCTCTAAATATCTATATCCACGTATCTACAATTTTGTTACCCATAACTCTTCCAATCCACACCCCAACACCACCCCCCTCCCTCCCCAGGACAGTGCCTGCTACATGATGCCTTTTTCATGTGCTCTTATTCCCCTGACTTCAGAACCTAGCTAAGTGCCCATGTAATTACTATAATATTTTTGGGGAATTTGTAAGATTTAGAGTAGGTTACATACATACACACATTTTAAAACTGATCTTATTTGAAAGACTGAAGAAATACTGAAGATCTCTGGAGAATGTAAGCACCTTTCACAAGTAGGTGTTAATTAAAATGAATGGACTGGATAGACACTCTGTCTGTTGAAAGCTCTTTTCAAGGGTTTTGACAGAATGCACAGAAAGATCACTTCTGGGTTTTGTTGATCTAACAACAGATGGGAGCAGAAGAAAACTCCTGTTGTTTGCTGGAGAATGTGGGGATTTTGCAAGTGAGAGTCACATGCTTTTCACTGGAGTTTCAGTTGGAGAGGAAGAGAAGAGAAGCCTTTCAGCTGTATGTGACAGTGCAATCCAGGAAGAACTGATGAAAAGTTCAAAAGCAGTGGATGGCTGGAAGTGCTATCTGTCGGATGTTCCTCTTGGAATAAGAGGAAAAGAAGGAGCTCTGTCATAACCTGAAAGAAAGGTTGCCATCTGAAAAACCCTGATGGAGCAAGTATCATCAGCGAGACATTGAGGTGGTACCTCAATGAATTGTGAAAGTCTTGGAACAACAAATCTCTCTGCAAACCCTACAAGAACCTTCCTGAGTGGTAAACATTTACCTTTCAACCACCAAAGCCTGGTGAACTTTATTCATGTTAAATTCTGTGCACAGTTTAAGAATTGCCTGCATCCAGAGAACTTGGAAGAAGTGAGATTGAACTGTGAATCAAATAACTTCTCTTGAATTTACACACACATTGCATACGTGTGCACTTAGAATTAGAAGGGGGATAATTTGGGTTAGTATATAGTTTAGTATAAGTATGAGTTAAGTTAAAGTTTGATTTTATTTTCATGTTTGAAGTTGATTAAAATTAACTTTTGTTTTGAAAACAACTTGTCTTGGTGAATGTCTTGCTGCTGGGTTTTGGGGTCCTTTGAGCTGGTAACACCCTTGCTGATATTGCTTTAAATCTTTCTTTATCAATGCATGTGTTTGTATGCAGACTGCATTATTTGAGTAAACTATTAAAATGTTGTTCTGGCAAGCTCAGGAGGGGACAAAGCCATGTGTAAGCATCCGTAAGAGGAAAAGATGTATTACCGACATTTCCAGCCTGAGCCCTTTTTAAAATTTTTAAAAAATTTTCACACCATGAACCATATCAATCAAAATACACAAAAATTTCCCTCTTGAATATACACAATGGCATTTTCTCCCTTTTTTCCCCTATCTTCCCTCCCCCCTTCCCCCCCAAAACCCATTAAACGTTCAACATATACCGTACAATAAACCTATTAAACAATGTCATCACATATTGAAAATAAACAAGAAAATTGTGTCATCTACTTTTACACACTGGATCAGGTCATTTTGTCATCTTCTCATTCTATCATTTTAGGGGGTGGAGGTCCACAGTAGGCCCTCTCTGTTGTGTTCCATGTACAGTTCCCAAATTTATTCAAATAATGTGACTTTATTTTTTAAATTGTTCTTATTTTTCCATTGGAATACATTAATTTATATGTACCATTGCTGTACTCTCAGGCTCTCTTCTGATTTCCAAGTTGACATGATACATTTTTTTGCTACAACTAAGGCTATCATAAATCTTTTTTGCGCTTCATCCAGTTTGAGGCCTAATTCTTTACTACTTATATTACTTAGAAGAAAGATCTCTGGATTTTTAGTATGTTGCTTTTTGTGATTTTATTTAATACCTGATTTAGATCTTCTCAAAACTTTTTCACTTTCTCACATGCCCAAATTGCATGTACTGTTGTTCCCATTTCCTTCTTACAGCGAAAACATCTATCTGATAATGTTGGATCCCATTTATTTAACTTTTGGGGCGTATATTTACCTTCTGTGGATGCTACAAGACCAGCTGAGTTCCTCCAGCATTTGTGTTCTACCACGAAGGATGGGGCAGGGATTCAGGGTCAGGGGGGCCCTTAGTAAAGCTCAGCCTAGGGCCCATGTGGTAGTTAATCTGCCATTACTCCAACAAATGATTTTGAGTTGTAGGGTGTATCAAGCCATGTGGATTTCATGATCCTTGAACCAGAAAAGTCTTGCACCCTTTCATGCAGATTTAAATTTTGTTGATGGCGTGAATCTAGTGTTCAAAACGGTTGCTCTCCCTCTGAACCAGTTTTGGTGTTGCAGTTATCTCTGTAATGATCAGTCTGTTTAGTATCTGGAACACTTCGAGTTTGATGAAGCAACCAACAAGCTGGAACTAAAGAATCCAATGTGGGGATCTTCATTAGCTTCATGTTGCATGAAGTTGTGTAGAAGTGTATATGTTTCAGGATTGCTCAGATGTTGTCAAATAATCTCCCACTCCCTACCATTTAGAAATATGGATCTGGCTCTTGCACTTTAAAATTTGCCTATTAATCGTGGTAACTGTTTGGTGCGTTGATATCTTGGTAAATGCACTAGTATCCTTAGAAAAAACAATGTTAAATTTTAAAATGAAAGTGAATGATATTTGTACACTTCTGAATGATCATAAACCTGAAACCCTGTCTATATATATACAACACTGATTATCCGATGACCATGATCAGCCATTTAGGCTGTGAATTTTTCGGATAAATTTAAAAAAAAAATTTTTATTTGGAGAACTGGTCATTTTTTAAAAACAGCCCAGTAGCAACAGCAAATTACTTGAACAATGTTTAAACAACACAAAGTAAGATATCATCGTTTATTCAAAATTTAAAAGGCAATTGGATAACTGAGGATTTTGGAGAATCTGATGGCAGTTAATCGGAGTTGTACTGTATTAAGTTTGAGGCTCTGTTGATAACTGTTCTTTTTCCTTGTCTTCAGATCTTCTCTTAAGATGAATTAATTGTTATGCTGACTTCCTCATCACCCTCTCCTTTTAAACTTTGCAGGTCCTTCAAAAACTCGGCAAGGCTGATGAGACAAAAGATGAGCACTTTGAGCAGTGTGTCCAAAATTTCAATAGACAACTGGTAAGGAGCATTTGAATGACATTTTAGGTCAATATTGATTGTCCAGAAAAGAATCCTCATGCTTTCAATTTTTGCTGTCAACCTTGTCATTCAGGGAAGATGTAGCCAATTTCCTTTGTAAATCAAATGCCATTTGGCCTTCATTGCAAAGGTGAACCAAAGCTTTTGGTCATAGTGGTTAAAACTATAGTTTTTTTTTAAAGTGCGGTACTTCCTTTGGATAGGTGTTGGTCTAATGTTTGTTTGAAGTGGAGCTTTAACTGAGAAACTTGCCTGCACCATGTTGAACTGAGTATAGTTGCCTCCCTTTTGATTTTGAGGCAATTCAATGTATAATTGAAGATCAAATTATCCAAGGATTTTCCACTGCTATTTTTTTAACTACCTAGTTGTGACCTGACGTGGTTTGGCAGCTGAGGAGCTGAAGACCTTTAACTAATCCACAAAAGCCTGATGTGAATTTAAAGTGAAGACCATTTGCAGCAGAGTTGGTAGAAAGTTGATAATGAGCCTGTCATTGTTCTGAATGAAATAGTGCAATTACAATATATATACATCACTTTTATTGTTTGTGAGACCAGAGGAAGCATTGCACATGGAGATGTTGATTGTGAGTGTCACTGAGTAATTTTTTAGCCTTGTACAAAGACATTCCAGCTACCTTTCATTTGATCCGTTATTTTGTGGAAAGCCAAAACCTCATTCATCCCCTTCATTGAGCTTGTTTTAGCTTTCATTCAGGTCACCAAATCCACTTTGGTTCCAAAGGTTTGGTAAAAATTTCGTAAATACTTTGGGTTCATGGGGAGAATTCCAGCACTTGAGATGTTGATGACAGATAATAGGTACGGCTAATTTGCAAAATTTGAAGTTTTTGTATTAATCAGATCGGAGGATAAAGAGCATTGAAATGAAGAGGGTGTGAAGCATTTGGAGAGGTGGTGTGACTTGATGTTTTGGATGAGCTCCAGTTTACAGAATCAAAGAAGATAGGCAGAAATAATAGGAATATAAAAGCAAACAGGATGGAAGTCTGGAATTAAAGACTTCGGTCTCAGGAAGGATCTGAACTCACTTTATTTCATCTAATATCACAGCAGGTCAACAGTGGATGCTATTTGTTGGTCCTTCATTCTGTGTTTGATCACGTGGTCCATGAGAACACCTACCTCAGTCTGTTGTTCATTGGTTACGGCTTGATGTTTAACAAAATTATACCTGCAAAACTCAGGATCAGATATGGGGATCTGGGCCTCTGTTGCTCCCTTTGCAACTGGATCCTCTTTTCTCATTAGCAGACCTGAATCATTGCAGGTGGGCAACACCACCACCTCGATTATCAACACTGACATCTCAAAGCTGCATATTTAGTCCTCTGCTCTGTTCCTTCTACACCCATGGTGGTGTAGCCAAGTTTGACTCCAGTATAATATATACATTTACATTTGACACAGCTGTTAGCCTAATAATGGTGAATTTTTCAGAATTAAAATATGGAGATTGTAGATCTAGTTGTGCCTGAACAGTCTAGCTCTGTGTTGGCAAGACCAAGGAGCTGATTGTGGACTTTATTAGGAAGACGAGGCTGAGGGACCATGCAAGTGTTTGCTAATGTTTCCTGTTTCATGAGAATTAAATTTGTTCCCAATATTCACATTTTCTTTGGAAAGTTTAAATGTTGCTTGTACATCACCGCCAGAAGGTATTCTTTTGAAGAACAATGAGATAAACTGTTACATTGAGCAACATCGTTTTGAGGAAACTAAGTTTTGTAAAATAAATTCTAAAGTCTATCTGAGAGTTTTGGAAAGGAAGTTTTGATCTTGATTAACATACCAAATGCATGAAATCAGAAGTGGAGGAATGTACCAATATAGTTGTCCAGTTTATTTTGTTTGATGTGTTTCACTACATGACATGAGCTTAAGTAATTTCATGTGCCTTGAATCAAATGACTAGAACTTGTTGAAGCAAAAAAAACTGTGGGGAAGAATATTGAAAAATATTGTGAACTTCTGTGAATTGGAGTTTTGACCAAGCTGCTTGTTACTGTGTACCATTAGAAACTTTCCAATTGAATAAATGAGTATATCTTTTTCATCTCCTAGACTGAAGGGACTAAACTGCAGAAGGATCTACGAGCATATCTCACTGCTGTGAAAGGTTGGGTGGTTTGCATGCTGTATCCTTTTAATGTTATGCATGTATATTCTTTCAATTAAGGACAGGTATGTATGAATCCAGGTTATTGGGAGATGTGAGGCAAAGCAGATATCAAGTTATATCACAGATGAGCTATAATTTTCGTTTATTTATTCTCATCTGATTGTACATGTACAACCAGATGATAGTGTCTCTCCAGACCACGATACAGACACAAAAGCACAATACACAGTATATAATAATCACATAAATAATCAAAATAAATATTTAAATATTTGGTAAAAATTGTATGGTGACAGGATACTGTTCATCAATCTCCCAGCATGTAGGAAGAAACTATTCCCCAGCTTGGCAGTCCTGACTTTGATGCTACTGTACCACCTTAGGCGGTAGTAAGTTAAAGATGCTGTATGCTGGATGGGAATGTTCTTCTTTAATTCCTTGAGCCTTATTTAAACAACACTCTGAGTAAATGTTGTCACTAGAGGAATGGTCCTCTATACAGACTTCAGGTCTTGTGATTTGTAGCTACCATACCACACAATGATGCAGCCAGACAGGACACTCTCAATTATCCTCCTGTAAAAGGTTGTCGGGATGGGGGCCCTTAGGCCTTTCCCTCCCTCAACCTCAGGAAGTGTAGGCGCAGTTGTGCCTTCCTGGCTAATGAAGTATCTTGAGTCTGGATAATGTTCTATTTTTCAAGAGACATAACCATGGTCATATTAATCAAATAGAGACTGATCTGATGAATGCTGAATTTTATGCCAGACTGTTTTAATAGTATATTTTGTGGAATACCAGTTTTTCCTTTACCCATTGACGATTCAACATTTACTTTGTCCTTATTGTAAAGATGTAATAATTTATTTGGATTGTATTCTGCAAAATACAATCTGAGAAGCTACTATTCATTTTGCTAACTGAATGGTAAACATTTATGGCATTTTCTTTAGAATTAGACAGTTCTAAGATTCTGATGTGTCTTCATGCATTACACCTTTTGGTCTTTCTCTTCATGGTAACAGCTGAAAAATAGGTTTTATTCTTTGTTTCTTAAGCTATGCATGAAGCCACCAAAAAGTTGTCTGAATTGCTGGAGGAAATTTATGAGCCAGACTGGGTCGGCAGGGAAGCTGTTCACACTATTTCAGAGGTTAGTCATTCAATCCTGCTTGGTTTTATTTCGCTCAGGACTTCTTCACCTTCACAAAAGAGAATGTCTTCCAGTTTGTAGCAAGTTCACCATTAGTGGAACAATAAATATCAGAAGCTTCTTGTGCTGAGGGCGAGCAGCCAGTCTTGTTCCCTTCTGTTGATAGTCCTCATTCTTTGCTAAATCTCTGCTTCCTTTTATAAGACCACCATCTGATTTGGACCCTTCTAAATTTGACAACTAAGGATGTACTTCTGGGGGAAGTAACACTTGTCTGGGGGAAGTAACTATTTTAGGGCATTGTTTCCACATATTGTATCTTCTCCCTTTTGGAGCTTATTACTCGTGTAGTGTGGGTTAATGCAAACTTCAGCTATTCTCTGTAGTTTGTAAGACATGAGCTCATTGCTTGATAGTAGATGCAAAGATGCTATTTGTTGGTAGAAGAATGAGAGGCAGTAATGCCCATGATCAACCATTTAGGCTGTGAATATTTGGAATCAACTGCACCCAAGGGTTAATTCATTTTGAATAAATGAGGTGGAATAAAAAGACAATGCTGGAGAAACTCAGCAGGTCAAACTGCGCACTTTATATAGCAAAGATAAAGATAGAAAACCAACAGGCTTGAACCCTTCAGCAAGGTATGGAAAAATGTCAGCAGATCCCTGATCAAAATGACAGGGGGAGGAGCACAGTCCCAAAGGGTGAATGAGGGAGAGAGGGCAATGCAGCAAGCAGAGGGAGGAGAGATGTGAAGAGAAGGAGAAGGGAATGGATAGCTAAGGGGAAAAAGACTAGGGGGAAGTGAAGGAGAATGGAGAGTAAGTTTGCAAAAGCTGGAGAAGTTGATTTAATGCCATCTGGTTGGAGAGTGCACACACAAAAAAAAAATCAAGTGTTATTTCTCCAATTTACAGGTGGGATAGTTCACGAGGCCCTGAGCAGCTATGTAAGTGGATGTTGGACGCAGGACTGAAATGGTTGGTTTGCTATATAAAGTACGCTGACCTGCTGAGTTTGTTTTTACTTCAACCACAGTGCCTGCAGACTTTGGTGTTTACTATTAAATGGAGTGGAAATGGGTGTTGAAGTGTATCATTGGGCAGTAAGTGGTTTTTCTGATTTGTAGTATGATTTTTATCAGCTACAAACTTCTGATCATTGGATTTTTGTTTCTCTTTCAGAATAGTGACCTTCTCTGGACTGATTATCATCAGAAACTGGTAGATCAAGCTCTGTTGACGTTAGACACCTACCTTGGCCAATTTCCAGATATCAAAGTATGCATCAATTATTTTCTCCTGCATTGTACTCTGAACCATGTACGGTTTTTCTTTTGTCAGAAACTCCTGAAAAATAAATGAACAAGTCTTACAGTGTCTTAATTTGTTATTGAGTCACTGAAGTTGCAGAAGTAATGTTTAGCCCTGTATAAACTATGTATTTCGGCTAGAAAAATAAACAAGTATTGGTGTCTTGGATCTCTCAAGGAATACATTGTGGAATGGAACTTGGGCCAGAAATGGGCTAAGAATTGTCCTTGGCAAGTAAGATTAGAGAGAATTCCAAAACATTCCGTCAGCCTATCAGAAGTAAGAAGGGAGCCAGACATAGAATAGGTCCCCTTAGGATAGTGATTCTCAACCTTTTTTTACACTCGGATACCACTTTAAGTAATCTCTTACTAGCCACCGAGCACTTGTGGCATCCAATTAGAGAAAATCCCAAGGGATAGAATTTGACTACATTTGGAATGGCTGAAACTGATCGGCATGCTATAGACAGCAAAATCCATTCTCTAATGGGTTTGGTTGAGTTAACGAAGAGTGAAAATGGGCAATAGAACTTTGATTAGATGAGATTTTCTTTCCATGGAAGGCTAGTCCTGAGATCCAACTCTAATTGGCTAATTTGATCTCAACCCGGTTTTTTGATGGGAGGCACTGTGATGGTTACTAGGATGCTTTGCTGATTGACATTCTGCAGCAAGGATGAACCACCGATCTGTTCTGGAACCATTGTGATATGTTAAGGATGTGGGTGTATATATAGGAAGTATTATGCAGGTTAGACAGTGGTGATGTAGATAATGAGAGGTTGTCTCAGGCCACAGTATTGAATTAAACTATTTATTCTTGCGTGTGTTGAGATAGTGGGAGGGTGGGGAGGGAACTGCTTTGTGTGCTATGCAAGTAAGGCAGCCTCTACATAGTACAGCAGGTAATGCAAGAGTAATTGTTCCACGAGAACAGTGCTGGTGAAAATGTTTCTTAAGGCAAAAGTGCAAGGTATGAGGTTGAAGAGAAAAGTTCAGATAAACAGTGCAAGGCATCATTTACTAATGGCAGGTCCATGGAAAAAGTCCATTAATGAGGATAGAAACTGGAAGGTTGGGTAGAGCACTGGCAAATGGAATTTGGGCATGAGATGTATTTTTGGAAAGTCAAATAAGGTTAAGAAATGTTAAGTTGGAACATATGAAGGAATGTTGACGAATGGGCACTTTGGGGTACCTCCATGTTCCATGAAAGTAACAGCATGTGTAGATTCAACCCACAGTAATTATTTAGGTTACTTTGTATTCACTGTCTGAGACTGAGAGTGATGGGATTTTGCTTGCCATTTTTTCCAAGCAAAACATTTCTTGTAACTACTGTTTTCCCTTGCAGACTCGTATAGCGAAGCGTGGGAGGAAGCTTGTAGATTACGATAGTGCCAGACATCACTATGAATCTCTTCAAGGTGCAAAGAAGAAAGATGATGGAAAAATAGCCAAGGTAATGTAACTGCACTTATTTATATATATATATATATATATGTATATATATATATATAAATATATTTTTTTTTTTTTTTTAAATCAGACAATTCAAATAGTTATGATCAGTTTTTTGAAAGAGCTCTTGACATTCTGCATTCTTCCCATTTTCAATAGTTTATTCAACTTTACTTTGGAGAGGCACTCTAAATTTTTTAAAAAATCTTCACTGCTGCATATCATCTCCCTGCTTAAAGTATAATCTCTTCCTCCTTTCTTTCAATTGTTGCCTGCTGCTTTGGCAGAGAAAATGGTTTCAACCCATTTATTCCTTCCACATTTGAGGAAACCAGAACATGATGCTTTGTCACATTCTTACCACAAGCAACCCCATCTCAGTAGTTGACTTATTTTAAGCTGGAGTGTTATATGCTTGGGATTTTTGTTAAATGACAGTGTGGTTGCTAGTATAGCACACGAATTTGGGTAACACTAAAATTGTGATCCTTTGAAGCACAAGGAATACTCGATGGAGCTGCAGTAATTTATTCTAGACCAGTTGGTCAATGTTTCTGATCAGTCGATTGCAGTAAATTTAATTGTGAGACACTGGGCTTGGAGGGGAGTGAATTTATCATTGGTATACCAGACTTAGTATTATAATCTGGAGTCCGATGTACAGCCCAGAAACTGGCCCTTCATTCATACTGACCATGATGCCATCTACTCTCCTATACAAGTGGCTTTAAAACATTGCAATTGTTTCTCTCTATACCACTTCCTCTAGCAGCTCCCTCTGTGTAGCCGCTACCCTCTTGGCCTCTCAGATTTGTAAAAATATTTATCTACTCAACTTGAATATATGGCTTCTAGTTCTGTACTCCCTGCTTTGAAAGTTTATCAACCCTACCGATACCCCTCAAAACTTTCTAAATGGAACCAAAGAACATTACAGCACAGAAACAGGCAGTTTTCCCCTTCTTTCCTGTGCCAAACCATTTTTTTGTTGCCTAGTCCCACTAACTTGCACCCAGTCCATAGCCCTCCATACCTCTTCCATCCCTATACCTGTCCAAATTCTTCTTGAGCTTTAAAATTGAGCCTGCATTCACCACCTCAGCTCGCAGCTTGTTCCACACACCCACCACTCTGAAGTTCCCACTAAGCTTTTCCCCTTTCACCCTTAACCCATGTCCTCCGGTTTGTATCTCACCTATCTCTGATTACTCTGTCTGTCCCCCTTATAATTTTAAATAGCTCTAACAAATCTCCCCTCATTCTTCTATGCTCCAGGAAATGAAGTCCTAACCTGTTTATCCTTTCCCTCTAATTCCGTTCCTGAAGTCCAGGGAACATCCTAGTAAATCTCTGCACTCTTTCTATCTTACTGAGATCTTTCCTGTAGTTATGTAACCAAAACTGCACACAATACTCCAAATTTGGCCTCACCAATGTCTTGTACAACTTTACCATAAAATCACAACTTCTATACTCAATACTTTGATTTATGAAGGCCAATATACCAAAAGCTCTCTTTACAACCCTATAGACCTGTAATGCTACTGTGAGGGAATGATGTATCTGTATTCCCAGATCCATCTGTTCTACTGCACTCCTCAGTTTCCTACCATTTACTGTGTATGTGCTTTCTTGGTTTGTCCTTCCAAAATGCAACGCTACACTCTTGTCTGTATTAAATTCCATCTGCCATTTTTCAAGCTGGTCCAGATCCCTCTGCAAGCTTTGAAAACCTCCTTCACTGTCCACAACACCTCCAATCTTAGTGTCATCTGCAAACCTGCTGATCAATTTACCATCTTATCATTCCAGGTGATTGATATAGATGACAAACAACAATGGTCCCAGCATAGATCCCTGAGGCACACTACTAGTCACAGGCCTTCAGTCTAAGAAGCAGTCATCCACCACTACTCTCTGGCTTCTCCCTTCCATCCATTGTCGCTACTTCACCATGAATACCTTGAGTCTGTACCTTTCTGAATAATCTCACTTGTGGGACCATGTCAAAGGCCTTACTAAAGTCCACGTAGACAACATCCACACCCTTTCCTTCGTCAACTTTCCTGGTAACTTCCTCGAAAAACTCAGATTAGTTAAACATGACCTACCACGCACAAAGCCATGTTGAATATCCTTAATCTTTCCTGGTTATTCAAATAATTGTATATCTGATCTCTTAGAACACCTTCCAATAACTTACCGACTACTGACATCAGGCCTATAATTTCCAGGGTTACTTTTGGAGCCTTTTTTTAAACACTGGACAATGTGAACTACCCTCCAATCCTCTGGCACCACACCCCATATATGGCTAAGGACATTGCAGCAGCTCTGGCAGAAATATATACAATTTCTACATTAGCCTCCTGCAAGGTCCTAGGGAATATAATGTCAGGCCATGGGGATTTATCCACCCTTATTTGCTTTAAGACAGCAAGGCTTCCTCCTCTTTAATATGTATAGGTTCCATGAACTCATTTTGTTTTCCTTGCTTCCCATAACTCTGCCCCTTTTCTTGAGTCAATACTGATTGGAAAAAAATTTAAGATCTTTCCCAACTCTTTTAGCTCCATACAAAGACAAGCATTCTGATCTTCAAGGGGACCAATTATGTCCCTTTTAATCCTTTTTCTCTTAATATGCCTGTAGAAACACAGGATTTTCCTTCATATTGTCTGTCAAAGCAACCTCATGTCTTTAGCCTTCCTGAGTTCGAGGTTTTTCTTGTATTTTTATACTCCTCAAGTAGCTAATTTGCTCCATGTTACCTGTACGTGCTATGCACTTCTCTTTTCTGAACCAGATCCCCCAATATCCCTTGAAAACCAAAGCATCCTATGCCTGCTAACCTTGACTTTGATCCTGACAAGAGCATACAAACTCTGTACTCTTGATATTAAAAACAAAATCACTTCAAAATCTCCAATAAAGTCATTCCTCAGCCTCCCCTGCTCCAGTGGAAATAATCTCATCCTATGCAATCTCAACTGCTAACCATGGCCATGCACTCCAGGTAACATTCTGGTGATTTTATTTTTTGTTTTGTTGCTGCAGTATCCTTCCTATAGGACTGTATACAAGTGTGGCCTGACCAATGTTATTGTGCAACGACAAAATGATATCCCAACTCTTGTACTGAATGTCTTTATATCTTGGCTCTCTTATCCTCCATGTCTTTAATTTTCAGGGAGTTATGAAATTGTAATACAAAGTCTCTTTGTCTGTCAACATGCAGTCACAGCTGTTGACTGCCCTGTTAGTAGAGTATGTCCTAAACTGCATGAGCTGCACTATGTAAACTCCTTGAAGTATGTGTATTGCCTTAAATGCTCTTTGATGAAAATCGAATTAAATTGGATTGGAAATGTTTAACGTGCAGCCAGAGTTGGAGCATTTGTATGATAAAGCTGGTTACTTTGAAAGCTATTCTTTCCCAATAGGGAGCCACATCGTTCCTTGCCCTCTTCCTTGACAGCAGGGGTTATCGTGACTTGGTTGGCAAATTTCAAACTTATTTAGGTCGTGTAAAAAGTCTTGTGGTTTTGTCTCTTTACTGGCATTCAAGATCCTGTTATTTCCTCCTTCCTACCACCAGCTTTTTTTTTGTGAATGAATTGAGTTGGAACAGTTCTGTCAAACACTTCTGCAACATCTTGGCACTAACCTTTGTGAAACCTCATTAAACTTTAGATTAATCTCCACAAATCACTGAGTACTTGTTGAGCATTCCATTACCATCTATATGTGGGTTAAGAAGTTTTCATTGTTAGCCATTTTGGGTTCTAGAGATACATCCTTATATTCAGATGGACCCATGCAATGTTATTGATGACTGGTAACTTGCTGCAACTAACTGCTTTTCTGTCTTTAACTCTTCTTCGCAGCTGGAAAAAAATCTGGTTTAACTGCGGTGTTGATTAACAAATGTTTTGCCACTCTCTGCTTCCATTCTCTTAATCCCCAACTCACCAACCCTTGCTATAATCTTTCTGTGTGCTTTTTATTGTTTTCCTCATCCTAGCCTGTTTCGTTGCTCGAGAAAGCTGCGCCTCAGTGGTGCCAGGGAAAACTGGTGGCACATATCGTCGCCCAGTCAAATCTGCTCCGAAATCAGGTGACCACATTGTTCCATTTGCAACCTTTTTGGTGTGGAATGTTTGTGGTTTGCTTAATTGTCCATGTGATTGTTTTGTGCTTGAAGTTTTCTGAAGTCTTAGGACACCAAGTTGCAGGTGTCAGCAGTGCGTATTTGTTTGTGATCAATCATGGTTTAATTGTGGTTTAATTTTATTTCTTTGTGTGCTTTTCCTGTAGTAAATGATCCATTGTCTTGAGGAGGCATGGGATCAATGCCCTTAGTTGCTTGTAAATACTTTGGATATTGAGGCTTTCTTACCTAATTTTCCCCAAAGAGAGTCTGCAGTTGGCCACAGACTAAGCACAAGGTCTTTTGCCTGGAGATCTGATGTTTAACCTGACATCTTTAATTTATTTTACCGATGCCTTTCAAATCTCATAACATTTCACCAGGCAGGCATGGATAAGAAAGGGTGAGAGGGATATTGGCTGAATACAGTAAATGAGACCAACTCAAATGAGCAATTGTTTTGGTGTAGGAAAGTTGGAATAAAGGCTCAGTTTCTGTGCTGCATAACTCCATGACTGATTCCATTAATGGCAAGAAGGGGGATCTCTTTCATTGAAGCGATTTGATGTCAGCTTACCACAGTCCTTTGTGGTTTCTGCGTTCTTTTTCTCAAAGGAGACTCAAAGACCAGTTTTGCAATTTATTTTTCTACCACCTTTCACTGTTTAGGAGGGCTTTTCACTAATAACTGGAAGGCTTGAGTACTAGATCAAGATAGCTCTCTGAAGCCTCCTGCCTTTTGACCCTTGTTTTTTTGGTAGATCAACATTGTGAATGAGTTTGGAGCTGCAGTTCGATGGCACCGGGAGCCAGGACAAGTTTGCAGCATCAGAAAATTGCCCCTAGAGCCACTCTCACTCTAGGAAATGAGTGGTCCAGGATTACTCATAATTCATTTGTCCCTTGACTTCTCTACAGTTTCATTCTCTGAATGTATTATCTTTTTAGATGCCGAAAAAGCATTTGATAGAATTATTTTGTGTACGAGAGAAATTTAATTTAGGTTCTTGATTTATCAATTAGATCAAACTGATATATCTAACCCCATACAGCCTCAAATTCAATTAAGTCTAAATCCTTTAAACTGCATAGTGGAACCAGGCAGGGTTGTCCCTCAAGTCCTCACTTAATTAATTTGGCTTTGGAACCATTAATGGTCATTCTTTGGCAATCAGCAGACATATCTGGAATCTCTAGTACTGAAAATACTCATAAGGTATGATTATTTTCTGCTTTACATATCCAATCCTGATCATTCAGTTCCACATATTTTACTACATCTCAATCAATTTGGTCAATTCTCAGGCTATAAATTAAACCTACAGAAAAGTAAAATGTTGGTTTTGAATTCTTCCTGTTTCTTAAATTCCTCTATCCCTTTTAAAATTGTTAATAATTTGTTTAAGGAAAATTTCCTTACCCTACTGAATCATGTTGAGAGTCCTTATCTCAATGGTCTCTTTCGACGTGTAATATTCTCAAAATATATTGCCTAAATTCTTATATATTTTCCAAGCTGTATCTGTTTTTGTTCCTAAATCCTTTATTGATTCATTAGGTTCTCATCTCTTCCTTTATTGGAAAAATAAGCGACCCGTCTCTTTATATGTAAAATAAAAATCCTTAAAAATATTTTTTAAAAATGGGTCTTTGGCATGACCTAATTTTAGATTTTATTATTGGGCAGCGAATATTAGATGTATCATTATTTGGATTCATCATAATGAATACTGAGGTGCTTCAAGATGGATTGACCAAGAGATAAAACCAACCAAAAGGTATTCTCTCTTTTTAATACTTGGAGCATTCTTGCCTTTTTAGGATTCCAAGTTAACTGATAATTTGGTTGACACACTTTGAGAATTTGGTTTCAATTTAGAAAATATTCTGGTTTTTATTGATGAGCCCTGTTCTACATAACTTTTTTAACCTTT
This sequence comes from Narcine bancroftii, assembly GCF_036971445.1. NCBI lineage: Eukaryota > Metazoa > Chordata > Chondrichthyes > Torpediniformes > Narcinidae > Narcine > Narcine bancroftii. The sequence goes on from NC_091472.1 coordinate 256,639,088, forward strand.
GGTCCAAGATAACAGTTATATTCAAAGGTTAAGCTTGGGTATCCAATTTTTTTTTAGATCTATATATTGACAAAAATCTTGCTCTTTTTAAACAATTATCTATTAAATTTAGAATACCTAAACCTCACTTTTTTCATTATTTACGGAATAGGAGCTTCTTAAATTCTTTAACTTTGAAGCTTCCCCAGGACTTGGATCCTAACCTTACTTGGGAAGCATATAATTTTAAACCTAATCATTAAGGATTGCTTTCAGCCCTTTATGAATTACTTTTAAGATGTAGGGATTAGTTCCCTGGTTGGTATTAAGAAAATATGAGAACAAGACTTTCAACAACCATTTGCCGAAACTACATGGAATTCTATTTTGAAACGTGTTCACTCACCTTCTCTTTGCACAAGGGAATTCATCAATACAATTTAAAGTAGTCCTTTGGACCTTCTTTTCCAAGGTTCAGTTGGCTAAATTTTATCCTAACATCTCTTCTAAATGCATAACTGAGGAAGGTACTTTGTATCTTATGTTTTGTTTATGCGCTTCTCTCTTTAATTTCTGGCAAGGGGTATTTTGCACTTTATTATTAGTTAATGATATGAACTTGACTCCAAGCCTTTTTTGCCATTTTTGGAGTGAGTGGACCAATGGATTTAATATTGGCTTCTTCACAATCCCATGTAGTGGCATTTTTCCACTCATTCCTAGAAGGGCCATTTTGCTGAGATGGAAAGATGCTTTTGTTCTTCCTACTCATACTTCGTGGTTGTCAGATGTGAAGGCATGCCTTTCTCTAGAAAAAAAAGTGTTCTAATACTGCAATGGATCTTTAACTCTCTTGGGGTCCTTTTCTCATTTACTATCAAAACTTGTGGATTGGTTTTTTTAAAAAAAATCCCACTATTATTAGTTGTGGACTCCTTAACTTGGCCAGCAGCCCTCATAGGGTTGGGTTTGATTCTTAGTTTAGAATTTTTTTTTCCTCTTTTTTTCCAATTAATGACATAGACTCATATGTACGTTATTCACTGTTATTCGATTTTTGTAACTCATTATTAATTTAGTTTATCATTGTATTTTGCATATGTTAAAACCAATAAAAAGATTGAAAAAGAAGAGGAAATGAGTGGTCAAATCAACGACTGATTTACCCAGGTTGCACTTGATTTTTTTTTTGTGAGATGTATTGTTCCAAAAATTTAATGGGGAAAATTGTCTAAGTGACTCTGATCTTGGGAGCAATGATGTGCCAGGGTGCAGATCAGATTCCTGAAAGTGATGACACCAGAGCATAGTGTAGCTATCGTCTTTGTAGGATGAAACATTGAATATAAGAATGGGGTTTGTTGCAGGTGCAGGAAAGATTGGTTGAATTACTCTTGTATTATGTACTGTTCTCATTGCCATACTAAAGGAAGGATATAGTTTCAACAGAGATGCAGAAGAGATTCATGAGATTATTGCCTGGAATGGAGTGTAGTAGTTCTATGGAGAAATAGAATTGGGTTGCTTTATTCTCACTGGCAAAAGGATGACCATTTAGAATTTCATGGAAGGGCTTAGACAAAATGGAATCTTTGATTTCCCCCAGGGTAGGGAAGACTAAAACTAGAGGACATGAGTTTATCTGGTAGAAACAGGTAGAGGAAGTTGTAGAGGCAGATGCAATTAGTGTCATTTCATTTAGACATACAGTAGAATCCCCATTATCCGGAACTCAAACAACCATGAATGATAAGATTGGGTGGATGGTCCCTGTGGTGGAGTACTGAGACTTCGTTGGACACGTGCAAGTTTGCCTCGCTGAACAAGCAAAGCCTCTCAAAGCGTGCACATTATTTTCACTATCTACACTTGTGTGGAGGTGAGTCGGATTGTCAGATCCAGATTTTTTGTTGTCGCGAGGAAGGTGCGCTGAGGACCTGACTAGGACACTTGCAAGGAGATGAGTCGGGTTGTCAGCGTGAGGAAGGTGCATCGAAGGCCTGACCAGGACACTTGCATGGAGGTGAGTCAGGTTGTTAGCATGAGTAAGGTGCTCATGTAAAAGTGAATGTTTTCAAAGCAATATGCAACTCCTTGGTGAAGTTGGGAGCAAACATTCAGCCAGTGGTTGTTCCCTGCTGCAGTAGCTGTTTTGAATAACTTTTCAGTAAATTTGCTTTGGATGAAGAGCCACTGATGATACTCTCTGCTGGGGTGACTCTACAAAAGTGTCCCCCTATCCCTTGTTGAGTAAGAGTCTTTATCTTTAAGTATATTAATAAGGATTTATTTGTAAACTTGGCGGCACAGTTGACGTAGCGGTTAGCCGAATCAAAGTTCGCATTTAAATTTTAAGTTACAGGAATTAACTGATTAAAGTGAACTTTATGTAATTAAAGACTACAATTCTTATTTTTTTCAAATTACTTTTTGTTCTGCATTTAGTCTTTTAAACAGTATATACTTAATGCAGCTGTATTAGGCATTGGAAGAGTAAGTTTCCGTTATCTGTGATCCCCATTGGTGCCGAAAAATGGAGATGCTACATACTTGAATAGCTACAGGGCATATGGGATTAGTGTAGATTGGTGTCAGTTAGGATGGATAATTTTGGCGGAAGGGGCCCCTTCTGTGCTATACATTTCAATTTGCATCCCTTCTGAACAAGCATCTTGTAATATGGCACTGCTAAGTTAAATATTCTGGGTTTTGAATCAAGCTAAACTTGTGAAAATAACGATACCAATTAAATGGTATTTCCTATGTACAGTTTTCTTCACTACAGTTTGTTGATACTTGGGGTTCCAAGGTTGGTGCTAGTTGAGGTAAAGGTGACAATTTGTTGATTGTAAACGTTCTGGAGTGCAGAGCCAAATTGTTTTTCAAGCTTAGAATTTAAAAAACATGCTGGAATTAGGGTCAAGAATAACAAATAACATTTCTAATGAAACGTTATACCTAAATTGTATTATGTAAATTTGGTTCTTTGGTTTCTGCTGATGTGCATCTATAACTAGACAGCCTCCTTCAATCTTTTGATGAGAGGTTGTACCTGAATTGCGTGTATTTGGTACACTTCTCCTGATGTGTGAATCTCTTAACTGGATAGTCTCCTTCTGTCCTGTTTTAATCTGTTCTGCCAGTTGAACTGATGAAGTAGCATGAATTTGCTGTATGCAAGATTAGAGAAATGTGAAGGAAAAATTATACATTGAGGCTCAAGAAATAGTGTATGGATTTGTACAATGTTTTCTTCGAGCATTGATGAGATTATTTGTAATGCACCACTTAAGTCTGAATGTAATTATAAGAAAGAGTTGGCTGGTTCTATTGAGTTAATCACAGAAAATGTCTGAAGAGACTGTTTCCATTACAGCTCTAAAAGTGCATTTTGCAGTGTGGTTATTCTTTACATTCACTTGATGTAAATGAATGACTTGTATGCCATTTAAGAGGAGAAATAAATATTTTAGACTTAACTGAGATGTTGGAAATTTGAAACCAAAGCAGGCTGGAAATGTTCAGAGGAGATCAGACCATCTATAGAGAGAATTAGAAGTTGGTGTTTTGGGTTGTCACCTGAGAAGTTTCTCTTCATTGTTTTAGCCCAGTGATTTTTGCACTGTGCCCCCCCCCCCCCCAACTCTCATTCCTTCTTAATTATTCCATATGCCATGTGCTCTGTGGTAAGGGATTGCTTCAGGTGGTATGTGAGTGAGGCGGGGGGGGGGGGGGGGGGGAAAGGTTGTGAACCATGGCTCTTGACCCAATTGTTACTGAAATATTTTGCTTCAGAAAAATTATCATTGATCCATTTCCTTTGGAGTTAGGAAATGGTGTACATTACAAGTCAGTTAGGTACGATTAAAACAGTGGTTTTCAAACATTTTCTTTCCACCCACATACCGCCTGAAGCAATCCCTTACTAATCACAGAGAACATGGCATAGGGAATACATAGTGGTATGTGAGTTTAGGGGGAACAGTATGAAGACCACTGCTTTAGCCAAATGATTCCACTGTCCAGCTATGCAAATAAAGTCTAACTTTTGTGGACCAGAAATGCACTACCCATCACAGTGTATTGGCATTGTGGTCTGACAGTTAATCCTGAAGGAAATCCCATGTTGATTTTCAGCAGACTGGGCTCTCATCTACTTTGCAGCCACTCAAGAAATAATTTTGAAATCAGTGATTTTGTTTTTTTGTTTAAATACCTGTATCTGAAGCTGTAATCTAAGCACCTAATGTCACCAGGTTTGACGACTTGGATTGGGACCCTTGGTCAATTTTACTTTCAGTTTGTGGCCTAAATTTTAATCCACAGGTTTGATGGTCCAACTTTGGCTGTGGAGGGCACAGCAGCGGCACTCACCAGCTGGAAAAAGATGTTGGTGGGCAAGGGTATTGAATGGTGTAGTGCTCCTCGTGGGCTATGTTAACTCAAGGGGTTTCAATTTGGCTTTGCTCTGCATTTGGAATCAGGTTATTAAGAACATATCATAAACTTTCTTATTTTGCAGCAGCATGACATTTATATAAACCACCTGACAAAAATAAAATTTAAAAAATAGTGCAAGAAAAAGTCAAAGTCAGGCAGTGTCTGTGTTCATTGTTCATTCAGGAATCTGATGGCAGCGGGGAAGAAGCTGGAGGGTAAAAGCACCCCAAAATTAGGATCATAGGAATTAAAAAAAAAATGATTATATATTCAGAAATAAAGCAAGAAGAAATATCTGTCTAATCATTGGAATGTAAAACTCGCTATTGGTGTAGTTGAGGACATGAGCAAAGATGCAAATTTGAAAATTGGATAAACATTGAATAGTTGATTATTGATGCTGACTTGGGCTGAAAGGCCTGTATCCGTGTTGTGTCTGACTCAGAAGGGAAAGGGCTCTACTTGGTAGGAGGTACAAGCATTGGCACAGACCAATTTGGGGCTAAACTGCCTGGTTCTCTGCTTTCTGCATGCTATCAGGATGGGCTGAGTCTTGAGTTCGCCTCGAACTTTGGAACCCATTTGTAATTCTCTGGTTGTCAGCCAGAAATGTTGACACAATTCTGTGATAATGTTTAATTCAGGAGAAGATATAAATGAACTCTCAGCCACAGGCAGGCTAGCTGTGAATTTGAACCTGGAAACAAGTCCAAAACACGAGATAGGTGGAAAGAAAATTTCCTTCAGTCTGCCAACTTTTCCATTGAACGAGAGTCCGGAGATGCTGGGGCCTAGTGCAATTTGCAAATTGTGCTGGTGAAACTCAGCAGGTCATGCAGCATTCATACGAAGTAAAGGATATCCAACAAGAAGGGAGATGGTTATCATGTTGGATGTGCTCCTCTCCTGCTACTATCTGCTCTCTGTCTCTCCCTTCACCACCCCCCTCCTCCACCTCTTTATTTAAACACCTGCCTGCTTTTGCTTGTACCTTACGAAGGGCTCAGATCCAAAACATTGGTTACCCTTTACTTCCTATAGATGCTGTGATCTGCTGAGTTTCTACAGCACATTTATAATACTTTTAGACTAATGGACAGTTCAGAAAAGTTTTTCCCTGCCCTGCTATATTTTTGATGTTTCACTTGAGGCCAGTAGAATTTAAAAAAAACTATGGGGTTCTAGTGCAATTTAATTGCAGTCCATTCTTTTTATTATCCAAAGCCTGTTGCTAATTGACTTAATTTGGGTTCCTTTCAAAATGGGTATTTCTCCACTTGTAGATTGCTGGTAGCAATGGCAAATATTAAAGACATAATAAACAAGTGTAGTAATATATAAAATGAGATTGTGAGGTGATGACGAGAGACATTCCAAGTTTGCCCACAAAAACAAAGATCTCATTGGTGAATGCTTAGTTGCCAGCTCCCCCACTAGTAATTTGTGGGTTTGTTACAAGTGGTTCACAGTAAAGGAATATTAAAGGTAGTCTGGATTGGAAAAGGTTGAGAACCAGTGATCTTTAGTTTTTCTTCAAATTAATTTAGCGATAAGCAAGTTCACTGTTAAAGTATTGGCTGCACTTCCGAAGCCAATATTTACAGTACAATTCCAATTTTCCGAAATGGTCGAATAATTTTTTTCGGAGAAGTGATCATTTTCTAAAAGCAGCCCAGTAGCAACAGCAAATCACTTGAAACAGTGTTTAAATATCAACAAACAACAAGGTAAGGCTTTTTAAACATTAAAATAATGTTTAATTCTCACCAAAAATAATGTCGGCCATCACTGACTCCTCCCCACCGAAGCCCTGCTCCTACGCTTGAGGTCCCTGCCGCTGCCCGGGAGCCCAAGGTCCCTGGTCAGTTCAGCTCCGAAAAATTTTCAGGTAACTGAGGATTTTGGAGAAACCGATTTCGGATAATCGGAGTTGAACTGTATCATCATTCTTTCCTCCCAACATAATTTCCTACAGCAAATTGCTCCCAAAAATTTTGTGGGGGGTGGCGGGGGGAGGGGGGGGAATGAACTGTTTTTCACCGCAAGATCTCAAAGCAAATGCAGTGACTTTCCAAGAGGAATGAATGTTCATCCCACCTAACTTCTGCAATATTCAATATATTTATTGTCCAGTTTAATATTTGGCTAAACTACTATTTTACCGGTACATCATATTGGCTCCATAACACTGTAACAATTTTACTGCACCTACCATCTCTCTCCACCACAACCTTTTCCCCTGTGCGACATGAAAGTATTGATATTGTATCCCTTGATGTTTGGGCAGGGGAGAGTAGAATTGATTGTTGGGGGAATAGTGAACCAAGAGCAGTTTGTGATTTGGAATTAGAATCGTAGAATAAAAATAGTATAGAAAGAGACTTCAGCTTCTAAAGTTCATTACCATTCTTTGCAAGAGCAATACAGCTCATCCCAATACCTTGCCCTCTTCCTGTGGGATCACGTACAGGGTAGAGATGGTTTAAATTAGACTTCCTGCGAATAGTGAATGTAGATCTGTCCTTGATTAGTGCTTGATCGTGCAAATGAACACCAATCTTCTTGATGGTTTGATTTTCAATATTTCAATTGTTAATAAAATGTTATTTTTCTTGATCTTGTGTTAAAGGCAGAAGAAGAATTTTTAAAAGCCCAGAAAGTATTTGAGGAAATTAATATTGACTTGCAAGAAGAGTTGCCATCACTATGGAACAGGTAGGTGTCAGATCTGTCTGTAAGTGGTCTTCATGCTGCATAAGAAGAAGCAGAAATTGTACAGATGCACTACAGAGACCAATGTACTGTGACAGTGTATTTAGAGGTGGCTTGGGAGGAATTGCTAGAGCAGGTTTCACACAAACATTTTAAAACACAGTATATTTGCAGGAATTTTACAGAATGCTTTTTGCAGAGGAGCAACGAAGTAGAAACATTCAGCAGCTGGCCTGGGGGAGCATGTGATCTTTGCAGGCAGGCCAAAACAGTTTTGCTCTCAGAGAGGGAGGGAGTGAAACAGAAGAGAGATACAGAAATCAATTCCATAAGAACAAAGATGACAAACTTTTGGAAGGCTGTCTGGTCAAAGGAGAAGACCAGCTGTCTGAGGTGTCCCGAAAGAAAGAGGATCATCTGGAGAACCCTGAAGGGGAAAAGTTTCGTCAGCAAGACTGGTTGGAAGGGAATCGGGTGCGGATGTCCTGAAACAAAAGGAATCTCTCTGAAAACCAGCAAGAACCTTCCTAAGTGGTAACCATTTGCCTGTGAAGCACCAAAGACTGGTGAACTTCGTTAGTGCTAACTTCTGTGCACAGTACAAGAATTGCCTGCAACCAGTGAGATTGGGCTGTGATCCAAAGAACTTTTCTAATCTTAAATATACATTGCACTCACCTGCAGTTAGTATTAGAGGGGGGATTAAGTAGATTAGGTAGGTTAAGTAATAAGTTAAAGTTTAATTCTTTTTTCTTGGTCAAATATAATTAAAATCTACTTTTATTTAAGTAACCCTGTGTGGTCCATACCTATTGCTGCTGGGTTTTGGGATCCTCTTGGATGCTGATTATTGAAATGTGTTGCATAATGTTTCATGCTGAACAAAAAAGAACTGCTCCGATTTTATTTATTTTTTTCTTCCCCCCCCATGCCATTACACTCCAGAGCATTGTAGGTCATGAAACCAACTGCCTTTGCAGGGTTTTTTTTCCCCAAACGTTATGGGATTCTGCTTTCATCTTTCATACAGTAAATTACAGAACCATGACACTCCTGGGTGGCTTTTTCCACCAATGTGCTTTTTTTAATCCTTAAATCAAGTGACTCTGATCAATGCCTCACCAAGGGCAATAAATTCTGAACCTCACTTTTATATACCTAAACATTAGTTTTCATTTTCATTCCATACTCCTAGCTTAGATACTCAGAAACAATAATAATGCCTCTAGAAATGCACCTATTCCCACATCTGAGATTTAAGTGAAGTACGGTACAAACTGACCTGTGGGGAAAGCTTGAGAACATATTCAATTATTTGTATTTTTGAAGAACTCTATACAATTGGAGCAGTGGAATATTAACCAGCCAATCAGTCAGTGCCAGTGCATCTGTAGAGATTTACTTCTCTAACTGCACTGATTTCTTTCTCTCCAAATATGTATTTGGAAAGGTTCTTCACTGTTAGAATTCTATTTGTTGTTTTTAAGTAATCATGCCCCTGTGGTTGACATCCATTCTAGTTTTATATAGCAGTCTTGCAATGTAGCCATATTCTGGGAAGATTATTGGAACTTTATCTCAAACAAGTATTAAATTTAGCATTTCAATTGGAAATTCCACCACGTTATGGACATTAAGGAAGTCTCTTCCTTTTTCCACTTTCCCCTTTCTGTTCAGGTCATTTGATCTATATTGTCAAACTTCCTGGACTGGATAATCTTTTCAGTTTGATTTATTTTATCCCTGTTAATGCATAAACATTGAGTTTGGGGAAGAAGTTTGCATCTTTGTCCCTGTCTTTTTTTCCAGGGCTGAGTGCTGTGGTAAAATCCTTTTGAGATAGATTGAGGTGGAAATTTCATTAAATTTTAGATTTATTGTCAGAGTATGTGCATGATCTGAAACTCGCTCACATCAATGTGCTCTACTGGGCGCCCCTTGCTGATGACCTTGGCCACTGGAGAAGCGCTGTCAGAAAGGGCATGAAGAGCGGTGAGCAAAAGCAGACATGCCAGATGGAGGGCAAGAGGACACAGAGGAGGCAGAGACAACAGAGCCAGTCGACCACGACTCATTGTTCCGACTTTATCGGCAGCAAGTGTGGCAGAGACGGTCACGCCAGTGTGTTTTATGAGCTGTTGCAGGCGCTGCTCAAAACCCAACTGACTGTCCATGGTGCTCCCATTGTCTTCCAAGACCGAAGGATGCCTACTACTATAACTACGTACGTGACAACAAAGTGCAAAAGAAGGAATCCTTAAATATCTGAGTTTGTTGAGTCTGATGGTGGAGGGGTAGCAGCTCTTCCTAAACTTGGTGGTATGAGTCTTGTGGCACCTATACTGTATCTCTTTCCTGATGGTGGCAGCGAGAACAGAGTATGTTCTTGGTGGTGTGGATCCTTGCTGCTACTCTCCAATGTCAGTGTTCCCTACATACTTGACTAGCTTTTAACGACGTTACTGTTTCCCAATTCAGCAGCTGCCACACTTCACATCCTGACAATGGAATATTTACTAAGTAGTACTCATTCAACTAAAAGGTTACTGTCATCAACTTTTAATTGACTACATCTTTATCATTAAGACGCTGGAAGGGAATTTTTTTTGGAAAATTTTATTTATTGATCATATTAAGTCGTACAATAAAAATACAGACAAATACATAGTATTTTACCTATATTACCCCCTAGCCCCCCTACCCTAACCCCCCCCCACCCCTCCGAACCCCCCCTCTAAACTATCCTAAAAGAAAGAAAGAATAAAATAGAAGAGGAGATTGAATAACATAACAGCCTTCAATCATTGTCATGGATTGGGACGACACCATCAATTGTGGGGGAAAAAACTACTATAAATTCAACCTCTTGTATTTCCTGCACGGGCGAGAAGTTTTAACAAAGAAGGAATAATTATTACATCAATTGTATGTTATCTTTTCCAATGGAATACAAGATCCCATTTCCAAATGCCATAGTTGAATACTCGAATCGGTCTCATTTTTCCAAGTAATTGCCAAACTTTTTCTAGCCACAACTAAAGCCAATCTCAAAAAAAGCAATTTGAAACTTGTATTAAGAAATTGAGTTTGGAATTAAAATTAGATGTTTCAGATTGCTTTTTCTGGAAGGGAATTTTAACTTCAGTTGTTTTATTGTCTAAAGCTGTGGCTTACTTATTTTTGGTTCTAGCCTGGCCATCCTCCTCTCATTCCATACCTCAAACAATGAAGGAGAGGAAGTACCTAAAAATTGCAATTTTTTTTTCACTCCCTAAATGTATTATCTTCCACTTTGCAAGTGTTTTTCATGTCCCACTTTATGGGCAAAAAACTGTCCATGTTATGGATATCTGGAAATTAAAATAAATTGTTGCCTGTTAGAGCAAGTCCTTCAGAAGTAACCAGGTGCACAATATTATCTACAATTTGCTGTTACAGCTCTAGCCTCATCTGGATCTCTCATGAGGTAAAAAATTCTTCCCTCTGTCCTTTTGGCAATTTTTGAAGATCCAAGTACACACTGAGCAAAAGGAAACTGATCTTTTGTGTCTGCTCTTGTTCCCTCAACTGCAGCTGCTCAACTGATGTTTATTTGCATGCTAAGTTAACAAGCTCGAGTCCTGAGTTCTATCTATGATCTCCGAAGTCAGCCGATGTTGCCAGGGCTGCTGATAAAACATCAATTATATTCTCACTGTGGAAAGTATGAGAAAATGAAGCCAAGTTGAGTTCATTGAGTAAAGATGTAGTTTGCTCGAGCCCTCAGTGAATGAGGGCTCAAGATGTTGCTGGAGTGATTTACATCTATCCCCTTGCAGCCTTGGAATAATTGATGAAAAATTCTTGGGATGATGTTTCCAAATGTAAATGAGTATTTGATTTGTGAAATGTTTTTCATTAGTTTTTGCGTCTGGCCCTGTGAGAAGATGCTTCAACCCACAGTGCAATTGAACGCTGATCTCAAAATAGGGTTGGCATTGAGTTGGAGAATACTATCATAAATCAAATTTAAGGTGTAGTTGATGTTTTAAAATTTAAAGCCAAAGACCTGGTGTCTAATCTGATCTCCTTGCTCATAGTAATTATGGTTCTGCAGGAGTGATTGTAAGTGGGATTGAAATAGCAAAATTGCTATTTGCCCTGAAACTCTTGTGTTTTTATTTAATTTCATATACAACTAATTTAAGCAATTCAAACTTTTACATGTAACTTTGCAGATTCTTTAAACTCCATTGCTTAATTTGTCTCTTTGATTTGAAGTTTTGTTTTCTCTTTTCAGTCGAGTTGGTTTTTATGTGAACACATTCCAAAGTATCGCTGCTCTGGAAGAGACCTTCCATAAAGAAATAGGCAAGGTATGAGGTGATTTGACTTGGTTTTGCGGCTTCACCTTTACACTTTTGTTCATGATTTGTATTTGAATGATAAGTATCCAAATGTGCCAGCAGAACCAAGATTTGGATCTTTTAAACATGGTGGCCAGAAGTCCTGTGACAATGTACTGCCAAATCGATTTCAACTGTTGGTCATTCACTTGGGACCCGCAGAAGACCGAACAAACTACCATGTAGAGTTTTGTTTATAAGTTAGAAAATGCATAAAATCACTCCATGATAACCAAATCTCCACAGTAATGAATGGCATCAAAAGTGCATCAGCCTGATAAGAATGAACAATTATTAAAGGTAAAGAGGAAAGTAAATCTGCTAGTTGTAGGACCAAGCATATCTTTGAATTCATTATTAATGGGTACTCATTGACATGTGTATAGGGGCCAATAAGTTGGATATTTTTATTGGGGATAGTCAGTCGTATATAAATAGTGAAACATCAGAGAGACCTGGATAGTACAGAAAATAACCCAATGACTTTTGTCCTTCCACGTGAAGGAACCCTTCACACATGAATCTTTCAGGGGTCATCTCCTGCTCCTGTACATCAGAGAGATTGGGTATAGATTGGAAGATCGCTTCATTGAGCACCTTCATTCTATCTGTTGCCATGGTGGCGATCTCCCAGTGGCAACCCTTTCCCATTAGTTTCTCCAGCACTTTTGTATATTTATTTTGTATTCCTATTCTGTCGAATGATTTTTGTCTACAAAACATGTACCAATAGTCCTGCATTTGGCAAGGTCACTGATGTATACTTCTGAAGGTAACAATTCTGAAAGTTGTTAAAATTCCTAGATGTGTATTTGCCTATATTGTCACTTGAGAGGGTCTCTATCCTAATCACTTAAGGCTGATAATTTTATTCTTTCACAGCTAAATCAAGATCTTGGTAATACCATGGATCAGCTGGAACAACAACACCAAAGCAAAGCCTTGCCTCTCAAGGATGTAGCCAGGTTGGTTTTAATGAAAGGAAATGAATACAGTGTGTTTGCTGATCCTGAGTGGATAATTTTCTAGTGGGGGGCCTTCCTGCTCAAGGTACACAAGCTTGTCATCTGCTAAATTTGGTTTGTGATCCTTGTGTGTGATTTTTAGTTATTATAAAACCTTGATCCAAGTGACGACTTATCACAATCCAATAATTGTTAAGTACAAATGGAGTGGGATCTAACTTTTATGTCTATTTGCCGCTCTCTCTACTGGTGTTGGCTTTTTCACTATGCCTTGGGGACCTCCCATTTACTGTTTTTCGACATGCGTTTGGCTTCCCTGTAGCCTTGAATAATCTTTCTCTTTATTCCTCAGTACAAATTTCATGTCCTCTGCAAACTTATTAATCATACACATGCAAGTTGTTAATATATTGTCAATGCCATGCCAATCTTGAATCCAATAAGCCATCCAATGTTAGATCCCATGTGCTTTATCTCTCTGGACCAAACTACCATGCATCAAATATCTTGGATATTTGAGTCCATGGATAACGAGATCTCTTGAATAGGAGTTGACTCTTAAACTTCTGAGAAAAAAACTTAATGGTTTGTGTCCCAACAGAATAAGAAACAAACTTTTATGGTGATATTTTCTGTAGGAACAAGAATAACCAATTTGCACAGAACGACAACGTGATAATCAATATATCCAGGATGCAGGGGAGAGGAGTCAGCCTCTTTAGAACACCAGTGTGATCCCACTCTCTACCCATGAGCATTTGTGTAAAATTCTGGTTGCAACATCATTTCTGTGGAAGGTACTACAGTAATGCAAATTTCTTCATTCTGCTGGGTGGTGTCACATCTGGATACCAGATGCTGGATTTGCTCTGTGCATTTTTGGTTTTTATCACAGAACATTGAATTAATGGATGCATCTCATTAGGGTTAGGGTTAGGGTTTGCAGATTTGCAAGATTTGCTGTTTTGCCAAAGGAAACTTTATTAGAATGGTTCAGCTAAAAATTGAGAGGTATTCAAGGCTAACTACCTTGAAGATAAACCATCTGGCCCAGATGCAATGCCTACTGGATGACAAAGGGAAGAAATAGTAATGCCTTGCATATTTAATGGTTCCAGAAGACAGGAAAACAAAATTTTGCACCTTGCACAAAAATGGGTGCAAGGACAAAATATAGTAACTGCTAATCAAAATAGTTTAACTTCTGGGCAATGTTCTGGAAACAATTAAAGGTAATAAGCTGATTTTTTTAAAAAGCATGGCTTGAAAAGTAAGCCATTGTGGATTTGTTAAATATGAATTGTTTCACTTAATCTTTCACTATCTAACAATTATGATATGTTGTTGGAAACAAGAGAGGCTTCCTCAGATAAAATTAAAAAAGCCTGGGAATGGGACCTACATCTTTTAATTTCTGAAGAAACTTGAAATGTAATTTTCAAATTGATCAATACTTCTTTGTGCCCGCTACTCTCTCCTACAATTTAAAGTAGTCCATAGGACTCGTGTCCAAAGTCAAACTATCTTGTTTTTATGCGCATGTGTCTTCTCGTTGTGATAAATGCAACAGTGGAGATGCTTCTTTTATTCATATGTTCTGGATATGTCAGAGTCTTGAGAAATATTGGAATTAAGTATTTCAGACTTTCTCTGCACTTTAAGTTCATTTTACATCTAATCTCTTAACTGCTTAATTTGACATTTGTTGGAGAGAGTGACATAACTTTAATTGGATCTGAGCTTTTATTTCTCTTGTGGCTAGGGGGACGATGTTGCTCAGATGGAGGGACGTTACCCCGATAATCATGCTCCATGGGTGTCTGATGTCATGTTTAAATTTAAAGATTAGATGCTCAATTTCCAATTTCAATTCAAAATTTCAAACACTGAGGACCCTTTTTCAATTACTTTTATATCTTTGATTTGTTATGAAGGTAGAATTGTTGACTTTCTCTTTCTTTCTTTGGCTTGGCTTCGCGGACGAAGATTTATGGAGGGGGTAAAAGTCCACGTCAGCTCCAGGCTTGTTTGTGGCTGACAAGTCCGATGCGGGACAGGCAGACACGGTTGCAGCGGTTGCAGGTGAAAATTGGTTGGTTGGGGTTGGGTGTTGGGTTTTTCCTCCTTTGCCTTTTGTCAGTGAGGTGGGCTCTGCGGTCTTCTTCAAAGGAGGTTGCTGCCCGCCGAACTGTGAGGCGCCAAGATGTACAGTTTGAGGCGATATCAGCCCACTGGCGGTGGTCAATGTGGCAGGCACCAAGAGATTTCTTTAGGCAGTCCTTGTACCTCTTCTTTGGTGCACCTCTTGTCTCGGTGGCCAGTGGAGAGCTCGCCATATAACACGATCTTGGGAAGGCGATGGTCCTCCATTCTGGAGACGTGACCTACCCAGCACAGCTGGATCTTCAGCAGCGTGGACTCGATGCTGTCGGCCTCTGCCATCTCGAGTACTTCGATGTTAGGGATGAAGGCGCTCCAATGAATGTTGAGGATGGAGCGGAGAGAACGCTGGTGGAAGCGTTCTAGGAGCCGTAGGTGATGCCAGTAGAGGACCCATGATTCGGAGCCGAACAGGAGTGTGAGTATGACTAATGAAGTAATTTATCACTCTAAGAATTTTTGCCTTCCTTATTTGGCCTGAGCTTATTTCTTGGTAGTGGGTTTAGATTTTTTGTAATAAAATAATAATACAATATAATCTGTTTGATTAAAATGTGGGGTACATTGGATGAAATGATATGAGTGAAGTTTCATGGATCTTTGTGACTTTTAACATATGTACTCTATATTTTTGGATGTGAAATTTTAATGTTAATAAAAATATTGAAAAGAAAGATTTGAGGGGAATGTGAAGTTTCAAGGGTTGTGGTCAAGTGCCACATGTAGGCATGCTAGGAGGATTGAATTCTGTCTTAAAAGTGGGCAGAAACAGCACATGTAATAAGGTGAAAGGAACAGGTTTCTTAGACTAGTGGAGTGGAGTTCCTGATGTTGGTGCTATGCTCACTGCTTAATGTATGCATCGAATCCACGCTGCTGAAGATCAAACTGCGCTGGGTAGGTCACGTCTCCAGAGTGGAGGACCATCGCCTTCCCAAGATCGTGTTCTATGGCGAGCTCTCCACTGGCCACCGAGACAGATGTGCACCAAAGAAGAGGTACAAGGACTGCCTAAAGAAAGCTCTTGATGCCCGCCACATTGACCACCGCCAGTGGGCCGATATCGCCTCAAACCGTGCATCTTGGCACCTCACAGTTCGGCGGGCAGCAACCTCCTTTGAAGAAGACCGCAGAGCCCACCTCACTGACAAAAGGCAAAGGAGGAAAAACCCAACACCCAACCCCAACCCACCAATTTTCCCTTGCAACCGCTGCAACCGTGCCTGCCTGTCCCGCATCGGACTTGTCAGCCACAAACGAGCCTGCAGCTGACATGGACATTACCCCTCCATAAATCTTCGTCCGCGAAGACAAGCCAAAGAAGAATGTATGCTAAAGAGCAAAATGGTGGATCATAAGCAGAAGGTCAGCAGAGACTGAACTGTGGGAGCACTGTCAGTGTGGTTCCCTCGTCTGTTTGGGGAGGAATGCAGCACAGGCATCTGAATACAGCAGAGTGAAGTGGACTGGAAATGGCGGGCTTTACTTCCAGCTCGATAGTCGAAGGCCTGCTGCCAGATCTAAGGTTTTGCTGTCTTTGGGGAATCACGACCAGAGGTCAAAGGGGTGGATACAGGGGCTCAGTGACTGCAGCCTTTCTGCTGCTGTCCACCATACAGACACAAATGACAATTTGCTATCGGAATTGACTGCATCAGAGGTGGTAGGATTCCCATCACTTGCTTTATACAGGGGATTCCTTTTATTTGTTGTTCTTTGAGAGAGAGTACCTGAGTGTGGTGACTCATTGCTTGCTTTTGGTGTGCAAAGTAAAGCTTTTCACTATCTCAGGACTTGTAATGAATACATCTGAAAATTTAGTTAGAAGTGAAAGCATGCTGGAGCTACATATACATAGCAGGTTGGTTGACAACATCAATGGAAAGAGAGTTTCAAGATGGTTCTTCACTTTCAAGAAGCGGGTACAGTACAACTTTTATTATCCGAAATCCTCAGTTATCCAAAATTTTTTCTAAGCCGAAATGAAGTCACAGGTTGAATTTTGGAAAAACCTCTGAATAGAATTTAGAGTTTTTGGTGTTGGATTTGTCTTATTTTGCTCAGGTTGTTTTTTTTTTGGTGAGAATTAAATGCTTTAAAAAGCCTTCCCTTGTTGTTTAAATTCTGTTACATGTGATTTGCTGTTGCTACTGGGCTGTTGCTTTTTAAAAAAAAACCAGTTACCTGAAAATATAGTTGATCTGAAATAGGCCCAGTCCCGACCATTTCAGATAATTGAAATTGTACCGTATTTCCACCATGGTTTTATTTCAATTTTATAGCATTTGCAGGATTTTGTTTTTCAATTCATGGTGTGGGCATAATTGTCGAGGTTGGGGTGGTGGTAAGGATTGGTTGGCTGACAAAGGATGTAGAATTCAAGTTGATGGGATACTGAAATAGGCCCAGTCCCGACCATTTCAGATAATTGAATTTGTACCGTATTTCCACCATGGTTTTATTTCAATTTTATAGCATTTGCAGGATTTTGTTTTTCAATTCATGGTGTGGGCATAATTGTCGAGGTTGGGGTGATGGTAAGGATTGGTTGGCTGACAAAGGATGTAGAATTCAAGTTGATGGGATACTTTCAGGGGCAGTGGTGGAATCTCAGCTGTTCACAATATATATTGTTGATTTGGATAAGGAGGCCAAATGTCATATCACCAAGCACTCTAATGATGAAATAAGATGCTAGAGAGATATCAGTGGGATAGAAGCAGGCTGAGTAGATATGAACATGAAGGTAGAAAGTTTTGGAGGGGGAAGTGAGATAATATTTGAGTTTTTATTGGAGATTGAAAGAAATTTGGTAGGACTTTGTGAGTGAATCAGAGTTTGTGCAGGTATAGAAGCAACTAGGGATGCAAATAGTGCTGACCTTTATTGTAAGAGAGTTTGGTACAAGAGAAGACATTACTGTATTGGGCCCTGGTGAGATAGCATTTGGGATAACCTGTAAAGAGTTGGACTTCAGTGTATTTGCAATAGAAGGGGTGTACCAAAATTCTACAAATTCTCGGCAAGACATAGGGGCAATTGTTAATACATTAAGCACACTTGGCCCATGATCAGTGGAGAATCAGAGGTGAGTGCAATTAACTAGGCCTGAGAGGAAAAATGCAAAGGAATAATGTTTCCTGAGGCATTGTTATCTTGCGTCAATCCAGACTTTTTCCAATCGGTATGGATGGGATTTCTTCAGAGGGAAATAGTTAGAATTTCTATGGAGGCATGATCACAGTGCATGTGATCTTATGGAAGCCAAAAGATATTAGTGCATAGGTTCATCAGTTATAATGAATGGTGGGGCAATTGAGGCCAAATGGTGCTTTTATTTAATCCTGCTTTTGGAAGTACAATGAATTGCAAGCAAGATAGTCAGACTTCAAGATGTAAGCAAGACGGTAAAAGGAAGTGAAATTTGATAACTTGCAATACTTTGATAAGAATAGGGAGAGGTGATATAAACAAGATACAATTCCGAAAGGGGTTAAAGAAACGAGATCTTGGGATATGCAAATTTTAACAATTGGTGGGCAGGTGTTTGGAGGAAACAAGCTGGACTGGCTTCATAACAGAAACCTCTCATGCTGGAGTGAAGAAATCATGAAGCTTTCGTTTCACCACAGCTGGAAGACGGTCTGCGACTGCGTAACATTTTAGGTAGTTTCCAACCTTTGAAAATGCAAAAGAGATTCTGAGGCTAAAGGATTTCAGTTGTGTGTGCACACTGAAGAAGTGAGATTTTGGTAATACAGGTGGTTGCTATTAGCAATTGGATAGAAATCTAAAATCATGAAGGGTGTAGAGAGTTGAAGAAATTGGACGTGACAGACGGTGTGAGAACAGGAAGTCGAACGTAAACAATTTTACAAAGAATCAAAGGTAACATGGGGGTTAAAAAAGGTTGCGTATTTAGTGGTTTGTGTTTCCGATGCCCTGCCGGGAGTTGTCATCGAGTTAGATTTAGTGGTGTTCAAGGAGCTGCATAACCATCTGAAAGAAAAGCTGGGCTTGTCTGGCTATCTTCCATTTGGATTAAAGAAAAACTCAATTGAGAGATTATTATTTTTGAGTTCTGCTACCCAGAACTATTCTTGCAGTAGTCGTTGTGGAGAAATTGGTTAATTTTTGTCCTGCAAAGGAAATAAGACCGTCAGGACAAATGTATTTGTTGTTCTTTTGTCCCTGCAGTAATGAGGAGATCTGTATAATTTGTATTCAGATTTATTGTCAGAGTACATGCATGACATTACATACCATCCTGAGATTATTTTTCTGCTGGCAAGGCAGAATTGCCACTTAGTACAAAAAAAAACTACTCAGCATAGAGATGTCAACAAATAAAGAAATGTAAGCAGATCATGAATGTAAAACTGACAGTGCAATGCAGAGAATTTAAAAAAAAAATAAAATGTACAACTAATAGTCCTTAAATGAGACCCTAATTGAGTTTGTTGAGGAGGATGATGGTAGAGGGGTAACAGCTGTTCTTTAATCTGGTGGTGCGAGTCTTGTGGCTCCTATAACTCTTTCCTGACGGCTGCAGTGAGAACAGAGTGTGTGCTGGGTGGTGTGGATCCTTATGATTGATGTTGCTCTCCGAAGATAGAGTTCCTTATAGATGTTCTCGATAGTGGGAGGGTTTTGCTTGTGATGTCCTGGACTGTGTCCACTACCTTTCGCAGGGCTTTACACTCCGGGATATTGGTGTCCCTATTCCAGACGGTGATGGAGCCGGTCAGCAACACTTTCCACCACACATCTGTAGAAATTTGCCAGTTTCTGGTGTCATGCCAAACCTCCACAAACTCCTGAGGAAGTAGAGGCACTGACGTGCTTTCTTCACGATGCCTTTAGTGGGAAAGATCTTCTGAGATAATGACTCCCAAGAACTTAAATTTTCTCACCCTCATCACCTCTGATCCCCTAATGATCACTGGATTGTTGACCTCTGGCTTTCCTTTCCTGAAGTCAACAATCAGCTCCTTAGATTTGAGGAGATTGAGAGTGAGGTTATTGTTAGTGCACCATTCAGCCAAATTTTCAATCTCCCTCCTGTATGCTAACTCATCACCTTTCTTTATGCAACCTACTACAGTGATATCGTAGGCAAATTTGTAGATGATGTGTTAAGGTCATACTGAGTCTCACAGTCGAAGGTGTAAAGTGAGACGAGCAGGGGGCCAACAAAACCGCCCTGAAGTGCTGCAGTACTGATGGAGATTGTGGAGGAGATGGTCTTGCTGATCCTCTCTGATTATGGTCTGGAGGTAAGGAAATTCATGACCTAATTGCATCGTAAGGTATTGAGTCCCACGTCTTCGATATGCTGATATGTTTTTAGGGGATGATAGTTTTAAATGCTGAACTGTAGTTGATAAAGAGCATCCTGATGAATGTATCTTTACAGTCCAGGAGTTCGAGGGCTTTGTGTAGAGCCAGTGAGATGGCATCCACCGTAGGTCTGTTGCTACTGTTGGCATTCTAGAACGTATCCATTTTATCTCTCAGAAGCTGATGTGCGTCAACACCAGCCTTTCAAAACACTTCATCACTGTTGATGTAAGTACTACTGGCTCATTAAGACTGGTCATTAAGGCAGGCACTGGTATTACACAAGACCATAAGACATAGGAGCAGAAATTCAGCCCATCGAGTCTATTAATATGATCTACTCCATTCTCCCTGTAACCTTTGATGCCCTGGCTAATCAAGAACCTATCAATCTCTGCCTTAAATACATCCAATGACTTGGCCTCCACAACCACGTGGTAACAAATTCCACTTATCCCTTTCCTACATTTTGCAGTTTTTACTCTGCCAAAAGCATGCTAAATTTAAATCTACTCCTAGTTAAGTCATTCATTGATAAACCTGGTCTTCATGAAAGGTATTTGGGTAATGATTAAATAATTGAATAAAGCTTTATGGAGGGTGGTGAGCAAACAGTCAGGATCTTTCAACCAATTCAGTAAACAACTTTTTTATTTGGAGAGTTGCTTGATTTTGCTTTTGGTTTTTAAGTGGTGCTGTGGTGGCATACATCCTCATGGCGAACTGGCCCCGCTTGTAATGCCACGTGGCGGGGCAGCCATGGGGAAATGGCATCGTCAGAGGTTTCTCTCTGACTCCAGCATCCCTTCCAGCGCACACCCTGGGCAGCAATTATGATGTCACAATGCACCAGGTGACTGAGCTCATGCTGCCCTTAAAGGGACGCGCTGAATTTGAATAAAAAGAGTCGTTAACGACCCTCAACATGGTGGCTGTGTTTCTTCCACTGCTCACACTGCCACAGTGGTGACCCCGATGAGCCCGGATGTTTTTCTGGACTCAAAACACCATGGATTCAGCAGAGGTTGGCACTGTCTCCATCAAGCATCTCTCCTCTCCCCCCCCCCCCCCCCCCCCCCCAAACACTGACCGAGAACGTGGTTCGGGCAGGCAGAAGTACAATTTCAACTCCACAACATCTCCTCAGACACAACAATGTTCTATCATGTTGTGAGCACTCTGGACCAAGATACGACTGCGAGGGTGGATGGCATCATCCGCCACCCCCCGGCTACGGGCAAGTGCACCGCCCTCAAAAACTTGCTGCTTGGAAATTTCAGGCTAACTCCGCAGCAACGGGCTTCCAGCCTCCTTCACCTAGGTGGGCTTGGGGACCGTAGTCCGTCGGCACTGATGGATGAAATGCTGGCCCTGGTGGAAGACCACAAGCCTTGTTTTCTCTTCTATCAGATATTCCTGGAACAGATGATGGAGGACATCCAGCTGCTCCTCACTGATGAAGACTTCTCAAATCCGAGGAGAGCAGCAGCCCATGCGGATGCCCTCTGGCGCATGAAGAGGGAGAACAAGGCAGCCCTCAACCAGGTGACATGACCTGGAGCCAGCTGACTGCAAGCTGCTCCCAAGACCAAGCCAGAGGAGGGCCAGTTGACCTGGTGTTTCTACCACCAGCGCTGGGGAGCACAAGCCCGTAAGTGCCGCCAGTCCTGTGGGTTTCAGGGAAATGACCAGGCCAGCCGCCGTTGATGGCTGCAACGGCTGGCCACACAAACAGCCTCCTTAATGTGATGGACAGATCCACTGGCCGCTGATTCCTGGTGGACACTGGTTGAGCTCAGCATCCTCCTCCCACCCCCCACAGCATTAGAGACTCGCACCCGATCTCGAGGTCCAACCCTGCAGGCAGCCAACGGCTCCACCATCAGGACCTACGGTACCCACAGGGCACAGATCCAGATTCGAAAGGAGAAGTTCCACTGGAGGTTCATCCTAGTCTCCGTGGGCACCACACTGTTAGGGGCCAATTTCCTCAGAGCTCATGGCCTACTGGTTGACATGAAGGACAAAAGGCTGGTGAACGTCCGAAAGTTCCACTCCACCCGACAGGACACAGCAGAAGCCCGCAGGCCTGAAATCGCCACTAGGGATGAGTTTGACAAGATCCTCCATGAATTCCCCGCCATCTTAGAACCACGATTCAACGCCGTCCTGCCCCAGCATGGGGTCTTCCACCACATCATCACACAGGGGCCCCTGCTGCACGCTAGACCAGACAGCTGCCACCCGAGAAGCTCCAGCTGGCAAAGGAGGAATTCTTCAGGCTCCAAGAACTAGGAATCATCTGGCGCTCAGACAGTGCCTAGGGTCCCGAAATCGTCTGGGGGCTGGAGACAGTGCAGGGACTACCGTCAGTTGAATGATGCAACCACCCCTGACAGGTACCTGGTGCCCCACATGCAGGACTTCTCCGTCAACCTCCACGGTGCACGGGTCTTCTCCAAAGTGGACCTCGTGCGGGGATACCATCAGATCCCGGTGCATCCAGACGACATGGGTAAGACGGCCATTGTCACCCCTTTCGGCCTCTTCGAATTCCTGTGTATGCCCTTCGGTTTAAAGAATGCAGCCCAAACGTTCCAGGGCCTCATGGACGCGATTGGAAAAGACCTGGACTTTGTGTTCATTTACCTGGACGAAATTCTCATTGGCAGTCGCAACAGCAGCGAACACAAAGCCCACCTCCACACACTCTTTGCCCAGCTGGCAGACTTCGGCCTCAAGGTCAATGCGGCCAAATGCCAGTTTGGCAAGGAATCCCTCCTGTTTCTGGGGCACACCATTTCAGCAGCTGGGGCCGCGCCGGAGAAGGTAGCAGCTGTTCAATGATTCCCCAAACCCTCCACCCTGAAAGGCCTCCAAGAGTTCGTGGGGATGGTGAACTTTTACCATCGTTTCATCCCCGGAGCTGCGTGCACCATGTACCTATTGTTCGCACTCTTTGCCACCAAAGAAAAGACTTTATCTTGGTCAGAGGAGGCGGACAGGGCTTTCATTGCGACAAAGGAGGCTCTAGCCAGCGCCACGCTGCTGGTGCACCTGCGGCCAGAGGCGCACACGGCACTCTCTGTGGACGCCTCATCTACGGCAGTGGAGGGGGTGGGGGGTGTTCTGGACAATGGCGCCCACTGCTCTTTTTCAGCAAGCAGCTGTGGCTGCTGGAGCTCAAATACAGTGCCTTCGACCAGGAGCTCCTGGCACTGTATTTGGCCATCTGCCATTTCTGCTACTTTCTCGAGGGCAAGCCGTTCACAGCCTTCACGGATCACAAGCCCCTCACTCGAGCACTGGCGATGGCCAAGGATCCGTGGTCCGCCAGACAGCAGCAACCAACATCCGACACAGGGCTGGCAAGGACAATGTAGTGGCGGATGCGCTCTCCCATCCAGCCATCAACACTCTAGTGCCTGTCCTGGATTACGAGCAACTGGCTCAGGCACAGACGAACGATGTGGAGACGCAGGCCTTGTGGATTGCCATCTCTGACCTCAAACTCAAGGATGTCCGGGTGCCCAGCAGCCCGGACACATCGCTCTGCGACATCTCAATGGGCACGCTGCGCCTGGTGGTCAAAGGTCTTCAGTCTAATCCACAACTTCGCTGACCCAGCAGTAAAGACAACCTTGCGGATGGTCGTGGAGCAGCTTGTGTGGCACGGGCTGAAGAAGGAGGTGACGGAACTGGCCAGGAACTGTACCAGGTGCCAGACCTACGAGGTCCAGTGACACACGCGAACCCCCATCCAGAACTTCGACCCGGCGGTTTGCAGATTCCAACACATCCACGTTAATGTCGTTGGGCCCCTGCTGGTGTCCAAGGAGGCTCGTTACCTCCTCATGGTGGTGGATTGGTCCACAAGGTGGCCGGTCCCTGTCCCGATTAAGGAGGCCTCCACGGAGATGTACGCCAGGACTCTGGTCATTCAATGGATTGCCTGTTTCGAAGTTCTGACGCACATCACTTGTGACAGAGGGGCGCAGTTCGTCCACCCTGTGGACACAGATGGCGAAGCTCCTGGGGTTCAAGCTTCACCAGACCACAGCATACCACCCGCAGTCCACTGGGTTGGTGCAGAGGTTCCACGGGCACTTGAAGGCATCGCTTATGGCCAGGCTCTTCTGGACCAGACTGGGCGGACGAACTACCCTGGGTCCTCCTCGGGATTAGGACGGCACCCAAGGAGGACCTGCAGGCTTTAGCAGCGGAGATGGTCTATGGCTTTCCCTGCCGGGTGAATTTTATGGCCCAGACCCTGAACCATGGCCACTGACAAAAACTTGCTGGCGGACCTATGCAGGCGACTTGCACACCCTAGCTCCCCCATCCCCGGCATGCCATGGCACTTGGCTGTTTCATCTCCCCAAAGAGCTCGACTCGGCCCAGTTCGTTTTCGTGCGGAGGGGACCACAAGGTGCACCGCTATAGCGACTGTACGAGGGGCCATACAAAGTCTTGCACCGGTCTGGCGGAACCTTCACTCTGGACATTGGGGAGAGGAACTTTTTACGGTGGACCACCTGAAGGCGACCCATCTGGACTTATAACAGCTGCGCCCAAGCGCCGTTGCCAGCTGCCGAAACGACAGGGCACATAGCTGGTTCTTGGGGGTGGGGGGGGGTGGTTGTGTGGCGGCGCACATCCTCAGAACACAACTTTGCAACTCGGTTATTGGAATTTCTTAGAACTGCAAAACAACATCACACCACACTGGTCTCCGATAGACCTATACATGTACTTTCAAATGCAATTTGAACTAAACTCTGTACACTTGAGTAAAAACATTGAATGGTTGTCCCCTTTAGTCTATAAAACAAATCAGTAACAGGACATCGTAAAACACAGATATTAGAGGAGCTCTGCAGGTCTCAGTGTCCATAAGAGGTAAAAATGTACAAATCTTTTGGGGCTGAGCCCTCCAAAGTTTGAAGAAGGGCTCAGGCCTGACACATCATTTGTATATCTTTACCTCCAGTGGGTGCTGTGTTTTACTGTAATCACATCATCTGCAGACTTTCATGTTTCAATCCACTCAATAAGAGGACACGCTGGTTTGTTTTGCTTGGATTCTGCAATTGCCTTGCATTGAAAGTGTCATGTTTCTTGGTGGATCAGTTTTGAAAGGGGTTTCTTGCAGTACTTGGTTGAGTATTGTTTTTTTGAAAGATTGCAGCCCAGTGGGGTAGTATGACTTGAAGCCATCATACAGCCAAATGTTCATTTTCTCTTCCTTCCTCCATCTGCTAGTGCTATTTATAGACATTGCGTCAATCTGTTGAGTTTGTGCAGAGGAGAGTTTCATTTGGCTTGTCAGCATTTAGCTTGGTTAAAGTTCCAAATTTAGCTTGGTTAAAGTTCCATGGACTTTTCACTATATTGGTTAATGGGAAAATAAATTAAACTGCACATTGTAATCTGTGGAAAGAGAAGCTAGTTGACACAGAATAGTACAAAGACAGGAATTGGCCTTTTGGCTCACTTGTCGGTTCTGAACGTGATGCCAAATTAAATGAAAACTCTGCTTGCAATATCCCTCCATTCAGTGCATATTTGTGTCTATCTGGAAGCCTCCTCAATGTTACCATTGTATCTGTTTCCATCACTATCCTGAGCAGGCTATTCTGTTTTCTTCCTCATACCATTTGATCCCTTTAAGAGTCAGATCCAAGTACAATTTTAAATAAATCTAACTGGCATCAACAACTTTGAGGTTGGGAGTTCCATGTTCACAACTCTGAGCAAGTTTCTCCATGTCACCTTAAATGGTCTGCCCCTTTGACTGTGACCCTTCTGGACTTCCCCAACACCAGCAACATTCTTCCTTTATCTAATCTGTCCTAAACTAAAGTTTGGTTATGTGAAAATTTTGTTTCCTTGCACCCACCATTCTGGGGCTGAGATATAGAGAGTTAGTGCTGACAGTGGGGAAGGGGTTAAAGATAGAGTTTGGAGGTGAAGGGTTAGGTCCAGTAGGCAAGAGCTAAATGGGGTACAGAATGAGAGAGGGGTTCTTATTATTTGAAATTTGAAAACTGTGTTCATGGCATTGGCTTTTAGATGTTCAGGTGTTGTGAGGCATTGTCTCTCTGGTTTTGTTGGCCCTCTCTCTGGTATTAAAGCCTATGACAGACAGGTCAGTATGGGAAGGGGAGTTGAAATTGCATGGATTTGTCTGCCTTGATCCTCTTGAGACCAGCGCCACCACTTTCTTGATCTCAAAATGCCTTGACACATTTGCATCAGAACTGCAGAAGCTTTAACTGAAAATATTAACGAGTTTCTCTTCCTGTTGATGGTAATTGTACTTGTTTCTGCATGTGTGACTAAAAGGAGAAAAGCATATTATAAAACATCAGTGCTAATATATTTTCTGGGGGTTTTTTTGCATTCAATTTATCATGGTGATAGAGAACAAATGAGACATGGTACTGAATGAAATTTGTATATTTTTTGCAGCATGTGAACTGCACTCAAATGGTAAACCAAGTTTGGTTCAGTCTTTAAAGTTAACAAAACTGTTGTAAATCATTAGACAACTGCAAGATAGTTTTAACCAGGGCAAAAGTGACACAATGAGGGCCTGAACTTTGAGTGCTTTTAGGACAGATACCTAGGGAACAGGTACATGGTTCCTCGGAAGGTAATATGTAGACAGGGTGGTGGCACAGGAGATTGGCATGCTTGTTTCATCGACTTGGGCTTTGAGTTCAGGAGTTGGGATGTCATGTACAATATGGTGAGACCATAGTGAAATATTGAGCCAGGTCTAGTTACCCAGCCATAAGAAATGTCATTAACGTGGAAAAGATGCAAGGAAGATCCATAGGATGTTACTGGGATCTGAGGGCTTGAGTTGTAAGAAAGGGTTGCTTCAGTTGAGACACTTTTTTCCTGGAATGTAGGATGTTAAGGGATGATCTTGTGGAAATGTGTAAAATCATGATGAGATTAGATGGAGTGAATAGTCCAATTCTTTGCCAGGATAGGAGAGTCTAAAACTAGAGGGAAATAGAATAATTTAAAAGTAGTATCTTTTTCCCCATTATGTATGTGAAATGATCTGGCATAGGAAGTGGTGGAGGCAACAGGGGCTGATTACAAATTGCATAATTATTCAATAAATCCACTGAATCCAGGCAGTCAATTTGACTTTGTCAGTGAAGATCTGGAAAAATGAGGGAGATATCAGGAATTGTCTAGAGAGATGGAGATTGCTAAGTGTTTTTATATCAAAAACAAATTAGTTTTTGGAAGTTGTGCCTATCCTCAATCAAGGCCGTGATATAAAACTGTTGTAACAGCAAGAATAGAAAAGTGGGTTAGTATTGAGAGAAACAGTTATGAAAAATGTTAGATAGTTTTGGACTGGAATTGGAGGCTCTGTGGAGTTTCCTAATTTTCATACTAAACGTGTTTCTTTTATTAATGTCTTGGCTGCACTAGGCACATTCTTGAGTTTGTAAATGGCACAAAAATTAGCATAGTGAACTGAAAAGGATAATAGCTTTGGAGATGTGGGAAAGTTTAAAAAAAAGATTACTTTAAACAGAAGGCACAAATCTGAAGGACAAGAACAGATTTTGGACTGCATGTGGACAGTTTGAAAGTGGCAAACAAGAATGGGGAACTGTTTTTTTAATTGTTAGATTGTAGGGTTTATTTATAGTGCAAATAAGGAACTCTTGAAAAAGATTGTTCTGCCCTCAGTACATTATGATGTCCATTTCAGGGTGCCACAACTTTGGAAAAATATCAAGGGTTGAACATAGAACATTACAGCACCATTCAAGCCATTTGGCCCATGATGTTGTGCTGAACTATGGAAACCGACTCCACAAAGATCTAATTTTTCACCGTCTCTTACATCCTTGTGCCAATTGAAGAGGCTTTGGTATCTAGAATAAATTTTACTAGAGCAATATAAAGTTTGAATACATTGTGGATAGACTGGAGAAGCTGGGGCAGAGGGTCAACGAATCTGATCAGCATTTAAAAATCATGAGGGATCTGGGCCAAAAATAGTTCTCATTAGTGTAAGGGTTTGGACCAGTGGGTGTAGAATGAAGATGATGAAAGAACAAAAGTGTCGGAAGGAAAGGTTTCCCTATTTCAGGAACGCTTGGTGTCTGGAAAGCACTGCTAAGGTTACCAGTGGCGTTGTACTCCAAAGGGAGAATGATGTATCTGAAATTTGCAATTTTTGATAATCAATCTAAAATGTCAGCTGTTGTTCTTTCCCCTGTATCTAGGCAACCCTGCACATTTTTAATGCTTTCTCATGAATTTGCCAGTCTCCAGGGTGCAGATAGTGGGATTAACCTGATTGCTTTGGCAGGCCCAATTACTCTTTTGCTTTTAAAATTCTGCAGTGTATCCATTTCAAACTCTTCATGATAAATAATGGTTAATTTGAAAATGTGTGACATTTAAATTTAGGCATACAGCACAGCAACAAGCCCGTGCCACCCAATTACACCCAATTAACCTACAACCCCCCACCCTGTATGTTTTGCACAATGGGAGGAAACCCGTGCACCTAGAGGAAACCCATGTGGACATGGGAGAATGTACAAACTTCTTACAGTGCATGATTTGAACTCTGGTCCTGATTGCTGATTGCAATTCAAGCAATAAACTAAATTGGCTTGAGTTGCATCTTAATCATTTGTGTCTAACATTATTGTCAGTTGTTGCTGTGCATAGATATTTCTCATATTTGCTGAGCATTAAATGCTGAAGCCTTATTTTCTTCTTGAGGCACTTCAGTACCATACACTTCCTGTTGGAAAGCCTTATTCTTCAAGGTACACTCGTTCAACTGTTGCCAACAATAACCTCTAGTATGCATTTACAGCACTTACTGATATTGAATGAGTTACTCTTGTGTGCTTTCATTAGCTTTGCATCGCATCCTTGGCAATTGCTCAAATGAGCACTTTCAAAAGTAGCAAATCTGGTTTCAGAGCAAGAATCTCAACTCAAGAGCTCTGAAAAGATTAAACCAGTTGTCCAGCAGTGGAAGAGGAGAACATTGATGAATTGGAAGTGAAAACCAGAAAGCAAATGTTGAGAGTCTCATTAAAAGGAAAAATCCCTTTCTGTCGAGAAAAGTGGTTACACAACTTTGTATTGTATAATACTAACACACGTACCAAATCAGTTGGAGAGATTGTTTCTTTTTGGGTTAAAAGTCATTTAATTTGTGGGAGGTTCCTGAAATTAAGTTCTCCAAGTGATCATCTTGTAGATTTAAATTTTGAATAGTACTTCAAAGAAAAACTGACATTTCCACTTGCATTTAGAAATAGTTCAAGGATTTGTGAGCATTTGTAGAAGAAAGTCTTGTTAGGGACAGACTGAAGAGCAGATAGTGTCTCATGAGCTGAATTAAGTTTCTCAAATGACAGAACAAACCAATTGAAGATGGATGTGGGTTATCTGAATTTTAGTAAGATGTTTGACAAGGTTCCCAAAAATGGGCTCATCCAAAAAGTCATGGGGCCTGGGAACCATGGAAGCTTGGCTGCATGGATTTTGTATTTGTTTGGTCACAGAAGATAGAAGGTTGTAGTATTCTGCCTGGAGGTTGGTGACTAGTGGTGTTCCGCAATGATCTGTTCTTGGACCCCTGCTCTTTCATTTTTATAAATGACTTGGACAAAAGTGTATATATCGGTCAGCAAGTTTGCAGATGACATGAAGGTTGGAGGTGTTGTGGATAATGTAAAAGGTTATAATGGGATGTAGACAGGGTGCAAATTTGGGTGGAGAAGTGGAAGATGGAATTCAATCTGGAAAAGTGTGAAATGATGCACTTTGAAGGTAGAGTACATTTTTTTTTTGTTGAAAAATTTATACGTTCTTTTGGTTTTGTAAAAATTTTAAATAATTTAAAACTACCCTCTACTACCCCCCATCCTCCCCATCCCATCTATCCAATCCCTTATAACCCTCCCCCGTACGGAACTTATATTAAAAACACAATGACATAATTATCACAATAGGTTGTTGTACGGTGTGCCCTCTATTTACATCTTTCAACACATATAAGGCTTTCACTTAACATCTAAACCCATACATTCCAATTACAAACTCCACATCTTAATAAAAAAAATAAATATTTTGCAAATTATGTTAGTTTCTCTAAATAAATACATGATTGAATTTCATTGTGCCATCTTTGTATATTCAATTTGACATCATTTTTCCAAGATACAGCGATACACTTTCTAGCCACCGCCAATCCTAAATCAATAAATGCAATATGAGGTTTCTCCAAATGTAAATTTGCCATAATTGTATTCATGTATCCCAATAAGCATACCCATGGATCCACATATAAATCTATTTGGAAAAAAATCTCGCAAAAATTTGATCACATTTTCCCAAAAGGACTTAACCTTTCTACATTCCCAGACAGAGTGTGAAAAAATAATAGATTAAAAATATATAAAAATAAATAAATACATAGAAAGTACCTGTCTGATCGCCACATCAAAAACACAAATCTGACCCACTAAATCTATATTTTTTCAATTTTTCAGGAGTTAAATGTAACTGAAGGAGAAAGTTATAATTAACTAAGCTATATTGTACATTAATTAATTTCGTAAACACTATTCAAACAAGTATGAGACCACTCCTCCACAGAAATAGGAATAGATAAATCCTTCTCCCATTTATCATTTATTTTAAATATATCTACCTTTTTCATCTTTTCCTGTAATAACAAGTACATTTCTGAAACAAATCCCTTTTTTCCCCTTATCCACAATTAGTCTCTCAAATTTCATTTGACCAAGTAATATTATCTCTCTACCAATGCATTCTAATAATAAATCTCGTACTTGATAATAAGCAAATAAAGTATTTGTAATATACCAAATTTCTCTCTAAGTCTATTAAACGAAAGAAATGAACCTACTTCAAAACAATCTTCCACTAATATCACTCCTTTTGATTCCCAATCCTTCAAATAAGGATCATTCATAGAAAATGAAATTAGCTGATTGTGATATAACGATGTTTTAGCTGATATCTTACCTTTCGATCCTATAAGCTGATTCCACTTATACCAAACCTCCATCAACTGTTTCAATACTGGGAGTTGATGCCCTTGTAGAAGCAAAGGATTCCATTTGTATATAAAATGGTGTATTGATCTTTCCTGAATTTGATCCATCTCTACCTTCGCCCACATCGGAGGCTGGTCAATATCAAACAGTCAATTAATAAACTTTAATTGTGCTGCTTGATAATAATTTTGAAATTATGGTAATTGAAGACCTCCCAAGTCATTCCTCCATGTCAACCTTTGCATAGAGACTCTAGATAACTTACCTTTCCATAAAAACAAACGAATTACTTTATTTAATTCCTTAAAAAACTTCCCCAGTATAGCACTTGGAATAGATAGAAACAAATATTGAATGCGAGGATATATATTCATTTTGGTACAATTTACCTGTCCAATCAGTGTTAAAGTTAACTCCTTCCATCTATTTAAATCAAACTTAATCTTATTTAATAATGGTATATAATATAAATTATATAAATTTGAGAAGGTAGAGTACATGTTGATGCCATGATTCTTAGCAGGGTGGAGGGAGAGAAGGGTCTTGGGGTCCAAGTCCATAGATCATTCAAGGTTGCTGTGCAAGGTGATAAAGTGGATAAGTCGGCATTGGCATTAAATGTGTGCTAGCCTTCAATGGTCAGAAAATTGGGTTCAAGAGCTATGAGGTGATGTTGCAGCTCTATAAAATGTTGATTGAACCATAGAGTAGTGTGTTCAATTCTGGTTGGCTCGTTGTGTGAAGCCTGTGGAAGCTTTGGAGAGGGTTCAGAGGAGATTTATTAGGATGTTGCCTGGATTGGAGAACAAGTCTTGTAAAGAAAAGTTAACTGAGTAGTGGGTGTCTGCAATGCATTGCCAAGGACATGGTGAATGGTTCAATAGGAACATTTCAAAGACTCTTGGATAGGCATATGAATGTAAGGATAAGGTGTGGGCAATATTGAATTTGTTCTTCAAATGTTAAGGTGAGTAGCCTACATTCAAGGGGAAAATGAAAATATGTTGATAGCTTGAGGCAAGGAAAGAGGCTATTGTCTTGATTGAGTGTCCTGAGCCTAAATGGATGCTGCCTGACCTGAGTCCTTCCAGCTTCTGATGCTCATCAGAATAATCTTAGCTATTTTGTGTTTGTTCCAACAGTGCACCAGTGCAACCAGAAGTTTCCATTACATCACTGCCATCGCAAGAGTCTCCTCCTGGTAGTCCCACAGTAAAGAATGACAACCACATTCCTGTTGCTGTTTCACCCACACCGCATGCTCCTCCTCCTATACCAAAGTCACCATCCCAGGTAATGTCGGCTGGTGGCTGGGAAAGGATTGTATTTCATGGCTGTTTAATCCTTTGCTGCCACCTGATTTGTCTTGCAGGAAGAATGCAGTTATTTTTCCACTTCTGTGTATTAACATTTGTTGATTACCAGTATGGTTGTCAACAGGCCTGAAATGCTGGTGGTAATCCATTTTACCACCAGAACATTGCAGCTCTCAAGTTAGTGAGCTCCACTCGTACAAGTCATCCAGCTCCTGGAATCTGCTATCCCATTCTAAGGTCATGGGTGTTCCTTGAGCTTGAATCTACTTATTGCATTTGATTCGCTATATTCCACCCACTCTACATCTATTCCTAAGCTCTCTTGATTTCCAAAATTCTCTTCACCATTTTTGAAGTGTTGCAGAACCCTGAATAAAAGTGAATTTGTGTACAATTGGTAGATTGAGATGATATTTGATTGAGCTGGGCATGTTAGGAGTAGTGTTGAAAAGATGTTTTCTTGAGTTAAAGAATCTAGATCTATGGTGTCTAATACCATATGGAGTTGTCCATTTCAAACTAAGAAGATCTATATAGAGGGTTGTAAATCTTTGGAATTTTTAAAAAATTCATTGAAAGGATATGGGTATTAGTAACAATAAATGAAGACACCTGATCAGCTGTGATCTTATTTGAGGGTAGAGTAAATATGGGAGGGACCTTGTAGAGGATACTTCTTCTGCTTACACTGTAGTCATTTCTGGATTTTAGACTGCAGGCTTGTAACAGCATAATAAAGGAATTTTGTCACTACAGGGGCTGTCTAAAAAGGAATGGGCAGGAATTTTGAGTCTATTCCTGCCCCGCGATTTACCCTGCAGGACCCCTGCAACTTTTTAAGTCTATTCCTGCCCCGCGATTCACCCTGCAGGACCCCTGCAACTTTTTAAGTCTATTCCTGCCCCGCGATTTACCCTGCAACTTCTTGGAGGAATCCTGAAAAAAATCATTGACCGTCACCCACTCTACTGCACCTCCAACCACTGGGACTGCTGCACTCAGGTACTTGCAACCTAAAAAAGGTTCTCAGTGTGAACAACCACACAGGCTGTAATTATATTATTTTTTTCTGCGATTTTCCCCATTGCAGTCTTGAAAACCATAATTGAAATTGCCATTTTGTTGCACTTGGGAATTGAACTTGACTGTTCACAGTAATGTGCATAGTTTGCAAATATTCAACCCATATATTTCCACATGTAATGTTGGCATACTGCAGCATAACTCGTACTCTTCCTGTTGGTAAAATAATGGGTGGCCTATAATTTGTGACAAACTTGAAGCATTTGTTGGCAATCCACAAAATTGCCTTTGGCTAGATGTCCAATGAATGTAAAATGAGGGCACTCTGCAGCTGTTGCAGTGAGTGGTGGTAGTAATTTTTAAAATTGAACTTTAAATGAAAGACTGCACTTAGTTCTGTCTCTCTGCCTTGTCCACTTGTATGGGAGGCGTAGAAATGGCTGCAAAGAATTGGTTCCATGATTGTGGATTAATTAGGCTTTTTTTTTAATTTTAAAGACTAATCCTGTGTAAATTGTTTGAAAATTGTTCATTTTGAGTTTTTCAGAATGCTTTACTTCTTTTACCTCTTGCATCATCTGGGTATGTAGAATTTGCACTTACTCCAATCCTAATCTATGTTCAACAGCTGGTGAAGGAGAGGGGAAACTTGCATAGAAATGAATAGACATGTTGTACTGTAAACTAAACAAGTATGAGTTGGGCTTGTGCCTTACACACACACACACATATATATATATATATATAATGCACGCACGCACACGCACACACACACACACACATAGATATATATATATCTATCTATCTATATATATATCCCTGCCTTGATTCCTTATGACTTGCGTCTGGCCTGTCAAATGTCAGATTAAAATTTTTCTATTAATGTAAGGCATCACTGGTTGCTTTTCAAGGGGAAATTAATTCCCATTGAATTTAATTTAAAATGCAGCATGGAAACTGCCCATGGGCCAGTGCTGCTAAAATTTAAATTTACGTACTTTTTCCTCAATTATGAAGAACTACAACATTTCATGAGTAAAAACACAAGAGTCTCGGACATTGTGATTGAAATTTTTGACTGCAATGTTTATAGCACGGTGACATTTAGTGACCATGAGTTATCAAAAAAAATAACTGGGTGTTAAACTTAAAATGCTCAAAATATTTGGTTGGAAAGAAATGTTCACATTTTATGTGGATAATCTTCAGAATAGGATTGCTTTAAAAAAAAAACAGGCTCGCATTAGCAGCAGGTAAAGGGGAAAATAGAGAGACTATCTGGTGGAGACAAAAAGGGCATGGTAGATTAGTATTGGCTTGGTAAGGTTTTTAAGTGGTGCTGTGGTGGTATTTTTGGTCAATGGCCCTTTTATTATTGGCTAGTCTGGGGGATTGGCATTTTCTCTGATTCTCTCTGGATGTGCCTAGACCAATTCTTTCCAGCAATTACATTAAAGGTTTTGGTTCAAAAAGTCTACCAATCCCCACCCCTCACTGTGACTGACCTGCTGAGCTCCTGCAGCAAATTGTTCAGATCAGATTCCAGCATATGTTGTCTCCTGTGCATAATCAGTTTCAGTTTCCAGAGCTTGCAGTTTTCTTTACATATCAGTTCCTTCCCATTTGGTTGCAATTGTTTTCATTCCCCAAGTTTAAAAAAAAAGCAGACTGACTAAATTATTTTGATTGCTTATTTTCCATAAGCAGGATGGTTTTATGCCACTTGACATAACAAAATTGAGCAGATGCTGGAGGTGAGGTGTGATACAGATTTCTCCTATACTGCTGAGAAATCAGGTGCTGTGATTTGCACTTCTGAATTGAACAAAAAGTGAAATGGAATGTCAATACAATTACAGAAGACTTGCAGCTAATCAGGTTTTGTGCAAGTTCCCTTTAAGTATTGAGAGGAAAAAGGCCACTATCCATTTTTCACTTGAAGTTTAAAAGAAAGATTAATCTGTGCTGTGCACATCTCAACAACATTCAATTTCTCAGTTCCCTCTTTATTTCATGCACTCCTTAACACAACTAGTTTGGTTGCTTAGTCTGAGCTAACATTCAGAAGTATGCTTATTGAACCTAAACAAATATGAAAATCCTTAATTATAGATGGTGGGGGGGGGGCACAATTCTTTCATTTCATTGAATATCTTTTTTTCTGAAGTATGCAGAAGATGTAATGATGAGCTATAGAAAACAGCTCCATGCAGAACTGAAAATTTAGCACATCAAGGGGAGGCTCAATCTTGGTTTTGGGGAAAAATTAGTTGTTAATTTTGGTTTTGATTATTTAAAAAATTCTGATTCACTTGGGGTGGAACTCTTGCATAACCAGTCATTATATTGCCACTCCTGTGGTGACTCATTGATTTGCTCTGCCCTGTGCTATAGGGTGGCCCATTGTTGCTTCCCACTGCATGACTCAGTGTGTTGGATGTTTCATTCCATTGCTGCCACAGTGTATTGCCATTCCCAATAAACCAAATCTACTTGTTGATTAATTTAGTGACAGCAAAATAAGTAAGTATATGTTCTATTGTTTTTTAACCTGGATTATTTAGCAAATTTCTGGACTCTTCATAGAGTTTTAAAACTGGGTGGAATGATTTATTTAAACCTTTGGAAATACTGCTGTGCAAAATTTAAACCATGGACTTCGATCAGAACCTGGACTAAATTTTAAGCCAAATGCTTGCCTCTTGTGTTGCAAATGGATTTTTTTTAAAATAAACAAAAAGTGAAAAATCCACAAAGGTGCTATTCTTTGAAACAATAGACAGTGAACATGAGCTACCAAGCCTATTTGATTTTCGCTGTCAGTGAGCAGATGTTTTCTTTCAATCTGTGATTTAATTTTGAGTAGGTGAATTCCACAACAAAATCTATTCCTGCACATAATTAAACCACCACAGATGCAGGCAAGGAAGGAAAATATTGGTCAGGCAGTAATGTGGAGTGAAATGGATGACTTCAGATCAATTACCTTTCTTGATAAAATACTTTCTATTGATTGAAGCATTTTTTTCCCCACAGATGTTGGCCTGAAAAATGTTTTCCCAGCATTCTATAATTTCATGTTGTGAAATTTAAGGAATCTAATTTGTCTCATAATATGAATTTAATGTACAGTGAAGCTTCTGATATCTATTGAAGTGTTTTAAGACCTCAGCAGTTTGATTAACTGTTTAAAATGTTAGGGGCGGCACAGTGGTTGCAATGCTGTAATCCATTGAGCTCCAGAAAGTGATTCACTTAGACCAGGGGTGCAAAACCTTTTAGACCATCATCCCCTTCATGGAATTCTTGATTCCTCATTGACCACAGACCTATACAAAAAAAAATAAATATAATCAAGATTAAGTAGACATGAGGGAAACTGCATAGTAAACTCCATATACACCAATGAGGGGAACCCATCGTAAGTCAAAAAAAAGTAATTCAAAACTATTTTTTAAATTAAATTTTGAATGATATACCTTTTATTCCATACTGAAAAACCACGTGGTTGAGTCAGAATCACGAGAGAGTATGTTTACAATACTCTCGGGTGATGCTGTCGTCGCCCAGGATCACGAGAGAGAAGTGTACCACATATCACAAGTGCGATATGTGTATAAGTATCAATATTTTGGAAAGGAAAATGTACAGTAGCACCTGTACAAATGTCAGCTTTTGACCCTAAAAGTTCAATTGACACCGTGGCATTTATAAACCCCTTTTGACCCTCAGGCATTTATCAACCATCGATCCCCTTGGATATTCCCATCAACCCCCATGGGTCGATATTGACCACTTTGGAGAACCCTGTCTTAGACTAATAATTTACTGCAGTAATGAAGTGTGAGTATGGCTCTTTATCTGACCACAAACCCTGTTTATGTTTCTTCAATTAACAAGAAAGAAGTCTGGTTGCTTGAAGATTTTGGTGGCTTGAATCCATCTAATGTTCTTCATCATCATCCCTTTTGACTTCAGCTGATCAAGACTTTCCACTTTCAAAATTATCACCCTTAATTTTTTCAAGATCTAGACTTTCTCATCCACTGTTCCTTCTGAAGATTTTGTTTCTTGGAGGGACACCGATACACTGAGATTCGAAGAGCTGCTGGTTGAGATTTGTAATCAAAGGGGCAAGAATCAGAATGCACACTTCAAAATCCACTTTAACTGGGAAAATGGTAAAAACGACAAAGCTGCGAGCAATAGGTAAATGTGTATTTGATAAGGAGT
Source organism: Narcine bancroftii (assembly GCF_036971445.1). Lineage (NCBI taxonomy): Eukaryota > Metazoa > Chordata > Chondrichthyes > Torpediniformes > Narcinidae > Narcine > Narcine bancroftii. The sequence goes on from NC_091472.1 coordinate 256,676,731, forward strand.
TTGATGCCATTTAAGATGCGGACAGAATTTTGGATGGCAACCAGTTTATTGAGAATAGAAAGAGGGAAATCTGTTTAGAATGTGTGTCAAATCTAAAGATTAAAGGTAACGATGAGGGTTTTGCTCGAGGCAAGGTGAAAAGTTGGGATGCCGTGGAGGTGGAACTGTGTCTTTAATGATTGATGATCTTCGGTATTATCTCAAGCTTGAATCTAATTTCCATTGTCGACAGAACATCATGGGCTGAAAGGCCTGTTCTGTGCTAAAGTGTTCTATGTAAGTAGACTGCAAACAGGTTGGTTCATTTTTAACATTGTTAGAATAAGGCCCAAGGTAGATTTAAAGGCCACAGAATTATCTGGGAGATTAAAGAATCATTTTATTCAATTCATTCCCAATAACTGTAAATAGTAGTCATTTATTAGGATAACTCCCCTTCAATAGTTTCTTTTGAACTGTCCATCTTGAGTGCTATCTTGTGTATTGTCTGATGAGGATATAATAGTAGGATTTGGTGGGGCTGAGTTGAAGTATTTTTCCAATTTGAAGAGCTGAAAATTTTCTTCCTGGTTCATCAATTCTTTCTGACCATTGAGTTGGCTGGTTCTAGCCTTTGTGACTCACTACTGATATGGTCTTTGAAGTAATGTTTGTTAAAATGTTCAGTTCATCTTGTTACTTTTGCAATTGATGTCTCTCTGTGCATGTACAGCAAAGGAAAGGTCCTCCAGTGCCCCCTCCACCAAAGCTCACACCATCCAAGGAGATCAAGCAAGAAAATATTCTCAATCTGTTTGATGACAGTTTCATCCCAGAGATAAGTGTGACAACACCTTCGCAGGTTAGCTACTTCCACCCTTATCTGAATTCCATCACTTGCTTGCTTTTGCTGACCTTGTCATCTAATTTTTACCTATTAGTGCATGAAGCATGCCTTATTAATTTGGAATGGTTTGTATTTGGCACCTAGTTAACCAGTAGTTTCAGTCTTGTTCCAATTTGACTTGGGCTGCCACCTTGTCTGTCATTATCGATATGATCAAAAAGTGAGTGATGGAGCAGGCTCAAAGAATCTAATAGTCTGTTTCTCTTCCCAGTGCAATATAACAGAAAACACAGCAGACTCACTTACTACAAAATGCAAGCATTTCAGGAGGCTGGGTGGTGTCATAAGAGAAATCTTGCTGTTTGTACAGGTAGTCCCCAACTTACAACCGTAATTGGAACCAAGGGATTGGTAGTAACTGGGAATGGATGCAAGATGGAATTTTGCCTGTGCACCTGGAGTGCCGAAGTCTTGAAACAACTTTTTAAATCAAATATGTATTCATAATCGATTTTTGTTGTATTTCACAAACTACAACAGGGATGCAGGGCATACAAGATCCAAAATGTGTGTAATTGTAGTCAGTGTCTTGGCTGGGCATGGCCATCTTGAATCCTGTGTGCATGTATTAGTCTTCACTTGGCGCATGCATGGTGGGTTTGCATATTGGAGTTCGGTTAGCGCATGTGCAATAAGTTTGCATATTGGAGTTCATTTGGCACATGCGCAGTAGGTTCGCATATTGGAGTTCGGTTGGCATATGTGTGAGAGTTAAGGGCATGAATTCAATATCGTCAGGGCGCTTAACTCTGCTGTGAACCCACCAAATGAAAACTAACCATGCGCACAGGAGTCAAGATGGTTGCGCCCAGCCTATGGACCCGGTATGCCGACTAACAAGGTAAATATGCACGATTTGGCTCTTACATGCCCTATAATCCCTGTTATAGTTTGTCAAATACAACATCAACTGCGTAAATTTTATATTTTTCCTTATATTAAAAAAAAATTCAGTCATGAGTGCAGAAGGATGCAAGTCGCATAGGACGCAAGTCAGGGAGTACCTGTACTGTTGGATACTAATGATAGAGTGGCAGCCCTAGGTCTTGCAGAATCCTTATCTTGTTTTTAATGCTTTCATAAGATTCTTATGGGGCTTTACCAGAGGTGACAATCTGATTAATAACCTTGGTATGTTGGCATGTTTGGGATACACATTGTAAGCAATGTCTTGCAAACATTTAATGGCTGTTTAAGGACAGCTTTTTCTTCAGCTGCTAACAACAGTTTAATATCGGCCCGTGTTATGACAGAATAAATTTCAGTAACTGAAAACAGAATTTCCCAAAGATTAATAGAGAGATCTTGAGTGGTTAATTTCAAATGTTTCATTTCATTGATTTGGTTATCTTTGGCAGATTTACTCAGATTTGAGTGAAATGTTCTGCAGTAATATACCTCTGCAGATGTTTTATGTTCACAATGTTCTTCATTATGCAATCAATTTTAAGATCTGAGACCTTGTAATACAACACAGAAACGTGCGCTTCAGCCCAGCACGTCCATACCAACAATCATGTATCTATCTACAGTATATTGATCCAATTTACGTGTTTTGAGCCCAAAGGACTCAAACACCAGCTGCAATAGAAATTCACCAAGACAATGGCTACTTAAACAAAAATGGTTTTAGTTTCTTAATACAAAATAATATTAATATTTATTTTGTTACTCTTAACCTAGCTTAAACTCCTTCTAATTCATTGTGCACATGTGTGTAATGTTTGTGTTCAGGAAAGTTCTTTTTCACTGTCTAATCATTCACTATTCACTTCACTGGCATCAGGCAATCTTCCATACAGTGCCCAGAATGAAGCCCTGGTGATTTAACTTAAGTTGTTACCACTCAGGAAGGACTTTGTTGGTTTCAGAGAGATATTTGTTGTTCGTTAGACACACAAACTGATCTTCAATTACCCACTGAAGTGTCTTGCTGAAGAAACGCCCCTCTTTGGTTTTTCCAAAAGATAACCTATTCTTTCAGGTTACCACAGATTTCTTTTGATCCCTTATTTCATTAACAGCCACAGCCTCTGCAATTGATTACAGAGATTTATAATAGGCTGAACTCAAAACTCGAAACCTGTCTTGAAATGGGGTCTTGCAGCAGGTCTGCAAACTTGCAGCCTTCAACACCAACTGCTTCTTCTCAGTCTCTTTCCCGCACCCCCCCCCCCTCAAAAAATGAATATTTTCTTTCTGGTTGCAAAACCACATGACCCCTCTTAGAACAGCAGCCTTCAACCAGCAATTTAAACTCTGGCTCCGATCTTAATAGTAAAAAAATATTCAGGTCTTGAGCCTGGGCCCTGTACAAACAATGTTGATCCATTAACACCTACTTGTAAAACTTTCACAAGTACTTTCCTATTGTCTCAGCAAAACCAATTGGAGACATGAAGTCTATTGCATGGCTCTGGAGAATTTTTTTGTGACATGTGATCTAACAATTAAAACTCACAATTTTATCCCTTTTAAGATATATTTTATAATAATTTTATTAACCCATCTGTAATACAAGCACTCGGCCTGTTACCTTCTATGCCTTGGTGATTCAGGTGCTTGTCTAAATGATTGGTGTGGAGTAAGATTCTCAACCTCTGGAGCAGTGTTTGAGGTTTCACCTGTGATGAATTTTATCATATTTTATATTGTATATAGATATGTTTTTGAAGGAGATAGATTGTGGGGTAGTATAGATCACAAACACCACAAAACAGATCTCATTTAAAATGGCAGAGCTTTGCTCAAGCCAGACATCCCAGGCTCTGAGTGCCTTTGTAAAAACTTTGAAGAATGCTTATAGAGACTTCACAAGTAGGTGTTAATTGGACGTGCTGTGGAGTAATGGACTATTGTTTTGAAAGCAACAGATGGACAGACTCAAAAGTTTGGGTCCAGTGCTGCAATCTGGCTGGATGCAGTTTGCTCTTCTAAGAAGGTCATGTGATTTTGCAAGCAGAGAGGGAGAGAGAGGAGACCAAACAGGCTTTCTGTGAGAGAGAGAGAGAGAGAGAGAATTGGTTTCTGCAGTCTTGGCAGCTTGTTGAAACCCCATTTTGAGACGAGTTGTGAGTTCTGAGTTCAGCCTGTTGAAAACCCTTGTGGTCCATACAAGAGGAAAAGGCTGGCTGAAGTGTTTCATCTGAAATAAGGGAAACAGAAGGAACTCTGTGGTGATCTGCAGAAGAGGTTATCATTTGGAAAACCCTGATGGGGCAAGTTTCTTTGGCAAGACGCTGAAGTGACTGATTGGAGGAAATGAGTTTGTTTGTGTCCAACAAGCAATGAATCTCTCTCTGAAACCAACAAGAGCCTTCCGGAGTGGTAACCACTTAAGCACCAGAGCTCAGTGAATATACATAAATGTTAAATTCTGTGCACAGTATAAGAATTACCTGATACCGGTGAACTTGGAGGAGTGAGAAGTGAGATTGGACTGTGAATCAAAGAACTTTTCTGAATTTGTACACATTACATACACGTGCACTTAGAAATAAATGGGGTTAAGTTAGGTTAAGTTGATAGTAATAAGTTAAAGTTTGATCCTGTTTAAAATTAAAAATGACTTTTGTTTAAGTAAGCATTTATCTTGGTGAATTTCTATTGCTGCTGGGTTTTGGGGTCCTCTGAGCCTGTAACACACCCTTTTTATAAAAAAATCCTCCAATTCCCTCCAAATTTCGTACTCCTTATCCTAAATGTATCCTCTGGTTTCTCTACCCCTCTGGGAAGAAGATGATTCTATTTATCTAACCTAGTGGTGAATCATTGCATACTCTATCAGATAAACCACTCCCTTCCCCACTCCCACATTTTCTAAGGAAAAGTTGAAACTACCCAGTGCTTAGTAGTGAAACATTTTATCGCCGACAATGTGACAAATCCTCGATCCTTCTTTGCAGTCGCATCCTTCCTACAGTTTTGCATCAAACTGCACATTTCACCTATGGCCTAACTAATGTGTTATAAACTTCTACTAAAAATTATCGTGCTTTATTGGGTGCCCTGGTGGACGAAGGCAATTATCTCAATACCTTTACCTGTTTTGTTGGTGCTGGTGCCTTTGGGATCTTTTAGCTTATACAGCAAGGTTCATCTTGTCACAACAGTGTATTAGGGAATGATGAGGAACAAAATATTTAAAATTAAAAAAACTGGATTCTCTGGTCAGTATTTTTGAGTTAAGATGCAAAAAGAGACTATTGCATATGGTTAAAAGACTGGTCAGTTTTAATGGAGATAATTGAGTGATCCATTTGTCAATCAAGTTTGTTGATCATTCTGTTGCAATAAGATTTATTCACCATTTGTCTTTGCCTTTCATTTTCCATTATTTTTGAGTATTTTGTTTAAAGCAATATATATGGAATAATAATAACAAACAATAATAAATCAAAATACTGTATTACAATATTAACAAATATATTTTGAAAAAATATAAAAAGAAAGAAAAAAAACTTGAAAACATTAAAAAAAACCTACTAACTTAACTAAAAACTAAAAAAACCCTAACACCCCTCCCCCCCACCTAATGTAATCCCATAGCTGATCTAATTCTATAATAAAATACATAATAACATAGCTACATTGTAATTTGAATTGCATCAGATTACACTCAAGGCTCCCAAAAATATCACTCCAAAAATTATATTATTCATTCAGGGAAAACTTCACTGGTCAGGAGATTTTTAAAAAAATAATATTTTCAATCTCATTATTCTAGCATACAGGCTCCAAATTTGTAAAAATAAAGAATATTTGCCTCTTTAAATTATAAGCATTTTTTTTTACTTAAGGAATTCAACTTTGAATCTCTGTATTGCCATCTTTCTAATGTTAATGAAACATCAGTTTTCCATATAACAGCAATACACTTCCTTGCTATTACTAAGGTTAACTTAACAAATTTTAATTGAGAATCTGACAAAGGTAATTTAAGTGTAATACTTTCAAAATTTCCAAACAACAATAATTCAGGATTTAACAAAAAAGTCACAGCAGTAATTTGTTGTAAAAACTTATTAACAGAAACCCAAAAAGAATTATTCTTCAAGTAAGACCATGTAGAATGAAAAAAAGTCCAACTTCTTTTCCACATCTAAAACATTGATCTGTGGCAGCCTGCAATTGTGGAGATTGGGCTGGCACATCACGCGCCAGCAGATGCGGACAGAGATCGCTAAAGCAATTCCCAAGACAACGAACAGGTGGGGGTAAAAGCTGGAGCAGTACAAGACCAGCAGCCCTAAAATGGTGCTGGCCAAGCTGCCCAGGTAACAGATCAATAACAGGCTGCGGAAGAAGGGTATACACTTGCAAGAATGTTTCCGCCTGCTATTGTTATTCATGCGGATGATGTCACCCAATCAAACAAACGGCAGGAACTCCAACTGTATAAAAGGAGCCTTTCCAGCCTCAATAAATCTCAGAGCTTAACCTCCCACACTGTGAGTGTGTGTTTCTTTGTAGCAGTCAGCTACAGATCTGATAAATTCAATCTCCATCTACTCAATTTCTGGTGTAATATACAATTGATGTAAAAAAAAATAATTAACAGGGATATACATTAAAAGTATTAGACATAACTTCTTTACCAAACCTGTTGATCTATTATTATATTATTATTACATTTAAATCTTGTTCACGTCTTTCTTTTGAATTAAACAAGCCTACTTTAGGTGCTTGTTCTTGTAACAAGATGTATGCTATTGAAATAAATGTTATAGTCATTCCAACCATTATAATTTGTTCCAAATTTGTAAGATTTTTAAAAACTATATCAGGTCCTAATTTCTCTCTTAAATAGGCTCTTAAATGAAAATAACAAGATATCTATTATAAAGAATATCATATTTGATTTTTAGTTGATCAAAATACATCAATCTATCATAATAATCTCCCAATTTTAAAATTCCTTTGTTATTCCAAATATTTAAAAAAGATCATCTTTCAAAAAAATTAATAGTGTTAATTAATGGTGTTTTTAATGAGAGAAGGTTTCCATCAATTTCTAATTTTGCTTTATTCCAAATATTAAACAAATGTTTTTATATCAGCATCTTTATCCATTGTTATTAATTTCTGTTCCCATTTATAAATAAACTCTTCTGGTACAATTTCACCAATTTTATTTAATTCAATTTCCACCCAAAATGGTTTAGCTTTTACAAACAAAGAACTAAGAATCTTAACTGTGCTGCCTTTTAATAATTCTTAAAATTAGGAAGTTGCAGTCCTCCTTGTTCATATTTCCATGTTAACATAATTCTTAAAATTAGGAAGTTGCAGTCCTCCTTGTTCATATTTCCATGTTAACTTTTGTAATGACTTTCTTATCATTTTCTCTTTCCAAAGAAATTTCTGAACTTGTTTATTTAAATCTTGAAAAACAATTCAGGTATAGAAATAGGTAAAATTTGAAATAAATATTGAATTATTGGAAAAAAAATATTCATTTTAATACAGTTAACTCTCCTGATTAATGTAATAGGCAAGTTTACCCATCTCTTTAAATCTTCATCTATCTTTTTAAGCATTGGAATATAATTTAGTTTATATAATTTTTCAAATTATTATCTACATGTATACCTAAGCATTTAATCTTATCTGTCCATTTAAATTGAACTTCTTGTCGACATTGTGAAAAGCCTCATTATACTCCACTTTTATCTCAATTTATTTTTTACACTGAAACTTTTCCATATTCTAACTGACTATAAAGTCTTGTCAATCTTTTTAATTTAACTAGATCTAGTAGACAGGGATGTTCTTTATCACTAACTTTGTTTGCTTTAGCTAAAGAGCCACTTGCACAAAAGATTCATGTTGACCAACAGTTGACAGGGTTTGTAATAAATCAGATTGAACATAAAATTAGTTTACTTGCTGATGATGTATTAGTTTATTTAATTCTACCACAATTTTCATTCTCCATTTTGGTAGAAAATATTTTGTGCTATTTTCCTTCATTTTGTTTGTCAGTCTGCTCACTAAATTTGCTGTTTGAATCTAATCTTTTTTTTTCCTGTTTCATAAGAAACAATTTAGGTTAAATGCAAGTTGGTCCAAACACAAAAATAAATGTTAAAGTAAATATACATGGATTTTTGTGGAGTAGTTGATAATGATTGTAATTATGAGCAGTTGTGTGGAGAAATTCCTCCATTCACCCGAGCTTTAAATAAACACCAGAATCTTTCCATGAACTGGGTGTAAGTATTTGGTCAGAGGAGCTATGATAAGTGAAGTTCTTTGGGTGAGATCTTTTCTGCCAGAACTAAGAACACACCAATTTAATTTACTTTTGAACATTTATTCCAGGCATTATTATTTTTTTTATTTTTATTTTTGCAGCAGCAGTTTTTTTGGGTGAAGCAATTCAATTTTAATCAATGGAATTTGATTAACTGCTGATTCACAAGTAGATGTTTCTCAACCCTTACTCCATCGAATAAATAGGATATCCCTACAATTGTAAATGGGATCATGAGGAGTTTTGTCTGAATCATCCATTTCAAGGCTGAAAATTCTGGCCAATATATCATTGAATATCTTGTGTGAGTTACTTTGTCTTGTTTTAAATGCATTATCAAGAAACAATTGCAAATGTATAATGGTGTTAATACCTGTACACTTAAGTCACATATTGCCTGTATTCTTATTCCAGATACTTGCGATAAGCCAATTGGGCCGTTGATCAGCATATTTTGTTTTAAATGGACAAAAATTATTATATAGATTGCAGGCAACCCATAAGTTACAGTCTTTCTGGTAACAGCTATTTTCCCAAACATAATTCACAAATCACTACCCAAAATTTGTTCATGAAATTTGTGGAAGAAATGTAGGAAAAGTTTTCAATTCATTTTTGATGCTTTTGCACATGACATGCCTTCATCTTGCAGAGAAATTCAGAAATGAATTGTTGCTCTAGAGGCACTTCCCCTGTGATGAAGGGGTTGTCTGTACGTCTTTGGAAAGTTGAAATCTTCAACGAAAAGCTGTATTGATGTTACAAAATATTGCCAATGGCGTTTGTTTAAAAAAAAATGAAGTCTTTGCAGTTGGTTCATTCATGTTCTGCTCATGTGAAGTTGTCAACATTCACAACAATTTCCCTGCTGAATCTTCAACCTTGCGATCCTGGTGTTTCAGATGGATTTTTCAATACTGCGTAAATAATTAGTAACAGAGTGGCCCATGGTATCAAGTGTTTTCCCATCCCTTTTGCAGGATGTTTTCTGACCTTTTGTAGATCAGCAAAGGAAGTTGAATCTGAATGGTGTCCATTGATTCGATGTGGCTGAAGAGGTTAACATGTATTTAATGAATGTATTCAATGGAAGATTTCCAGATTGTGCATGGAGGTCAAGGCACAATTATTAGTTTCAATTTAAATTGAGGCTGTTTTTCTGCATAGTTACATCAGTTGTCATTTTCCACTTGTACAAGACCTGTTATTTCATTTGCTTCAAAATGTGCTTCTCCATGTTCACGTTTGGGGGTCGTTCATGCTTTATTGTATTGTGACTTGTGGCCAATGAGTAAACTGTTGTTTTCTTATTCTTCCTCCTCTTGTATTTTCCCTTCCTGCCTAGTTTGAGGCTCCAAAGCCTCTGCAGGATGAAGGAAGCCTATTGGACTTTGACCCTCTGAAACCAGAATCTAGTGCAGTAGTGAGAGCGGCTTCTCCAATTTCTCAGGTTGGTTTAGCTCGGCCTTTTCTGTCTGAAGTAATGGCCAAATAATTAGAGGCAGTGACATTTATATTGGTTGAATGCAAGAATCCTTGGCTCGTGGTGAGAAAACAATCACATTATCAGTTTTATTTCCCAAGAATTGATGCTTGAAGGAGCTGCTTCAATTTGCAGATTGACATTGGGTGTTGAAGATTTGATTTTGGATTATTACAATAAAATGAAAGATTTTATTGAAATTGCCAACCAAATAGCCTTGTGGACTTGGGCTACATTCTGGCTAGCAGTAATCATTTATGAAGAGTTTCTTCCTCTTCTACCCTCCCACCTGTTGCCTGATAATCTATGTTCCTTTTTCCTATTACCTCATACCTGTGTTCCTTTTCCTACCTCCTGCCCCCACCTTTTTAATCAGGCATCTGCACTCATAAAGAAGGCATCAAGCTCAAACCGTTGAGTGCCCTTTGCTTTCACTGGATGCGGCAATGATCATCTGAGTTTCTCCGGCACTTTTGAGTATTGCGGTATTCATCAGTTTTCTGTTTAATTGAAGTTGCATCTATTTGCTGATGAGGTAAATGCATTGCAAGAAAACATTTAATCAGAAATGGCATTTGAAGCCTATTAAACCAGAATGTTTAATACACAAATGAAATTCGCGTTGGCATATCCTGTGAGCATCTAAAGAAAGAACTTCTTTCTAGCTACTAAGCAGATAATCAAATTTTGTATTTCCATGTTTGACTCTAATATGGATCCTTTGGCATTAACATTGATCAGCACCTCTCATGCAGAGGTTTGGTTAATGGTCTGATCATGAGTGTAAAATATCTGCCACATCTGTTCCCAAGATGAGGTCTTCCAGTCCAGATCTTCTGAAATGTCTGCCGCCTTTCACAATTGTGGCCTCCCCTCCACTGCCATCAACCCAGCCTTCACCTGCATCTCCTCCATTTCCTGCTCATCTGCCCCAACAAGCACAAGATTCCCCTTATCGGCATTTACCATCCCATCAGCATGTTTATCCACTGTATCCTCCGGAATTTTCGACACAACAGGATCCTGCTACCAGATGCATCTTCCCTTCTCTGCCTTCCATAGGGACCGCACCTTCTGTGACTCTCTCGTGCTTCTTCCCCTGTGGCTGTAGGAGGTGACACACTTGTGCCCACACCTCCTCCCTCACCATAATCTGGGACCCCAAACAGGCATTTCATGTGAAGCAACATCTCACTTGTGTATCCACCAGATTGATTTACTGCATTCTTTACATCAGAGAGACTTGGCACAGACTGGAAGATCGCTTCGCTGAGCACCTTTGTTCTGTCCACATCAGTGATCGAAACCTTCCAGTAGCCAACTATTTCAGTTCTGCGTCACACTCTCATGTCTGTCCATGGCCTCGTATACTATTCCACCAACACCACCTGTAAATCGGAGAAACAACACCTGATTTTCCATTGAGGTACTTGGGGGAAGGGAGGGGAAAAAGAGAGCAGGTTAGCAGAAACCGGAAAAGTCCAGCCAATGGCATTAACATCGACGTTTCCAGCTTCTGCTAACCTGATCTCCTTTACCCCTTCCCCTGTCAGCTCTCCACTCCCTTCTCTCTCTATTCATTTAGCCATCCCTTTTCCCCTTGTTTGTTACTGTGCCCTCCCTCCCTTCTCCACCTATTACCTCTTGCCTTTGCTACCATTGCCTCCGCTTTACCCTTTTATTTGGACCCCTGCCGACATTTTTCCATACCTTGATTAAGGATTCGTCTGAAACGTTGATTATGTATTTTTATTTTTGCTATATAAAGAACGCTGTGTAACCTCCTGAGTTTCCCCAGCATTGTCTTTACTTGGAAAATATCCTCCATGTTCCAAAGTATTGCTGGGGCTGTTCGTCTCGAGCCAACAATCTCCTCACTGCTGGCCAGCATTTTCGTTGTCCTAATTTTGTATTCTTGAGTTGACCAATAGATTTGATTGCTTCCAAACATTAAATCTTCATACAATTGAATTTGGTCTCTTGGCCCATGTACTTTCTTACCCCATTTGGAGCAAAGCTCTACCAGCTTGTATTTCAGTCACCCCTGACATTGCCTTCTGTGCAAGTGAAGATGGACACTTTGTACAATGGCCATTTGTAAAGCCCACAGAGGCAGCATTGTGATACTCGTTTGTTCCCTGTTTACCATTCCATAACAAACTTTAACTAAATTGTGGGATGGAGCACTTGGCTCGGGGTCAATGTAGCCACATGGAAGCATGGAATGTTGATGGAGAGCCCAATATATGGATGCTAGTATGTTCTCAAATTCCTTTTCCTTGCCTAGTTTACTAGACTGTCCATCAAATTTGCTCTTGCATCTGCTTTTTCAAGTTATGACCTCTGGCCAGTTCTTCCACCAAGAATGAAGTTGTGGTTAATTGAAAGCCTATTGTGAGATTTTATCTGATCTCCCTTGGTGGTCCTGACAAGCTATTGTGTGTGCTGCAGAGAATTTTGAAGACCATCCTGCTGCCGTTTCCCTTGTACTTGTTAAATATTTAAAAAAATCATTGCTGAAAATGTTCCATGAAGCCAATTTGTCAACTATTCTACAGCATTAGGTATTAATGCATCAGTTTGAGGTATTTACTAATATTATCATTAGAAATATTTACTAATGGGATTAAGATAAAGGTATTGACATAAAATGCAATGAGTGCTTTCTCAAGTCATGTTTTATGTATGTTTTTATTCAACATGCTAGACTTTACCTTGGGATTTGTGGGAGGTAAGCAGTATGAATGGCTACGCTACTCTTAAAACACACTTAAGCATGACAGTACATCACAAGACTCGCTTGTTTGTCTGCTTGATGCCTACACCCTTTTAATTTGCATACTTTATACATACAGTGCTTTTGAGCAGTTCTTGTTACTTCAGCTTTGGAGAAATTAAATCCTTGTCTGTTGTGCCATCTCTGTCCAGTGTGCTGCTTTGTATATGATGTCTGTATCTCGCCTTTCTCTGCTTGTACTGTATGTCATCGCTTTGCATTAAAGTAAAATTTCTCTTCATTAGTCTATGTGCATATTTGTCTTGTGCACATCTATATATGTATTTGGATTTTTTTTTGTTCAATTTTCAGCATGGGTATTTTCTCTTTTTAAAATAAAAGTTGAAACATTTGGCTAGTTGAATTATGGGCAGCCTTTGTGTTTCAGGGTGTCAGGCAAAATTAAGTAGCTGACTGAAGATTCCTGGCTCTGCAATTCAGGATTTGGGACAAGGACCTCCTTGGAATTTGCTTTGGGAACCACAAGTTGGGAAATGTAGTCTTGATTTTTGTTTTAATGTTCATATTCATTCCTTCACTCTGTATATTTGTTGCATCATTATATAAGATTCAGTAAATGGCATTTATTGTTGCATCCTGGAGTTTGTGGTTGACACATTATCAAGTTGTGGCTTCACACTGCACTTGTGTTCTACAACATCTGGTGCATGGCCTGCAGAAAATCTAATTGGATATTTGGTGGTAACCTACTTGAAGTTTAATTAGATATTCCTGTCTTTTTGAAACTTTCATTTGCATTAAGATGAGCTCCATGTAATTCTTAATGCTTTTAAGTCAAAAAGCTTTGTCTCATCATTTAAACTGTCACTTTATTGTGAATGAATAAAATGGAATTTCTCAGGCAAAATACATCGGTTTATTAGAATGCACCAGCCATTACATGCATGACCAAACAGCGTTTCTCAATATTTTTGTGTGCATTGCATACTTTGTACAGACTTTGCTGGGAAATTCCTCAGGGCAGCATGGTTACCGTGGTGGTTAGCGCAACACTATTGAAGTGCCAATAACTATGGTTAGAATCCAGCACTGTCTGTAAGGAGTTTATACATTCTCCCTGTGTCTGCGCAAGTTTCCTCTGAGTGCTCTGGTTTCCTCCCACTCTCTAAAACATACAGGGTTGTAGGTTGATTTGGGTGAAATAGGGTGGTATGGGTTTAAATGGCCAGAATTGGCTTTGATTGTTCTGTAAATAGGACTGACAACTGCTAAAGGGAAAGCTCTTTTATACTTCTCTAGCTGGGTGAGGCCAAATAGCTTAAAAGCTGTCCACATAAGCCTTTCCCCTGCTTACAGCTTAATTTTGAAAAAAGTGAATTCACTTTTGTGGTTAGTTGCATAGCTGAAATATTTTTACAATGGGGAAAATTCTTGATGTCTCTAGGAATAGTGAATGCAGTCCATCAATAAAATTCAAATGAGTTATTAAAGTTTTGGCAATGAACAAATCATTGGGTGCGACACTAGAAGAGAAGGTATTTCATTCTGCTGAGTAGGGCAGGCAAGCACTTGGCTCCAAGAGCTTATAATTCACCTTTTCCTTTTTCAAAAAAAAACTGTTGGAGACTGAACTAGTGGTGGAAGTCCCTTTAAAGGCATAATTTATGAAACAATTGAGGTCCACTGATTAAATGCAAGAACAGCAAGACATTTTGGTAAAGTAAAATGCTCCTCAGCTCTATCCTAACAAAATTAATGCTGGAAGTGCTCAGCATGTCGAGCATTATCTGTGGAGTGAGGACAACATTTTACTTGACTGAAGTGAAAATGTGTGACACTAGTGAAAGAAGGGGTAATATCTGTGATTGGGTAGAAACAAAATTGTAATATTTCAAAGCCAGATATATAGCAGTACTCTTTTTGAGCACTTGGGAACCATTTGCCACCCTCTGACCTCCAACACTTCTCTGCTTTTCTAATTACATGTCTATAAATACTGGAAGCAATTGAATGACCTGACCTCTACCTCATTCCTACCATCCAAACAGTTCTTCCAATATAAATCCATTGCCTATGCTCTAAATTGAGAAACAGCTCATATTGGGTGGCTACTTGGCAGAACTGATAAGTCTGTAGCACTGCTCGAGCTACCAGAGATCTGGCACTTCAATTCTCTGTCTGTTCCCTTTCCTACTTCAACTTGTCTTTAGCCTCCTAAAATGTATCATTAATGCTCAATGAGCTTGAACTCTAATGTGCTTATTTACAAGCAGTCTTGAGACTTTAAAGTAATAATATCTTGATAATTTTGATCTGCATCTCATTGCAGGCCTGCCTGCATTCTCTCCCTCCCTGTACTCTCTCGTTCTTTTATTTCTTTGCCACTAATTCTGATGCAATATGCAACACATTTATTTTCTCAATTAATACTATTCAATTGCATAGTATTGTAATATGCAGCCTGTTTTCTGTCATTTGATCAGATCACAGCTGATCTACAACTTGGTACATTTGTCATCTTAAGTACAATTTTTTTTGATAAACAAGGTGTTACCTGGTTCAAAATGAACATTTGACTCCACATAAACTGTTTTTCAAAAAGCAATCCTAATTTTTTTTTCTCTATGCTGTCATGTTAAAGTTAGCTTCTCAAGAGCCTGACTCTGGTATTTGTATTCATAGCTCTTCCTTCCAGATTGAGCATTGCTAAGGGCCAGATATAATTTGTACAAAACTTGTAGGCATGATCTTGAATAAGGCAGGAATCAGATTTGAGAAGGTTTATGTACTGGGGCACTTTGTTCTTGGTTTTTGAGGTAAGACCTGGTGCTCTATATTTGATTCTGTTGGAGTCTTGACTTCATGCCTATTTTACTGAGCTGCTTTATCCTATTGTTCTTGCTGCATTGTACAGCCTGAAAGGAATGCATCTAACAGCATGCCTATGGACCATTCTTCTCCAAGCTTGGGTGTTGGGGATGGTTGTAGTGAGAACACTTTTGCAGTGGACTGGACAGCCCAGCCCAATCTGCTTGAAGAAAAGGCCACCTTTGCTGCTGAAGTAAGTGTGAATATTCAGCTTCGTGGTTTCAGATGTGCATGCAATTTCTAACGATGCCAACTTGGTGCAAACTCCACTGTTTATTTTGTGCTGAATGTGAAATTTTAAACTCATGATTTGAAGTATTTTCAGCTTGTTCTTTAATCTTGTATTTCTTGTGGCAAGAGGTCATTCAGACCATTGAGCTATTTAGGGTTTGAATCATCAATTTCCCTGTAATGAATGTTGCACATTCATTTGCCCACCTTCTCCCCATTCTCAACTGCCTGCACTCAGTAAATTTGCACTAGCCAATTAACCTACTAATACAGTAAAACCCCTGTTATCTGGCATTCAAGCCACTGGCAAATATTAAGGGTAAAAAGAAATACAGAAGTTTAACATTGGCATGCCTCACCGATAGTTTGCCAATCACTCAACATGCACTCTCGAGCAACTGGAAAATTCACTCCCCATAGGTGCCGGATTCCAGTGGTTTTACCCTAATGAGAGAAGAGAGCACTTGTTGTTTATTGGGAGAACCTATGAATTCCACAACACCAGAAGTTAGGATTGAGCTTGGTTTTTTGGATCAGTGACTCAGATATACTACTTGTAGCATCGCTGTTCTGCCCATCAAGCTCCTCTCATCTGAATATTGTTTCTCACCAATGCCTCTATTTTCCTATTGGAAATATCCGAGACATTGACTTTTAGTACCCAGATTATCGTGAACAAACCTGAAGCGTTTGTATGTAAATGGCTTGTCTAATGTGTGACTGCTTCAATGGTGCAACACTTGAGACTGGGG
Source organism: Narcine bancroftii (assembly GCF_036971445.1). Lineage (NCBI taxonomy): Eukaryota > Metazoa > Chordata > Chondrichthyes > Torpediniformes > Narcinidae > Narcine > Narcine bancroftii. The sequence goes on from NC_091472.1 coordinate 256,692,943, forward strand.
GATTGCTGTTAGTTGAGTGATGCAGAACCTTAGGTCAGTGATCTGGGAACAAGATTGTTGATCCTTCCACAACAGCTTGGAGATATTTGACTAACTAAATAAAATTCCAGGATACAAAAATTTGGTACCAGTAATAGTGAAACTTGATTTTTTTAAACCTGACTCCTGTCATTAAAGGTAAACTGCTCTATATTCTAGATCACACCAATTTGGCTGGATATTATCTGCTCCGATAAATGCTTTAGCAAGTAACTAATTCCATGATATTTAGGATCTTGTAATAATGAACTATCACATCCTGTGAAAGAAAGGGTCTGCTTTTTTTTTTCTAGCAGTATCTTTTGGTCAAAGTTGAATGCAATTTCCAGATAGAGGTGCTGGTCATGTACACAAGTACAATGTACAGATGCAGTGAAATTCTTGTGCTTGCTGCAGGTACGCAAGATGCACCAACTGCATTTGCGTAAATTTATCACAACAGACCAAACAAAAATTTCATAAGCATAAAACAATGATTATGCACAGTTGCAGTTAGTGTAAGAAATAATCTTTCAGTACTGCAGAAGGATCTTCCGATGGTCCTGGAGTGGTTTATGGTTGGGGATAGGGTAGTACACTACCTTGATGCATGCATTGATGTACCAGTTCAATTGACAAACTGGCAGGAAATATCAAAGCAAAGTGGCATAGGTAGTAGAGTCTCAGTCTTGTAACTCCAGAGACCTAATCCTCTGCTGTCCTCTGGTGCAAAGTGCGAGGCTTGTGCATGATTTCAGTCATACAGTACGCAACAGGGCCTTCCTTGCCCCACCTTTTCCATGCTGACCAAGTTGGCATTCTGGGCTACACCCATTTACCTCCATTTGGCCTATATCCTTCCAAGTCCTATCTATTCATAAATCTGTTGAAATTTCTTTTGAATATTATTGCACCTAAAATATTGAACATTGCAGCCCTTTTTAATTTCCTTGTTCCAGGTATGGACTACCTTCTTTGGTGGGGGGGGGGGGGGGAATTCCCCTTATGGTCCCTCTTCAATATCACCTCTCTCACCTTTAATCTTTGCCCTAGAGTTTCAGAATTGTCCACCCTATACAGCATTCACTTTATGACTAATCTTCATTTTATGAACTTCTTGGGTCACTCCTCGGCCTCCTATTCTGTAGGGAATAAAGATCCAGTGTATTCATCTCCTCCCTATAACTGAAGATTTCTTCTCATGGCAACCTCCTGAAAAATGATCTCTGCACCCCTTGGAACTTGTGTCCTTGCTAGAGTTTGGCAACCAGAACTGCTCAAGTGTTGTCTCACATACGCCTTGGAGTGAAAGACTAAATTCTGCAGACACTGTGACTATAGTTAAGAACACACAAATGCTGAAGGAACTCAGATCTTGCTGGGTCCATAGGAGATAAAGATGTATTACCGACGTTACCTCTTATGGACTCGGTGAGACCTGCTGAGTTTCTCTAGCATTTGAGTTTCTACTATTCTCACCGACACCTTGTACAGCTATATCATGATGACTAGACTTGTACCCTACCCAACAGAAGCAGGAGTGCCAAACATCACCACCAACTAGACCTTCCATGTTGCCATTTTCTTGGAAGCCTGCACCTGAAACCTCTGTCTTTCTGTTGTACAATATTCTCCAAAGCTCTGCCATTTATTGCGCAACCCTGGTTTGACTATGCACATCTACTCCTCCATACCAAAATGTGTGAATGGCAACTTTAGGTGCAAATGACTCTTGCATTCACTTCCCTTCAGATAGGCCTATCTATGAGATGGAGATGGAGATGATAGACTGATAGCCCAGAGTGCCAACTTGGTCAGCATGGAAGGCCCTGTTGCATGTTGTATTTCTCCTGAATCACTGCAAGTGTCTGATGGTTCTGAGACAGTACAGTGTGAAAATGTGTATCTTGTATGCCATATTGTTGTGCTTGGTGATCGTCAGGCCGATTCCACTCACAGCTGGAAAAGGATAATTTCTTGGAATACAAATTGAGGGTAGGTGGTTAGAGCACTTGTTGAGTCAGTAGACCTGTGCTTAAGATCGCTCCAGAGACTTGAGCAAAAACCTCCAAGCTAACACTCTCATTGCAGCATCTGTTTTTTGTCAGTGGTGCTGGTCTTCAGATGTTAAACTGAGGCCTCAGCTGCCTTGGGATATGCACGTTTCAATGTTGCCACTCTAAAGAGAAAGAGTTGTATAGATACTGGAAGGTGAAAGTCAATGCTGTAAATACTCATGAATGAAGATGTTAACATTATGGTCTAAAGCCCAGTTATGCTGCCTTGTCCAGGCCAATTTTGGTTAAACAGGCCAGGGTTTTATTGCTTGAGTGTAGGAAGATGAGGGGTGATCTCAACAAGGTATTCAAAATAATGAGAGAAATAGATTGTGAATACAGTCTTCTGCCCAGAATAGGGGGGGTCAGTAACATGGGTTAAAGGTGAGACCAAGAATGAGAACAAGCTGCTGGAGGAGATAGTTGAGGCAGGTACTATTGCAATGTTTAAGAAACATTTGAATGGATACATGATTAGGATAGGTTAAGTGGGACATGGGCCAATTGCAGACAGGCAGGAGTAGTGTAGGTGGGGCATTTTGGTAGGCGTGCCCAGATTGGACTGAAGGGCATTTGTTGCAATATAAAATATCGCCTTCCCAAGCTCTCCACTGGCCACCGAGACAGAGGTGCACCAAAGAAGAGGTACAAGGACTGCTTAAAGAAATCTCTTGGTGCCTGCCACATTAACCACCGCCAGTGGGCTGATATCGCCTCCAACAGTGCATCGTGGCGCCTCACAGTTCGGCGGGCTGCAACCTCCTTTAAAGAAGACCGCAGAGCCCACCTCACTGACAAAAGACAAAGGAGGAAAAACACCCAACCCCAACCAACCAATTTTCCCTTGCAACCGGTGCAACTGTGCCTGCCTGTCCCGCATCGGACTTGTCAGTCACCAACGAGCCTGCAGCAGACGTGGACATACCCCTCCATAAATCTTCGTCCGCCAAGCCAAAGAGAAAGGGAAAGAAAAGGAAAATAAAATGCAAAAGCTCTTTACATCATTAAATTTGATCTTGCTATATACATGTTTGTGTCAATACCTCACTGTTCCATTACCACCATTGCCACTCAAACAGCCTTCACCCTTCTGTTGTTTGAGAGACTTTGACTGCACCAAGTTTAAGTGCATCCCTCAGCATATATTCTTGCATCTGGAATAGGCCAGTTGGTAACCTTCCATTTGACATTTGTGTGCTGGAAGACCGACGAATAGTTGTCCTTAAACAACAGTAATTATTACCTTCCTGATTATGGGTACTTGTGTTGGGTAATGGCCATGGCTCCTATATGTGTGACAATGCTTCAAAATATTTCATTGTCCTGGATATTTCAAGATAAAACTTCAAATATTTTGAAATGTTTTCTAACAACTTTCTCCCAGCAGATGTTGGTGTCTTTTCCACTTGAAAAACGACATTAACTCACAATTGTTAACAATTTGGCATTCATTCCCTGGCTTTTTTATTTGTCAAAAGAATAACCAGTGTCCATTCAACATGTTAAGTTGAGTTCTGTTGTCCAGAAAGACTTGTATTGGCAGTAATTATCCTGTGCATCTGGGCCAATAAAAATTGATATACTGACCATAATGCAATATAACTATTTTGAAAATGGTGGTCAGGTTAGGACGGAAGATTAGGAGTAGTGGTAGGTTTGTATGAGGTTGCCACTTAGTCCCTATAGCCTTGTCACTCCTGGTCATAATGCCAGGATCAGTGTTTCTGCACTGATCTTGTTCTTTGTGACCTGATTAATCTGAGGTCTTTCTGCTACTTAGCAGAGCCATCTCGAGGCAGAGATCAGTGAGTTTAAGAACAACAGTCCAGGCACAATCATGAAACCAGGGCACATATTACATTGAGCATTGTTTATGTTGGTTCCAGCTCTGTTAACATTCCTATAGTTTGCAGTGGGGGGGAGGCTGGTGAAAGGCCTTTAAATTGCAAATGAATTAAAAAATGCTATATTTGCTCTAACATTGCAGTATTTAAACAAGTTGTACTAAGCACATCAGTTTGCTCATGTTCAGCCCTATGCCCCTGTCTTGGGTAAACTTGTACCTCTCACTTTGTTCGTTTTAGATTGGTCACAGTGTTTGAGCTACCGAAAGAAAATAGACACATGCTGAGAGCAGTTAATTTTATACAAATGTTTATTACAAATTCAAAAGCTGATTTCAAACTACAATATGCTAGCCCTTCCCAATTATACTTATCAACGCCTGGACTGGTCCCAACTGCTGAAGCGAGGCAACGACCGCACACTTGTAGTAGGTTGTGGGGGCGCCGGTAGCAGCTTCTCCACCTCCCCCGACCGGGACGTTAGCTGTACTCTAGAAGTTCTTCTTCTTGCTGAGAGATGTTGCCACCTCTCGGAGAGTCTCAAATTTCAGCAGCGGGACTATGGCTTGTATTACCCAAAAACTGCTTACCCAAGCACCTATTCCCAGCACAGCAAGAAAGATAAGCGAGCAAGCTAGCATGCTAGGCTTCTATCGAATAACGTAATTTTCAGCTTATCACTTTGAATACAAGTTTTATTTTGCATCAAGGCTAGGCCTCTGACAGTCTGTGACCAAAACAAGCAAGAAGATTAAATGTTCTTTAGACACAGATGTCCTTTCTCCAGATAACTGCATCTCTGGCCCCTCGGTGGAATTTAGCTTATGTCTGCTGATTCTAAAAAAAACAAGCAGGTTCTCAGCCTTGCAGAAGCAAAGGCTGCAAAAGTAAAAAAACACGGTTTAAAACTTCCATTACAGCCCCCAACCATTTGCTGCCATGATTTTGGACAATCTCTAGCATCAACACTGTGAATATGTACTTTGAGGGAGCATCTCAGCTGCCTGCATGAATTCTGACCCAATGTTAAATCATTGCACCTGCCCAGGTTTGTCTCCAAAGCAAGATTTATTGCCATGTGAGTCAAGTGCTGGAGCAGGCATTTTCTCTTCCCTCCTCCATGGCCAAACTTGAAACCAGAGATTTTCAGAAGTGATCAAGGCTTCAATGCCTGCCCAAAAAATTGAGGGGAGGGGGAGGGGTTGCTCTGGGAAAAGAAGGGCGAAAGAATGGAAATGTCCTCAAATAGTTTGTCTATGACAAGTAAGCTCATTTTTGATCAAGCACCGAAATTTGTTTGCCACATTTACTGCACCTTGTGTGCTGCATAAACTACAATTCTGTTTGGCAAAGGCAGGTCATGACTGGTTGTTTACATATTATTTCTGGGAAATATGATTGTTGTATTAGTTTGTGTTTGGTTAATGTTTGTTGAATGTGTAGTTAGCGTTGCTGTGTAAGTATTCAAAGTTGCTAGCCTCTGGAGGAAATATTGTACACCTTTGGAAGTACTGGAAGGAAGTTATGATCTACCTGTACTAAGATGGAACAACATGTTCCCAATCTTTGAACATGTTGTGATGGAGCTTCTTGGTTCTTCAACTCTAATTTGTGTTTTAAAAAAAAACTGATTTACTGAAGTACTCAACACTGCAAACGACTTGGGAATGGTGATTCTGGAAATCTGCAATAAATGAAGATGTTGGATGAAACTGAGAAGTTTAAATGATGCAGCTACAGGAGTAACCCTGCTGAATTGTGGAACCTGTTGGCTATTTACTAAAGCCTGAGAGAAAACATTGGTATAAATTTGCTTTGTTTTGCTAATGAATTTATAGGATTTTGTGGGACAACACTGGGGGTGAATTGCCATTACTTTCATGTCTGTTGCAAGTCGTCTAAATATTGGCACACTGGTCAGAACAGGAATCAGTGTTGCCTGGTAGATCTTGATCTAAAATCTTTTGGCTTGGATGGCTCGAGGGTCCACCAATAGACTGAAGATGGTAAATTGTGTTGCCTGTGCTCAAGAGGTAGCTCACAGGAGATGGTCCACGTTTTCATTTTTCCCCTTGTCAGAGGATGGGATTTTGCTGAAGGAATAGATTGGTAAAAGACATGGTTTTATGGGTGTTGAATGAAATGCTTCAGTGAATGTTGCAGGAGGAGCTTAGCCTCAGAGTCAGATCAACTGCACACTAACAGTAATTGCTTGCTTGTTCTCTATGTAATTTGAATATCTTAAAAAAAAAGTTTGAGATCCAATTGGATATTGCAATGAGTAGAAACTTAGGAATGAGCCAAGATGTCATTTTTGCTATGATACAGGTTAGACATTTAACCCATCAAGTTCAAGCATACTCAGAACCTTCCCATTTATACACTGATTCATGTACATTTTCCATTGATTTTATGTACTCTTAATTGATCTCCTTCAAAGCCTTTGCAGATATTCCTTGGGGTTTGGTTTATTTACTGTGTATGACTTAATTTTTTTTCCTCCATGTATATCATGACTGTCTGTTCTTGCAATATTTTGGAGATTGCAGAAAGATTTTTAATACAGTAGATTGTTTCATGCATCGAAAATGAAAGCATTTTTTGTCTTGAAATTCAGTCCAAACATTGTGGATTTTTATAGTTTTGGATGACACTACAATTTATTTACTTGGTTGTGTATGTCACTGCCTATCAATTATTTGTAACTTGGATGATGTCAAGTTGTGGCACATTGTTGGTGGTGCAAGTGGAGAATATTCCATACGTTGTGGAATGGATTCAGAGAGTTGAAAGATGAGCCAGCAATTGCAGAACACCAATTTAAATTGGCCATGCATTGATGAGGATAAGTTGATCTTTTGCATACTATTACTACACTCTTCAGGAAGTTGATGGGATGCTCAATAGGCCTTTTCACACTGTGGTAAACCAGACAATTAGACCCATCACCTACCGGGAATTCTGCGATGTGAAATGGTCGGACGGGCAAGGCCGCTCAAAATCGACAGGGCTCTGAGACCTATGTCAGGGGTACTCTTGGAGCCCAGCCAAGTTCACCTGCCAATCACCTTATGGCAGTGTGAATCAAGAAATGACTTACCGAGGAGGCTTTGTGACATCAATGCCTGCATGCATGTCACAACAGTGATTAAAATAAAGAATTATACCACAGATATGCGTGCAGCTTGCCAACACTGTCTGATTATAGCGAAAAAAAAGTTCAAATGGCCTCTTCACTCACAGGAAGACGGTTCCCTCATCAGCATCCTTTGGGTAAAGTTTGAACTTGAAGTAGAACAGATAGCGAGAATTTGAGAGACATTAACCAACATGGCACCATGAGAGATCACAATATACACACGCCAAGCAACAAGGTGAGGATGGTGACATATTTACTGTTCTACCATGCTCTCGGTCCAATAGTCTGCCTATTCTAGACACAGGGAGCCAAGATAAATGGCACCGCCTCTCCAACTCTACTGCTCCCTGTCCATCTATCATCTTATCCATCTCCTTATCTTTGCTTCTATCGTCCGGTTTTCAATCCTGTGTCTATAATTATATTTAATCATTTGAGCTATTACACATGAATGTCCTCGGCTCACCAGAGAGCCAGTCTGGCATCTCATCAGGCCATTATGGGGCCACTCCAGAATCTCGTTGCGGCGGCAGCTCAATATGGAATCAATAGTCATCTATGTTACCCATAATCCCCCACGCAGCTGGATCTGCTCTGCCAGCACCAGGGAAACACAGAGAGGTTCCAGCTATTTGGTGGATTATGGGTAACAGTCAGCCATTGATCCTACATTGATCCACTGTCACAAGGCGCCAAAGGAGTCTGGTGAGGTGCCAGAGTGCCACTCAAGTGACAGCTGTGAATTGTGCTTCTAACAACTTGCAGGAAATCACCAATATTCTTAATTGGTACAGGACTAATGATAGGAAATACTTTTAAAACAAATTGGGTTCAATAATGCCAGCAGGCTTCTGAACGGAGGCAATAGAAGACACAACAGTCTTTCAAACATCAGACTGCAAGCAGTAAGGAGAGGTTTGGATATATAGAAATCCAACGATAATCAAAATATTTACCTCTGCCATCTCCGGTGGCACTTCCTGTTGGTGCATCATGATGCAATCGCTGGGGGTGGGACCCCCCCACTCCCACCAAAATGCCCAGTCACAGAATTTCCAGGTAAGTAAGGTCACAGTGTGAAAGACTTGGAAAGGTGCATCCTTCCTGGGATCTTCACCCGGGTCCCAGGAGGGTCACCTAGATTCAGCGATGTGAAAAGGCATAATGATGGTAATCCTATTGAATGTCAGGGATGGTCAGATTATTTGACAGTGTTTATTGCTTGTCATTTGTACCTTCACCAAAACCTGAGTGTTTTCTTTCTATGTCAATGTTCACTGCTTCATTAGCTGAAGATTTGGAAATTGAACCATTGAACATCCCCACCTGATGCCATTGTAAAGCATTGGGCTGAGGGTATTTCTTTAGGAATGTCTCTGACAGTGATCTTTTGTGATTCCAATCAGTGGGAGGAAGTTTTTCTACAATTTCTATCAACTTCAAATTTACCAAGGCTCTCCTCAGTCAAACTGACAGATGTTGAGGGCAGTCATTCTTGCCTCACTTTGGGAATTCATATGCAACTGGGCAAGGGTAGTCAAATCTGGAGCTGATTTAATCATGGCAGAATCCAATTATAGAGAGAACTATTGATGACTTCTGTCTCTTTGCAAGTGATTATCACACCATCTAATCATATCGTGTGTTTCAGCCAAAGTACAGAATGGATGCTTCAAAGGTGAAAATTAATTTTTCAATATCAGCCTGTCCTTCCTGGTACGTTACATTTGTAAATGAACCCAAAAAGCCTGGTATTGGGTTTTTCAAAGCAGGCTTATGAACAAGCTGTGAAAATCCAGTTTGTAATAGGGAGTATTACAATTGAATTTTTATTTTGGTTTGCAGGCAAAATAAATGACAGTTTTCTGCAGCATGTTATCTTTAATCATGCAAAATAAGTCCAAGTTCTCCCAATCTACATTATTTTATATTTTGCTTTATGTTCTAATCAAAATTCCAGGTGTTTGGCTATACCAAAATGATCAAGCTTTTAAATGTTGAATGCATTTAGAATTGCAGAATACCAATTCCTATTGCCATTACACTGGTTGCATACTTTCTTTTTAACATTTTTTTCTTCCTTCCCCTTTCTATGTATTTAATTCAATCCTGGATTTCCATCTCAAAGTTACCATTGTCCCTAATTGAAGTACCTTTATTTTTTAAAGTTCCATACTTTCAGCAAATATTTTCTGCACAGCATAATATCAACATAGTCAAGTCAACTTTATCATTGATACCATGCTCGCACTAGGACGAGATAGTTTCTCCAGTACCACAGATAAAAGTTAGGAAAACAGTTAACACGTATACACAATGCAGGGTGTTCAGGTGCCTAATGGCATGAGGGGGAAAAGCTGTTTCAAACTCTGGACATTAGGGCCCAGTGCTTTGGTACCTTTTGCCAGATGGCAGAAGGGAGAACAGTTTACACGCGGGACGTGTGGAGTCTTTCACAATGTTATCGAGTGTAGTAAATGTCCTCCATGCTAAGAAGGGGTTCCCCAATGGTCTTTTCAACTGATTTCACTATCCTCTGTAGGGTCTTGCAGAGATTCAGCTTCCAAACTAAGCAGTGGTACAGTTGCATAAGATGCCCTCAATACATCCTCTGGAAAATGTAGTGAGGATGGAGGGTGGGAGATGGACTTTCCTCAGCCATCGCAGGAAGTAGAGACACTGCTGGTGTTAAAGGACCAGGTGAGATTCTCCGCCAGGTGCACACTAAAGAACTTGATGCTCTCGATGAGCTCAACAGTAGAACCCTCAATGGTAAGGGGAGCGTGATCTCCCTGGGTCCTACTGAAGTCGACAACAATCTCTTTTTAATGGTCAGATACAAGTTGTTTGCAAGTGCAACCAGTTTGTTAGTGCACTTTGTCTCTGTATGCTGCCTCGTTCTGATAAGGCTGACCTTTTGTCAGTGTACTTGATAATGTGGTTCAAGCCCTGTTTGGTTGCATAATCGTGGGTCAGCAGTGTAAACAGCAGAGGAATAAGCAAGCACCCTGAGGGACCCCTAATCTCAGTGTGATAGTCTTCGAGGTCCTGGACTGCTGGAGGTCTCCCTGTCAGGAAGCTGAGAATCCAATTGCAGAGGGAGATGCTTAGTCCCAGCATGCCCGAATTTCTTATCAGGTAATGGGGTATGATCGTGCTTATTGTGAAGCTTTGAGAGCTGTTTGGAAAAGATTTATATAGCCATATAACCATTTACGGAGCGAATACAGGCCATGTCGGCCTTTAGAGTCCGCACAGGTTCACTAGACAACTCCATTAGCTCAAACCTCCCGCTCACCGCCAATTACTCTCCAACCCCCTCACCTCGATGTACACATCCAACCTTCTCTTAAATGACAGAAGGGACCCTGACGCAACTATCTCAGTCAGAAGTTCATTCCATTCTGCCACCACTCACTTAGTGAAAAAGCCGCCTCTAATATTTCTCCTAAAGTGTTGCCCCCTTACCCTTAACTCATGGTCTCTTGTTCCAACCTCCCCTGCCCTCAGGGGAAAGAGTCTGTTTATGTCTAGTCTATCTATTCCTTTCATAATTTTAAATACCTCTATCAAGTCCCCTCTCAGTCGTCTACGTTCCAATGAATAAAGTCCCAGGCTCCTTAATCTCTCCCTGTAATCCAGATACAAGACAACATCCTTGTAAACCTTCTCTACACCCTCTCCACCTTATCTATATCCTTTCTATAATTCGGAGACTAGAACTGAGCACAGTGCTCCAAACCTGGCCTCACCAATGCAGCATCACCTCCCAGCTCCTATACTCTATACTATGATTTATGGAGGCCAGCATACCATATGCCTTCTTAACCACCCTGTCTACATGGGAATCCACCTTCAGTGAACTCTGTACCATAACCCCAGGTCCCTTTGCTCCTTTGTGTGCCTCAATGCCATCCCCTTAATTGTATATGTCCTATTCTGGTTATTTTTACTGAAATGCAACACCTCACACTTGTCTACATTGAATTCCGTCCGCAATCTTTCAGCCCACTCTTGCAAGCAAGCCAAATCCTTCTGTAATCCAAGAAAATTTACTTCACTATCCACCACTCCCCCTATTTTCGTATCATCCACATATTTGCTTACCCAGTTAACCATACCCTCCTCTAAATCATCAATATAAATGATAAATAACGAGGGACCTAGCATCGATCCCTGAGGCACCCCGCTCGTCACAGGCTTCCATCCTGACATACAGTTGTCCACCATGACTCTCTGCTGTCTATCTCCCAGCCACCTCTGAACCCATGTCACAATCTCTACTAATTCCTAGTGACTGCACCTTATTAACCTTCCATGCGGAACCTTATCAAAAGCTTACTAAAATCCAAATAGATCACACCCACTGCTCTACCTTCATCCACCTTTTTTGTCATTTCCTCAAAAAACTCTAAGGTTCGTCAAACATGACTTTCCTTTTACAAACCCATGCTGGGTGCCCCTAATCAATCTCTGCCCATCCAGATATGCGTGTGCACTATCTCGAAGAATACCCTCCATAACCTTCCCCACCACCGAAGTCAAACTTACTGGCCGATAATTACTTGGCCTACACCTACTGTCTTTTTTGAACAATGGAACAACATTTGCAATCCTCCAATCCTGTGTGGTGCCACCCCTCCTCCAGTGATCTTTGAAAAATCACTGTCAGTGCCCCCGCTGTTTGTTCCCTGACCTCCCTTAAAGTACTGGGGAAAAATCCCATCACGACCAGGAGCCTTATCGACCTTAATTGACCCTAGATGCTCCAAAACTCTCACTTTACTAATCCCTATCCTTTCCATAACTAAGCCCTTTGCCTCTCTTATCTCGTATTGCCCAATGTCCCTTTCCCTCGTGAATACAGACGAGAAAAAATAGTTCAATATTTCTCCATCTCCTTAACCCTCCTTTTACTGTTCACATATCCCTTAGGATTCACCTTCGCCTTATTAGCTATGGACTCCTCATACCTTCTTTTTGCCTTTCTAATTTCCCTCTTAAGGTTTTTCTTGCAATCTAAATCTAAATCCCTTGTTTTTTTATATTTGGTATCAGCCTCCCTCTTATCCTGAACCAACTTCTTAATTTCACCACTAAACCACAGCTCCCTCGAACCTTTAGTCTTCCTCTTCGGCCTGACTGGAACATAAAAATCCTGTACTCTCAAAACCTTACCCCTAAATGCCCCCCAAATTTCCTCTACATCCTTTCCGACAAAAAGATCAGCCCACACAACTCTCTAAAAATCCCTTCTCATTTCTCCAAATCTGGCCTTCCCCCCCCCACTCGAAGACCTTCAACCTCGGACCCGACCTATCCCTTTCCATCATTAAGCTAAAGCTAATGGACCCATGATCACTGGATCTGAAGTTCTCTCCAGTGCTTACCTCCGTTAACTGCTCCATTGCATTCCCAAACAACAGATTTAAAACCACTCCCCCCCCAGTTGGCATCTCAACATATCGCAAAAAGCAATCCTGAACACAATGGATAAATACTAAGTCATCCTGCCCTTTTACTGACTGCGTTTCCCAATCTATGTTTGGAAAATTGAAATCCTCAACCAACACCACCCTATTTCTCCTGCACATCTCACCTATTTCCTTGCACATTTGCTCTTCTAGTTCCCTTTCCCCATTTGGAGGCCTATACCCCCATAATAGTAACCTCACCCTTCTTATTTTTCAGCTCTACCCACACTGCCTCCCTTGACGAGCCCTACAACCTACCTTGCCTCAACACTGCTGTAATATCCTCCCTGGCAAGTAATGCCACACCTCCCCCTCTTAATCCACCAACTCTGTCACATCTAAAGCAGCAAAATCCTGGAACATTCAACTGCCAGCCACAACAACCTTCCTTCAACCACGTCTCGCTAATGGTCACAGCATCATAATGCCACAAATCAATCCACACCTTTAGCTCATTCAGCTTCCTTACTACGCTCCTCACATTAAAATAAATACATCTCAGGGATCTCCTACATCTTAACTTCTGCATATCCTCCTCTCTTGAATTCTCACAATTTTCACTACAACATTTTTTTATTACTTCCTGCTTTTCCTCCCTCAAAATATTCAAAGTTGTCTTTTAGCCTACTAACCCTCACCCTGCTGTCCTGCCTAATTTGAAATCCTGTCCCCAACCATACCAATTTAAACCCCTCTGACAGCCCTAGCAAATGTCCCCACCAGAAGACTGGTCCCTTTGGGATTAAAATGTAACCCATTACGGTATAGGTCCCATCTTCCCCAAAAAAGGTCCCAGTGGTCCAAGAACTTGGAAACCCTGTCTGTTACTCCACCCCTTAAGCCACCCGTTTAACCTCCACCTAATTCTATTTCTGCCTTCACTGTCACGTGTCACAGGAAACAATCCAGAGATTACGCCCTTAGTGATCCTTTTAAGCTCCCTACCCAACTCCCTATATTCATTCTGCAGGACCACTTCCTTCTTCCTTCCAACATCATTGGTACCAACATGTACCTCAACCTCAGGTTCCTCACCTTCCCCTTTTAGGATGTTCTGAATGTGCATAGTCACATCCCGGACCCTGGCACCAGGGAGGCAAACCACCATCCGGTTTTCCTTATTGCATCCACAAAAACCTCTGTCTGTCCTCCTAACCATTGAATCCCCTATAACTATCACCCTTTTCCTTTTATCCCTACCTTTCTGGGTCACAGAGGTTGACACTACACCTCTGCCCACCATAGTCTGATTATCCCCCTCCTCAGTACTCAAGGTGGAGTACCGATTTCTGAAGATTACAGACTCTGGTGCTTGCTCATGAACCTGACCCCTCCCTTTCCTCCTCCACGGTAACCCACTGCCCCATCTCCCGTGGCCCCTGTGCGACCACTTGCCTGTAGCTCTTGTCTACGATAGCCTCATTCTGAGGGCATCTTGAGGGACGTTTGCTCAAAATCAATGTTCCACGTGTTCCTGGTGAACAATACTTGATTGAGGACTCACTCCTGATACCTCCACTTATTATTTTATTAGTATGATGCAAAACTTGAGGTGACTTCTCATTTTAAACCAGAGTCCTAGAGAAACTTCTACAATTCAGTTTTAATAATTTTACAAATTGGAGTCAAATTGAAGCTAACTTGATCCAAGAGTAAAAATGCCCATTTAAAATGGAGATGATTCTGAGTCTAGCTGGTGTAAGTTTGTGGATGTCACTTCCCAGCAAGCTACTGGGGAATTGGAGCAAGATTAGACTGTGGCATCGGACTTGAATGGAATGGAAACCTTTATCACTCAGCAAGTTTCAGACTTGCCAACGTGAAAATGTCTGAATATCAGCCAGTTGTAATTACTGTGCGATTCAATGATTTGATAACATTTCACACTAGTTGGCAAGACCACTACATAAACAGTAAACCAGACGTAAGGGAAATTTGGTTGTTTGTTGCAGTATTGCAGTGAATGCTACTGATAAATCCTTAAGTCAATGAGGGAGAAATAATTGGAAGGAACTATTGATGGAATTGAAGAGGTGAAGGTATGTGGAATATAGACATGTATCTGAGCTGAATGGTCTCGGTGCTGTACATTTGATGCAGTGTGATCTTTAACATTACAAGATGTTTGGGTATTTACCAGTTGTTTCATCCTGTTTCCATATCCTCCCCTTTGAAAGCTCATTTTAAACATTGATACGCTGTTGTGTCTGGAAAACTAAACGAAAACCACTCTGGGTGAAGGGAATGTGATTTTGATGACCTTTCGTATGTCAAACTGGCACAATAGTTTGTACTGGACCTGATGTGAAGCACTGTGGAGGATTTAATATCATTTCTGGTCACATTGGAGTTCTGATTTTCAGTTGAACAATTTTTTTTTAATTTATCTTGCAGACAGTGGACCAAGAGAATGGAGACAAAGGAGCAGAAATCGGCACTGGATCTGTTGCTGTAGGAGCCTGGATTTTTTAAAGATCTATATTCTCTTGGGGTGGATCTTCAGGGATTATTTTGGGCTCCATCAAGGCTAATATGTGCATGCTGTCTGTCGTATGACATGGTGCTTGCTCAACCAGTTATTTGTTTATTCATGTGCTGTTCCAGATGTTGGTCCGAGAATGGTTTTAGAAATTGCTTCCAGTGCATTTGCATCACTGAAGCTAATTCAGGACTTGGCCTCACCAATGGCTACATGGGTCCATGGATGAATGACAATATTTTGCAATAGGCTATGCCAGTTACCGTGAAGTGCAATAGCAGTCATCCATTGATGTCTGGTGATGCATATGGAGCAGACCCGGTGCAATGAACTTTAAATGCTGAAAATCTGCAATAAAAATAGTAACTGCTAGATAGGCAACATGTTGGGCAGCATCAGTGAAAAGAGAAACTGTTAATGTGTCAATGCTATCCCTGCCTCTATTTATAATCTCATTTCTGCCAAAAGCTGGGGACACCATTTCAAATCCCACCTCGATAGCTGGCGAATTTAAATGCCATTAACTAAATTTGCCGTCAGGAAAGAGATGTGTACCACCAGAATCTGGAAGAGCTGCTGTCGCTTCAGCGTCAAACTCCTAAGCAACAGGCTCAATCAGAGATTCATTACTTTGGATGTTGTTCATTAATGAATTTTTTTTTCCTGTATTTGCAGTCAATTTGTTGACATTGATTTCTTTGTTTACTTTTCTCCTTTGTTTATGAATATTTCTTGAGTATAATGTTTTGCACTCCTGATGAGTAGAAATTCTGCCTGGCCTGCAGGAAAAAGAATCTCGGGATTGTAATATGTAATCTCCCAATTAAATGAATTTTGCACAGTTTATTAGGTATTAATAACTACTTGTTTATGAAGGGAATCTGCATTGCTATCCCCTCTGGTCTATGTGACTTCAGAAATAAAACAAATGGTTAATTCTTAACTGCCCTACAAAACAGCCCAACAGAATGGGAGGAGCAGTATTTAGCTTCGGCAGCAACATTCATGAATGATTTTTTTTTTAAATCACACTTTGTGATATGATTCAGTAAATATTAATTTGCAAATGATGTAGAGAGACGACACTTCTTGCAGAGAACCATTGCATGAAAGTCAAATGGATGGCTGATGGCCCCACGCTTTCTCTGCCGGTGCTGCCTGACCCATTAAGAATTTAGCGCATTTTATCTCAAGCTTTTTCTGTGTGAAGTATACGCTTTTGAATATTGTTCGTCACCCATTCAAATTTTAGAGCCGTGGAGGGCTAGGTGTGAGATATTTGATAGTGCTTGGAGAGATGAGCAGGACCTCATTGTAGTACTAGTAAATACAATTGCGGAATATCATTCAGCTCAGGCCATCGTGTAAACAAATCTCCCCTCCATTGACTGCCTCCACTGCTTGGAGAGATGAGCAGGACCTCATTGTAGTACTAGTAAATAAAATTGCGGAATATCATTCAGCTCAGGCCATCGTGTAAACAAATCTCCCCTCCATTGACTGCCTCCACTGCTGGCTGCCTCAGGAAAGCAGACCACACATTGAGATGCATTCCACACTCCTCTCCCCCCTCACCCTCCACCTCATTTGGGCAGAAGCAAGAGTGTGAAAACTCTTGAGGACCGTTTCTTCCCCACTTGTTATCAGACTCTTGAGCGAACAAAGTAAGTAAAAGGGATGCTGCTCTTGCTCTATATTAACTGAACTTGTGATCTGTTGTATTTGAGGATGGGGTGATTTGCCTGGTCAACACACAAGTAATCTTGGTTAATGTGGTGAAGATGCATTTGAAAGGCAGCACCTGACGACTGGGGTTCCCTCTGCAGCATTGGAGTGTCATTCGCAATTGCTTTCCTTTCTTGGGAGAGCTTTTATCTGTTACCAACTTGGTTTCTAGATAACTCCCTCTCTCCACTGCCTTATTTGCATGAATGAAAATGAAATCTAACCTTCTGATTTCATCTCTCCATCTGTTGTGATATTTTGAAAATATGCAAGATAGAAGAGAAGAGGGAACAAGAAACTAATTGATAAGTTAATGGCATGCTTGTAGACAAATTATTTATAGTTTAGTGGTTGGTAACATATGTTTTTTTTTTCTTTCAGTTAGAGGAACAAGCTGAACCAAAGAATGAAGTCGTGGAAAATGAAACTGAAGCTGAAAAAACAATGGTGATTTGTTTTACTTGCACATATCAAGTCCAGAACAGGCCATTCAGACCTTTGTTGTTTTGTGGTTGATCCTTGGACAAGGATGCGGAGCAAGACCTTCTGGGAAATTGCTGGGATGAGCAGGTGGATTGGTGTAGTGTCTTGAATTACTGGTCTTTTTCTTCAGACACATCATCATGTGTTTATTTAATTTAATAATTAAATTCAGAGGGGAAGGCTTTGGCGAATAGGGCTTCAGGTGGTGATGCAGGAGTTGAAGTAAGGGCCAGCTATTTGAGGAACAAAGAGTTTCAGCAGGTAGGCACGCAGGTAAGGAGTGTTTTATGAATCATTTTTTTCCTCTTGTCATAGTCAATGGGAATGGTATCCAGGGCAGGGGAAAGCTCCTTTTGCAGAATGTGGGTCAACAGCGAAGCCAGCAGTATGTCTGACAACTTCATCTGAGAGAAGTGCATCCAGATGCAGCTCCTGACAAACCAAGTTAAGGAAGTAGAGCTGGAGTTGACTGGGGATTGCCTTGCCCAGTGTTGATGGCTGTAAGATCAGCTGCCTGTGCCTGAAGTTGGCTCTTCTCTTGATACAGTGCTCAGGCAGGAAGGTTTGATAGTGAAGTGAAATTTGTCTAATATTGCTGCTGACAGATTGATTTTCCAGGGGAAGATTGCTTTTGCAAGGTGTGGGGGGAGGGGGGTCTTTTGCATTCCCCTATGTCCTCTACCGGCATCACCTACGGCTTCTAGAACGCTTCCACCAGCGTTGTCTCCACTCCATCCTCAACATTCATTGGAGCGACTTCATCCCTAACATCGAAGTACTCAAGATGGCAGAGGCCGACAGCATCGAATCCACGCTGTTGAAGATCCAACTGCGCTGGGTGGGTCACGTCTCTAGAATGGAGGACCATAGCCTTCCCAAGATCGTATTATATGGCGAGCTCTCCACTGGCCACCGTGACAGAGGTGCACCAAAGAAGAGGTACAAGGACTGCCTAAAGAAATCTCTTAGTGCCTGCCACATTGACCACCACCAGTGGGCTGATATCGCCTCAAACCATGCATCTTGGCGCCTCACAGTTCGGCGGGCAGCAACCTCCTTTGAAGAAGACCGCAGAGCCCACCTCACTGACAAAAGACAAAGGAGGAAAAACCCAACATCCAACCCCAACCAACCAATTTTCCCTTGCAACCGCTGCAACCGTGTCTGCCTGTCCCGCATCGGACTTGTCAGCCACAAACGAGCCTGCAGCTGACGTGGTCATTTTACCCCTCCGTAAATCTTGGTCCGCGAAGCCAAGCCAAAGAAAAGAATGTAGGTTCAATATCTCGAGGTGATAGTGACACTCTGAGTACTTAGCTGCCAAGTCATCCAAGATTGAGTTCTTGAAGTCTGAAGGATTTGAACTTTGTCCTCTGATGAGCAGAAAAGCAAATTAACACTATGCCCTTGAGCTGAATCAAAGCTTCACTGTTCCCTAGCATGTGGGTATCGAGTGACGACAACTCGGAAGCCGACAACGCAACATTGTGGTTTAGAACAGTCTTAAAACTTTAGATCATGGTAATGGTCCATAAAAGAGCCCCATGCCTTTGAAAAATTAGTATTTGAATCTTTAATGGCATACCTATTTTTTTTCTAAGCATAATATCATTTAAACATTGTATGTGTGAAGATGGAGTGCTATCTTTCCATTAGATCAATATTGAACGTCTGAAGTAAAAGATAAAATTTGACTTTGAGATAAAGTTATTACGAGATAACAACCCTTTAATTTTTTTGGGGGGGGGACTAAAGGAACGTTGTTAGCACTACAAAGGAACAGCAATAGAAAATTCACCAGACAATGGTACATACAAAATAATAGTTTTTATTAAACTATCAATAACATAACATTTCTTATCTCTAAACTTAATTCTAAATTTAACCCCACTATGCACAAATGTAAAATGTATGTATGTGTGCAATTAAAAACGTATTCTGAAAAGTCGATTTTAAAAATTTCAGCATCATTTTAGTTTTGATTGAATTCTCTGTTCATAAATAATTACAAAGCACTTTTAAACATCATATCTTCACACCTCTTTACTCAATTCTTTTGATGAGGTGTCTTAAATTGAAGTGACCATCAATATACCTTCTGTAAAAAGGAGAATACAATTCCTGTCTTCTCAGGATCAAACTTCTTTTTCTGAAGATTTTGGAATCTCTTTTCCACACGAAGAAACTGCCCTCTTTTCAAAGAGACATTGAATGTGGCTATTTTCTTCCATGATGAATTCACAAACCAGACAAGGATTAAAAGAAGTGGCCATACAAAAATGAAAAATGGACTCAGTAGAATTCCATCGTCTTTTCCAAAGAAACAGCAAAGTGGACCTTATTTCAAAAGTCACATTCTGTGTTCCCCTTTTCCCAGGAATAACATACAACAGCACCTATTCTGATTACTGTAATCCAACCCTGTCTTTCACAAGGTTCCAACCTGTGTGTGGCACAGGGTTTTGACTTCTTTACTTTCCAAGCTGAAATTAATCAAAAATGTCTGATTTTGATTATATATTTCTCCAGCTACATCATCAATGAAGTCAGTCCCAATTCTTGGAAACTGCATGACTCAGTTTTATTTCTACCAAAATTCTGTTCCTTTTTCAAAACCATTTCAAATCCACAGCAACCTCTGACCTTATCTCTGTTCAAAAGGCTTAAGTGGCCTTGTTTAAAAGCAGATAGCTTCCTCTGCAGTTTTTATTGAGTACCTGGATACTTCAGTTTTAATAAAAAGAACACTCCATTGTTCTTGAATAATTAAGAACCACTTCAGATCACTTCACTTCAGATCCATTAGCCCAGTCTTTCCAAGACGCTGTGTCTCAGAGAATGAACTCTCTTCTGAGTACAATGGTTCTCTGTAAATGTGCTGTGACCCTGTACTAGCCCACAACTAACTTGCGTAGGATTCATATACAATATTTTAACTAACTTATTAAACATTTTTATAACAAATATAACTTAACCTAAATATTACATAACAAAGTCAATAAAACATCATCAGATATTCCAAACAGTGCAATTAAAGGCAAGGTTCCAATTTAACCTTAAGAATCACCAATAGTGTGTGAAAAATCTTTCCAAATTTTTTTATAGACTAGGACAAATCCAAAACATGTGTGCGGGGAAGCCTCCGTAATTTTACATTTGTCATTTAGAGGATTTATATCAATAAAAATTAGCTAATTTTGCCTTAGATAAATGTACTCTACGGACCACTTTAATTTTCAATAAACAATGTCATGTTTAAGGGACGTAGTATTAATCAAATTGCAAATGGAATCCCAAACCTCATCAGAAAATGGAAGATTCAATTTCTGTTCCAAATCGCTTTTGATCTTAACAAATGAGGCTGATATTGAATCAAGTAAATTATTATAAATAAGAGATATTAAACCTCTATGTGAAAGTTGAAAATCCAGAAATAAATTAAGAATATTAGCCTCAGGAATTTGTGGAAAATCAGGAATATGAGATTGAGCAAAATGTCTAACTTATAAATACAGGTATCTAAAAATAATTTGTATTTTGTAAGTTAAATTTTGCCAATTGTTCAAAAGAAGCAAAACTATTAAGAATAAAAAGGTATTTGAAACATTTAATGCCCAATCTATGCCAATCATTAAAAACTGTGTCCTGCAAAGAAGGTTTTAAAAAAAAAGTTGATTCGATATAATGGGACTCGCAAGGGAAAAATTCCGAAATCCAAAAAAACCTTCTAAATTCTGCCAATATTCTGAGTATGTTTAATTATCGCATTATTGATTAGTTTACATAAAGAGGAAGATAAGCAGGAACCTAAAATTGCCAACAAAGAAATATTCTCTAAAATTCAATTCCATTTCTATCCATGAGGCGGACAACCAAATTATCAAAATGTAACAAAAGAATGAACTTGCGTATAGTGACCGGCCAATAGTACAATCTAAAATTGGGAAAGGCCAGTCCACAATTCTTTTAGCTCCTTGAAAATTAGCTATATTTAAGTGGGGATGTTTCCTTGGCCATATATAAGAAGATATAAATTAATCAAGTGAGTCAAAAAGAGATTTAGGAATAAAAATGGCATAGATTGAAAAAGGTACAAAAATTTAGGTAAGATGTTCATTTTAATAGAATTAATACGACCAATCATCAAGATTGATAATGGTAACCATCTCAATAATGATAATTTAACCTGTCTGAATAAAGTGGAAACATTTTCCTTAAGATGTTTGTAGCTCCTAGTGATTGTAATACCAAGATGGGTAAATTGGTTTTCCACAATCTTAAAAGGAAAATTAGAACCATTCAGAGGTAAAAGTTCACTTTTATGTAGATTCAACTTGTACCCAACAAAGAAATATTCTCTGTAAAATTCAATTCCATTTCTATCTATGAGGGTGGACAACCAAATTATCAAAATGTAGCGAAAGAATTAACTTGCGTATAATGACCGCCCAATAGTACAATCTAAAATTGAGAAAGGCCAGTCCACAATTCATTTTACAACTGACTATTAGAAAAAAAGAGCTAATATACTAGACAAGGAAATCTCTGGATTAGAAACAAAAAGCAACCGATCATCTGCCTATAAAGAAACCTTGAGCTCTTTATATAAAAGACTGATTTTTTAAAGCCTTTTCAAAAAATTTCTTATCGTGGTTTCATTCCCTTACAATAAACTCATACCTTGTTGTCTTAAAACTGCCTTTATTAGAAGTTGATGCAGCAATTTTAAGGGTCCTAGCAGAGGTATTTAAAACTTAGCCACAGGAGAGGTGTCGGATAGTTGGAGAATATCTAATGTTTCATTGTTTAAGAAAGTCTCTAAGAATAATCTGGGGATTATTGGTGAGTCTATAAATCAGTAAATCATTTGGAAGGTATCCTACATTTGACTTTTGTTTCCTACGCCAACCCCCCCCCCCCCCCCCGACCCCAAAGCCCCATGTCTCCTTTCCTGTAGCTCTGTCTATCCTTTTCCCTCTGTCACCTTTACCCCAGCTCTGCAATCACAAAGCCAACCCCCCCCCCCCCCCCCCCCAATAATCAATTCTCATCTTTCCTTTCTCCTAGGCTCTTCTCAATATCTAATTATCACCTTTTGTCTGTAGGTCTGTACTCTTCCCCCTGCCATTTCTTTTATTCAGGTGCTGCCTGCTTTTTCTGTACCTTGAAGGGCTCAGGCCCGAAACATTGATAATCCATCTTTACCTCCTCTGGATGCTGTGAGACCTGTTGAGTTCTTCCAGCATTTGAGTTTTTAACTATAATCAGTGTCTGCAGACTTTTGTATTTCACTGATTAGGGATAATCAACATGTCTAACCATTCTTGTAGTTTTTTTTTCCAAAGAGATTACCAGGACAGTTGATGAAGGAAAGGTAGAAGTTGTTGTCAACATGGAAAGGATTAGACATTGTCTTTGTGAGCGAAGGTGGAAATTGTTAGTGGAGGATGGCCTCTGACTTGAGGCCTGTGAGTGGTGGTCTGCCTCCGGGATCAGTGTTGGGTCCACTGTTGTTTGTTATCTATTTCAGATTTATTGTCAGAGTACATACATGACATCATATTCAACCTTGAGGTTCCTTTTTCCTGCAGGAGCGGCAGAATTACCACTAATTGGCAGTGCAAAAACTAAAACTCCGCACAGCGAAAACATTTAAACAAATAAAAGATCTGTAAACAGATAACGAATGTCAACAAAATGTGCAGTTATAGAGAGAACAAAAAAAAGTGCACAAGTAAGAGTCCTTAAATAAGTCTCTGAGTTTGTCATTGAAGAGTCTGACCGGTGGAGGGGTAGCAGCTGTTCCTGAACCTAATGGTGCAAGTCTTGTGGCACCGATACCTCTTTCCTGATTCCAGCACCAAGAAGCGAGCATGTGTTAGGTGGTGAGGGTCTTTGATTGCTACTCCCCTCTGACAAATGTGTTCCCTGTGGATATACTCAATAGTGGGGAGGATTTTGCCTGCGATGTCCTGGGCTGTGTCCACTACCTTTTGAAGGGATTTAGACTTAGGGGTATTGGTGTCCCCATACTAGACTGTGATACAGTCAGTCAGCACATTTTCTACCACGCCTTTAGAAATTTACCAGAGTTTCTGGTGTCATACCAAGCCACTGCAAACTCCTGAGGAGTAGAGGTGCTGATGATGTACTTTCTTCACAATGTCGTGGGTGTGAAGGGTCCAAGAAAAATCCTCCAAGATAGTGACGCCCAAGAACCTAAATTTGGTCACCCTTTCCATCTCTGATTCCGCCCCCCCAATGATCAATGAATTGTATACCTCTGGCTTTCGTGTCCTAAAGTCAACAATCAGCTCAGTTTTGGTGACATTGAGTGCAAGGTTGTTGTTGGTGGACCATTCGGCCATGTTTTCGATCTCCATTCTGTGTGCTGTGCTGACTCGTTCCCTTCCTTTATACAACACAATACTGTGGTATAATCAGCAAATTATATGGAGAATGTGGTAAATTCAAGGGATAAATTTGCAGATGACAAAGTTTTGGGGTGTTGTGCACAGCCTGAAAGACTTTGAAAGCTTGCAGCAGGATCTGGGACCTGTCATATTGTTTGCTGATTGTGAAGCACCTGATGTTTAATTAAAAAACACTTTAGCAATGCCAATCAATACCTTGTATGCCTGTGGTATTGTAATTCTGAAAACATTAAAAGATGCTGCTTTATTTTTAAGGTGAAAGATACCATCCCAAGTGTGGTTGTGGAGACTACTGCTGAAAATACCAATGGTTCTCTGTCTGATGCCGTCCCCACAGAGGAGAGTGAAATGCCTCCTGGATTTCAGTTTAAGGTGGGTGAGAAGTTGTGATTTAACAAATGTATTGATTTGTCAGAATCTGGTCATTGCAGGTATGCCCAGTATTATTTGCCCATACCTAATTGGCTTTAAGGTGGTGGTGAGCCACTGAACTGATGAAGGTATTCCTACGATGCTATTGGAGAGGGAGTTCATTGTTAATACCCAGCAATTGAAGAAATGCCCATGTATTTCCAGGTAAGGATAATGCGCAAGGGGAATGTGAGGTGCTCCCATGCCCCAGTGGTTCTCTGGTCAGAAGTTGAGTTTGACGGGTGTAATTGGAGTAATCTAGTGAATAACTAGTACCAGTGCAGAAGGAAATTGCTTGCCTCTGATCTGAGCATTATCCAAGTTTTATCCCAACCAAGTCTAATTCATTGAGGATTTGTAAATGGAATTGAACATTACAATATTGAGTGAATATGCACTTCTGATCATGTAGAATAATCAATGAAGTGGATGAAGATGGTTGGACCCATCATTATTCTGAGAAACTGGTAAACGCCAGCCAATAATCACAGCCACCTTTTTTGTGTTGAGAGATGCCTCCACCCATTAAAATGTTACTTCCCTTGATGCCCAATGTGTAAGGGGATGCTTTTCCTCATCCAAGCATCCTTGATATCACGTGGCCAATTATCTTGATGTCATAAGCCATCAATCTAGCCTTGGCCTGCAGAATTCAATTCCTTGGTACATTTTCACAGCAAACTTGTGTTTGAAGCAGATTGGTTTTGGTGAAACCCAAATTGGGATCAGAGGACAGGTTATTGGAGAGCAAGTGCTAATGCCACTGTACTGGAAGAGATGGTTTGAATCTTGTCTACAATAGTTCCATCGTAGAGCTGGGATGTTTGGTTCCATTTTATTTTCACCCAATGCAGCCAGCCATTTCTTGCTGTGTAGAATGAATAGGTTGAAGACTGGGAAGGAAGCAAAGAACAGTTTTGCTTCCTGAAAAAAAATTTGGCAGTTACGATAGAAAACTTCAAGCTGAACACAAAAATAATTTCACATTTGCTACATCACATGGAAAGTTGATGGAGAAACATTAAATTAACTTTTATTGAATTTAACATGTTTAATCGAATAATGATTCTGACACATTGGATTAGTTCAACTGACCTAAAAAATGTTTTGCTGCTGATTTTCATTTGTACTCAGCATCTGATGCCTTTTGTGCCAGTGTCCAACAATAGTTGGCCAGCATGGATGTATTTCAGTTGCCCTGATAGCGCTTTACCATGGTTTCAATGACCTGGTGAAGACTTTAACCATGTTTATCACTGACTACACCAAGATCAGCAGGGAAGAAATCCCAAGTGCAAATGCAGAAAATGAATTTACAATTTTCACTGCACTTCATGGTTTTGTATGCCTGAAGTAGACTTGGTCACAAAAATAGGTTGTATCCAAATAAAGGTGATTTTCATGATCAGAGCAACCCAAAATCCATAAAATAAACCAAAAGTGTTCAGGAAGAAAAATCTTCGTTGTCCAATGTTACTGGGACTGACTGAATGTGTTCACAAATACTGAAGTGTAATCCTCAGCATCCACACAACTGGGCTCTTCTTTCAGCCTTATCCTCCCAACTGTCTCCCACCATTGAATAGATGTGATAGAGCTGCATGGCATTACATTGGTTAGTTTGTGTGAAGCTTCAGGATGACTTCTTGTACTAAACATACTACTTACTTGGGTGTAAATTGGGCGGCACGGACTCGTAGGCCGGAATGGCCTGTTAATGTGCTGTATGTCTAACTCTAAAATTTAAGTTTGAATTCTTACAACATGTTCTTCCTCACTCCCTGATGAACAAGTTCATTTCCTTTGATTTTAGCATCTGATTATTATATAAATTGACATCAAACTCTCTGTCATGAATTGACAATGTGGAGATAAAACTCTCCTATTTATTCTTGTGACAGGTTCGAACTCTACATGATTACAATGCCACAGATGTTGATGAACTGAACCTTAAAACAGGCGACGTTGTTTTAGTTGTAACCTATGAGAACCCTGAAGAGCAGGTGAGCTGTGTTGCACTTTTCAGTGGTTCTATCCACAATATCAAATAAATGTAGATGCTCTAAAATGAGAAGGTGGTGGGTAAGGACTTCGAGGCATCCTTTTCATTCCAGACATCTCTCAGCCAGTGGTAACCTCGTGAGACGTCCTGATATGAAAATATTTCAACAAATTGACCCAATGGAATCCTGTATACACCAATGTGATGACTGGTTGAGGCATGAATATTGACTGCACAAAGGGTAGAGGAGAAAACTTCCATGCTCTTCTTGGAGCATGAAAAAATATGGTCATATTTTGCATCTAAGTGGAGAGTTGAGAGTCTCCCTGATCTAAAATGCAACACTCTTTAGCAGTGTAATATCCTGGAGATTAAAACTGAGCTTTATGCTTGGCTCTTTGGTACCATGTTTTGAAGAACTTTTGGGAAGATGATCTTGAATTCAGGGCCCAGATTTGTCACTCAGCTAATCACTTGTCAATGAGACATCTGATCGTGATCATATTGCACAATGAGCTGGTCAAACAGAGCAAATGAATTGTTTCCTACTTTACAAAGCACTTTAGGTTATACAGTAAAATCCCTGTTATCCAGAATTCAAGCAACCAGCAAAAAAATGTGGAAAATAAATCGGTGAGAAAAATAAAGTATAAAATTGGTGCCCCTTGTGGTTAGTTAGCCAATCACACAACCTCAAGCAACTGTTAAATTCACTTATCTGCCACCCACCCATCTGCACAGGTACCAGATACTGGGGATTTTACTGTAAATGTCCAGAGATTGGCAAAGGTACTACATAAACGTATACTTGCAATGCTTTTCAGTGATTTCTTCACCTTGTGCCCCCATCTTCTGTTCATAAAAGTTGACTGCAGCTTCAACCACTTCAGTTGCAATTGCTTTCTTTGCAGGATGAAGGCTGGTTAATGGGCATAAAGGAACTTGACTGGATCCAGAAGAAAGATCTGAAGTCCTCCATGCGTGTTTTCCCAGAAAACTTTACTGAAAGAATTCAATAGTCAGATGTGTTATTGGGAGACCAGTGAAGGTGCTGGAAGCCCTGTGGAAAACCTGCAGCTGAACAATTATTTTCCATACACTCCATGGAGAAATGCAGAAGTTGCCATTGTAAACATAATGTTCTAGGTTTACTGATCCTGGTTACTGTGCTTCAGTCAGTTTGTATTCTCATGAGCATCCTTGCAATGATCAGGTCTATAATTAAACTGGCAACTTATTCTTGATTCACATTGTTGCATGAAGTTCTATTGTGATTTGAGTGTCAAAGAAAGTCATACATATCTAAGCTATTATGGGATGTCAAAGGAGAAAATCAGCCAATTCTTATCAAGTAGCAGACCTTTTTTTTTGACGTTTTGAGCTGTAATAGATCAGGTGTGATCTTTGGGCCACATTATCCTTATGGGCAGTCGTATCTTATAGGAAAGTCGATTTAAAACTGGAACAAGCCAGTGAGGATGGATCTGAGTAGTATTTGGCGGGGGTGGGGTGGGGGGAGAACCAAGCAATA
The DNA here is from genome assembly GCF_036971445.1 of Narcine bancroftii. Lineage (NCBI taxonomy): Eukaryota > Metazoa > Chordata > Chondrichthyes > Torpediniformes > Narcinidae > Narcine > Narcine bancroftii. Next base: position 256,720,540 of record NC_091472.1, read on the forward strand.
TGGTTATTTTACTCGGACTACACTGGATTTCCTCTCTATGGTCCTATCCCCTCTCTGTTCTGGTGAAGCAGCTGATTATGAGAAAGGGGAAGATATTTTCACTGATTTATTGTCTACCAACCTTTTGCAAGAAGCAAGTTTATAAGTACAATGACAGAAAGGATGGATTCTGGTACCAGAGGACTGGAACAAGTTCATGGCTTTCCAAGGTCAATGCAATAGCATTAGGGTGGAGTATTTCATTAATTTGTATTTTAATTGGTGTTGCCTTTGTTCCTCTTTCATTTTATTGCAGAGGTATTTCAATTGTAGACTCCAGTATTAACAGAATGCATCCTTGTGTATGACCACATCTGCTCACCCAAATGTACAATCAATGCCCTCTAGTTAATGAGCATATTCAAACTTGCTTTGATTCTCAACAATTGGAGCTGTCTTGCAGCTACCAAACATACAAACTGAATGATATGCAATCCTTGTATTCAAATTTCTCTCTTCTGATTTCATTCTTCATCCTTTTCCCTTTATCCTTTCTTTTTCTTTCTCTTTAATTCCTAAATGATACGGCCCTAAGAATTTTCTCACTGATCATTAATATGTGTACTTCACTAACTTCCCTCCAATATAAGAGGGGAATCACCAACACTGAGCAACAACAAGAGAACTTGTTCTCTTGCTCACACCTGCGAACAACTTGCTGATTCTCTTCCTTGCATGAAGGGTCATTTACATAGTGCAACTAAAGTAGCAGCTAGCAAGGCTTCAGAGGAACCCCTAGGGGTATGGGGTCAACATGTAGACTCCGCACAGCACCCAAAATCAAGATCAAACCTGGATGACAAGCTAAGAGGCAACAGTGCTACCTGGAGAGGCTGCAGTTTGACTGCATTAACAGTGGAGCATACCAACCCAATCCCATTCTCTGGAATTCTTGTCTACACTTTGTCCCATCCTAGATCGGCTGCTCGACTTACATTCTGTGACCTGCAGACCTGCCTAATTACTGCAAATAGTCTGAGTTAAGATGTTGATCATCTTTTAGTTTTTTTTTTTAATGTTCTCCTAGTTCGTGGTTAACTATGTGGATCTCATGATTAAGCAGTATTTTAATTATTAAATTATCCAACCATTTGTTATTCTTGAGTTGTACAATAGATGGTTCTGTTTAATCCAGCTACCCATATGTATGGTTGTACTTGTTTAACGTGATCCATTGATGCTATCTCTGTGTATATATAATTGTGAGAGTGTGTGTGTGTGTGTGTGTGTGTATATATTTATTATATACGTATATACGTATGTATATACGTATACAAATAAAGTTCTCCAATGGTCTGAACATTAAAATTTATTTCAGAACTCATTGCATTTATTGTTGGATGGTGCCAAAAAATCTTGGTACTGTTGGTGAGTGTTTCATGGAGCCCTTTAGCTTTTTTTTTTAATGAATATTGTACTTGATTGCGAGCAGTCAATGTTCAATGTGGTGTGGCCTTCCAGAGCTCTGGAATAACTGGCAATGCTCTCTGTCAAGTATTTTGAAATGCTCTGTTAATTGTTCAACCACAAAGTAATAAAATGGCCTAGTTGCAATTCTTGTTTGAAGGTCTCTTGGTTCAAATGTCTCCGTTGAACCTCTTTCATAACCTCATCTTGAACTGCTGTACAGTTAGATTTCCTAACACAGAACATTCCATGACAGAACTGGCCCTTCAGCCCTTGATATTGTGTTTACCTATATAAACCTGTTGCACAACGTTTTAACCTTTCCCTGCCATATATTCATAACCCTCTTTTACATCCATGTCTCTAAGAGTCTTTTAAATGTCCCTCTTGTACCTGTCTCCACCATCCACAGCATTGCATTCCTGGCACCACTCTTTATGTATACTTCTCTTTTTAAAAGTAATTATGATAATAATTCCTTAGTCCGTGCAAAGAGAAAGCCGAGCTCAGTCAACCTTGCTTCATGAGATATGTTCATTTACATCCTGGTAAATCTTTGCCCCCTCTAAAGCTTCTACATCCTTCGTGTAGTGAGGTGACTAGAACTGAATGCTATACACCAAGTACAATCTAACCCTAATTTTATAGAGTTGTATCATTACATCACAGCTCTTGAACTCAATTCCTCTAATCATGCAAGCCAGCACACCATATGCCTGCTTAACCACCTTATCAACTTGTGCAGGATCCCCTTGTTCCTTCACATTATTAAGAATACTGCCATTGACCTTGTACTCCACTCTCAAGTTTGACCTTCTAAAGTGTATCACTTCACACTTAATCTGGATTGAACTCCATCTGCCATCTCTAATTCACCTCACTCTGTCTTGTTACCTTTGACAGCCTTCTACACAATGCCTTCAACCTTCATGTCATCTGTGAATTTACTGACCCACTTCAAAGTCCTATGTAAAAATAAAGTGGAGGGGTCCCAGTTCAGATTCTTGACTTGTGTTGCTGACCACCAGTTAGAATATGCTCTGACTTCCTGATCTACTTTACTTGAAGAATATGTATGGATCAGAACACTCCTGTGAAAACCTTTACTCCACGTTAGAGTTTCAATGGGTCACACTTACTGAAGTGCAGTGAGACAGTTTGCAAGCAGTCTAGCGAGTTGACAGTGCAGCAAGTTAAATAGTACAGAAATGCAGAGGGGTACAGAGAAATCAGTGAGTATCAAGCAAAAGCAACAATTTTATTAATAAGTTCCTTTTAGGAGTTAAAAAATATCAGGAAAGAAACTTTAAATCTGGTAACATCCTAAAACCTGTAATGGCTCTTGGGTCAACTAATCCATGTATTTGAAGTTCTAGACTGACTCCACACTTCACTATTGACGTTAACTTTTTTTTCTTTTGGTCAAATTATTAAAGAAGCTAAGAAAATTGAAGATGGTGCTATTGATGTGGTTTGTGGGAACTTGAAAGCTTTTTGGCAAGGTCCTGTGTGGTTGGCTTGTCCAGATCATTTCAGACTGGAATTGGTGCTGGGTTCTTTACATGATGACAACTTAGGAGGACGGAAATATTAGTGTGCAGGCAACATGTAGATGGTGAAGGTTATCTAAGGATGCATCAGGACAGATCAGCTTCAGGAGAATGAGAGAGCATCTCACTGAAACATTTTGAATGTTGAAAGATGTGAACAGAGCAGATGTAGAAATGTTTCCTATGGTAGGACAAGAAGGCACATCTTCAGGATTGAAGGGTGTCCACTTAGAACAGAGACGTGGAGGAATTTCTTCACCCGAAGGGTGGTAAATCTGCGATTTGTTGCCACAGGTGGTGGTGGAGGCCAGATCATTGGGTGTATTTAAGGCAGGATTGATAACCTTTGATGTCCTGGCTAATCAAGAAGTAATGGGGAGAAGGTCAGGTAATGAGTAAATGGTCAGGGCAGACTTGAAGGGCTGAATCGCCTATTTCTGCTCCTGTCTTATGAAAGATGAAGGGGGAGGTTGGTTTGTGCAATGGCTTGAGCTTGCTATTTCTGTGATCTTTGCTAGAGCAGTTCCTGTACCAAGGGGTGATGCTTTCTATACTGCATCTGTAAACAATAAGGGATCTTGGGTACATCAAGTTTCCTTTGCATTGTGAGAAAGCATCCTTGGTGTGTTTTCTTGGTCGATACATCAATGTAATTGGACCAAGACAGGTTGTTAATGATGCATACACCTAAACATTTTGAAGGTCTCCTTCTCTGCACTGTTAATTCTATACAGGGCTGTATGCTTCTCTTGTTGAGGAAGAGGTCATTGTCCTGATACTAGTCCACCATATTTTCCATCTACTTCCTATACTTGGTCATCATTTAAGGCTACAAATGCAGGAGCATTTTTTGAAAAGACGTACAGCACAGTAACTGGCTATTTCACCCCATGACTCTGTACTGCACAATTTACACCCCATTAACCTACAATCCAGGTATGTTTTTAACTGTGGGAGGTAAACAGAGTGCCCCTCCCCCAAAACTCCTTACAGTATAGGATTCGATCCCTGGTCCAGATCTTTGGCGTTTTAAAGGCATTGGGCTAACTGCTACGCCAACTGTTCTGAAATACTGAAGGAACTCAGCTGATCTTGCAGCGTCCATCAGTGGTAAAAATGTATTACTGACGTTTCAGGCCTGAGCCCTTCAAGGTGTAAGCAAAATAGCGGAGGCAGCTAAATAAAGCTGAAGACAGGGCAAGGAGTATAGACCAACAATTAAAAGGTGTTAATTAGAGATGATGAGAAGAAAGGTGAGAATTGGTTTTGGCTCTGAAAGATGACAGAAGGGAAAGGGTGGGAGGGGAAGACGGATAGAGCTGGGGAAAAGATGATTGGGGAAGAAGGTGGAGGAATGGCGGTTTAAAGGAAACCAGAGAAGTCTATATTAATGTCATCTGGTTAGAAGGTGCCCCGACAGAAGTTGTATTGTTCCTCCAATTTGTCGGTGATTTTGGTGTTGAAGTGGGGAAAAAAATACTGGAGAAACAACTCAGCAGGTCAAACGGTGCCAATGTTGGTGAAGAGCTCAAGCCCGAAACGTTGGTTATGTGGCTCCTGGCAGAAGCTGCTGAGTTTCTCTAGCATGTGTGTTTTTTTTCACTTAACCACCAGTGTCAACAGAATCCTGTGTTTTCCTTTGGTGTTGAAGTACATTTTTCTCAATGTTTGAAAATGTGAAATTTCCTGCTCTTGGCATAGTTCAAGGAAAAGCATACGGATTGAAAATGGAAGCTGGGTATGGAGTGTGGGAGAAGGAGGACACAATGAAGAAAGGAGTAAAGGTGGCTGTGAAACTGGTTGTTGACAAAATCTCCCAATTTTGGGTGATCCAGTTCTCCCTTTCAAAAGGCAAGTAAATAAAATCTAAGGGATTTTGAAAGTTCCTTTTATTGTTGTGTAATAACACAAAAATGTGATATACACCATATACCTCAACTTTTTCCTGCCATAGAGTCCCCCAATAATCCGTGTATTTGCCTCCAGTGCTCCTGCAGCCTCAGATGAGCTCCGGATCCAAACTTAAGATATATTCGAGAAACCTTCAGTCCCCTTCTAGAGCTGTCTTGCCCTCAGTATCCTTCTGAATCCCAGTTCAGACATCTAGTTCCCATGACACAGTCTCCAGCAGCCTGGTGCAAATCCTACGACTGCAAGTCGCCAACAGCTCAGAAGATGCAAAACTGGATCTCCTATTAGGGAATGAGAGAGGGCAAGTGACAGAAGTATGTGTAGGGGAACATTTTGGGTCCAGTGATCATAATGCCATTAGTTTCAAGTTAATTATGGAGAAGGATAGGTCTGGGCCTCGGATTGAGATTCTAAATTGGAGAAAGGCCACTTTGGAGGAAATGAAGGATCTAGAATATGTGGATTGGGATAAATTGTTTTCAGAAAGGATGTGTGAGGTAAGTGGAGGACCTTCAGAGGTGAAATTTTGAGAGTGCAGAGTCCGAATGTTCCAGGATAAACAGCAAGGTTTGCAGGTATAAGGAACCTTGATTTCAAGTGATATTGGGGATCGGGTTTGGGAGTGCTGTATAACAAGTATAGGCAGCATGGAGAAAATGAGGTACTTGAAGAGTATAAGATGTCATTTTTAGTTTTTTTACATTTTTTTCTCACTTTTTTATTTGGCTTAACTCTGCAAAAGTATTTAACATGGTTTTACAGATCAAATTATTGTTTCTTTTGTTTATTAGGAATTCTTGACTGAGTTTCAATCATTTTTTTCTTTGTGTGATTACTTGTATACAAATGATTTGTTTTGTGTTTTCTAAAACTCTATGTAAGCTTGAATGTTATACTCAAAATAATTTAAACAGAAAAGAGAAGTATAAAAATGCAAGAAAAATCTCGAGAAAGAAATCGGGAAGACTAAAAGAAGACACGAGGTTGCTTTGGCAGACAATGTGAAGTAAAATCCTAAGGGTTTCTACAGGTATATTAAGATAGTAAGGGACAAAATTGGTCCCCTTGAAGTTCAGAGTGGTCAGCTTTGTATGGAGCCAAAAGAGATGGGGGAAATAATAAATATTATATTTTTCCCATCAATATTCACTCAGAAAACTGGCACAGAGTCGTGGGAAGTAAGGAAAACATACAGTGAGGCCATGGAATCTAGACAGTGACTTTAAAATATTTTTGTTAATTTTAATATAAAAAATGTACAGATAATATAGTTCAATAAAATAATATGGATAATTATAAAGAATGAATAAAACATTAAATGTGACAATAACATACATAAGTTATAAATAATATCCATAATTTGTATTCCAAATATGTAAAATAACAAGTAAGAAAGAAGAGAAAAAAATAGAGGAAAAGAATAAAAAAGGAGAAAAACTACCAACAGTGCTGCCAGATACTATATGTGATTAATATTTAAAAAAAAAATTAAGGTAAAGACAAATTAACATGGATAGATATGTCAGACAATTAAATTACCATAAGATGAAATTATAAAGTAAGAAAGTGAGTCATGAATGACTCCCATAATGTTTGGAATCTTGTAACTCAATTATTAATTGAATAACAAATCTTTTCCATATTCAAACAAGACATTGTGTCACACAACCACTGATCATGAGTAGATGGGGCACCATCCTTCCATTTAAGCAAAATTGATCGCCAAGACAAAAGAGATAGCATGACTGAACCAAAGACCGAGAAGAATCATTCTCTCCCCTTGTGCTGAAGGGTTCGGTATTAAATCTATGTTTAAAAAATATTGACAAAGTATGGAAAACCTCTCTTCAGTATTTTTCTAGTCAAGAACAAGTCCAGAACATTTGAATTAGTGATGCCTCTCTGCTCTTACACCTGTCACAGCGAGAACTCCTATTCAAATAGATATGAGACAATTTAGCTATAGGCGTGTGCTCTGTGTACCACTTAAAATTGTAATAAACAATGGTAAGCACATAACCAACTTAAGAATTGTGTTCTAATCCACAAATTTAAATCCTGTTCCCAAGCATTTTTAATTCTAACTAACAAAAGTCTAATTTAAACATAACACTTTCTCAAATAATAGATATTAAACCTTGACAATAAGGCGTTAAACTAAAAAAAAATTTATTCAGACTCAAATCAGAGAGTTGTGATTAAAGAAAATGCCGAACTTGTCAATATCTTTTAAAAAAAAATTTGAGCAGGTTAAATTTAACAGAAAGGTGCTCAAATGATGCAGAACTTTGAATCCCCCTCCATCATGTAAAGAAGGTTGAAAAAAGTGATTGGATGTTCATAGGGCTTGAAAGAGAGAAATTATGAAATGCAAAATGTTTTCTGAACTGTGTCAAAATTCTCATAGAATGTTCAACAATTGGATTATCTATTAACTTAGTTGAAAATGGAAGTAAAAAGCCAAGAAGTGCTAAATTAGACAAATTTTGGAGGATTCAACTCCATTGATATCCATAATGGACAGTCAAGAGTTGTTTCATCTTGTATTTGTATAAGTTCTTAGACAACACATGGATGAAGGAAAAGGTTCTTTACTTTAAAGTTGTTGTAAACAGCACCATGAGGCAGGCCTTGAGGCTGCCATCCTCCATTACAGATCTGCATACTGTGTGCCAGCCCCCTGCTGGTAGCCAAGTCTAATCAAACAGTAAGGTATTGTTAGTTGATTTGCAACCATGAGCTCTATCATTACAAGAGTGATTATGAAAAAAGAACCAAAATGTAAGATTTTGGACATTGACTGCCCAATAATAAAATCTAAAGTTAGGCAAAGCCATTCCACCATATCTCTGAGGTCTTTGTAGGAAATCTTTAATAAGGTGGAAATGGTTACCTTTCCATATCTAAGATGATATAGCTGAATCAAGTAAGTAAAAAAAAATGATATAGGAACAAAAACTGGAACAGATTGAAAAAGGTATAAAAACTTAGGTAATATATTCATTTTAATAGAATTTGTATGGTCCACTAAAGTTATGAACAAAGGTGATCATTAGGTCAGGATATGCTTCACTTGTTTAAGCAGAGCAAGATGATTCTCCTTAGAATCCTACAGAGAATCCTTTCTTTTTTTATTCTTTGACATTGTAATACCAAGATAAGTACATTGATTTTTGACAATCTTAAAAGGAGAGCCATCATGCATTTTTGCAGGAGAATTCTGTGGAAGAAGTTCACTTTTATGTACATTTAATTTATATCCTGAAAATTGACTGAATTGTGAAAGTAATGTCATCATATGGGGGAGGGAAGCAACTGGATCTGAAATGAAAGTAAGAGATCATCTGCATAAAGGGAGACCTTCTGATCTATCCCTTTCCTCCATATCCCCAAGATGTCCTTGCAATCATGAAATGCAATTGCCAAAGGTTCAATCACCAAATCAAATAATAAGGGACTTAATGGGCATACTTGACAAGTGCCATATTGCAGATTAAAAGGTTGAGAATTGTTGTAAGTTAGGAAGAATTGTGGCAATTGGTCATGAGTACAATAATTTAACACGTAATAAAATCAGAACCAAAATTAAAAATTTCAAGGGTTGTAAACAAATACGTATTTTATCTGATCAAACACCACATTCAAGTGAGGCGTGAGCAACTGAGAAAATAATTTTTAAAATTCTACAGGAATCCCATTGGTTCCAGGGACTTTTCCAGATTTTAATGAGGAGATAACTACTGTTATTTCCTCTTGCAAGCTAGGTTCATCCAGTCTCATTTTACTACCTGAAGAAATCTTAGGGATGCTCAATTTGTCCAGAAAATTTTTCATCAACTTACTGCCATTTGTGCATTCAGAAGAGTATAGTTTGGAGTAGAATCTTTTAAATGTATCTTTTATCTCCAAATGATCTGAAGTCATAAAACCATTATCTTTACAAATCTTTGTAATGTGTTGCATATACAATTTTTCAAGGAGGTTACTGGGAAAGTTGACAAAGGAAAGGCTGTGGATATTGTCTATGTGGACTTTATAAGGCTTTTGATAAAGTCCCGCACGGGAGGTTAATCAGGAAGGTTCAGACACTAGGTATTCATGGTGAATTAGTGAACTGGATTTGACAATGGCTGAATGGGATAAGCTAGAGAGTAGTGGTGGATGATTGCTTCTCAGACTGGAGGCCTATGACGAGTGGTGTGCCTTAGGGATCAGTATTTAGACCATTGTTGTTTGTCATCTATATCATTGATCTGGATGATAATGTGGTAAATTGAATCAGCAAGTTTTCAGGTGACACTAAGATGTTTTGTGGACAGCGAAGAAGGTTTTCAAAGATTGCAGAGGGTTCTGGACCAGCTGGTAAAATGGCCTGTCAAATGACAGGTGGAACTTAATGGAGGCAAGTGTGAGGTGTTGCATTTTGGAAGGATAAACCAAGAAAGGACATGCATGGTAAATGATAGGGCACTGAGGAGTGCAGAAGAACAGAGGGATCTGGGAATACAGATACATAATTTCCTGAAAGTGGCATCACAGGTAGATATGGTTGTAAAGAGAGCTTTTTGGCATTTTGCCCTTCATAAATCAAAGTATTGAGTACAGGAGTTGGCATCTTATCTTATAAGACATTGGTGAGGCCAAATTTGGAGTACAGGTAGTCCCGACTTACAACCTGTGTGACTTTCGGTCATCCGTACACATGACCAACAAAAAAAAACAAATATGGGGGTGAAAGCAGGGGTGGCTAACCTCTTGCAATAGCTGGCCGTTGGCGGCTGCCATGCTGTGTTTGACAGACAATAAAACAGAGTGAATTTCCGACATACACCCATTTTGAGATATGACTGGTCAGACACAATGGAGCACGGTCATAAATTAAGGACTACCTGTATGGTGTGCAATTTTGGTCACCTAACTGCAGGAAAGATATTAATAAGATAGAAAGAGTGCAGAGAAGATTTACTGGAGACTTCAGGAACTAAGTAACAGAGAAAGGCTAAACAGGTTAGGACTTTATTTTCTGGAATGTAGAAGAATGAGGGGAAATTTGATTGAGGTCTTTAAAATTATGAGGGGGATAGACAGTGAATGTAGATGGGCTTTTTTCCACTGAGGGTAAGTGAGAAACAAACCAGAGGACATGGGTTAAGGGTGAAAGGGAATAGGTTTAGGGGGAACATGAGGGGGTACAACTTCACACAGAGAGTGGTGGGAGTTTGGAATGAGCTTCCAGCTGAAGTGGTGAATGTGTGAATATTTAAGAAGAATTTGGACAAGTACATGGATGGGAGATGTATGGAGGGCTCTGGACTGGGTGCAGGTCAGTGAGACTAGGCAATAAAAAAAATGATTGGGCATAGACTAGAGGGGCTGAGGTAGCCTGTTTCTGGGCTGTAATTGTTCTATGGTTCTAATAATTTTTGTTTTGAGCAGACAAGAAACTTAAAACTTCTTAAAAATGGGGTCAGGCTGTTGTTCATTGACTACAGCTCAAATTAAACACCATCACATCAGAAAAATGAATAATTGAGCTAAAGGATCTGGGACTCTCTCTACTTCATCAGCAGACCTCATCAGTGCAGATTAGCAACATCACCTCTTGCTCACTGCCAACACGGGAGCACTTCAAGGCTGTGTGCTTAGTCCTCTGCTCTGTTTCCTCTGCGTTCCTGATTGCAGACACGTTTGGCTCAGATACAATCTATGAATTTGCTGACAACATCACTGTTGTTGGCCAAATAACTGGAAATGGTGAGTCAAAATATGGGATGAAGGTTGATTATCTGGTTGTGTTGCCAGAACCTCAATCTTGCTCATATCAGAGCATAAGAACTGGAAGCAAGAATAGGTCATTAACCCGTCTGAATCTGCTCTGCCATTCATTTAGATCATAGCTGTTCTGATGATGGGCTCATTGCCACTTACCTGCCTTTTCCCCATTTCCCTTAATTCCCCTACTATGTAAAAAAATCTACCTAACCTTGTCTTAAACCTTGCCTCTACTGCTTCAATGGGCAATGAATTCCACCATCTTCTGGGAAAAGCAGTTCCTCTTCATCTCCATCCTGAATATATTACCCAAAATCCTGAGGCTTTCTCTCCTTGTTCTGGCCGCCCTTACCCCCCCACCCATGGAAAAAACTTGCCCACCTCTATCTAATTTATGCCTTTCATAATTTTTTATGCTTTTCTTTGTTTTTAAAATATTTTTATTGAGTTTAACAAAAACCCTTTACACAATGTATGTTAATGATAGCATAAATCAAATCATATCATATACATATCACGTATCAATTGAAAGTTAGAATAACCATAATTATTACATAACTTATTTCATTCAGGGCATCAAATTCCATAATTATAATAATTAAATAACCGGTATTATGTCCAAAATTAATATTGAATACAAAAATATATAAATAAACACTAAATTCCTTACACAAGATATTTTGAACTTCTCTGATGTGATCATGTTGTTCTATGATATCTGTAATCTGTCATTAAACCCCCTTTACTTATTAATCTTAGAAAAATGAAAGGGGATCTTATTATCCTTAAGTCCCAGATGCCACAATCTCTCCACATAGGCAAACCCCCTTATATGGAATCTCTCAATGTCAGCAAAGAGTTTACTGTGGACTTTCAGAAGGGAGGCAGAGATACCTCGGACTTCTCTTCAGTGATGGATTAGTACCTTCATGTTCCTGGGAACCCACGTGTCAGCTGACCTCCCGTGGAAACAACACATTGAGTAAAATGAAGAAGGCAGACCAAACCGTCTTCTTTCGAGTAGGTCTGAGGAGATGCGGCATGCTGTTGAATAATACTCTATCCGACTTCTGCAGGAATACTGTGATTGCATCACACCCTGGTTTGGAAACTCGAGTGAACAGGAATGCAGAAGGCTGTATAAAGTGGCAAAAGTAGCCAAGTCCATCACAGAAGCCAAATGTATAAAACCTGAAGTCTGGCGCCTTTAGGTTTGAGAAAAATTCTTACTCAACAGCTATTACAGTCTTGAACCTCCCTGTACTATAACCCTAAACATCTGCTACCCCTGGACCACAAAAGATCTCTCTGCTCAGCCGAAATGTCACTTTCCTTACATGAATTGTAACTGTAAAGATCATTTACATTTTTACAGTTGCAGTGGTGTATCCTGGCTGCAGCAACTATGAATTACATCTGTTTAACTGAAGGAATTTCAATGCATCTGTACTATAAACTCACATTCAACATGGAATTCATCTGTGGTGCTAGCAAAAGCAGTGACAGGAGGGAGATGACAGGTAGGATTAACTCTTTTATCGACAAGTCCAAGCGGATTGAATGACAAGAACTCCCAGTGTGCTGATTCATTGATAACTTCAGTGAGTTTCTAATTTTGCATTTGCAAGATCAAAAATGTTTAAATTGGGGGCACAGAAGATGTTGGAATCTGGAGCAAAAAAAAAACATTGCTGACAAGATCAAGAAATGACTTGATATAAGGTTGTGGCCTGAAACGTTGACCATTCTTTTTCTCCCACTGAACTTGCTCCACCTGCTGAGTTCATCCAGCGGATTGCTTATTTTTTAACTGTCAAAATAGTTAAAACCTGATGTAGGGCTCAGCGCAAAGATTTGTCCATCCCCTTCCTCCATAGATGCTGCCTGACCCACTGATTTTTATCCAGCACTTGAATCTTCCTCTCTCTGTAAGGAGTTTGTATATTCTCCCCAAGTCTGCATGGGTTTCCCCCTGGTGTTCCGATTTCCTTCTAAGTTCCAAAGGCATATGAGAGTTTGGAAGTTCATTGGCCACACAGGTGAGTTTTGGCAGTGTGAGCTTGTGGGCCTGTTACCATGCAATATCTCTAAATTAAAATTAAATGTAAACATTTGTTTTGTGCATCAATTGTCCTGTATTCTGTGAGGAGTTTGTACATTCTCCCCTTGTCTGCGTTGATTTTCCATGGGGGCTCTGGTTTCCTCCCTCCGTTTGAAGTGTACGGGGGTTGCAGGTCAATCGGGTGTAATTGAGCATCACGGGCTCGTGGGCCGAAATGGGTTGTTACCATGATGCATATTCAAATTTTTAAAAAATTATAAATCTGTACTGGCCAGATGAGGGCAGCAGATAGCTTCTTACCTCATTGTGATATGTCCACGGTGTGATATTAAAGTACTGTGACTTATTGTGGGCCAACCATTTCTTAACAATGATAAATTAAACTGGGGAATTTTCCAATAGGCTCTCCCACATCGTGATTCCAGCGTCCTGCAGGCTAAGCTCCGGAATTCGCTTCCCAAACCTCTCCATCTCCCTATATTCATCTCCCTTTGCCAAACTGATGTAGTCATCAGGAACGACAGTGGAGTCCACCAGCTTCCACATCCTGCAGCTGCAACACGTCACCTGAGCTTGCATGCCGACTTTATTTAATTGCCTGAAATTTGGTGACTTTTATATGACCACTACAAAAGACACCTGTTAAGTTCCAAAGGCATATGGGGGTTGGAAAGTTAATTGGCCACACAGGTGCGTTTTGGCAGCGTGAGCTTGTGGGCCTGTTGCCATGCAGTATCTCTAAATTAAAATTAAATGTAATCATTTGTGCATCAATTGTCCTGTATTCTGTGAGGAGTTTATACATTCTCCCCATGACTGCGTGGATTTTCCGTGTGCCTCCGTGTGAAGCTTTGAGCCAAAGGCTCAAGTTCCCACTCCTACACTGGCCACTCCCACAATGGCTGTTCTGCACTGTCCCTGCTTTACGTTTAGCTGCTCCTGTGCATAGCTCTCACACTCTGTGAGTTGATTTGTTTGCTTTGCACTGCTTCACTCTTAAACGCCCTGAAAACAAAGCCCAGGTCCCGACAATCACCAGTTACCGGACCAGGAGAGAAACAGGCTACGGAAGTTTGTAAACTTGGCATGGGCATCAGTCTTCACTCCATTCAGGACATCTACAAGTGGCAATGTCTCAAGAAAGCAGCTTCCATCATCAAGGACCTTCACCACCCAGGCCACGCCCTCTTTTCACTTCTACCATCAGAAACACAGTTAGCATAGCGGTTAGGGCAATGCTATTATAGCACCAGCAATCAGGACTGGGGTTCCAATCCCACACTGTAAGGAGTTTGTACATTCTCCCTGTGTCTGTGAGGATTTCCACTGGGTGCTCCAGTTTCTCCCATCATTCAAAACTTACCAGGTGTAAATGGGTGGGATGGACATGTGGGCCGAAAGGGCCTGTTACCATGCTGTATATCGAAAAAAAAAGATAGAGAAGTGTGAAGACACGCACTCAACATTACAAAAGCAGTTACTTCACCTGCACCTTCAGATTTCTGAACAGACAATGAACCTCTGGACTCTGTCACTTTTTCTCCTTTTTTTCCCACAAATTATTTATTGTTTTTATATCTTGTATTTACAGAATTGTAATTTATAGTAATTTAGTACCTCGTTCTGCACAATACTGCTGCCACAAAGGAATTTTGTTACATACGTTCATGACAATACACCTTATTCTGATGTCTAAGTAAGCCACCCCTCTCAGCCTAGTCTCGGTGTCTGGGCCTCACTGGAACTTATTGAATTTCACTACAAACCCTCCCGATTCTCTGGAGCAATTCACACAGCTTTTCACTGGAATTCCCAGCTGTAACACCACAGAGAGAGCAGGCAAGTCTGGCTGAAAGGCACTCCAATCACCTATCTTCTGCTCAGCAGAAAGTAAGGAGTTCCTCCCCGTCTCCCCAGCTAAACCCCTTTAATATGCTGGGTTCAGGATACGTCTGTCCCACTGCAACAGGGAAAAGATGGTAGGAAAAGGGAACCGTGTTTCATGAAACAGGTGAGGCATCTAATCAAGAGGAAGAGGGGAGCATATGTTAGATAAAGGAAACAGGAAGGGCTCATGAGAAGTAGATGGTACCCAAGAAGGAGCTAAAGAAAGGAGCTAAGAGAGCTTGAAGGGGGCATGAGAAGGCGTTGACCTGTAGGATTAAGGAAAACCCCAAGGCCTTCTATGTGAAGAGCAAAAAGATGATGAGAATGAAGGTGTGGTGCTAAAGGATAAAGGAGGCAACATGTGCCTGGAGGCAGAGGAGTTTGGGGAGATCCTAAATGAATACTTTGCTTCAGTACTCACAAGAGTAAAGGACCTTGATCAGTAATTATTGTTTATGTTTCTTCCTTTAATACCCACCCCATAATCAATAACCTAAAAGGGGTTAATTAAATCAAGTGAAACAAGAAAACCTGCAGACACTGGGGTTGAGTGCAATGCACAAGTATGCAGAGGATGCTCAGAGGGTCACATGGCATCCATAGGAAGTAAAGGCTAAGCAACGTTATGGGCATCAGCCCTTTGTCAGGAATGTGAAATAATGAAATCAAGGCAGCTTCATGGTGTTTAATGCATTATTTTATTTTTGACAGGCTTTTGGCTATATTTACAGATGTTCAAGCAATATCTCCCATTATCCCATCCTCCTTGATATTCACACAGCCAATCCCAAGCACAGGAGTTAATTACTTGTACTTCATTCAAGGTAGAACAGCTATAACAGCCATTCTCATTGGCCTCTGACAGCCACCCACCTCCCACCCCCACCCCACTTTGGGGCCGCAGCACATTTAAGTATGGGTCTTGTTTTCTTTTCACCTAGCACAATTTATTTTAATGTAGGCGGTGGGAGAGAAGTATGGAAAACTCGGCTGCTTCACAGGGAAGGAAGCCCATAAACTGAGCAGAGTCCTAGGAGGGCCCTTAAACAAAAACAGGTTGAGAATGACTGGTTTGGAACACCACGTTCATTGATCATAATGCAATCCCTGACAAGCGGCATGCTTGTGTGCTAATCGTGCGACGCTATTACAATTCCAGCAACCTAGGTTTGAATCTGGTGCTGTCTGTAAGGTGTTTGTATGTTGTCCCCATGTCTGCAATAGATTTCTCTGGAGGCTCTGGTTTCCTCTCCCCTTCCAAAATGTAGATTAATTTGGGTGTAATTGGGCGGCACGGGTTTAAATAGCCAGAATCAGCTTCTACCGAGCTGTAAATTTTTTTTAAAAAGCTGGGGCCAACATACTCAAGCTAGGTAATGGATTAATTCAATACCATCTACAAGTGGGATCAGCACCCAATCGCCCATCACGTCAATTCCCTACTCTCAATTCAAAGTCTTTCAGACCAGTCGTGAACAACTCCTTTATGGCCATGAAAATTTATTGTCATCTACATAAAACAGGTGCCGTGAAGAGCGCAAAGGGCATCCCTTGCATTCAAGCTTGGTCTGGCCATTCACTGCAACAGAACTTCGCCTCAGCATGCCACAGAATCTGGGAGGGGATATCGAGAGGGTGAGTCTGGACCTGTGCGACCCCTACTTGCCTAAATCCATTCACGTACATGCTGTTCCATATTTGAGGAGTGGGGTATCCTCATATCGAACCCCACAAACTGACTGAAAGGAACCATCATCACCCTATGGGATGGATAGACAGAAAAAAAACATACAAGCAATCCAGAGATGCACCAGAATTTCTACCTGTTGCAGCCACACAGGTCGAGAAAATGTACCAACTGCAATAGTGTAAATTAAATTGTCACAATATGCTGAGACAGAAAAAGAGATAATAAATATGAAAGGATATGTAGATAAATATTCTCAGTTGCAGTCAGTGCAAGAGACGGACTCTCCTGGGAGTGTTAGATATATCTTGAAACCACTTTAAGGGGTTCTCATGAGAGAAATATGTTTTTCTATTTTAACCCTGCATGATATTGTTCTGAATTATGAGTGACGACACAATTTTACTGTAGTCGTATGAATGAAGTTTATTGTCGTTAACACAAGTACAATATACCGCTGCAATGTCTTGCTTGCTATTTAAAACACAGTGACAATTTATGTGTAATTAGAGCATATTGCCACAAAGAGAAACACCGATTAAAGAAAGCACATAAAGATAAAAATGTATTCATGAATATTATTGCTACATTTATTCACCTTACTCTTCCTCACTCCCTCCTGTCTTCTTCCTCTTCCCCCTCATTCAATCCTCACTACTGCCTCACTCCCCCTCTCTCCCCTCACTTCCGTCTCACTTCGTCCTCTCTTCCTTTCTCTCTCTCCCCTCACTCCACCACCTCTTTCCCCTCCCCCTCTCTAACCCCTCACTCCCCCTCTCTGCTCCTCACACTCTCACTCACTCCTCACTCCCCCTTACTCCTACTCACATCCCTAATCCCCAGTCCCCATCTGCTCCTTACCTCCTGTAGTGATATGTATATATGTATATACTATTGAAGCTGTTCTGTACATAAGTGGCTGGCCTGCCCACTGATGACTCGACCCCATGTAACCCCTCCCCCTGTGACTTGGCCATAAAGGTCGACCTCCCTGCCCCCTTCCATTCATTTGAACACATGGAGTTGGGCCAACCAAAGTCTAATTGTATTAAAGCCTATCACTCCTCAATCAGTCTTTCGAATCATTGATAGAGCATATCAATTTAATACACATTAATTTTCCACATGGAATGAAGAAGCTGCTGAGACCTGATCTAGAAATCGATCCTGAGCAGTGGATTGCCTGCTTCACAAATTTCCTCGAAGTTGCAGTGGGTCTGGTGGACTCGGAAGCAAAGAAACTCAAAGTTCTGCAAGCCAGAGTTGGCCACCGAGCATACCTGGCGATCTGGAGCTGCACGACTCCTACCCGGAGGCCATGGCTGAGCACCACAACCTCTACCGACCCCAGGTAAACGAAATGTACTCATGGTATCGACTGGCCTTGAAGAGACAGCAAACTAGTGAGTCTGTGGATGAGTTCCTCCGAGCATTGTATAACCTGGGGAGAGACCTCTGGGGTACTGCTACAGCCCCCATGCCCATAGCCCATTGTGTGGAGGAGCTGGTCTGAGATGCCTGCGTGGCTGGAGTGAGGTCTGACTACATTTGTCAGTGAATGCTCGAGGAGGACAAGCTGCCCCTGAAGAGAGCCATCCAGCTTGCCAGAACCCTTGACTTGGCCCAATGTAATGCTGACCAGATTGCTGGTAAGAACGGGGCCTCCACGTGAGACCGTGGGCACTGCATGTTGGAAACAGCATCACAGACGGCCTTCGCGATAGCGAGCCACGACCCCACCGCTGCTGCCGCCATGATCGGACACACGAGGTGCCACTACTGCGGCCAGCTGAAGTACCCCAGACGACTCTATACAGCTAAGGAGGCGACCTGCTCAGGGTGCAGAAAGAAAGGGCATTACCAGCTTGTCTAAGTCATCCAAACCCTCCTGCACAAGCATGTCCGGCCCTGAATGGCTCAACAGCGTGTGCAACCCAGAAGATGCCATCTTACCCAGCATCTCCTCTGCTTTCCTGGGTGACATCATTTCCACCTTCCGCTGCCCGGTCGACGACACTTCCTCCAATGTGACAACGTGGTCAAAATGGAGGCTGCAATCTTACTGGTCGAGCTTCCCCTTCAACAGTGATGACAACGACTCAATTCTGGCTTCCATGACTCTGAACTAGTGCAGACCTCATCTGATCGCCCACTTGATGATGGAGATCGAGGTAAATGGAAAAAGGACAAACTGCTTGTTCGACAATGGGAGCACAGAGAACTTTATCCATCTGGACACTGCCCAGAAACTCTCTCTCGGTAGATCCATGAGCGGCACCGTCTCTATGGCCACAAAGGACCAATTCGTGGAGATCTGGTGGTACTGTGTAGCATTGCTAACGGTGGGGGGGGGGGGGGGGTGTGAATGCTCTAATAACTTTCATTTACTTATGATGCCACAGCTCTGCGCTGATACTCCTGGCCCTTGACTTCACTACCCATTGCTCCGCCTCACTGCCCCTCTTATTCTGTCCCTTTCCCTCACGGCCACTAACTCCCCTTCCTACACTCTCTCTTCCTTCACTCCCTTCCCCTCGCCACTCCACTCACTCCCCTGTTACTCTGCCCTCCACTGACTTCTTACTCTCCCCCTTCCACCTACACTCACTGCCCTCAGTCTTTAACCAATGGAGTTGAAGGAACAACGTACATTATTGAGCCTCTATATGATACCAAACTCATTCATACTCTCTCTGGACATGTTTTCTTTTCCTCAGGACCTGTGGCCATGATGCCTCCAGGTGAATGATGAAGCTAAATGCAGCAGGTGGAGGGTTTGCGGATGATCAGGGCACACCGGACAGATCTGGTGAGTGGGTTCATGAACTGCTGTGCTCCTGCCACGCACGCACGCACGCGCACGCACACACACACACACACACATACACACACACACACACACACACACACACACACACACACACACACACACACACACACACACACACACACACACACACACACACACACACACACACACACACACCATTCCTTGTCTGCTCTTTCCCTCTCTGAGTGCTCATGGGCCAGAGACTCCCCAGAGTGAGTGAGGATGGATGTTGCATTTCTCCAGAGAGTTTTCAAGCATTCTGTGAATGATTGCCCCTGTCCACTTTGTGACCTGCTCCCACGTCAATTCTCGGAATAGACTGGCACCACTTTATGTAACAGCAGTTAATTCTCCTCAACTTGCTCTAAAGTAACTCTATGAAATCTGATAAGGTGCCATAAAAATGCAAGACTGCTTAATTCAGAATGGCATCAATTCCATTTCTCTGTCCTCTTTGCAGTCAAAATGCCACTGGAATTTTGTGCAATGTAAAGTTATGGAGGTTAAACTAACCTTGTTTGAGTTGTAATCAGATCTCTTATGAAGGCACATATTTACTCCAATTAACATTGGGAACAATAGCCTGACAAGAACACTTGCAAAAGACTTGCATGCTTGATTATCTTTCTACATTTCTTCATGGGCCAACAAGGCCCCAGGAACTGTGTACACATAATTTGCACCTTCTGCTCTGGTCAGCTCTGCCTTGTACTTGATCAGCACACAAAATGCTGGAGGAACTCAGTGAGGCAGGCAGCACGCACGGAAGGCAATAGAGGGTCAATGTTTCAGGAAGAGCGAGAAAGAGGTAGAAGGCTGAACAACAGGGTTGGGAGTGGGAAGCGTATTTGATTGATGTGTTGCTGGCCTGACTTTACCATCTAATTAACTTGTTCAAAATTTATCTTCCAATGCTCATCCAATCCCACAGCTGATTACATGGACACCTTGCACCCTTTAAGCAGAGATGATCAGAATCAGGTTTATTGTCATGAACATATGCCACAAAATTTGTGGTTTTGCAGCAGCGATATTGTGTATTACAGGTGTAAAATTGCTATAAATTACATTTCTGTAAGTCTTTCTTTGGCTTGGCTTCGCGGACGAAGATTTATGGAGGGGGTAAAAGTCCATGTCAGCTGCAGGCTCGATTGTGGCTGACAAGTCCGATGCGGGACAGGCAGACACGGTTGCAGCGGTTGCAGGGGAAAATTGGTTGGTTGGGGTTGGGTGTTGGGTTTTTCCTCCTTTGTCTTTTGTCAGTGAGGTGGGCTCTGCGGTCTTCTTCAAAGGAGGTTGCTGCCCGCCGAACTGTGAGGCGCCAAGATGCACGGTTTGAGGCGATATCAGCCCGCTGGCGGTGGTCAATGTGGCAGGCACCGAGAGATTTCTTTAGGCAGTCCTTGTACCTCTTCTTTGGTGCACCTCTGTCACGGTGGCCAGTGGAGAGCTTGCCATATAACACGATCTTGGGAAGGCGATGGTCCTCCATTCTGGAGACGTGACCTACCCAGCGCAGCTGGATCTTCATCAGCGTGGACTCGATGCTGTCGGCCTCTGCCATCTCGAGTACTTCGATGTTAGGGATGAAGTCGCTCCAATGAATGTTGAGGATGGAGCGGAGACAACGCTGGTGGAAGCGTTCTAGGAGCCGTAGGTGATGCCGGTAGAGGACCCATGATTCGGAGCCGAACAGGAGTGTGGGTATGACAACGGCTCTGTATACGCTAATCTTTGTGAGGTTTTTCAGTTGGTCGTTTTTCCAAACTCTTTTGTGTAGTCTTCCAAAGGCGCTATTTGCCTTGGCGAGTCTGTTGAAATAATCAGTGCAAAAAGAGTAGAAAGAAAACATGAGGTGGTGTCTCTTCGTTCATTGCTCATTCTGAAATCTGATGGTGGAGGGAAAGAAGCTGTTTTCATAACGTTGGGCATGTGTCTTCAGGCTCCTGTTTCTGATAACAGTGAAAAAAGGGCATGGCTTAGGTGGAGAGTGGCTTTGATAGAGGCTCCTACCTTGAGGCACTGCCTCTTTAAAAATGTCCTTAACGGAGAGAAGACTAATGCCTATGGTGGCGCTGGCTGAGTTGACAACTCTCTCGCTTTTTCCTGTCCTGTGCATTAGCAACTCCATATCCGACAGTGATGCATCCCGTCAGAATGCATACCTCCATCGAAGTTGTGAGGCATCTAGAAAACCTCCATAGAAATCGATCAGCTCTAAAGTTTGATTACAAAACTCATTGGTTCTGTTTATTGATTCCTTAATCAATGATCAATCTGACAATCTGTTATCTTCAATCTTAATCTGTTATCTTCTTCATAAATGTAATATTTTACCTCTTTGAAAAACTCAGAGTCAAATACAATAAAACCCCTGTGTGATAGTACAGATTTTATCACCAATGTGTACATGTACAGATGGTAGTGTAGGATGACTGTGATTGGCTGAGAGCGTAGCCACACCTCATGGCAGGTCTTAAAGGATTGCTCCTAGCCAGACCAGGTCATTCTGGACTGGTCGACCTACTTGTGATATACTCCAGTCTTTTAGTTAATAAAAGCCTTGGTTTGGATCAACAAGTCTTTGGTTCTTTCGACGCGCACTACACCCTGTTCTACTGAATTCAAGCAACCGGCAGCCTCAAGCAACTGGCAGAAAAATTGTGGGAAGTAAATAGGTAAAAAAATACATACATTTAAAATTGGTGTACCTCATCATTAGTTGGCCAATCACACAACATGCAATCTCAAGCAGCTAGAAAATTTACTTATCCTGCATCTTCCAATCCCCATAGGTGTCGGATACCAGGGTATTATCCTAGTTGGAATATGGAACCAGCAAAGGACTTGGTCAGAGACTTGACTGATCATATCTGTTCCCTCAACACAAATGGGGGCTTTAACAAACCTCACAACTTCTAGGATAAAAATAAACTAAAGCCAAGGCTCATTGATAGCCTCCCAAGATTATTCTGTCTGAGCATTCTCCAACCAGATGGCATTAACATTGTCTTCACTGGTTTCCATTAATCTCCTCTCCCCTGTCTCTCTCTTTCTTTCCCTACCCCTCTGTCACTTTTCCTTCACTTTCCCAAACCCTTCCCTTTCCATTTAGAGAGCTATACCCTCCCCCATTACTTCTCACCTTCTTTTCTGCCCAACCACTCATACTCTTGCTTGTGGGCCTGGGCTCCTCCTTTGGCTCTTCCACCCACCATTTTATTCAGTGCCTGCCTGCTTTTTTCTCATACTTTGACGTAGGGCTCAGGACCAAAATGTTGGTTATGATTCTTTGCCACAGAAAGAATGCTGTGTGATCTCCTGTGTTTCTCCAGCACACTTCTGTATTGAACTACAATCAGCGTCTGCAGACTTTCTTGTTTAACACCATCAAATATAGTTAATTCTTCTGCTGGAGACTACTCCGTTTCAGTTCACTGTCCTTCCTCACTAAGTTACTTCCTTAAAATTTAGATAGATAAGTAATTTCTCCGTTTGGTCTTTCGATGTTGCTGATAATATTCAGTGGCCATAGCACATAGGACCATTCTGCCCATCGAGTGTGCCTGCCATTCCATCATGGCTGATTTGCTATCCTTTTCAACCTCATTCTCCTGCCTTCTCCCCATTGTATGTAGAACATAGAAATCTACAGCACTGGAGCAGATCCTTTGGCCCACATATTTGTGCTGAAGGTGATGGCTAATTGCAAGATATTGAAACAGTATAATCGGGTGCAGGAGAAGCCTGCACCACCATTCACTACCATCATGGCTGATCATACCCTATTCATGCTTTCTCTCCATACCCCTTGATATCTTTATCCCTTTAACCTCCTTCTGAATATATCTACCAAACTGGTCTCAACAACAAATTGATTACAACAAAATTCTGTGGTAGGCAGTTCTACAAGTTCACAACTCTCCTAATGATAAAATTTCTTCTTCTCTCAGTCATAAAGACTTCTTCCTTAAAGGTAGACTGTGACCTCTTGTTTGGGACTTCCCCGACATCAGGAACACTCTTCCGGCATCTAACCTGTCTGGTCCTAAAGTTCAGTTTTATTCAGATTTTGCTGTTTTTCTGCATATTCATGAGTCTATCTAGAAGCCTCTTGGTGCTACCATTGTATCAGCTGCCAACCCAACCCCTGGCAAGCTATCCCACAAACCCACCACTCTCGGTAAAAACCGTGCCCCACACATCTCCTTTAAGCTTCTACTCCCCCTAATTTTAATTGCATGAAATCTAGTATGTGATATTTTTACCCTGGAGAAAGATACTGTCTGTCTATCTTATCTATGTCTCTCATAGTTTTAATAAACTTCTATCAGGTCTCCTTTCAGCCTCTGATGCTCCAGAGAAAAGAACCTAAAACAACCCAAATTTGTCCAACTTCTCATTATAGCTCATAGCCTCGAATCCAGGCAAAGGTCTTGTAAATCTCTCCTCACTCACGTGAAGCCCATGGGCCTGTAATTTATAGTCACTCTCAGCCGTACCTTGAATCACAGGTATCGCCAAATTTCTTAACATCTAAATACACATGTACAACCAGACGAAACAGCGTTTCTCCAGATCACAGTGCAACACATGCAACACGCAGCAGATAATAATCTCATATATGGTATATGAAGTAATAATTTAAAACATATGTAAATTTTTTGGGATGATTTACTCAGTTACCGAATACTATTCATCAATCAAGGGGCAGCACGGTTGGTGTAGCAGTTAACGCAACATCTTTACAGTGATTTACAGTGATTGGGATTGGATTGGGGTTTCAATCCTGCACCGTCTGTAAGGAGTTTGTACGTTCTCCCCGCATCCATGTGGGTTTTCTCAGGGGGCTCAGCTTTCCTCCTACCATTCAAAAGGTACCAAGAGTGTAGATTAATGGGGTGTAATTGGGTGGCACAGACTCGTGGGTCAAAATGACCTGTTACCAGGCTATATGTCTAAATTAAATTAACATTAAAATATCTCTCAGCCTGCGGGAGAAGCTATTTCCCAGCCTAGAAGTGCTGATTTTGATGCTCCCATACCTCCTAATTGATGGTAGTGGGTGAAAGATACTATATGCTAGATGGCAAGAGTCCCCAGTGATCTACTCGGCCTCCTTTGAAGAAGACCGCAGAGCAGACCTCACTGACAAAAGACAAAGGAGGAAAAACCCAACACCCAACCTCAACCACCAATTTTCCCTTGCAAACACTGCAACCGTGCCTGCCTGTCCCTCATCGGACTTGTCAGTCACCAACGAGTGTGCAGCAGACGTGGACATACCCCTCCACAAACCTTCGTCCGCGAAGCCAAGCCAAAGAAAAGAAAGAAAGAATATAGACATCCAGTTTGATGCTTAGCAGCAACCATACCACATAATGATGCACCTGGACAAGACACTCCCGTGAAATGTTGTGAAACACGAAAGTCTGCAGAGGCTGTGATTGTAGTCAAAACACAGAGATGCTGGAGGAAGTCAGCCAGTCTCACACCTTCCATAGGAGATAAAGAAAATCAATTCTCACTTTTCATCTCTCCAATCCTTTCATCTGTTGGCCTGAACACCTCCCCCTTCCATTCTTCTTTTTTTTCTCTCTGCATCTTGCCTTTTTTTGATCATACCTTGAGGAAGGGCTCAGGCCTGAAACATTGCTCATCTATCATTTGTCTCCTATCAGACCAGCTGAGTTCCTTCAGCATTTCTACGTTTCCTGTAAAATGTTGTGAAGATGGTCTACAATGGACGGGTGTCAGAGACTTCATGGCCTTGGGAGTAGAGATAAATATGGTTTTTACACAGCTGCTGCATTCCAAGAAATTATTCCCAATTTTCCGGAATGCAGTCTGTGTAAAAAGTTTGGAACGGGAATAAGGACTCATTCCTGTTCTGCCATTTTACCTCCTCCACCTGCAGTTATTCTCATGGACCACCTGCAGTCTAAACTGAACTGCAGACCATCCGTGAACAATAGTTTAATGAATAGGTCATCCAGCCTCCTTAAATACCACACAACAGGTACTCTGACTAAACTCACGGTGTGATATGGATATTTGGAGTTTTGGTCGTCATTCCTGTGTGAACGACCACTCCCAGGGAGAAACTTCAGAACAGAAAAATCACATAGGTTCTATGTGGGAAAAAAAAGAGAGAGTGGCCACAGCAAGAGCTTGTGAGATTCCAAAAGACATCGGAAAATAGCAACAAGATCCAATCCGCAAAAATTTCAACGTGAAGATCAATTCTGCAATATGACGGGAAATCAGTGAAGAACTAAGAAGGGAAAGCCATGCCAAAAAGTTGCAGAGAATGAGAAAGCTTTCTTTAATTTTAATTTAGACGTTCAGCACGGTACCAGGCCAGTTTGGCCCATGGGTCCGTGCCACCCAATTTACACCCAATTAACCTACTCCCCAGTATAATTTGAAGGGTGGGAGGAAACTAGAGCCTAGAAGGAACAACCCGCACGGACACTGGGGAGAATGTACAAATTCCCTACAGACAGAATGGGATTCAAACCCCTGTCCTGATTGCTGGTGCTGTAAAGGCATTGCGCTGACCACCGTGGACAACCGTGCTGCCTGAATAGACCAGATCTCAGTGGTGGATTCAAGGGTCAAATATCAGTATTGTGATGCTATTTGGTGTGCACAGATCAGCCTGCTTTATTTTTTACTTTACAGCAATGAATACACTGATGAGTATAAAGTGCTCTGCACTGTCCTGAAATTGTAAAAGATGCAATGGAAATCAATAATGAATCAATCAGTCAGTCTGTCTGTCTAATTATTGATCTCACTACCTTTTTCACTTCCTTCAGTGAGCATCCTTTTCGAATAACAATGCTATGAAGAGCTCAGGTTAGAAGGTTAGAAACATTGATGACCCTTTACTTCCTATGGATGCTGCATGACCTGCTGAGCTTCTCCAGCATGTTTGTGTCTTGCAGTGGGATACTGTGCACAGGTTAGATACCCTTACCTAAAAAATGTTCCTGATAGCATTGGAACTGAGAGCATTTACTTAGACGCCTGCCTACATTTCGCTGGTACCTTGTTGAAGGCCTCAAGCCTGAAATATTAGTCATACATCTTCATTTGTTTTATCACCAAAGACTCTCAAAAATTTCTTCAGTTGTACCGTTGAGAGCATTCTGACTGTTTGCATCACTGTCTGGTATGGAGATACCAATGCACACGTCAGGGAAAAAGCTCCAGAGAGTTGTTAATTTAGCCAGTGATATCACGGGCATCAGTCTCCACTCCAATGAGGACATCTGCAAGAAATGGTGTCTTAACAAAGCCATCTCTAACCTCAATGACCCTCACCACCAAGGCCACCTCAAAAAATATATACTGTTTGTGCACACATACTTTATGGCTGAGAAATATTGTGCCATGAATTTAGACATGCACAGTTAATGTAGTAATTTCAGGACAGGATATAAGATTAGTTAAAAATGAAGGCCAGGGTAAAAGTTACTAGAGACACAAGATATTGCTGATGCTCTTATTTAGAACAAAACAAAGTGGTGGGAGAACTCTGGGTCAGGCAGCATCTGTGGAGGCTGAGGGATAGCCAAAATTTTGGGTTGAGACCCTGCATCAGTGTGGGGATTAAACAAGAATATTTGCAGATCCTGAGTCAATCGTAATGCACATAAGTGCTGGAGAAACTCAACAGGTCAGAGGGCATCCATCGAAGTAAAGGTTAACAAAGATTCTGGGCCTGGGCCCTTCGTCAGTAATCTGGAAAACAGATGGATGCCTGAATAAAAAGGAGGGGGGTGTAGGTGGGAAATGGGGGAGGAGCAGAGGAAAGGAGGGATGAAGGGGGAGGGGCACAGGCCTACATGTAACAGTGGGGTAGAAGAGAAAGTGGCTGAGAAGAGGTTGGGGGAGAGAGCAGAGTGCAGAGAAGGATAGCTTCAGAAACAGACTGAGGAAAAAAAACATGGAAGACAGAATGAGATAAAAGAACCAAATCTCTTAGATTTTCAATTTCCCTTACCTCAGGGATCATAAACTATTCCAACAACACTAAAGGACTGCCTGCACTGTTATAGCACCACTTTTTTCTTGCACTAAGGTAATTGTGGATATTTATTATCTATCCTTTATTTATTATTTCTTTTTAATTTAATGCGTACTATGCTAGATTTTTTTTCACAAATACCTGTTTGTCTGCAGTAAGTCAGAATTCGGGTGCATATGTATATTGTAAACCCATGATCATCGATCTCTTCGTTTGTGTCCCATTGCTGCATGCTAACATCCTTTGCCGAATACACTTGGTTCTTCAATAAAGGTTGAGGGATAGTGAAGAATCAGAAGTTGACCCTGAGCAACAAGATGCTGAAGGAAATTAACGGGTTATTCCAGGAAGGCAATAGATGGTCATCATGTCAGGCCATAACCCTTCAAGAAAGAGGGCAGAAGCTCAAATCAAAGGATAGAAGGAGGGGGAGGAGCCTGGGTTGACAGGTGGATACAGGTGCGAAGGAGAAAGAGGAGAAAAAGGGAAGAAGTGAGGAGGTTATAGGAGGAAGAAGCAAAGGAAGATGCACTCGGATAGGTAGACAGTAGACTATGGAATGAAGGAGAGGGGTGGTGGAGGAAATGAGGCGTGGGTGTCGGGCAGGATGAAAGGGCAGGGGAGGGGAATGAGAAGCAAAATAAGAAGGAATGGGGCCAGAGGGATCAGGGAAAGCAAGAGGGGAGGGGTTTAAGAAAACAAGGGAGGAGATTACTGGAAATTGGAGAGTATTATTATCTGATTACATGATAATCATATACATTGATAATACATGATATACATGATAATCTGATTACATATACATGATGAAGCAGCATCTTTCCAGACCACAGTGTATACACAAAAACACACAATACATAATAATAATAGATCATAGAACCTTACAGCACAGTACGGGCCCTTGATCCTCAATGCTGTCCCAACTGATTTATTCCTAACTAAAAAAATCCCTTCCTACCTCGTAGCCCTCTATTTTTATTTCATCCATGTGCCTGTCTAAGAGTCTCTTAAATGTCTCTTATGTTCCAGCCTCCACCTCCACCTCTGGTAAGGCATTCCAGGTAGCCACAAATGTCTGTGCAACAATCTTACTCTTGCTGTCTCTCCTAAACTTTTCTCCC
Source organism: Narcine bancroftii (assembly GCF_036971445.1). Classification (NCBI taxonomy): domain Eukaryota; kingdom Metazoa; phylum Chordata; class Chondrichthyes; order Torpediniformes; family Narcinidae; genus Narcine; species Narcine bancroftii. Next base: position 256,748,841 of record NC_091472.1, read on the forward strand.
TTCACTTTGTGCAAGTGTTCTATTGATGCACCATCAATAATCACCAAAAGGCTGATGTTGTGAAACTATCAGGCTTTTATTAACTAAAGACAGGAACTACCATCAACCTCATCGACTGATCGAAGCAAAGAGAAAGGGGAAGATGCAAAGGGCTATGGGTAGGATCGGTCTCAGGAGGCATGTCCAGCCGGCAGCAATTAATCATGGTACAACAGTGGATTACCACACCTTTGTTATGTGCTACCCCTTCTCTGGATGGCTGTCCACCCTATCTTAATCTTGTAGACCTCTATTAAGTCTCCTCTCATCCTTCTATGCTCCAAAGAGGAAAGTCATAGCTCTGCTAATGTTGCCTTATAAGACTTATTTTCCAATCCAGGCAACATCCTGTTAAATCTCTTCTCCACCCTAAATTATTAAAAAAAATAATTCTCTATCAATATTTAGGATGATTTTCATGGTTACGGGATACTGTTCATCAGTCTCGCAGCCTGTGGGAAGAAATGATTCTTCAGCCTGGAAGTCCTGATATTGATGTTCCTATGCCTCCATCTTAATGTCAGTGGGTTGAAGATACTGTGCGCTGGATGAAAAGAAAGGGTCTTCTATAATTCCTTGAACCCTATTTAGACAACAATCCCTGTAAATATCATCTAGAGAGAAAAGGGAGTCCCCATTGATCCTCTTGGCTGTTTTCATGATCCTTTGTACAGCCTTCTGGACAATAAAGGCATATAAGGAATGAAATGGAACATATAAGAAATGTTCACAATAATGAAACTTGACCAATGGGAATACAAGTTGACTGAATCGGCAGGACAGGCAAGTTGGGTGGATTCGGATGGGATCATCTGCCAGAGGAACAAGTTGAAAGGATGAAGAAGTGTTTACAGTTACAGCAATAAGAATCAGAATGTATTGTCATGAACAAGTCATGAAATTCATTGTCCTGCAGCAGGATCATAGTGCAAACATTCATATAAACCACCTTACAACAATAAATAAAAAAATAGTACATGAAAAGTCAAAGTAAGGCAGTGTCTTTGGTTCACTAATTATTGATGCAGCAGGGAAGAAGCTATCCTTGTGCCACTGAGAGTGCTCATATTTAGGCACCTGTAATTTTTTCCCCAATGGTAGTAGAAGGAATGGCCTGGGTGGTGAAGGTCTTTGAGGATAGAGGCACTGCCTCTCGATGGAGTGAAGTCTGGTGTCTGTGATGTCACAGGCTGAGTTAACAACCCTTTGGAGTTTTTTTTTGTCCTGAGATTGGCACCTGTACCAGACAGTGATACAACCAGCCAGATAGCTTTCCACGGTACACCTGTAGAAGTTTACGAGAGACTTCGGCGACATACCAAATCTCCTCAAACACCTCACAAAGTATAGCCATTGGTGAACCTTCTTCGTGATTGCATTGACATGGAGGATCCAGGACAGATCCTCGGAAATGTTGACACCCAGGAATTTGAAGTTCTTGATATTCTTCACAACTCTGCCCTCGATGAGGACTGGATCTTGTTCTCCTGACTTCCTGCTGAAGTCCACAATCATCTCCTTGGTCCAATAAGAACATAGAACATTAAATTTTTACAGCACAGGAACAGACCCTTCTGCCCTTGGTGCATGCTGTGAACATGATACAAAATTAAACAATTGCTCTTCTGCCTGCACACTATTCTCTATTCCCTGCATCTCCATGTGTTCCTAGAAACCTCTTAAATGATACTATTGTATGCTTCCACCAGTGGTTCTGTCAGCCTTATCCAGGCACCCACCAATCTCTGTGCGAAAGAAAATTGTTCCACACATTTCCTTTAAACTTTCCCTCTCTCACCTTCAATGCATGTCCTCTAGTGTGTGAAATATTTAACCTGAGAAAAAGATTCAATCTGCCCTATCTGTGCCTCTTTTAATAATTTTGTAAACTTCTAGCAGGTCTTTCACCCAACCCGCCAGCCTCTTATTTCAAACAAATGGAAAAAGATGCATGTTAAATTGGATGAGAAGAGGAAAACAAACAACTCTAAGTGCAGTACACTGGAAATAAGTGGATGAGCTTGTAGTAGTTATACGAACCAAATTAGTACAGAATTTGGGATGTGAATAGATTAATTGATGAGACAATTTACGCAGTGTAATTCACTTACCAGCAGCAATCGCAAGTTAGTCAAAATGAATATATTTAATTATTTATTTTGTTTTAACTGGAACAAGAAGAAACAATTAAAGTTTAAGTTTTTATTGATTTTATGTCATGCAGTGAAACTAGTTATTTATTCCACCAATGCATGAAGCCGTCATTTATCCTGAATTAAGTTCAAGGATACACTGGATATGATTTCACTGACAACAATTCTTTTTTCTTTCAAAATTATTTTTATCGAACTTTATCGTACAACCATACATTATGTCCATATAAATTAAATATAACGTACATTTGGATTGGTATCATACCATATAGAAATAATAATACACAGACTCTATTCCAATCTAAACTTATAGTGAATAGTGAAAAAGAAATGGAAAGGAAAAAGAAAAAAAAGGTTGATTATAAAGATCTAACCCCATCTACCAACCAAGGATGAAATTGATATTCAAGCAGATTTGAAATCGAGCAACAGCCTCCGGAGATCCAACGAAACATGCCCATTTACTGCATCCCTGCACCTTGATCATTCTAATTCTGAAAGTAAACTATAAATGGACCTCAAGTTTTATTGAAAGAGACCTGAATCTTCCGAACATTATGTCCAATTTTTTCCAAACTTAGAAAGGACATGATATCCAGCAACCATTGTCTATGGGTGGGAAGAATAAGCAATATTCCTCTTCTAGCCAGTAATGTAGAAAATGCTGAGACCTGTTTTTGGTTGGATGTTAAATATACATTTACATCTCTGGAGAAGCCAAACATTGCAATCAACGGACATGGTTCTAGATCGATCCCAAAAATGGCTAAAATGGTTCTGAAAATAGTTGTCTAATATTCTGCTAAATTGGGACCAAACCAAAACATATGTATCAAAGAGGCTTCAAATCTTTTACATTTATCGCACAATGAGTTGATATCTGGGTAGATTCGAGTGAGCTTAACTTTAGAAAAATGTAGTCTATGCACCACTTTAAATTGAATCAAACTGCCAAGAGCATAGAGTTGAGTCATGGACAAGGGCCAAAATTGAAATCCAGTCTTCTTCTGAAATAGACCTATTATGATCATTCTCCCATTCAGCTTTGATCCTATTTAAAGAGATTATTTTTAAATCAATATTTTATAATATAAGGTGGATATTATACCTTTATGTACAAATTGTAATTCAAAAAATTTGTCTATGAAATTTGGATCTGGAAGATATGGAAATACTGAAAGTTTAGAATGAATGAAATGTCTAATTTGATAATATCTAAAAAAGCATCTGTTTGGGAGATTAAATGTCATCATCAATTGTTGTTAAGATGGAAAATTTTGTTGGATAAAAAGATTGTTAAAAGTTTTAATTCCTAGACGATTCCATTCTTCAAAGTTTGCATCTAAAATGGCGGGTTGGAATAAATGATTGAGTAGAATAGGACTAGTAAATATAAATCCCATAATTCCAAAATAATTTCCTAAATTGTCTCCAAATCTTCAATCTATGTCTCATTATTAAATTCTTTGTTAGTTTTGGAATAGAGAGGTTAAGGTGAGCCCAGCACTGCCTGTAAGGATGAATTCTTAAGGGATTTCAATTCTGTTTCCATCCAATTGGGGCAGTCATCTCTATTATTAAACTGTAAGAACAATAACATATTCCTTATGTTCATTGGCCAATAATAAAACATAGAATAAGGTAACAACAATTCTCCATCATTCCTTGTGTTCTGAAGATAACTTTTATTTAATCTTGGTTTCTTTCCTTGCCATATATATGACATAATAGATGATTCCAATGTGTCAAAGAAAGACTTAGAAATAAAAATTGGTAATGATCAAAATAAATATAAAAATTTTGGTAAAATATTCATTTTAATCAAGTTAATACGACCTATTATAGTTAGAGAAAGTGGTGACCATCCAGAGAATACTGTTTTAGCCTGATTCAATAAAAATACAAAGTAACAAATTTTTTTTAGAAGGTTTGCTTCCTGAAAAAAAATGGGAGTTATGATACTCAACTTCAAGATAAACACAAAGATAATTTCAGATTTGCTGTATCATGTAGGAAGTTAGAGAAACATTAAATTAACTTTTATTGAATTTAGCATGCTTAATCGCATAATAATGCTGACACATTGTATTAGTTCAACTGACTTGTAAATGTTTTGCCACTGATTTTAATTTCTACTCAGCATCTGATGCCTCTCATGTCAGTGTTCAACAATAGTCGGCCAGCATTGAGGGATTTCAGTTGCCCTGATACCAGTTTTCCACGTTTGCAATGTCCTGGTGAATCCTTTCACCATGTTCATCACTGACTGCACCAAGATCAGCAGGGAAGAAGTCAAAGTGCGAATGCTATAACATAATACACCTCATGGTTTGTTTGCTGGACGTGGACAAAAAAAATGACAGGAATCACAAAAATAAGTTATATCTGAAAAACAGTATGTGATAGGAAAGTTTTAAGGCAATTTTTTTCCTGATCAGCAGCCCAAAATCCATAAAATTCACCCAGAAGTGTTCAGGAAGAAAAATCTTCATTGCCTAGTATTTTCAAGCCAGGGGATTATGTGAGTATTGTACTGACAATAACCACACCAGCAGTGTGAGTATAAGACAGTTTTAATAAACTAATATGTACACTAAGAGGTCTTGTCTCTCTGCAAGACAAAACTGGAAGGCTAGACTGTAGCTCTGGACTGCTTTATATACAAGGTCACTGGGATGACCCCTAGTGACCTAGTGGTGTAATTACATATCTCCACATTCACCCCCACTTAAAAAAATTGTTATGCCCCCTCCCCCGTCCTCCTTCCCTTGTTTGTAAGTTCATAAATCCAAAATTTTTCGTGGCTTCTGTTGCCTTCTAGACCTCCTTGGTAGTGGTATAGGAGTGAGGAGTGTGGTCTGCCTTTCGGCCTTTCTTGGTGGAGGAGTGGGAAGTACTAGATGGGCATGTGGCCATGTGGGCTGGGGATCCTCTTGTATGGGATTAGGTCCTGCCATCAAGTCTAGGATGGTGATATTTTGTGGGACGGGCGTACCCAGGGTCCTGATTTCCGGGGTGGGTGGTATAGTCCTCTGGGATGACTCGACGGACGACTGATCTAGTGACTGCTGCTGTGCTCCTTGTTGATCTGTAGACATCTGTGTTTCCTCCGTGTTGTTCACACATCTGGCTGGCGCGAGATTCCTGGTGGCCACCGAGTCTTCTCTTCCATCTGGGAATGTGATGAAGGCGTAATGAGGGTTCATGTGCCTCAACTCCACTTGATCTACCAGCGGGTCCACTTCGTGGGGTCTGCAGTGCTTCCGGAGGAGAACAGGCCCCGGTGTCATCATCCATTTAGCCAGCACTGTGCCCGTCGTGGCTTTCCTTGTGAAAGAAAAAATACGGTCATGTGGGGTCATGTTAGTGACAGTACACAACAAAGAACATATAGCGTGTAGGGCTTCTGGCAACACTTCTTGCCATCTAATAACAGGCAGGTTTTTTGCTTTTAAGGTCAAGAGGACCGTTTTCCAGATAGTGGCATTTTCCCTTTCAACTTGTCCATTCCCCCTGGGATTGTAACCTGTAATGCGGCTGGTAGCAATCCCTCTTTCATGCAGGTACTGCTGTACTTCTGCGCTCATGAATGCAGCGCCCCTGTCTGTGTGTATGTAGTTCAGGTACCCAAATATGCTGAAGATGTGTTGGAAGCATTTTATAACAGTGGCTGCTGATACATCAGAACACGGGATTGCGAAGGAGAAATGGGAATATTCATCTATTACATTTAGGAAATACACATTTCTATTATTGGACTGGAGCGAACCTTTAAAATCGAAGCTGAGGCGCTCAAAAGGTTTGGTTGCTTTTATTAGGGTGGCTTTGTCTGGCCGGTAAAATTGCAGTTTGCATTCCACACAGATGGGGAAGCTCTTGTTCACTGACCTCACTTCCTCTACCAAAAATGGAGGTTTTGGGTTTTAATGAAGTGAAATAGTATAGTGACCCCCGGGTGGCCCAGCTCATTGTGCAAGCTCTGCAACTGGGATGTGTGGTTAAAGATGGCACAAATGCCTCTGAACAGCGTATCCGGGGGCTCGTTGAGACTCCCGGGGCGGTAGAAAATGTCGTAGTTAAATGTAGACAATTCTATTCGCCAGCGCAGGATTTTGTCATTCTTAATTCTCCCCCTGTTCTGGTTATCGAACATAAAAGCCAGAGACCATTGGTCTGTGACGAGGGTGAAGTGTTTGCACACCAGATAATGTTGCCAGTGCCTTACTGCTTCCGTAATGGCTAGGGCTTCCTTCTCTACTGTTGAGTGTCTTACTTCTGACCCCTGTAGGGTTCGCGAGAAAAAGGCCACCGGTCATCCGTCTTGGTTTAGGGTGGCTGTCTAAACATCGGATGCATCCGTTTCTACTTGAAACGAGATCGACTCATCTATGGACCGCATGGTAGCTTTGGAGATATGGTCCCTAATGTCCCTGAATGCTCTGGTGGCTGCTGGGCACATTGGGAAAACTGAGGCTTTTATAAGTGGGTGGGCCCTGTCAGCGTAGTTGGGGACCCATTCGGCGTAGTAAGCGATCAGTCCCAAACACCTTTTTAGTGCTTTCACCATGTGTGGCACTGGGAGGTCTAGGAGAGGGTGCTGTTGGAACCAAGGGGTTAAGTAATCATGAAAAATATGCCTATGTACTATTCATTATGTATTCATTAATCCATTACTATGTAGCAATTTACTATGTACTTCAATTATACTGTTTAGGGGAAATATTAATGCAATTAAGTAACAGCCACAGTATGTAGAAAAGTTGGCTGATTATAGTATGTGTAGAATTTGCTGACTCCAAATACAAAGAGAGAAAATACTTTCATCCCCAAGGTTACACTAAACTGCTAATTGTAAAGCACAAGTCCAGAGAGAAAACATCAAAAGCACACTTGGGAGTAACAGGATAGCAGATAGGAGAAGTTAGACAGGATGAGGTTGGAGAAACCATAGGGACAGTGACAGGAAGATAAGTGTATTGCAAGGATAAGTGATAAGAGTACCATGACATGGATAAACCAATTTAGTAGGAATGATGAGTCATATGGGTACATGGGAGGTGTCGATAAGAACAGAAGACTATGGCCAGACGAGAACAAAGAAATAATTAGAAATATCTGGGGTGTGAATTGACTTCTGATCAAAACAACAGGATGTTCTGGCCTTGGGGATTAAGATAGGAGGTCTACACCATAGCTAATTACAGAGCAGGAAATTGCTTGAGATAAATCTTATGCAAGGAGTCTATCAAAAAAAGCCAACTCTTGGTCAATGTAACAATGCTGATCTATATAAACAGAAGAGACTGGACAGTAGGAGTCAGTCTTAGGAAATAGCTCACTGAGCGGGTGTCCTATGAACTAACGACTGAACCAGAGCTCTGTTAAGCTTTATTCTTGTGCTATGTAATAAACTGATTGTGAAACCGAATACCTTCTCCTATCACTTCATTCAACGAGCTGGACTCAGACGACATATAGACCAAATTGAGGGTTGGGTAAAGCCAGAGTCCGACAATGCAAACGGGCTGGGTCTGGGCTGATTTCCCCATTCTGTACTATGTAGCCCAGGATTGGCAACTTTCTGCCGCTAAAGACACATTTGTCCCTGTTGTATGTTAGGTTCCTTTCCTCAGCTGCCTGGAAGAAGCGTTTTAAATTCGTGTCACGATCCTCCTGATTGTGGCCACAGATTGTCACACTGTCTAAGTAGGGGAACATCGCTTTCAGTTGGAACTCATCTACTATTCGGTCCATTTCTCTCTGAAACAGGGACACTCCATTGGTGACACTGAAGGGGAGTCGTAGAAATTGATACAGCCTGCCGTCTGCCTCAAATGCTGTGTAAATGCGTATCTGTTTCTAATGGGAGGTTGGTAGTATGCTGTCTTCAGTTCTATGGTGGAGAACACCTTATACTGCACAATGTTGTTGACCATGTCTGCTATGTGTGGCAGGGGATAGGCATCTAGTTGTGTAAATTTGTTGATTGTCTAGCTGTAATCCACTACCATGCACAGTTTTTCTCCTGACCTTACTACAACCACCTGGGTTCTCCAAGGGCTGGTGCTCTGCTCTATGATGCCCTTTGTAGTAGTCTGCAGACCTCTGTCCTAATGAAGGCTCTGTCCCTTGGGCTGTACCTCCTGCTCTTTGTGGCTATTGGTGTGCAGTCTGGGGTCAGTTGTGTGAACAGCAGAGGGAGGGGGTTCTATGTTCAGGACAGACAGGCTGCAGTGTTGTTTCTTCGTAAGGCGTAGTGGGAGGTGTTAGAAATTAAATTACCTTTAAAGAAATTGCTCGAGACAAAAATTGAGAACAAAGAACATTTATTACAACAACAATGCAAAGTTGGGTGCTTCCCCTTACCCTGGGAATACACACACATACTGGGGCTCACCCAACTTTTATACAGTCAATTTCAGTATCAGAGTGCCCTCCCCCTTACATTCTTCTGCCCCCTGGATGGATTTGGCATAGGTAATCCTTCCTGCCTACGTGCAGTTTCAGTACACTTGGAGGACCAGGGGGTATCCTGTGGGTGTCCCATCATGTCATTGTTCTTATTCACACCTTCCTGATTCTCGGGGCTACAATCTCTTGGTATGCGGAGTTGACTCATTCTATCTAGGGTTGGCTAATTTCATATGTATAAATCTGTGTATGGTTAGCTAATTAGATATGTAGGACTTGGTACTTCTGTCCAGGGCTAGGAGACCTTTATCTGATCCAGACTACCTCAACTTCCTACATTCTATTGTACCTTACCATTCCTTTTCTTAGTCTTATGGTCTTGTCACAAAGACTAGAAGATTCTTATGTTAATTGTGCTGACTCTGCTTTCCTGCATCCTAACCCCCAAGCTTATCCTGTTTGTACTGTTTACAGCCATTAACTGATGAATTTTAGTTTCTTCCATGTTCATAATTTTAGATCAATTTTCCCATCTCTCACAATCCTCACTTTTCTTTTAGATCAGTAATACTGATCTTTCACCATGATCAGTGTTACTGATCTTTGGTTACTAGTGTCAGTGTGACTGATCCCACCCCCCCCCCCCCCCTCACTTTTCTTTTAGATCAGTAATACTGATCTTTCAAGTGTAAGGTGTTGTTTTACCCAGCTGGTCAATAACCGAATTGTAATCTCTGTGTAAAGTCTTTAGGTAGGGGAGCACCATGAAGGTCAGAGTAGCGAGTCCAGCTGCTTATTAGGGTTGCGAGTATCAGGCTCCAGTTCTCAGTAAAGAGTCTAGTCCATCCCACATCAGTCCGAAGTTGCCACGTCTGAACATGGGCATGGGCAGATTCACGTTGAAACATTGAAGCAGTGTCTTTTAACCACCCGACTTTTGTAAGCATTGTCCTGACGAAGTCTGTGAGAGACGCTGCCTTCAGCAGCGAACGAGTAGCAGTCTGTGAGAAACGCTGCCTTCAGCAGCGAACGAGTAGCAGTAGTCAGGCGGTTCCGTTGAATTGTGGCTAGTATCTGATGTCCTCTTCAGCCCCGAACCCTAGGGCCACCGATCTCCGAAGGCTGTCTGGAGCCTGATATTAAAGTGTCAAGCAGCTCACGTTGTTGGTAACTGGTGCTCCCCTTCACGGGGTGATGAAAAGAGACCAAGCTGGGGGGGGATTGTTTCTTGTGATTTAACTGTGTGTTGCAGCTTGTCTGCTAACATTAGCATATGTATTAACTCTCTCTCTCTGCGACATGTACAATCCTGACTACCATTCTGTCTGTCTTTGTCCCACCATGTCCTTTGTGCTATCGCTTTAAAACTCCTGTCTTTAATACCTGTGTAGGCTAAGATACAAATTAGATGTACTCCACTAAAGCTGTTCAGTTCCCCTGGTCCTTATTGGAATCCCTTGTTAACCCATATCCCACTATGACTATACATTAAATCTATGCCCTGTCTACATTCTAAAGGAGCACAATTGTAACCTCTGCTGCCCCTATTCCAGGAGGACTTAAAACATAGCGAGTAATGAAGTGACATAAACAGTTAACAAACAATACCCCAATAAATGAATAAACAGTTAAAAAAATAAACAGTTAAAAATACAACAATAAATGTATAAACAGTTAAAAAAATACAACAATAAATGTAACATTACGGCACTTTGTCATGGCGCAGTGTAAGTTTCAGGTCTGAAGGATGAGGAACTGCACGCCAGGTTGAGGGTTGAATCTGTGTGTCGTGATGTTGTGGTTCAGAAGCTGGTTTAATTCTTTGAATGTGGGTCCAGCCTTTCTCTCTTGTTCTTACTGCGGTGTCTGTAATTATAAGTACACAGAAGGGACCATCCCAGGCAGGTTTTAGTTGATCCTCTTGCCATGCTTTTACATATAACCAATCACTAGATTTTAATAAAATGAATAACAATCTGACTTTCCTTTGTGTTAGTGTAAAAATTGTAAAATGAAACACAAACCATATTTGCATGGGTTTTGAATATGTTAGACCTTATTAAAATGCAGTTGGAGCTGCTTGTCTGTATGGGGCACAACCCTCCAATTTGTTAGAGTACATAACAGACATTGTAGCACAAGAGCCTCTGCAAGAGAACTTGAAACATATTCAACCTTAAGTAAAATGCCTTGTGCCACAGCTCACAACCATATTCCATATAATAACCATATAGCAATAACAGTACGGAAACAGGCCATATTGGCCCTTCTAGTCCGCACCGATTTACATGAAACTCCAACTAGTTCCACCTACCTACTCCCTGTCCATAACCCTCCAACCCCCTCACATCCATGTACTCATCAGTGCCACTGTAATATAGTTGAACTAACCGCTACACTCCCAAAGTGAGACAAGAGCCCATGCATTTTCTGACTAAAGGTCACAAGTGCAGCCAACAGACTACTTCAAGGCACTTTCAGCCTTGCTCCTCTGTGCAGCCATGTAATCTTTGAGAAGAGGCCAACATAACCAAGGGCATTAAAAGGGTAAAAATCTGGCAATTTTCTCTCCATAGAGAGCATTGGGGAGCCTGGAACCGATTGTTGATTTTGTAAAATGAAGTTGAACAGGCTTGTACACATTTTCAGACTGCTTGTGCAGTGAGTGCCATACACCATGGTCTTCTGATTCATTGGTGAGGAGGTGATCAGTAAGATGCAGTAGTGGAAGCGCTTGCTCAAAGGCTGGAGGAAAATTAGACTTAGACCTGGATTTGTCAGAATGATAAGAGTTTATCTAAAGCTGGCTTGAGATAGAAGAACATCACAGGTGCTCCTCAATTTACGATAGGGTTGCGTTCCAGCAGACCCAGCGTAAGTTGAAAAAAAATCTTAATTGGAGACGTACCTTGTCTAACATTAACAGCACTGTATCAGTCCTCATACTGATCTCACTACCCTGCTCTCTCCCAACAGTCCCTGTAAGCTTTCCGAAAATGTGATTAACCAACGAGGCTACAAAAAATTCACCTTAGAGGAATTATCAAAGTTTATTGGAAAAATCAACGATGCTTGTGATGACCTTTAACACATTATATGAAAGTAAATGACAGTCATGCTATTGTGTCATCGTAAAATCATAAGTAGGGGAGCACCTGTATTACCTTTCATATTTTTGCAATGTTGATTGCACACACAATCATTTAAGTACTGGCTAGTTTCTATAATATTGCACTTAAAGTTTAGCTGCATGAATCCTGGAGCTTGTGGAGTCATTAGTGAATCAAGAAATATTGGTGCCATGGCAATTTCTCTGTACCATGCCAATTGCCCAGTCCTGAAGCCGGGACATAGTGAATAGTATCAGGTACAAGATCTGTGAGTAATTAATGCTATTATTATTCCTATGCGCCCAATTGTTCTGAACGATGCCACCAATTTAAATCATATTCCACCTATTGCAGTACTCACACACCACCATAGACCAGTTCGCAGGTTTATTTCTCCATTAAGCTGAATCCAGTCGCGCAGGGTTTACCTCCGTGATTATTTACAATGTAACTTCCGCACTACCGGATTTAAATATAAACCTGATGAATGGGGAAAGTTATCATGAATTAAATAACAGCGGCAATACAGAGAAATTGTGCTGAGGCATTAATTTCACTCCGGAGGAAAATGCACCAGAGAAATGAATGATTAAACTTATAGGAATCCCCATAGGAATCCCCAGAGGTATCTTTATTCTCCAGAGGTGGGTGATCTTTAAACTCACGGACCTTGACTGCTGAATGTGTAGAAGAAATACCTCTAACTGCAAGACAAGAGCCTGAAGCCTCAATTTCAAGTGCCACAGTGCACTTAAAGGGACATGCACACTCCCCCTTCAACTGGCTGATCCAGCCACTTTACACATCAGATCCTTTCTTTATCTTACATACACTTAAAATAAGATGTGTCGAACTCACCCTATTTGCGCAAACATTTCTCCCTGCAAATGTTTTAACATCACAACTCTCAGGTACTCCCTGTGCAAAATCACATTTGAATACAATTTATTTCATAAATTGGAATTAACTGGTAGTTAAATTCGCTAATTCTACAGTATTGAAAAACGATCATTTATGACATTTAATTTTTAGCATGAATTTTAATCAATATTGGTCAGTGACTGAAGTGGGAAGTCGTGATTTATGAAATTATCTCTGGTCTCTACTCTCCCACTCCCTGCACTTCTCCCAACATTCAGGAGCTGGCACACAGTCCCTGCCTTTTTCATGTTACTCATCTACTATTCCTTTAACTGCTTGCATCAAAATGTTAGCCTTTGCTTTCTGCTTATCCTCAGATGTCTGGACAAATGCTTTTTGTGTGATCTGTAGAAGCTGGGTTATTCCCTGCTCATGCCAATTTTCTGTCTTTTGTAATTTTCTCCTAATGTCTGGGGCTGAGTTGGTAACAAAACCTGTTAGTACCAATTGTTCCCCTGCTGGGGATTCTATGTCGAGACCCCCATATTATATATATATTTGGTCCCAAAAATTGGTCTAACTGTTCGGCACATCCCTGGGGATCTTCTATCAGGGAGATTAATTCTTTCTTGAAATTACGTACTTCATTGCTGGTCAGGGGCACATTTACGAACCCCAGACCTTCTCCCATGGGAACCTCCCGCAGGGGTCGCATCCAGCTAATTTCTGGTTTCTTAGATTTGTGTTCCTGTTCCCTGAGAAGTGAATCGCAGGGTTCTGCCACTTCTTCCTGAGGGATCTCACGCTGTTCTGAATTACAATGTTCTACCTCTACTGTCAACGGAGGTGGTAATCGAGCGCTTTGTGAGCGAGTCACCATACCACTCCGGTTCTCCTCTTTCTTCTCTAGTGGTGGGGGAGGAGTGGGAGGTGCAGAAGGGTAGGTCATAGGAGGGGAAGGAAAGATAGGAGCCGGCATAGGAGGAACATAAGGTGGAGGGAGGGAATGTAACACATCCCAACCCTGTGATTCAGGGACAAAAGGTTCCTCCTCTCTCTTATCCCTGAATTCTTTCTCATTCAAAACCAGTTGTTCAATGGGTCCCTTGAGCCAGCAGGCTGCATATTCCCTGCTCTCAACATTGTCTTTCTGGTTTTGATAGAGCCAGATGTTCAAAGCTTGACACATCCATTCATCCTCGGATCCGAACTTTGGCCAGTACACGGAGCTCCCTTTAACCGGGTATTTAACCCATTCAATACAACAATACCTGACCATTGTCAGTTTGTCTTTCCCACGGGTCTTTCCTGTGCCCCACTCAGATAACATCAACCCAAGCGGGCTGTACGTAGCTATCTGGTGTTCACATCCTGAACCAGGACTCTCTTCCTTGCTACTCATTATTCCCATACTTATAAACAAGTAAAATTACTCTTACCGAGTTCCAGTAGCAATGCTCTAGCGTGCTTCCTTCCGTCGTTTGTTCTCAATGCCTCTTCTCGGATATCACTCGCTTCTTTCACTGACCAGCCACCCGTCGCCCGTGAGTCCAGCTGAATCAGCCGGGGTGCACCTACTCTCGTCGTCGGGGTACTCTGTCAGTGGAGGGAGTGTGATCCCGGACGAGCCCCCATTTGTTATAAATTAAAGTACCTTTAAAGAAATTGCTCGAGACAAAAATTGAGAACAAAGAACATTTATTACAACAACAATGCAAAGTTGGGTGCTTCCCCTTACCCTGGGAATACACACACATACTGGGGCTCACCCAACTTTTATACAGTCAATTTCAGTATCAGAGTGCCCTCCCCCTTACATTCTTCTGCCCCCTGGATGGGTTTGGCATAGGTAATCCTTCCTGCCTACGTGCAGTTTCAGTACACTTGGAGGACCAGGGGGTATCCTGTGGGTGTCCCATCATGTCATTGTTCTTATTCACACCTTCCTGATTCTCGGGGCTACAATCTCTTGGTATGCGGAGTTGACTCATTCTATCTAGGGTTGGCTAATTTCATATGTATAAATCTGTGTATGGTTAGCTAATTAGATATGTAGGACTTGGTACTTCTGTCCAGGGCTAGGAGACCTTTATCTGATCCAGACTACCTCAACTTCCTACATTCTATTGTACCTTACCATTCCTTTTCTTAGTCTTATGGTCTTGTCACAAAGACTAGAAGATTCTTATGTTAATCGTGCTGACTCTGCTTTCCTGCATCCTAACCCCCAAGCTTATCCTGTTTGTACTGGTTACAGCCATTAACTGATGAATTTTAGTTTCTTCCATGTTCATAATTTTAGATCAATTTTCCCATCTCTCACAGAGGTGAGGCCCGTTGTGCACTATTGTAATGCTTTCTAACTGGCACTGAAAATCTAACCCCAATAGTACCAGGGAACAGAGGTGAGGGAGTACTCATAATTTGAACCCTTTGTATTTTGTGCCCTGGACTTCTAAAGTAACCCTGCAAAACTGTTTTACCTCAGCCGCAAGGCTGCTGGCTGCTAACAGGATCTGGTGCTCACTTGGGCATGTGGGGAGGACAAGGCAGTTGACTAACCCCTGGTCAATAAAACTTTCAGTGCTTCCACTATCTATTAAGTAATTTGCCTTCACATCATTAATTTTGATGCACACAGTGGCATCTGATAAATTGTGTGGATTCGCCTGATTCACGCGTAGGGAAGCAAGTCTGGCGTGTCCTTCCATCCGATAGTACTCGGCGTCATATTCATCTCCTGAAGACTGTGTCCTTTGCTTTGTAGCATTTGTCCAAGATGGCCGGCTGCACATGGCATTCTTCTTCTTCTGTTTGTCTGTGGAGAAAGAAGAGCTTTCCCACCTCTCATTAGCATGAGAATGGGCCTTGGCTGTGGCCTTGGGGCTTCTGCAGACTTTTGCATAATGCCCACGTTTTACACAGTTGGAACAGACATTTCCTCTGGCAGGGCAGAGGGATCTCGGGTGCTTTCTTTGTCCACAGAAAAAGAACTTGGGACCCTCAAGGTGTGAATTCCTGTGAGGCAGCATACTTTTCTTTTCGTGGGGCTAGAGAGTCCAGCAGTGTGACGTTTGTCCCACCCCCAGTGTCCTGTGAGTACTCCTCCAATTCTTTCTTGGTGCTTTCTAAAGCTTCTGCAATAGTCTCTGCCTCATCTAGCCCCACCATTCCTTTCTCCAGCAATCAATGTCTCATCTCAGTGGACCGTATGCCTGCAACAATTCTGTCCCTAATAAGGTCCTCCGCATACTCCTGAGCTGATACTGCTTTAAAGTTGCAGCCTTTCACCAGGTCTTTCAGAGAGAGTATAAAGTCTCTGGCAGACTCCTCTACTTCTTGTGACCTGGTCATGAGTCTGTACCGGGAGTGGAGTTCACTATGTCCCTTACTATTTTCTTTGGCTTGGCTTCGCGGACGAAGATTTATGGAGGGGGTAAAAGTCCACGTCAGCTGCAGGCTCGTTTGTGGCTGACAAGTCCGATGCGGGACAGGCAGACACGGTTGCAGCGGGTGCAGGGGAAAATTGGTTGGTTGGGGTTGGGTGTTGGGTTTTTCCTCCTTTGCCTTTTGTCAGTGAGGTGGGCTCTGCAGTCTTCTTCAAAGGAGGTTGCTGTCCGCCAAACTGTGAGGCGCCAAGATGCACGGTTTGAGGCAATATCAGCCCACTGGCGGTGGTCAATGTGGCAGGCACCAAGAGATTTCTTTAGGCAGTCCTTGTACCTTTTCTTTGGTGCACCTCTGTCACGGTGGCCAGTGGAGAGCTCGCCATATAACACGATCTTGGGAAGGCAATGGTCCTCTCTAAAATGCTCATTGCCTCTTGGTAGGACCTGGCATCCTACATAAGGGAGTAAGGATGGTCTCCCAGCTGCGCTAACAGCAGCATTAATACCTCTTTATCCAATGTCTCAGCACCCTCCACGTAATTCAGAAAGCATCTCTGCCAGCGGCCAAAGTGCGTGCCGGCTCCGGGATTTCTAGGGTTGAGCTCCAGCCTGTCTGGTCGCAGCACATGACTAAGCTGCAGTCTCTGGTCCCTTAGGTAATGTGGGGGCACCCCGGGGATCGTTCCCTGTCTCCACGTGGTCTCTGGGTCTAGGTGCAGCAAGGGCAGACTCTGGGGTACTGGGAGCTTCCATCCTATGATATTAGTTTATTAAATGATTGTACTGACAATAACCACACCAGCAGTGCGAGTATAAGTCAGCTTTAATAAACTAATATGTACACTAAGAGGTCTTGTCTCTCTGCAAGATGAACCTGGAAGGCTAGACTGTAGCTCTGGACTGCTTTACATACAAGGTCACCGGGATGGCCCCTGGTGACCTAGTGGTGTAATTACATATCACCACAGTGAGAGGCTCTGGAGAGAGGACAGGAAGCATCAAGGAATGCTCTGCACAGTGTTTCATCACAGAGAACAATCAGTTTGTTTGAATGTTAACTGATTGCCTTGGCCATATTGCTCAGTGAATCATTTTGAATCAATTTGGTCACTGATTTATTAAGTCATCTTGAGCAGTGTGGGAAGATATGCATGAATCAGACAGGTTCTTGAGAGGATTGGAAGTTAGATATTCATTGATTAGAGGTAACAAATATAAAATGAACTCTTACTGCTCTAGGATGCTGACAGAGTCATCTGATTAAATAATGGCCCTGGCCTTTTGAAATCTCACTACTTTGATCATCTTTTAACTGAGTTACCTTTTTTTACTCCCTTCTTTATATCTGGTACTATATTTAGTCCCTCTCTGAAATTTCCTTTCTCGTCCTCTTAAGTTACAGACATCACATGCCAAACCATCCTTCTGGTCACTTAATCCTCACTGAATCTCAGTCAGTGACTGACATATTATCTAACTTGTTCTCACCAGGACTATGATGAATGATATAATGACTAGAAAGGCCACCAGGCCCTCTTTGGCATGTCATCCACATCTCTCAACGACTTCTACAGGTGCACCATTGACAGCATCCTGTCAGGGACGGGAATTGTTCAGCCCAAGGCAACAAGTAACCACAGAGATCTGTTACAACACATCTCAGAACATTACATCGGCCCCACCCATGCTTCCCACTGTCCTAGAAAAGCAGCCGACATATTAAAAGACTCATCTCAGTTTGGCCATCTCCCCCCCCCCCCCTCCCCGCCCCCCACACCTTCAGGAAGAAGGTTCATGAGTGACAGATCACACATCATTGGAATCAAGGATAGTTTCTTTCTCTCCAATATTAAACACCTGAATGAACCTCACACCATTAAACTTATGTTGACTTGGCAAAAAAAAGGGCAGAGCTGCTGGAGTTGGTGTGGACCCGCAGTGAGTGAAGACACAGTGCTCCTCCACAGGGTCCAACCACCCAGTTTTACTTACGTTGGCTCGTGCTTGTTTTAAATGGCCTGTTAAAGAGGCAGACGGTGGTTTATTTTAAAGTCCTGCGACCACGGAACCTGGGTCCAAGATGGCACCGCCTATAATTGGCAGTAATCTCGAGGGGTTGCAGACTCCAGATTAGCAGAGGACTGGAACAAGGCACCAGAAAACTAGGAGACAATCCATCCCACCCCCGTTTGGGAAAGGGCAGCAAAGGGTTGGTGACCATAGCGACAGACCAGCACACAGGCGACTCGAGGTGAGGCTGCTGGTGACTGCGGTCAAAGGATTCACACCAGGTTGCAGACTGCTCAGACTGGCTGGAGACAGGCTGAAGGGGTACCAGGTATTGGTATTGGGATGCGAGAGGTTGCCGATGCCGCCGAGGTCTTCCTGATCATGTTGGAGGTTTTTGATCTGGAGCTCGGTCTACAAATAGTTTGGACTGAAAGTTGAGTGGCTGTGAAGTATTGCAGGAGGGCTGAAGGCAAATCATGTACTTTCGGTGACTCTGGTGGGGGGTGGGGGTGGGCTCTCTTTTGCTTGTCTTTCTCTGACTTTAAGGGTCACCTGGCAATTTCTGATAATGGCAAATATAGATGCTCCTCAACTTACGATGGGACTATGTTCCGGCAAAGTGAAAAAAAATTGTAAGTTGAAAAACAATACTGCACCTAACTAGCTGTGCGACTAGTCACGATGCCCCTTGCTGTCAGGTACTGGCATAGTTCCTCACTCATGAAGCTAGACCCCCAGTTGCTGTGGATAAATGTGGGGTAGCCAAACATGGTGAAGATCTGTGTCAGTGCCCTGATGACGGTGACCGTGAAGGTGTCTGGGCAAGGGATAGCAAAAAGGAAGCAGGAGTACTCGTCTATGACCATGAGGAAATTGATGTTCAGATTTGTGGAAGGTAGGGGCCCCTTGAAGTCCACGCTGAGGCACTCGAAGGGCAGGGTGGCCTTTACGACATGAGCCTGGGGAGGGTGGAAAAAGTGAGACTTGCATTCCTCGCAGACCCAGTATGCCTCAGTCATGGTCCAGACGTCCCTGGCAGTGTACGGGAGGTTCTGGGACTGAATAAAATGGTATAAGCAGGTGACGCCCAGGTGACAGAGGGACTCATGCAGTGCCTGCAGCTGGTCATCGTGGAGTGACACGCAGGTACGGGAGAGGGCATTGAGGGAGTCATTAAGCTTCCCCGGGCGATACTGGATATCGTAGCTGTATGTCGCCAGCTCAACTCTCCAGTCATTCTTGATCTTGCCCCTGTGGGTGGTGTTGAACATGAAAGCCACGCCCCGCTGGTCAGTGAGGAGGGTGAACCATCTGCTGGCTAGGTAGTGGCGCCAGTGGCGGGCCACTTCCATGATCGCCTGGACCTCCTGTTCAATGGCAGAGTGCCCTAGCTCAGAGCTGTGGAGGGTCCTGGAGAAAATGGTGACCAGGCGCTCCCCTTGGTTGAGGGTAATGGCGAGGACTACATCGGACACATCGCTCTCCACCTGGAAAGGGGAGTCCTTGTCCACAGCATGCATTGTGGTGTCTGCGATATCCTGCCTGATGCATGTGAAGGCTACCTGTGCCTCAGATGGGAGTGGGAAAGTTGTGGCCTGGGCCAATGGGCGGACCTTGTCCAAGAAGTGGGGAACCCACTGTGAGTAGTAAGAGAACAAGCCAAGGCACCTGCGGAGGGCTTTGAGTGTGGGGGGAGGGGCAGCTCCATTAATGGGCGCATTCGTTCTGCATCTGGGCCAATGACACCATGTGCCACGATGTACCCCAGGATGGCGATGCGGGTGGTGCTGAACACGTAATTCTCTTTGTTGTAAGTGAGATTCAGCTCCTCAGCTGTCTGGAGAAATTTCTGCAGGTTGCCAGCATGGTCCTGCTGGTCATGGCCGCAGATGGTGACATTGTCCAGGTACAGGAAAGTCGCCTTTAGCTTGTGCCATTTCTACCATCCGATCTATCTCCCACTGGAAGACGGAGACCCCATTCGTGACCCCAAACAGAACTCGGCGGAACTAGTACAGGCACATGACCTCCTCGAAGGTGGTATAGGGCTTGTCCTGCAGGTTGATGGGGAGTTGGTGATAGGCCGACTTCAGATCAATCATGGAGAAGACCCAGTAGCAGACTATCTTGTTGACAATGTTGGCTATCCTCGGTAAAAGGTAGGCGTCCAGCTGGGTGTACTGGTTGATGGTCTGGCTGTAATCCATGACCATCCTCGGCTTCCTTCCCCCTTTGACCACTAGAACTTAGGCTCTCCAAGGGGTGTTGCTGGGCTCTATGACATCTTCTGCCAGAAGCCACCGCACCTCTGCCCTAATGAAGTCTCTGACCGCGGCGCAATAGCGCCTACTTCTGGTGGTTATTGGCTTGCAGTCTGGCGTGAGGTGTGAGAAGAGCATGGGATGAGTGATGCGCAGCAAGGAGAGGCCGCAGGTTGGCTGGGGCTGGTTGGATGGCGCGCTGTGGAGCGTGAGTGGAGGTAGGGGACCCCCCGAAGGCAAGGGTGATGCTCTGCTGGTGGCATTGGAAGTCTAAGCCCAGGAGGACTATGGCGCAGAGTTTGGGCATGACCAGGAGCCTGAACCTGGTGTATGTCTCCCCCACCACAGTCAGATCAGAGGGTATTGGTAGTCTGGTCCTTGGTGGCGAAGGCAATAGAGAAGGTGTAGAGGTGGATTTTTAGATTTAAGGAGTGGGCCACGCTTGCGTGAATAAAACTCTCAGTGATACCACTGATGATTAGGCACTTTGTTACCTGCCTGTTGATTTTTACGTCCATTAAGGAGCGCTTGAGGTGGAGGGAAACGTTCCTGGTCAGGGTAGTGGCTGCTAGGACCATCTCAGGGTCCAAGTCATTGCTCCCCACTGGTAGAGATGAGTTGTGGTTGTCAGTATCCTCTGCAGGCATTGTGAGAGGGGAGTGTCGACCGGTGGTGCTCTCTGTAGTCGTGGTGTGTGGTTTGCGCCAGTTAGCAGCATCTGGAGGTGTGGGGTGCATTGGTAGGGTGGCCTGGTTAGTGCTTGTGTTGACCATGTTGTCATTGTTGGAGGCCTGGGAGGGCCCTGGTGTCAGCAGCGTCCGCGCCATTCCGGTCCAAGATGGCGGTGCCACATGGGAGAGTGAGGCATGGCTGGCCTTCTTCCCTGGCTGTGGTTGGTGCGCCGGGGGAAGTGACATCATGCCGTAGATCGGAAGTGATGTAGTTGTAGTCTTCAGAGAGGCGCACTGGCGAGAGTGAGTGCTGATCCGGGCGCATGGTGCGCATGCGGTGATCGTGCTAGGCCGGAAGTTGGGCCACTGGGGTTGGGGAAGTGGGTTGAGTGGCTGTGGGGGCTATGGCGTCGCCTGGCAATCGCACGTGGTGGTGATTGTGAGGGAGGGGAAGAAGTCGTAAAGGGCCGCTGAGCTGCTGACTGGGTTTGAGAGGCATACTTAGGAGAAGTGGCCTTTCTTGCCACATCTCGAACAGTACTGGCTTTTGGCTGGGCAGTTTTGGAGTGATCAATGATCAGACCCACACTGGGACCCACAGTACTTACAAGTGCACTGGGCGTCTGCAGCAGTGATGTTTTCATCTCCAGTCTGGTCTTGGGTCACAGCAGCTGAATGTGCTGACCACGTGGAAGCCTGAGGAAGCCTGGAGTCAAAGGCTTCAGTGTGCAGGGCTGCTGCCTCCTGGGTTCGGACTAACTCCACTTTTTTGGCCAGGGAGTAGATATTGTCCTCCAGCAGCTTCTGCCTGACGGTCCTCATGTTTAGCCCTCAGGCGTAGGCGTCTCCAATCAGCCTCTCAACCTCCCTTTCATTTACCCTGGGTTCAGCCAGACAAGGTCGGGCCAACTCATGCAGGGCTCCCAGATAGGACTCGGCCGTCTCCCTGGGCAGTTGGGCACAGATACTCAGGAGGTACCTTATAAAGTCCACAGTCGTGGGAGGTTTATACATGGTCTCAAGGGTGTTTATCGCTTCTGAGTACCCTGTGGAGTCTTTGACTGCCTGGAAGGCTCGGGGACCCAGCTTTGATCGGAGTAAGATGAGCCTCTTTCGATCGGAGTCCAGGATGTCATCAGCGTGATTCTCGATGATTGTTTCAACCGTGTGCTTCTAGATCTCGAAGCGTGTTTATGCTTCCGGGTGGCATGGGTCGATTTCGAGGTTTCCAGTGTTCAGGAGCTTTCCCATAGCAGCTTTAAGAATTTATGTTGAATAAATTGTGGTGCACTATCGAACAGAAGCAAACACATAAAACCTAAAGACTGTACAACAGGCTTTATTCGACATAAACGTCCAGAGAGCCAGCTGCGAGGAGAGCTGCTGTAAGCTCTGAGAGTGTCTTCGAAGGGCCGGCTCAGGCTTATATCCTGGAGGATGATTGACACCCAACCTGGTGGGGCTTGGTCTAATTAGGTCGGCTGATTGACAGCCGGCCAGGTGTTGTCTTGTCCCCATGCTCTTCTGCAGGTACAGAGGTTGCCCCCTGCAGTAGGCCAGTGGTGTACCACCACAAAGCCTGTTGCACAGTCTTTTGAGTTTTATGCTTTCTTGCTGCTACCTCAAGGTACCTCAAACCCTAACTCTACACTACTCTGGGACCTGCAACAGATCTGTTTGCAGTGTTGAAACATCACTTTCTTTTCCTTGCACTAACTGCAAACTGTTAATATTAATCTATCTTTTATATTTAAAAAAAATAGACGTACAACAAGGTAACAGGTCCTTCCAGCCCATGAACCAGTAAACGCCAATAAATCTACAACCCCAGTATGTTTCGAAAGGTGGGAGGAAATTGGAGCACCCAGAGGAAATCCTCACCGAGACAGGGAGAATATACACACTCCTTAAAGACAGGGCTGGATTCTGACCTGAGCTGCTACGTTAACAATGACTCTTATTGTCTCGGCATATTAGGGTAAGTTAATTTAAACTATTGTAGTTGATGTATCTTATGTTGTCATCCTGTTGGATGCAGCAAGTAAGAATTCTGGTTCATCTGTACATTGTACATGCACATATCATTACTTTTAGTGGCAAAAAGAATCAATGGGGGTTATGAGAGAGGGAGCATGTTACGGAAGTAAAGGGAAATAGGAAGAGGAGGAATGGAACTCATGGAACTCCAGCCCAAAACGTTGACCATTCCTTTTCTTCCACTGCTCCTGCTCAACCTGCCGAGTTCCTCCAGCCGATACAGTAAATCCCCTGGTATCCAACCCTATGGGGATTGGTAGATGGTGGATGTGTATTTTCCTGTTGCATGAGATTTACTCTTATAATGCCTAATACACCTGCATTAAGAATAAACAATTTAAAAGACCAAAGTACATACACTGAACAAACTTCACATGCATGAATATCTAAACCTTAAAGTATTGTAATTTATCTTCAGTCACATTCTTTGAAAACATTTAACTGTCACTGCATCTGCAGGTTCCTCCCCCTTCTTGCAGCTGCCCGAAAGATGAACAATAACGTTATAGATAATTAAACTCCCTCCCACCTCTCCCAAGTTTACAGATAAAGCGTCTGACCAGGGAGATTCTTATGAAGCAGGGATAGGTGACACTTAGGAGAGTCACCCCAAGGGCAAGCGGCATCAACCAGCTCTTCATCCTGGGCAATGCTAGGATTTCACACAACTTCATTCAAACTTGATTCAAACAGCTGCTACAAACAAAGCACGACCAAGACTCTCTGCAGACTGAATACTTGCTCACATCTTCAACGAAAGGATTGTGCATTACTTCTGAAAATATTTACTGTTACAATTTAAACTTACGCATTTTTACCTATTATTTTACTCCTATTTATTTTGATTTTTAAAATTTATTTTCCTAATTTTTTTTGACGGTTGCTTGAGGCTGCTGGTTGCTTGAATTCCGGATACCGGGGGACTTACTGTAGTTATTTTGCTGCAGCACCTGCAATCTCCTGTGTATGTCTCATGGGAACCAACATGGATCTGATGGGCTGAATGGCTTCCTTTGTATCAGGTACAAAAATATCTTTTTTTCAAACTTGAAATACCCATATAAATTGCTCTGTTCGGGGTGTTCTCTGCATAAACACCCCCACCCATGGTGGTTGACATTTGTAATATGTCACAAATAAACAGAACAAGATTGTTGTCATGTCATGGCTTGCCAGAGTAACACAAGTATTCAATTGCGTTGACCATGTTTAAATACCAAAGAGTTGCATTCATCACACTTAGTGCTTAATGTGCAGTATTTAAGTTTCAGCTCTTGCTGGCTTCGATTGATTTATGTAGCTTGTGTTGGAGAAAATTATTTGTTCTTTTCACTGCACTTGGCACCACTTATTGAGAGTATGGCAGTACACTTTATGGAAAACAAATTAGTTTGGCTTAAGGTTAGTAGGATTTTAAGATTCTAGTTTAATGTTTTGCCTCAAAGGTTTTGCTTATTGACTATCTAACACTGTCAGAGAGATAGGATTTGGAGTCGAAGTAAAATTACCTTTTTATTGCAGTGCAGAGGAGGCAAGGACGATGAATAAACTGATAAATGAAGGGAAAATAGAATATAAATGAGCAGCAGGCTAAGAGATTTGTAAGAATGGAAGAAAATAAAATATTAGTGAAGGAGAACACAAGTCCCTTACAGCAAGAATTTGTGGAAGAAACAAATCCTTTGTTGTAAGCAAGAAAAATAGTTTTAAATTGCAGAGAAGGCGGAGAGGGATACAAAAGGCCAACAGATCTGAGAAAAGGTTTCTTCACCCTGCTCCGCAGGGCTCTACTGCCTTCTTTTGATGCCAATGACTCCGTACAGGCTTTGAACAGCCTGTTGAAGGAGCTGACGGTTTTTTTTTAACACCCTGCAACCACGGAGATCTGTACCCAAGGTGACGATGTCTGTGCTGGGCAACGTATCACGAGTAGCTGCAGACACCAGAAGGGTAGCACAGGGCACCACAAATGGGGAGAACTCCCCACATTGAGAAGGATAAGCATAAGAGATCATCCCTGCAGGAAGGTGAACACGGCAATGGACCAATGAGGGACTCAATAGCTGGACCCACACAGACTGCAGGCTGTTCCGAATGTCAATCAAAGAATTCACAGAAGGCTGTGAGATGCAGGAGACTGGCTCATGGGAACCAAGTATTTGAACCAGGATTCAAGAGGGGGCTGAGGACAAGCGGCTCCCAAATGACCTTGGGTGCTGAAGACTTCCTGATCATATAAGAGGTTTAAATCTGGAACTCGGTTTGCCAATGGACCAGGATTTTGTGCGGCTGCAGAGGGTGTGGGAGCACGAGAGGTGAATCCACAGACACAGTGTCTCTGAAGTGACTCTCTTTTGCTTCTCATTCTCTTATTACTGGGGGCATCATATTATCACTAATGATGACGCTTTGCTTCCCTTATAGGCAGACAAAAGTTGAAGTATATCATATTATGTTATGGAAGTAAAACACAAAAGTCTTCAGACACTGTTGAAGTAAAAACCAGATCAAGCAGCGTAGTTTATATAGCAAAGTTAAAGATACATAATCAACGTTTCAGGCTTGAGCCCTTCATCAAGGTATGGACACAGCATGGGCAGGCATCCGAACAAAATGGTGGAGGGAGGGGCAGGGGGAGGAGTGTAATCCTACAGGTAGGAGGTAATAGGTGGATAAGGGAGGGAGGGAACAATAGAAAACAAGGGTAGGAGTGATGGCTCTGTGAATGGAGATGGAAGGGTTGGAGAGCTCGGGGAAAAAAGACAGAGGGATTGAGAAGAGAGAGGAAGAGTGGGAGTAGGCTGGCAGAAACAAGAGAAGTTGATGTTAATGTTATGTATATTATATTTACATGTATTAATACATGACAATAAAAAGAACCTTCTACCTTCAACCTTAAAACGAATCTTGAATAATCTGTGAGTGAGTACATCAGTAGCCAGGAATCAATATGAACCCCCCCCACCACCCCCCCAACAACTCCTGCAACCATTCGCAATCCCATTCCTAGGTGAATTCCAGGCCCATTTAGCTGCATTGTTCCTTGCCCCTGTAATTGGGTAAATGGAAGGCTAAGCCCTGATCAATAATGAACAAATGAAGTAATTGCACTCAAAATGCACATGTCCTGCAATCTTTGGATGTAAACAAGAAAACCTACAGATGGTGGGGTCTAGTCAATAACACAGAAGTGCTGGAGAAACTCAACAGGTTCCACAGCATTTGTTAAAATATGGAAATCTTATTTGAGTTATATTGGTTCCCAGTTTGATTAATTTCTCCTACTTGCAAAGAAGGTGGTGCAGACATTGTGTGTGTGTTTTTTTTTAACAGGGAAGGGTAATTAATTGATTCTGTATTAATATAAGTTTATTGATTACTTCATCAATTGTATAAGGGAGGGAGGTAGGAAGAGAAGTAAGGGGATGGGATTAACACATACTCTGTATATACCCATGCACACACACATATTTGTTGCATCTTGGTGGGATTCAAGATGGATGTCCCCTCACAGGCATGAGTTCTATAGCTAATAGTGTTTGTTTAAAAGAACCCAAGTTTCTTTATTACAATGGGACCCATTTTTGAGACAAATACCCCTTACCAACTTATGGCATTATTGACTGTAAACTCAATGGACTAAAACTCTGTTTGGACAGGAGAAATATTCTCTTAATCAATATGGAGATACCCCTCAGGCATACACCGCTGTTATTTTGTTTAAAATGAGCACTGTGACTGTTTGTTGAGGGAGGGGTGGCAGGTATTGTTTGTTTTAACCCTCTGCAGCTGTGGTTATTTGTGGTTAAGCTACCGTAACTTGTATGATAGTAAAATCGATTTGCATGCGGTATACGTCTCCTGTTGCTTATTTGTTCCTGTTGTAAACAAAGGTCCTGGTTTAATATTAACGCATGTCCAACTCTGTAACTCTTAGAACCCTTTAAATTTGTTCTCCACCATGTCAATAGGTGGGATAAGAGAAAGAGGGCAGATGGAACTAGGTAGGGGAGGAGAGAGTGGAGGAGGAAGGGGGGGAGAGAGAGAGAGAGAGAGAGGGGGGAGGGGGGAGGAGAGAGGTCATTCCAAGTGCTCAGGAATGCAGAAGGTAGCAAGCATAGCCAGGTCCATCCCAGGCTCCGACCTCCCATCCATTACAGATTTATATGTGAGACGCTGCCTCGAGAAGGCAGCCCATATGATAAAGGAATCCCATCGCCCTGCTTCTCCCTGCTTTCTTTGAACAAGATACAGAAGCCTGAAGGCCAGCGCCTCTAGATTCAAGAATAATTTCATTCCAACAGCCTTTAGGCCCTTGAACCTCCCCTTGACACACTAACCAGGAACCACTCTGACAGCAGAAAAGGGCACTATTGCAAAGTCATTTTTTTTTTGCATGAGAATAACTGAATATTTATCATCTATTTATCTTATCTGCTTATTGTCTTGTTTTTTTTTACAAATTAAAACAAGCTTCTTGATTAAAGCACAAAATACAAAGTGTTCTTGCTGTCCTCCTATCTTGATTTTCTATCCCACCACTGAGAAGTTCTAACCACCAATAATAATGTTAATGCAATTACAATTTTTATCCTAGTTTCTTTTTTGAATCGAGCGTCTGGTCAGCTGCAGAAAGTGAGATTTTCAATGCATTGGTACATGTGAATGACAATAAACATATTGCCATTATTAATCCTGGCCATTTTCATGTGTGTTACTGGGATTTTCTGACTCCAAGACTTTACTAGCTACTGAGCCATATCAGTCAGGGGAGTGCTGAACACATCGCCTACATCGCTTGCTCAGCCGGCCAATGCTCACTGGCTCAGCCCACAAATGAAGGGAGGTCATTCAATGAGTGGCCATATTCTAACAACCCAGTTGAAGGCTTGGGAAGGAAAAAGGGAAGCATGACTAATTGGCCATCACATACAGCCCTGAGATTCTTTTTCTGTGGGCCAGGCAGAATTTCTACATATTGGTAGTACAAACTGTCTTCAAGAAAAAGATATGTATACAAAAGAGAGAAACGAAAACAAAGAAAGAAATCTAAACCATGTGACTCTGCAAATAAAGAAATAATTAATATTCAGTAATAAATATTACAAGAGTCTTGGATTGAGTTTATTGTTTAGAAGTCTGATGGTGGAGGGGTAGCAACTGTTCCTGAACTTGATGGTATGAGTCTTGTGGCACCTATATCTCTTTCTCAGCACCTGGGGGCTAGACCAAATAGTTTTAAGGGCATGAAGATGTTAAATGTCAAACTGTAAAGAGAATCCTGATGTATGCATCTTTGCTCTCCAGGTGTTCAAGGGTTTTATGTAGAACTAGTGAGATGGCTTCTGCTGCTACAATAGGTGAATTGGAACTGATCCATGTCGCCACTCAGACAGGAGCTGATCCACTTCAATACCATCCTCTCAAAACACTTCATCGCCAAGGATGTGAGTGTCACTGATCAATCGTCATTTAAGCAGGTTACCACGCTCATTATCTCAAGACCGCAATTAGAAGAGATAACTAGTTAGTTGGATCAAGAGATTTAAGGATGCAGTCTTGAAGAAATGCAGCATCCCCACCAACACATAGGAATCCTTGGTACATGAATGCTCAGATGGGGAAGGAGCAGTCTCCGGATACCATCAGGAGTGAAACAGGAAAGTCAGCAGATGCTGTGACTGTAATAAAAACAGACAGAAATGATGGAGGAGCTCAGCCAGTCTTGCAGCATACCTGCACTTAAACCATAGCCCTCCCATCTATGTGCCTGTCCAAATTTTTCTTAAATATTAAAATTAAATCTGCATTCACCACTTCAGTTGGAAACTTGTTTAATACTCCCACCACTCTCTGTGTGAAGAAGTTCCCCCTAATGTTCCCTTTAAACTTTTTCCATTTCACCCTTAATATAAAAAAAAGACAATCAGCATGGTAACAGGCCATTTCAACCCACGAGCCTGTACTGCCCAATTTACACCCAATTAACCTACACCAGAGCCTCTGGGGAAAACCCACGCAGACATGGGGAGAACATATAAACTCCTTACAGACATGGCGGGATTCAAACCCCGGTCCCAATCACTGGCGCTGTAAAGGCGTTGCACTAACAGCTATGCCAATTGTGCAACCTATATTCTATCATTCTCTCCTAACATGTCTCCAGGTCAGCAGCACCACCTCCAAAGCAACAAAGGAATGATGAGGCAATTATCATTGTACATCTGAAATGGTGGAAACAGAGATTAAAAAAAAAACAATTCTCTGAGTGCTCAAAAAAGACCCAACTTAATTGAAAGATATGTTTCAGTTAAGGGTTAAGAGAAAAAGAAATGCAATTACAATTTTTATCCTAGTTTCTTTTTTGAATTGAGCGTCTGGTCAGCTGCAGAAAGTGAGATTTTGAATGCATTGGTACATGTGAATGACAATAAAGAGATTGCCATTATTAATCCTGGTGAAAAAGCAATGGTGGGGGAATAGAATACCTAACCTAGGACATTACAGCACAGTACAGGCCTTTTAGCCCACGACATTGTGCCAACCTATGGAAACTACTCCACAACAATATAATTTTCCTTTGCCTCACAACAATAACCTTCTATTTTTCTTACATCCATGTGTCTATCTGAGAGACTTCTAAATGGCCTATTGTACCAGCTTTCACCACCACCTGTGGCAATGCATTCCAGGCAACCGTGACCTTAAAAAAATGATCTTTGTCATCTCCCCTGAACTTCCCTCCACTCACCTTAAACAGATGCCCCAGGGAAAAGGTGCTGGCTGGCCACCCTATCTAAGCTCCTTATAATTTTATTTCAAATAAATGAATTGATAACCCAGACAGGATGAGCTGAATGGCTCCCTTCCATGCTGGAGTTTGCATGATGAGCTGATTCTATGGCCTGTCTTATTGTAGAAAGGCAAAGTTCATTGGGAGTCCAGTCTCTCCAGATTTGAATTCTCAGAGCACGATTCTATTTTTGTCAAAAATGAACCATCTTAAATTCCTGAAAGGTTAATTGTGTGTGGTCAGAGTACAGTTTCAGTATTGTCAAGATTTCAGAATATCTATGTTCCCTGTCCACATTAACATGCAGTGGTAAGGAAGAAAATTGTTATTGTTTGAGAAATCCACAATCTCAGGGTGACTCTGCCAAGACTTTCACTGTCATCAACACGTTACCTGCATCATTCGAGACCAGTGTTTTTCAAACTTTTCTTTCCA
This sequence comes from Narcine bancroftii, assembly GCF_036971445.1. Lineage (NCBI taxonomy): Eukaryota > Metazoa > Chordata > Chondrichthyes > Torpediniformes > Narcinidae > Narcine > Narcine bancroftii. The sequence continues at coordinate 256,779,011 of NC_091472.1, forward strand.
CTCACATACCACCTTAAGTAATCCCTATGCCATAGGAGCTCTGTGATTATTAAGAGATTACTTAAGGTGGTATGTGAGTGGGGGAAAAAGGTTGAGATCCACTGCTCTAGACCCAATTGTTACTGAAATATTTTGCTTGGTTCATTTCATTTATAAAACCGTGAGTCAATAAGTTACGATTAAAACAGTGGTTTTCAATTTTTTTTTCCATTCATACGCCACCTTAAGTAATCCCTTACTAATCACAGAGCACCAATGGCTTAGGGATTATGTAAGGTGGAATGTGAGTTTTTAAAGGAAGGTTGCCTACCCTTGTTGAAGTGAATACACAAGTTCTGGAGAAACTCAGCAGGACCTGCAGCCTCCATAGGAGGCAAAGAGGGCAACTTCCAAATTGATGGCGTTAACATCAACTTCTGTTTTCAATTAAATACCCCTCCCCCATCGTCAAGCTCTCCCTGTCTGTCTCTGTCTTTCTCTCTTTCTCTCCCTCTCTCTTCCCTTTTCCCTCTGTCTCCTTTCATGGAGCCAAAATCAATTCTCACCTCTCCTCTTCATATCCAATTAACACCTTTTGCACGTTGGTCTGGATTCCTCCCCCTCCCATTCTTTCTGGATCTCTAGTGTTTAATAAGATTGAAGCCTGATTTTTGCTTATACTTTGAAGAAGAATTTAGACCCAAAATGTCAGTAATATCTCTTTACCTCCTTTGGATGCTTCAAGACTGTGGTGCACTGAGGTAGCAGCAAGCAAACACAAAACTCAAAAGACTGTACAACAGGCTTTATTCCAATAAAAGTCTGAACACCTTGATGGCTCCCCGTGTGACTGGCTCAGGAGGGGTCAGTTCAGGTTTATATTCAGGTTGGCTGATTGACAGCTGGCCAAGTGAAGTCAGTCCCTTGTGGTCTTCCTGCAGGTACAGAGATTGCCCCCTGCAGTAGGCTGGTGGTCGTATCACCACAAAGACCAGATGAGTTCCTCCAGCATTTCTGTGTGTTTGTATTAAAAATAAATAATCAACATTTTGGGCCTCAGCCCTTCATCATGGTTATATATCTTTGCCACCTATCTATGCTGCCAGACCTGCTGAGTTTCTCCAGCACTTTTGTGTATTAACTCCCATGTGATAGTACAGATTCTATCACCAATGTGTATATGTACAGATGGTAGTGTAGGATGACTGTGATTGGCTGAGAGTGTGGCCACACCTACTGGCAGGTCTTAAAGGATTGCTCCTAGTCAGACCAGGTCATTCTGAACTGGTCGACCTACTTGTGATATGCTCCAGTCTTCTAGTTAATAAAAGCCTTGGTTTGGATTAATAAGTCTTTGGTTCTTTCGATGCCCATTACATCCCATCACCCTCAATGTAAAAAAAAGTTACCCCTCCGGTTCCAATTTAAGCTCTCCCCCCCTCTGACCTTAAACCTATGTCCTCTAGTGCTCGATTCCTCTACTCTGGGCAACAGATTCTGTGTGTTCAGAGGCTTGGTTAATTGCAGGCAGCTTACATCATGAGGAAAGAGAAATAGATGGGTTTTAATGGACAGTGATGGTTTGCATGGACTCAATGGGCCGAAAGGCCTGTTTCTGTGCTGTCTCTATGATCCTATCATCTTGGGAGGATGGCAGTCTGGTTAAGCCAAGGTTTCAGAGCCAACTCTGAGGATGCTCTGTGGTTTGACAGCCCAACGGGCTGCTTCTCACATCAGTGCAATGCAACATGCTGAAAACCAAGCTTCTGAACTGAAGTCACTTGTTTGACTTGCACTCAGTGCCTGGCTCCTTGTCCCTTCCCATGACAGTGAGGCCCACATCCCAGTGATGGAGCATTGCAGCCAAACAAGGAAGTGTGCTGCAGGCATTAATCAAATTCTTCCTTCTGCTCACCGTGGGAGAAAGGCAACCCATTCAATCTGTTCTGGCCTAGAGAATCCTTTTTTCAAGTCAGGTTTATTGTCATCTGGATGTAAAAGTACAGCCTAACAAAACAGTGTTCTCTAATCCTCAGTTGATATGAAAGATTTTGCTTATAATCTTGGATCTCCTGCTTACACCTTGTGATTCAAGTGCTCACCTGGACACTTTTCAAATGTTGACAGTGACTCTGTTTTCACCATTCTCTCAGGCAGTGTATTGCAGGAATCTCACAGGGTGATAAAGGATCCCTTCTGATCACCTTTAAGTCTCTTAGCCCTTAACTGAAACATATCTTTTTATCTACCCCCAAGTCTCTCTCCTTCCCTTTATCTCTGTCATCTATACTTCAGTTCCCCCAGAGAGCTACCCTCTCCCCATCAGTTCTCAGCTTTTTTCTCTACTATCTGTCCACCTGTATGCACCTGTGACCTCTCATCCATTAACTTGTGTCCCTCCCCCTTCCAACCTCCTCTCCTACACCTCCTTCCCACCCATCTTTTCATTCAGGAACCTGCCTGCTTTTTCTCGTACCTTGATAGAGGGCTCAGGCCTGAAACACTGGTTATACTTTACTTCCTATAGATGCTGCATGGCTTGTTGAGCTTCTCAATCGCTTTTGTGAATTTCATAGGAAACGTTTCCTGCAAGTCTATACTCATTATTTTATATCCTTCAATCATGTATTTTCTTAACCACACAAGAGATTGCCCGAGTATTGACCAACAGTGGATTCTATGTGCAAGAGGATAATGTCAGAATAGGGACATGCTAATTGATAGCTCATTGGAAATCTCATTGCGATGCGCTCCTTGATTTTGGTGATGCTTCAATGAAAGGCACTGGTCACACCTGAAAACTCCAAGTAAGAGATGGGAGGTGAACTGCTAGTGAACTATGATGCCATGAGGTTCCTGGTTGCTGTCAGGAAAACTTATCAGGAATGCAGAAGAAAACCAGAGATTGCTGCTGGAACTAAGCAGGTTGAGCAGCATCAGTGGGAGAGAAATAATTGTTGGTGTTTTAGGCAAGAACTCTTTATTAAAACATTGCTTCTAAGGTGGTGATTCTGTGGAACTTGTTATCACAGGGAATCAACTACGTGGGCTAAGCCATTCAATATATTTGAGATGAGAAGATCATTCAGTCCTTTGTTCTTTGACAGCATTCCGAACAAACATGACCAATGATCATATCTCCCATTTCTCTCATGTTCCTGCATGTCATTTGTATTTTATACATCAACTTCTTAAATATATTGAATGATTCACCAAAATTTGAATTTTGTCTTAATGAAGGTTTCCAACCTGAAATGTCGACAGTTCTTCTCCCACTGATGCTGCTTGACTCGCTAATTTCCTCCAGCAGATGGTGTTTTATATTAGACATGAAGAGATGGATTACTCGGCCCAATATCAGTTCAGAGCTGACTGCTCATGTGGTCTAGTGGCATGGTTAGTGTAATGGTTAACACAACACTATTACAGTCCCAGCGACCCAGGTTCAAATCCACCATTTCCGGTAAGGAGTTTGTAGGTTCTCCTGTGACCGTGTAGGTTACCTCCGGGTGCTCTGGCTTCCACCCACATTCCAAAGACGTACGAGGCTATTTGAGTAGCGCAGGCTCATGATCCAGAAGGACCTGTTACCATGGTGTATCTCTTAAAGAAACAAGTAAACATGCCCTAACATACAATATAATATGCATTTAGAAAATGACCATTTCTTTAGTCGTCTTCTCTCCCATGTCCAAATTTCTTTGTCCCGTGCTCTTTCCATCCTTTGCTCAGTAGAATCGAGGTTACCTGGATTTGGAACCCAGGGCAACACACAATCTGCTGGAGGAACTCAGCATCAGTAGGAGAAAAAGAATGGTCAACGCTTTAGGCAAGAGCCCTTCATCTGGACGTTGGGGATGCTGCCCGATTCATTGAGAATTCTTTTTCTCTCACCTATGCTACTCAACACACTAAGTTCCTCCCACACATTATGTATGGCTCCAGATTACAACCTCTGCTGTCTCTCATGTGCACTGGGTCACCAGAGGTCTGAATTTGAATTTTTAGATTTATAGCTACGGCATGGTAACAGGCCCTTCAGCCCACAAGCCTGCAATGTCCAATTAACCTCCTAACCCCATACATCTCAGATAAGTGGGAGGAAAGTGGAGCATCTGGAGGAAACCCATGTGGAAACAGTGGGGAAGAACCAACTTCAAACAGAGAGTGTCGGATTCAGACCCAGGCCACTTGCACTCTAATAGCTTTGTGTTAACTGCTACGCTAACCTTGAAGCCCCATGTGCGAGATGTTGGTGTAGAAAACTGTAGAATTAAGCTCACTTCCCATTGTGGCAGCTATAGCATTTAAATTCAGTTAATAATCTGGAATTTAGAAAAATATAATCTTTGTTCTAATCAAAACTACTGAATTGGAAAATCCCATCTGCTTTACAAATGTCCTTCAACAAAGGAAACTCACTGCCTGGTTCTATTTCTATCTGTTGTCCCACTGATGGCTCAGCTACTCTACTGAGGAGTAATTAATGTTGACCTTGCCACATTATGAAAATGAACAAATAAAAATAATTATGCATTCATCTGATGGTACATAGAGCCCAAATGATTCATTCACAGATGTTGTCACTGCCAAACCGAGCATTTAGAGCCATTGAACAGCTTGTTGTGACATTTCAGAACCAACCATCTCATTGTAGGTTTAGAGGCTTATATTAGGCAGCCAGATGAGTTTTATAGCAGACACTATTAGTGACATAGCTTTCATTCCAGAAAAATATAATCACATAAACTCCCCACAGCTGGTGCAATGAGGGTTTGAACATAATCTGCAGATTAATACTTCAAGGATTTTATTACCAAGCCAGTAATTTAACCACTCATGCTCTGTTCAATATGGAGATAATTCTTAAATCAAGCCATAAATGATTTAAGAATTACTTCCATATTGAACAAGGATAAAGATTTCCATCATCATAGGGTAAGGTAAACACATATTCAAATAAGGTTCACCAATGGAATGAATTGCAAAGATGCTTAAGCTAAATATCAAGTTAAGAAAGCAAGAATTGCCTTTATATAGCACCTATCACAGATGCAGGAATTTCTACGGTCCATTCAAGCCAATACACCAGAGAAGTAATATTAGATGAAGAATGAATGAATCAAGGTCAGAAAGAACTCATCTTCAAATCTTGCTATTAGCAGGGAAAAAGGTATTCAGCCCTGTACCAGTTCTTTAATCAATGTATACTATCCAAATTACTCTTTTAAAAAAAACATTTGTTTTTAATTTCAGCATTGCTGGCATTACACATTCCTAACTCCCCTGTTTCAGAAGGTGGTGGTGAATCATCTAAAACAGAGTGGTATTCAGAAGCAACCACATTTGGATCTACAGTCACATATCAGCAAAATTGAGTAAGGACGTCCTTCCCAAACTCCTCAGGGGTTTGCAGGGTTTCGGTAGGACATTTGAAACCTTGGCAAACTTCTACAGATGTGTTGTAGAAAGTGTGCACCAATACTTCAGAGCAGAAAGCTCTTCAAAAGGTAGTGGACACAACCCAATACATCACAGGCTAAACACTGCCCTCTATCAAGAAAATCTATATGGAATGTGGCATCAGAGAGCAACAGCAATCATCAAGGATCCACACCGCCCAGGACATGATTAAATGTTTTGACAAGCTGGTTTTGAAGCATATCAGCTCCTGTTTATCAGCAACATGGATACCATCTAATTTACCTACCCCAGCAACAAATCTGTGGTGGATGCCATCTCACTGGCTCTTCACAAAGGCCTGGAACACCTAGATAGTAAAGACGCATACATCAAGATGCTCTTTATCGATGGAAGTTTGTTATTCAACACGATCATTCCCGTAAAACTGATCAGCTAACTTCAAGTCCCAGTACCTCACTGTGTAATTGTATCCTGGATTTCCTCACTTCCAGACCACAATCAGTGAGGATTGGTAAGAATATCTCCTCCAAAATATCCATCAGTACTGGAGCACCACAGAGCGGGATGGTGGGGGTGGGGGGGGGGGGTGAGTCCAGAACCAGACAGTTTAAGAATAAGGGGTAGCCCATTTAGAACAGAGTTGAGGAAGAAATTTTTCTCCCTGAGAGTTGTGGATCTGTGGAATGCTCTGCCTCAGAAGGCAGTGGAGGCCAATCTCTGGATGTTTTCAAGAAAGAGTTGGATGGAGCTCTAAAAAATAGTGGAGTCAAGGGGTATGAGGAGAAGGCAGGAACGGGGTATTGAATGTGGAAGATCAGCCATGATCACAGTGAATGGCAATGCTAGCACAGGGCAGAATGGCCTACTCCTGCATCTATTGTCTACCTATCTATTAATCATAAGATGATCCATTTTCACTCTCAGCCCCACTGCCCAACCTTCTCCCAATAACCTTTGATACCCTGGCTCATCAAGAACCTATCAATTTCAGCCTTAAATACACCCAATGTCCTGTCCTTCATAACTCCCTGTGGCAACAAATTCCACAGATTTACCACCCTCTGGCTGAAGAAATTTCTCTGTTCTAAGCGACAACCTGCATTTTGCCCATATTCCTCCAAACCTTCGCTATCCCTATCTAAATGTATTTTTATGCATTCCTATTGTACTTGCCTCTACAGCTTCCTCTGGAAGTTCATTCCATATGCTTACCACCATCTATGTGAAAAGCAGCCCCCTCCCCCCCCCTCCAGGTTTCCCCCCTCATACTACATCTATGTACCCAGGTTCTGGACTCCCCTACCCTGGAAGAAAGACTATGACCATTCACCTTATCCATTTTATAAATCTCCATAAAGTCACTGCTCATCCCTCTTTGTTTCTGAGAAACACTGTTGCAGCCTTATCTAGCCTTTCATTGCAGCTCTGTCTGTATCACCAACAGGTATCTCCCAGTGGCCAACCATTTCAGTTCTGTGCCCCACTCCCATGCTGACATGTCTGTCCATGGCCTCATGAACTGTCAAACCAAGACCACCTGTAAATTGGTGGAGCAACACCTAATTTTCCATCTGGGCACTCCCCATTCCTCTCTTCCCCATCCCTCTTTCTCTTTTTCTCCAGCTTTCCATCCCTTCCCTGTCCATTCAAAGAGCCAACCCCCCTCCCCCTTTCCCTTGTTTGCTGGTGTGTGCTCCCTCCTTAATCCACCTATTACTTCCTGCCTGTTAGACTGTACTCCTCCCCTGACGCTCCCCCCAACCATTTGTTTGGGTGTCTGCCTCCATTTTGCTCATACCTTGATGAAGGGTTCAAGCCTGAAATGTTGGTTTTGTATCTTTAACTTTGCTATATAAAGTGCACTGTTTGACCTGCTGAGTTTCTCCAGCATTGTAATTTTACTTCATTCATGGTGTCTACAGACTTGCATGTTTTACTCCTCCTTGTAACTCTATCCCTCAGTTCTGGCACCATCCTTCTGAATCTTTTTTGCACCCTTTCCAGCTAATGACATCTCTCTGACAGCTGGGTAATCACAGATATGCACAATAGTCCAAGTGTGATCTCACCAATATCTTGTACAATTGTAACATGGTGCCCAACTCCTGCACTCCACGAAGGCAAGCCCTTCCCACTTGCATCTACCAGAGAATCATGTACCTGGGTGAGATCTCAGAAAGGGTCCAGAACCGAAATTCTGACTGTCTGTTTCTTTCCATAGATGCTTCCTGATCCATGCAATCCTTCCACCTTCTCATTGTTTACTCCTTCCACAGATTCTTTAAACTTAGACTTCAGCATCATTAGGCAGCATCATTAAAAATAGTCCACATGTTTTTAAAAGGAAGGTTGCATCTGTGGAATGATTGTGGGGAAAAAACAGCAGATATTAAAGCATGGAAAAAAATTCAAGAGATTTATAAGCAAACTTACAATAATTGTCTTGGAGAGATGATTGTGAAGCACTCTCCATTCTGCATTCTCCAGATGATAAACAATCTGTCATGCAGTGATGGTCTCATGGGTGATTGGAGTCTCCTGCGCCATCTGAGCTACTTCTTGGGCTCATACAGCAGAAGAAGAGGAGGGTGCACCCTCCTGAAATGATTATTCTCTCCCCTATCGATTCAACACAGTGTTCAGTGTTGGAGTCGGAGCCTCCAGGTTAAAAAGCATCTTCTGCATGCACACTTAAGTTGAAGTGGGCCTTGGTGGGATCCTTAACTCCTCTTGAAGGAGAGTGATGAAGGATGGAAGGTGACTTAAACAGGTAATGTAAAACCCCTGGTATTCAGCACCTATGGGGATTAGTCAATGCTAGATAAGCGAATTTTCTGGTTGCCTAAGATTGCACATAGCATGTTTGGTGAAGTTATAGTGAGGCGAGCAAATTTTAAACTTCCATGTTTTTTACCTATTTATTTTCTGTGATTTTCTTTACCGGTTGCTTGGATTATGAAAAATAATGGCTTTACTGTATATAATATAATGAGGGGCAGAGAGCCAACACCATTTCATGGATGAGAGTAGCAAGTGCCAGAGGACATATGTTTAAGATCAGTGGAACAAAGTTTAGGGGAGATGTCAAAAGTATGTTTTTTTCCACTGAGTGGTGGGTGCCTGGAAAACATTGCTTGGGGTAGGGTTGGAGGGTGGTACAATAGAGATATTCAAGAGATTCTTAGATAGGTGCATGGATGTAAGAAAAATAAGAGGGCAATGGGTGTGAGGCAGGGAAGGGTTAGATTGTTGTGCAGTAGGTTCATTTTGGTCAGCACAACAATGTGAGCTGAAGGGCCTGTCTTGTAACATCCTGTGTTCTATTTTAAATTTAGACATACAGCATGGTTACAGGCCCTTCTGGCTCACAAGTACGTGCTCCCAAAATATACCAATTAAACTACAACCCCCGAGTGCTTTTGAAGGGTAGGCGGAAACCGCAGCACCCAGAAGAAACCCACACAGACACGAGGAGAACTTACAAACTCCTTACAGACAGCACCAAATTCGAATGCAGGTTGCCAGAGCTGAATTAGCGTTGCGCTAACCGCTATGGTAACAGTTGTCGCCCATGTTCTATGTTCTATGATCTAATGACTTCAAGTGGATGACCTTGCATTTGTTCAGGTTTTAAGGCCAAGGAGAATTTGACACATTTTCATGGGCAGGAAAATAAAATTAAACATTTATAACATTTTGGCTGGACCACATATGGTCCATTTTATTAAAAGAATAAAGAAAAACTAAAGAAAATGTCAAAAAGGTGAAATGAAACCAGAAATAAGAAAGTGTTGCATTAAGCCAAGATGTACAGCCAGGGGCACTTTTCTCCAGAAATGAAAGCAAGAAATAAACTCATGGATATCTGAAAAAACTTTGAAGAATTTGATAGACCATTTCCACTTGTAAAATTTTTATCTATCTTTTGGAATGTGAATGTGACTGGCAAGGTCCAGCATTTATTAACCCCTAGTGTACTGCCCTCGTGAAGGTCATGGTAACACATGGCTGGTGTCCTGCTGGTGAAAAAACTCCCATTCTGCTAATGAAGAGGGAGTTCTGGGTCTTTGACCCAGCCACAAAACCAGAATTTTGACCTACTTCCTGGTGGGAATGCCCCAGAGATGAGGATTGAACCGGAGTCACTGGAGCTGTAAGGCAGCAACTTAACTATGCTACCAGGCTGCTCAGAGAGAGCAAGTGTTTGGATGGGCAACCAAATAAATGGTTTGCTTTGACCTGGATGGTGTTGATCCACTTGAGAGTTGTTGGAGTAGCAATTATTTAGGGCTAAATCTCGCTTGTGTCTTGAAGGCATCATAGAACGTAGAGTGGTACAGTACAAGAACAGGCCCTTCGGCCCACCACATCTGTGTTGACCATGGTGTCCATCCAACTAATCCCTTCCACTTGCACATGGTCCATATCTCTCCCTTCCCCACCCGTTCATGTGTCAGTCTCTTAAACATTGTTGTGGTTTCTGCTTCAACATTTTCCCGGGCTGCACATTCCAAGAATCTACTACTCTCTGTACAAAAACAAATACGCTGCCTTGCAAATCTGTTAAATTTCCCCTTCTCACCTTAAATCTCTACACTTTAGCAGTTAACATTTCAACCATGGAACATGTCTCTGACTATCTACCCTGTCATTGCCTCACATAATTTTATTTACTTTCTCAGCTTCCAACATTCCAGAGCAAACAACTCCAATTCATATGACCTCTCCTAATAGCTAATACTGTCCACTTCATGCCATATCCTGGTGTACCTCTTCCACCATCGGTCAAAGACCTCCATATCCTGCCTACGGGTGTGTTAGAGACAGTCTTGATAAAAGGTCCTGACCTGCAATGTCGATCAACCATTTCTACCCTGGATACTGTCTGACCTGCTGAGTTCCTCTAGCATCTCATTGTTTGCCTGAGGAACAATCTGCTGGAGAAATTCAGCAGGCCGAGAAGCATCAATGAGAGAAAAACAATGATCAAATGTTTCATATTGAGATGGGTGACCAAAATGTTCAGAGTGTGACAGTTTTCTGTGAGAATTATCATTCTCCAAAGCCAAAATGAAACAATGGATTACTTAAGAAATAATTTGAAGTTTTCCATATTTCTAAGGTTACGCTTCATCCCACCTTATTTTAGTATATCTGGAATAGGGAATAGGTTTATATATTTTTATTTTAAATTTAACAATACAGCACGGTATTCTGGCAATTGAATCCTGTTCTACCCAATTATCCAACCAAATCCATATATTTTGGAGGGTTGGAGGAAAGCGGATTAAACCCAAGCAGGTCAAGGGAACAATGTACAAACTGGAGACAGACTGGATTTGAACCTGCGACGCTGGCTCTATAATAGCTTTGGGCTAGCCACTAATTAACCATGCTGCGCAGCCATTGGAACCTGTCTCCGAATTCTCTGAGCAATGTTTCCTGTTCCAAAGCAGATATGGTAAATGGGTCATTGGGAAATGACCACTTGCAGAACACTGTCCGGGAACATAGAACATACAAATCTACAGCACAGGCCCTTTGTCCCACAGCATACTGCTGACCTAATAACCTACTCTAACAACTCCATCAAATTTCCTTTCTATATAACACTCCATTTTTCTCAGTTCCATGTACCTATCTAATAGTCTCTTAAAATATTGTATTGTACTTAGCTCCATTATCAATGCTGGCAGCACATTCCATGCACTGACCACTCTTTGAGTGAAAAACTTACATCTTACATTCCCACCCACCCCCACCAGTACTTACTTTTAAGCATCTTAAAGCAATGCCCACTCAAGTTAGCCATTTCAGCCCTGCAAAAAGCCTTCAGCCATCCATACGATCAATGCCTTTCACCATCTTATACACCTCTATCAGGTCACCCACTCATCCTCCGTCACTCTAAGCAGAAAAGACCAAGTTCACTCAACCTATCTTCATAAGCCATGCTCTCTAATCCATTCTTGTAAATCCTCTCTGCATCCTCTCTATAGCATCCACATCTTTCCTGTAGTGAGGTGACCAGAACTGAACACAATATTCCAAGTGGAGTCTAACAAAGATCTTTTAATAACTGCAACTTTAGGGCTAGAGCATTATTTAAGTTAAACAAGAAAATCTTGGACTGAATCCCATGGTTAATAGCTAACACACCATAATACAATCAACCTGTCCAGCAACTTTGAGTATCCTATGGACATGGACCCAAAGATCTCTCAGTTCATCCACACACCTCAGAGTCCTCCAGGTATTCTGCCTTCAAATTTGACCTATTGAAATGACCATTTCACACTTCTCTGGGTTAAACTCCATCTGCCAATTCTCACTCCAGCTCTGCCTCCTATTGATGTCCCTCTGTAACCTCTGACAACCCTCCAGACTATCCACAACATAACCGACTCTCACTCTCGCTCTAAATCTCAGTCAGGCAATTTCCAGTGACACCCACAAACAGCAACCAACTAAAAAGAATATTCACTATTTTATCTGAAGTTGAAGGCAACTTTTCTCTTGCATAAAATCTTAGATTACATCTCTACTTTCCACAAGAGGGGCAGGAAAGTCACTAAATTTACCTTTTGAGTTCAGAGAGGGTGAAGAACAATCATTTGCCTGGCTGCTTCTTTACAATAGCTGAACAGCATCTGAAATATGAGCCAATCTGGATTCTCCAAGAGATATTTGAAATCTCTGGCAAACATTTAACATTTCAAAGACAAAAGAGAATTTCTGATTACTTATTTAGGAAAGCATGTAGTTATTTGTCTTTGAGAAAATAGCCATTTGAGAAACAGTCCTTTAAAGATATTATGTACACTTGTCAACAGTACCTTAATTTTTGTATTTTTGTTGTGCCTTTTGAGTCATTATTTCATTGCAAATTCTGTGCCTATACTAGTATGATTTGAAGCATCTTTCTTTCAAAAACAAATTTATGACACTATAACTTGGGACAGGTTTACATATTGCCTTATTTTGGGCAATGCAAATAAAGGAACTATACAGTAAATCCCCTGGTATCCGGAACCTATGGGGATTGTTAGATGTTGCATAAGTGTATTTTCCATTTGCTTGAGATTTACTCTTTCAATGTCTAACTAATACACCTGCATTAAGAATAAACAATTTAAAAGACAAAAGTGCTAGACTGTACTACTCAACAAACTTCACTTGCATGAATATATAAACGTAAAAAATATTTTACTTTGTTTTCAGTCACTTTCTTTGAAAACATTTAACTGTCACTGCATCTACATTTTCTCCCCCTCCATGGAGTTGCTTGAAAGATGAACAATAACATTATATATGGGGACTCTCTGCCTTATGGTTGAAAAAAGTCAAAGAATTTCATGTATGTTACATTCTAAATGTAGTATTGTGTGACAATAATGGAACCTTTACCTTTACCTTATTGATAATTAACCCCCCCCTCCTCAAAGTTTACAGATAAAGCCTCTGACTGGGGCAACTCTTACTAAGCAGGGATAAGGAGACACTTTAAGAGAAGCCGCTTTCAGGTGACCACAATACCCGACTGTAAAGCTGCCTATTGTACTCCAATGCGGCTGTTGGGTGGCCACCTGAAAGTGGAGAACCCTCCTCCTGTAGGTATAATCTCCGGCTCCAAGAATCCCCCGTTGCACCTGAAAGCAGCAGTGGGACTACGGCCACAGTCCACAGGAGCCGGTATTTGCTCAGATGCGGCTCTCCTTCAGCTGGCATGTTCAGGTGACAGAAAAGCGTCTTCTCCGTGGCCACCTGAATGTCCCAGCTGCACTCCCCCAGCCGTATCTGCCAGTGCATTATCTGTGTCCGAGCACCTGAAAGCGGCTAGAGTCACCCCAATGGTGAGCAGCATCAACCAACTCTTCATTCTGGGCGACACCATTGCTGTTTCACACAACTTTATTCAAACAGTTGCTACGAGCAAATCACGATCAAGGCACTCTGCCGGCTAAATATTTGCTCCCATCTTCACCGAAGGTTTGTATGTAATTTCAGAGAACATTTATATTTACAATTTTAAACATCTGTTTCTTTTACCTATTATTTTATTCTTATTTATTTTAATTTTTAAAATTTATTTTCCTCCATATTTTTTGCCGTTTGCTTGAATTCTGGATTCCAGGGGTTTTACTGTCTAAGAATGCAGTTTTAAAGAACTATTCAAGATGCTTTGCTCTAACTATAGTTTCATGAAATTATGATTTAAAAAAAAGTTTCTCTCTCTGTATGAATCCGGAAGTCTTGGAGATCTGGGACGCGGCTAGATCAGGGATGGGCAAACTTTTTTAAAAACTCACATTCCACCTTAAATATTCCATGTGCCATAAATGCTCTGTGATTAGTAAGGGATTACTTAAGGTGGTATGTGAGTGGAAAGAAAAAGTATGAAAACCACTGTTTTAATCGTACCTCATTGACTCGTTATGTGCACAGTTTCCTAACTCCAAAGGAAATGGGCCAATGACAATTATTCTCAAGCAAAATATTTCTGTAACAATTGAGTCTAGAGCAGTGGTTCTCAACCTTCCCTTACCACTCACATATCATCTTAAGTAATCCCTTACCAATCACAGAGCACTTATGGCATAGGGACTATTTAAGGTGGAATGTGAGTTTTACAAAAAAAGATTGCCCACCCCTGGGGTGGAACATTGTGGAAGTAAAATAAGGAAATCTTCAGATGTTGGGGGTAAAGTTTAATGTGCCAGAGTAACTCAGCAGGTCATGCAGCATCCAGGAGAAATAAAGAGAAACCAACATTTTGGGTCTGGGTCCTTTGAAGTTTTTCCAGAACATTGCAGAAATTTTGTTAAGACTTATTCCCTCCAACTACTCATCCCAAGATTCACTCTTAAAGTTCTGTGTTTCTCGAGAGTGAAGCTTCGCAGAATCAGAATTCATTACAAACATAGAGGGACCTTAACTCAACAAATTATGGAGTGGTCCTGTGGATCCGCAGAAGTAACTCAGAGACCTGGCTAATAACCCAGAGAAATGAGCCAAAACCTAACAACAGCTGTGAAGTTTAAATTCAGCTAATCTTATGAAAACATGGAATAAATAACCCTGCTAATGACCACGCAACCACTGTCAAGTCAAGTTTATTGTTATCTGATTGTACAAGTACAAAACGATGTACAATGTTCTCCAGTCCTCGGTGCAAAATCATGTAGACACATAGGCAGACATAACACTGTGCAGACAGTACATATGCAGGACAAGTATTCATATGAACAATTAAATAATTAATATTGTTTCATAAATATGAGTCTCGGATGGTTAGTGTGAGCAGTTCCTTTGGTTGTTCAGCATTCTCATTCCCAGTGGGAGGAAGCTTTTTCTCAGCCTGGTGGTCTGGCTCTGATACGTGTCTCTTTCTTGATGGGAGCAGCTCAAAGATCCTGTGTGCAGGGTGGAAGGGGTCCTCTGGGTTGTTAAATCATTTGTATTGTTATTTAAAAACCATCCTTAACCAATTTTCCCCATATATCAGTTCCATGCGGTCTTTCTCTATATCACAGAGAACAAAAGTGCTGCTGTTGTAGCATCCAAAGGAAATAAAAGGCAGTCTACATTTCAGGCCTAATCCTTTCTTCTGGAGTGTCGAAAATCAGGCAGCCATTTGAATATGAATGTGGAGGAGCGGGGGTGGGGTGGGGGGGGGGGATTGCGGAGGGAAGGGAAAATAGTAGGAGAACAGACTAACAAGAGGTTAGTGTGAATATGAGTGTGAATATGAAGAACCTGAGAAGTGATCGGGGAGAGGGCAGAGGGCTGGGAAAGGTATTTCTCTCATAGGAGAAGGAAGTAAAAGGGTGGGGAGCTGGACAAAGGAAGACAGAGGGGTAAGGGAAGTGAGAGACCAGGGGAATTGAGAAAGGATCAAGGTTGAAATGTTGGTTATGTGAATTTATCTTTGCTATATAAAGTACACCGTTTGACCAGCTGAGTTTCTCCAGCTTTGTGTTTTTACTTAGAAACTATAGAAAACTACAGCACAAAAAACAGGGCATTTGGCCCTTCTAGTCTATGCTGAAACATCATTCATCTAGTCCCACTGACCTGCACCCATTCCACAACTCTCCAGACCTCTCCCATCCATGTATCTATCCAATTTATTCTTAAAACTTAAGAGAGAGCCCGATTTACCATGTCACATGGCAGCTCATTCCAAACTCCCTCCACTCTCTGTGAAGAAGTTCCTCCTAATGTTACCCCAAACCTTTTCCCTTTCACCCTAAAACCATGTCCTCTCTTATTTATCTCTCCCAATCTAAGTTGAAAGAGCCTACTCACATTTACTCTGTCTATTCCCTTCATGAATTTGTAAACCTTTATCAAATCTCCACTCATTCTTCTATGCTCTAAGGAATAAAGTCCCAAATTGTTTAATCTTTCCCTACAACTCAATTCCTGAAGACATGGCAACATCCCAGTAAATTTTCTCTGCATTCTTTCGACCTTACTGCTATCTTTAATGTGGTTAGGTGACCAGACCTGAACACAATTCTCCAAATTTGGCCTCACAAATATCTTATACAACCTCACCATAAGTATCATTCAATACTGAATGATTAAGGCCAAGACACCAAAAGCACCTTTATTTACCATCCTCACACAGTAATGATGAGATAGCATTTCTTCAGGACCACAGAGCAAATTTATATAAATGTAAGAATATAGGTTAGAATAGAAGTTAAACACAATAAAACATTAAATTATTAAGATGTGTACAGTAAAAGTCTATGGTACACTATCCCCATAGGCTCTGGGAATTCATGAACCTGATGGCTTGGGGGAACAAAACCATTCCCCAATCTGGACATTAGGGCCCAAGTGCTACGATATCTCCTACAAGATGGCGGGAGAGAGAACAGTTTACATGAGGGGTGTGTTGAGTCCTTCACAATGTTTATTGCCTTTCACTTGCATTGAGTGTTGTAGATATCATTCTTGGAAGGAAGAGAGCCCCCAATGATCTTTTCCGTTGACTTCACTATCCTCTGCAGGGTCTTGTGGTCTGAGGTGGTACAACTTCCAAACCAAGTGCAGATGCAGCTGCACAGGATGCTCTAAATACATCCTCTGTGGAATGTAGTGAGGATGGAGGGTGGGAGATGAACTTTCCTCACCCTTCGCAGGAGGTAGAGTCGCTGCTGGGCTTTCTTGGCCTTGGAGCTGGTGTTAAGTGACCAGGTGAGGTTCTCCACCAAGTGCACTCCAAGGAACTTGATACTCTTGACAATTTCAGTGGTCAAGCTGTCAATGGTCAGCAGAGTGTGGACCCCCCGGGCCGTCCTGATGTTGACAATTGTCTCTATTGTTTTACTAATGTTCAAATACAGGTTGTTGGCTCAGTACCAGTCTGTCAGCAACTGCACCTCATCTCTGTATGCTGTCTACTCATTCTTATATCCTGTCTACCTGTGATGCTACTTTCAGGGAATTATGTATCTGTGTTCCGAGATTCCTTTGTTCCTCCGCATTCCTCAGTGCCGACCAATTACTGTGTATGTCCTACCTTGGTTTTGGCTTTCCAAAATGCAACACCTCACACTTGTCGACATTAAATTCCATCTGCCATTTTCTGGCCCATTTCTCCAGTTAGTCCAAATCCCTCTGCAAGCTTTGAAATCCTTCCTCACTGACAACAACACCTCCAAACTTAGTGTCATCAGCAAATTTGCTGATCCAATTTCTCACATTAACATCCAGATCATTGGTTTAGACAACACAACAATTGTCCCAGTACTGATCCCTGAAGGACACCACTAATCACAGGCCTCCAGTCTGAGAAGCAATCATCCATTACCACTCTCTGTCTTCTCCCATTCAGCCAATTTCGAATCCAGTTTACCACCTCTCCATGAATACCTAGTGTTTGAATCTTCTGAAATAACCTCCCATGTGGGACCTTGTCAAAGGCCTTACTAAAGTCAACATCCACAGTCTTTCCTTCATCTACTTTATGGTAACTTCCTAAAAAAACTCTATAAAATTTGTTAAACTTGACCTACCATGCACAAAGCCATGCTAAATATCCTTAATCAGCCCTTTGCTGTCCAAATAGTTGTATATCCTATCTCTCAGAACACCCTCCAAAAATTTACCCACCATTAACATCAAGCTCACCGGCCTGTAATTTCCTGGTTTACATATGGAGCTTTTTTCAAACAACAGAACAACATGAGCTAGCATCCAATTCTCTGGTACCTCACCCATGGCTAAAGACATTTTAAATATTTCTGCAAGGGCCCCTGCAACTTCTAAACGAGTTTACCTCAAGGTCCGAGGGAATGTCATGTCAGACCTGGGTAATTTATCTACCATTATTCGCTTTAAGGCAGCAGGCACCTCCTCCTCTTTAATCTCTATAAATTCCATTGCACTACTGCTTGTTTCCCTTTCATACTTGTACACCATGCCAGCTTCCTGAGCAAATACTGATGCAAAAAACTGTTTAAAATCTCCCCTATCACTTCATGCTTCACCCATAGAGAACTACTCTGATCTTCTTGGTGACCAATCCTTTAACTCTTAACATACTTGTAGAAACCCTTTGGGTTTACCTTCACATTATCTGCCAAAGCAACCTCACATCTTCTTTTTGCCTTCCTGATTTCCTTCTTAAGTATTTTCTTACATTTTCTATACTCTTCTGGTACCTCATTTGCTCCTTGTTGCCTATATCTCGAAACACCTCTATCTTCCTCTTTACTAGATTGCAAATATCACTTGATATTGAAGGTTCCCTTTGCATGTTAAGTTTGCCTTTAATCCTGACAGGAACATGCAAATTCTACACTCTCAAAATTTTACCTTTAAAAGACTTCCACTTACTGAACACATCCTTGCCAGAAAACAACATATCCCAATCTGCTCTTCCGAGATCCTTTCACATTTCCACAAAATTAGCTTTATCCATTTTAGAATCTCAACTCAAGGCCCAGACCTATCCTTATCCATAATTAACTTGAAGCAAATGACCTTATGGTCATTGGACCCAAAATGTTCACCTATACATACTTATGTCATACTTGAGTTTACAAACTACTTACAGAGAGCGCAGGATTTGAAACCAGTCACTGGAGCTGTAATAGCGCTGTGCTAACAGTACCACCGCTCTCCCTCCTCTTTTTATTCAGGCATCTACCTGTTATTCTTGATGAAGGGCCCAGGCCTGAAATGTTGGTTACCCTTTGTTGCGTGACCTGGTGAGCTTCTCCAGCACACCTGTGGAGACCAACACAATGGTCGCGAGGTTTGCAGTGAATGTATTTTACACTTTTCAAGATGTGAATTTGTCCTGCCTTAGATCAAAACAAGTTTCTCTTGTGTCTTGGTGTGAGCTTGCAGGCGCCTCAGATTGAAGAGACTGCCATCCGTGCGGTACCGGATGTAAACAGCGTCTTCATTGTTGGGGTCTTTCATGGCTTGGTTCAGCATCATGCTGAAGAAGATTGAAAAGAGGGTTGGTGTGAGAACACAGCCTTGCTTCACGCCATTGTTAATGGAGATGATGCCGCTTTAGTTGCCCATTCAGAGCCAGCTCTTCAGCGCTTGACGTCCTGCTTTGCGGAAACTGCCAAAATGTTTGGCCTGGAAGTCAGCCTGAAGAAAACTGAGGTCCTCCATCAGCCAGCTCCCCACCATGACTACCAGCCCCCCCACATCTCCATCGGGCACACAAAACTCAAAACGGTCAACCAGTTTACCTATCTCGGCTGCACCATTTTATCAGATGCAAGGATCAACAATGAGATAGACAACAGACTCGCCAAGGCAAATAGCGCCTTTGGAAGACTACACAAAAGAGTCTGGAAAAACAACCAACTGAAAAACCTCACAAAGATAAGCGTATACAGAGCCGTTGTCATACCCACACTCCTGTTCGGCTCCGAATCATGGGTCCTCTACCGGCACCACCTACGGCTCCTAGAACGCTTCCACCAGCGTTGTCTCCGCTCCATCCTCAACATCCATTGGAGCGCTCACACCCCTAATGTCGAGGTACTCGAGATGGCAGAGGTCGACAGCATCGAGTCCACGCTGCTGAAGATCCAGCTGCGCTGGATGGGTCACGTCTCCAGAATGGAGGACCATCGCCTTCCCAAGATCGTATTATATGGCGAGCTCTCCACTGGCCACCGTGACAGAGGTGCACCAAAGAAAAGGTACAAGGACTGCCTAAAGAAATCTCTTGGTGCCTGCCACATTGACCACCGCCAGTGGGCTGATAACGCCTCAAACCGTGCATCTTGGCGCCTCACAGTTTGGCGGGCAGCAGCCTCCTTTGAAGAAGACCGCAGAGCCCACCTCACTGACAAAAGGCAAAGGAGGAAAAACCCAACACCCAACCCCAACCAACCAATTTTCCCTTGCAACCGCTGCAATCGTGTCTGCCTGTCCCGCATCGGACTGGTCAGCCACAAACGAGCCTGCAGCTGACGTGGACTTTTTACCCCCTCCATAAATCTTCGTCCGCGAAGCCAAGCCAAAAGAGAAAAAAGAGAGATCAAAACAGAAGTGGATGTAAACAGACTCAATTCCAGGATAGTCTTGCTTGATTAACTATGCAGAAAATTAAGAGATAAGTGGAACATGAGGAAATTCTTGATAAGTTAATCACAGTAAGTTAATCAGCTGTATAATGACCAAGACTGTTGACAATTCCTTGTGCATTTCCAGTTGCTGCACCAAAACTATACATCTTTGCTGAATTTTTATAAAACTGCAAGATTTTATCTTGATTAATGGTGTGAAATGAAGGGGCTATTTGCAAATGAATTCTGGTTAGTAATCGTGGAAAAATAAATTTGTGTCTTTTTGATTAAAATGTAATTTTGATTCAGTGCTTTGAGGAGAAAATTTGTAGACACACAACAGTAATATTCCTCACGTACACCCTTTCACACAAGAAAGCTTCCATCGGCTGAACCTAGTGTGAACATTCACCTGAGACCTCAATTTAGAGTTCACTGCTCTCTCTTGGCCAGTAATCTGCATACATTGACATTTCCAGATTAGTGTTTAGGTCACCAGGGCTTTCTGCAATGCTGGATGAATTCTTAATTCCAGGGCATGATGGCTTTTTATTCGCACTGAGGCTACAATCTGATCAGCCAAGTACAGATGTAGGTGCTGGACTGGAGATGATCGAATGGACATCTCTGAAATCTATCAGGTCTTGAGGCATCGTGACATAGTGGATGTGAAGAGAATGCTCATCTTCTTTCTGCTGCGCTGCCGCCTTCAACAACAGAGGAATTAATGGTCTGGAAGATAAGATCACCAGATATAAGAGCAGACCTATTGGCCCATCGAGTTTGCTCCACCATTCTAATCACGAGCTCATCCACCTATCTCCTCAGCCATGCTCCCCGGCTTTCTCCCATAACCCTTGATTCCCTGACTAATTAAATACCTGTCAATCTCTACCCAATGACCTTGCTTCCACAGCTGCCTATGGCAACAAGTTCCATAGACTTACGATCCTCTGACTAAAGTTTTTTTTTCCATATCTCTGTTTTAAATTAATGACCTTTTATCCTGAAATTATACCCTCTTGTCCTAGAATCCCCTATCATGGGAAACATTCTTGCCACATTTACTCTGTCCAAGCCTTTCAGGATTTGAAATGACTCTATGAGGTCCCCCTCATCCTTCTGTATTCCAACAAGTACCGTCCAAGAGCCGACCATTGTTCCTCATATGCTAACCCATTCATTCCTGGTATCATTCCAGTAAATCTTCTCTGCACCAATGCCTCCAAGTAAGGCACCCAGAACTGTACACAGTACTCCAAGTGAGGTCTGACCAGTACTTTATAGAGTCTCAACATTACATCCCTGCTCTTGAATGCTATATCTCTAGAAATGAATGCCAACATTGCATTCACCTTCTTCACCTCTGGCTCAACTTGGAGGTTAACCTTTAGGGTATCCTGCATGAGGACTCTCAAGTCCCTTTGCCCTTGGAATTTTGAACCTCCTCCCCATCTAAATAATAGTCAGCCCATCTATTTCTTCTACCAAAGTGCATGACTGTCCACTTTCCAACACTATATTTCATCTGCCACCTCTTTGCCCATTCTCCTAATCTATCCAATTCTCTCTGCAGCCTTTTGGTATCTGCAGCACACCTCCCCTACCATCCAGATGGGTAATTGAAGCTGAGAGGCCAGATCAGTCATGATCTTATTGAATGGTGGAGCAGGCTCGATAGGCCAGAACGCCAACTTCTTATGTTCTTCTTCTAGTTCAGCGCCAGCAACATGGGTTCAAATCTGCCACTGTCTGTAAGGATCTTGAATGTTCTCCTCCTGTTTGCATAGGTTTCTTCTGGCTGCTCAGGTTTCCTCTAACTTTCCAAAAATGTACAGAGTTAACAGACTAATTGGTGACATGGGTGTAATTTGGTGGCATGGACTTGTGGACCAGAAGGGTCCGTGACTGTGCAGTATATTTAAATTAAATTTTAAAAAATCCATCTACTGCCACTCAATCCAAATTTCCAGATGATCTCTGTCTCAGTGTATCCTCAGGCACCATTATTTGCCATTTATGCTGTTAGGTTGAAGGCTTCTTAGGATAAATATGTTTTGTTCTTCAAGTTTATTTGTGTTTTAAAAAAAAAAAAGATTTGTGATTAAATTCATGCCCTGGGATGATGCAGACTTATTGTCTGAAGTTTAAAAATAAGGGAGTAAATAAAGTTTTACTTTTGAATGCAAATGTCTTCTCAGGGTTAAAAAAAATGTCTCATACTTTTTAATACCGAGAATTACTGACTCTCCATCATAATTTATCTTTCAAGTCACTAATCAAGAAAAAACTATGTAGTTTTATTAAAAACTCAATACAGATTTACAGTCTTTGTTAACTGTATTTTCTGGAGGAGAATGATCTCAAGAGACATCAAGTTAATAATTAGAGTTGGGCTCTCAGGTGTGAAGCCAGAAATCAATTTTTCACTGTAAGAGTGGTAGAACTCTTAAAAAACAACTTAAAACGGATGGATTTTCTTGGTTTTGAGCTTCAACTAGCAGGTTTGACCTCTTTTTAACCTACTATCAGATATTTTGACATCTAGATCCATAGTTACATAGTTATCGGCTGAACACACCATTGATGTGCACTTGATGATGAGGATGTTGTTGACAGCAAACAGAGTGTAATAAACGCCCAAAAAGAGGATGTTGTCGACTTTCCAATGGAGTAATAGCGTGGCCTGACAAGGGCTGATGAACTCTCTGGGAAATAATAAACATTCAGATCCACCAGGTCATTCTCCCTGATGTAAAGCAAAGCACCTGACCTCATTACCGGTAACACACAATGAGCTGGAGCAACTCAGCAGGTCATACAGCATCTGTTGCAGGTAAAAGTTAACACTGGACAATGAAGATTTTGTTTCCTAAACACTTTTGGGTGTAATTTATGGATCTTGGACTGCTCTGATCATGAAAATCACCTTAAAAAGTGCCTATCATGTACCAATTTTTAGATCTAACCTATTTTTTCTGATTTTGTGTCATATGTCATGTCTACTTCGAGCATACAAGACCAAGAACTGCAGCATGTAATTGAAAATTAATTTTTTGCATTCGCACTTGGACTTCCCTGCTGATCTTGATGCAGTCAGCGACAGACATGGCGAAAGGTTTCACCTGGACATTGTGACCATGGAAAAGCAGTATCCTTGTGACTGAAATCCATCAATGTTGGCCAACTATTGTTGGACACTGACAAGAGAGGCATCAGATGCTGAGTACAAATGAAAATCAGCAGCAAAACATTTTTAGGTCAGTTGAACTAACACAATTTGTCAGCATCATTATGCGATTAAACATTTTAAATTCAGTAAAAGTTAATTTTTCTCCAACTTCTTACCTGATACAGTAAATCTGAAATTATCTTTCTGTTCAGCTTTATGTTGTCTCTCATAATCCCCAATCTTTTTTACAGGAAGCATCCTCTAAAAAAAAATTGTTTCCAGTGTAATTAATGTTTCAGGCCAGAGCCTTCATCTGGAATGTGGACATACAGGTAGACAGACACCTGAATAAAAAAAAAAGTGGGAGGTAGGAGGAGAGGAGGGACGAAGGAAAAGAAGGATGACCACAGTCCAACAGGTAGATACAGGTGAGAGAGCAGGAGTGATGCAGAGAGGGTTCAGATTCGTGGATAGTTGAAATCTCTTCTGGGGAAGGTATGACCTTGCAGATCAGATGGGTTGCACCTGAACAGGAGGGGGATTAATATTCTGGCAGGCAGATTCACGTGACCTGTCGAGTAGGGTTTAAACTAGTTTGGCCACGGGATGAGAGCCAAAAGGAGAGGGGGTGAAGAGGGCAGAAGATACACAAGTATCCTTCTGTGAAGAAGGATAGACAGTCAATAGGGAAAAATTGCAGGTGTAGGATTAAGGATTTAACTTGGGGTACTCTTGAAACAAAATTGAAAAGGGTGATGAATATAGCACTGAAAGCCAATGCCTGCATTATAAGAAAGAAAGCTGATGATCTATTAGCACAGCTGGAAGTTGGCAGGTATGGCCATCACTGAATCATGGCTGAACGAATCCACAGCTGGGAACTAAATATCCATGGATACATAGTGTATAAGAAGGACAGGAAATTAGGCAGAGGGGGTGGGGTGGGGTGGTTCTGATGGTTAAAAGTGGCATTTAATCTTTGGAGAGAGGAAACACTGAATCAGAAAATGTAGAATCCTTGCGGATAGAAGAAACTGTAAGACCCTGATGAGAGTTGTATACAGGTCTCAAACAGTAGCCAGGATGTGGCATGTAAAATACCCAGGGAGATAGAGTAGAAAAAGCATGTAAAAAGAGCAATGCTAAGTTTATTGTCATCTAATTGAACAAGTACAACACAACGAAACAGCATTCTCCAGTCCTTGGTGCAAAACATGCGGACATACAACCAGACATAACACACATACAGACAAACAATGCAGGACAAGTATTTTATTTATACAAATAAATAAATAAATTTTGTTTTGTATACATGAGTGTCTTGGATGGTTAGTGTGAGCAGTTCTTTTCGTCCCTCAGCATTCTCATGGGGATTTCAAAATGCAGGTTGATAAGTAAAACTAGGTAAAACTACTAGTGGCTGATCCGATCAGAGAAATTGCAATTTATTTAAATATTTCTTTTAATTTGGCCCATGGCCCATGAGCCTGTGCTACCCAATTACACCCAATTAACCGGGTACGCTTCGAAAGGTGGGAGTCCCCAGGGAAAACCCATGCAGAAATGAGGAGAGTATATCATCTCCTTACAGACAGCTCAGGATTCTAACACTGGTCCTGATCGCTGGTGCTGTAACAGTGTTCCACTAACCGTGCCATATTGTGTACTGAATCAGAGTTGATAAGGAAGCTGAAAATATGGAAACTCTTAGGAGGCAGTGATCATAATATTAGAGAATTCACTCTGCAGTTTGAGAGGGAGAAACAAAAATCATATGTTGCAGTGCACGAGTGGAATAAACGGGACTACAAGGAACTGGCCAAAGTTGATTGGAAAGGCACATTCGCAGGGAGGACAACAGAGCAGCAATGTCTGGAGTTTCTGTGAAAAATAAGGAAAGGTGCAGAACAGGTGTATTACGAAAATGAAGAAATATTTGAATGTAAAAATGACCCAACTGTAGCTGACAAGGGAAAGCCAAAGTAAAAGGGAAAACAAGGAATCAAAAATTAGTGGGAAGATAGAGGACTGGGATGCTTTTAAAAGTGTACAGAAGGCAAACAAAAAGATAATTCAGAAGGAAAAGATGAACTTAAAGGAAGCTAGAAAATAATATCAAAAAGGATATTTTAAAAAGCTGTAAGAGTAGAAAAGAGGCAAGAGTATATATAGGACTGATAGAAAATGATGCTGGATAAATTGTAATGAGAGATAAGGAGATGGGTATTTTGCAACTGATCAATGTGGAAGACATTGGCAGTATACGAGATTTTCAAGGGTACCAGGGAAGAGGGATGAGTGCAGTTGTGATCACCAGAGAGAAAGTGCTTGGGAAGCTGAATGGTCTAAGGGTAGCTAAGTCTCCCGGACCAGATGGAATGCATCCTCTGGTTCTGAAGAAAGTTGATTTTGAGATTCTGGAGGCATTGGCATTGATCTTCCCAGAATCAATAGATTCTAGAATGGTTCTGGAGGATTGGAAAATTACAAAGGCCACTCTGCTATTTAAAATGGGAAGGGGGCAGAGAAAGGAAATTATAGACCTATCATCAGTTATTGGGGTCGATTGCCAAGAACGAGGTGACAGAGTACCTGGAGGTGCATGACAGGATAAGCCAAAGTCAGCATGGTTTCCTTCAGGGAAACTCTTGGTTGACAAACCGATTGCAATCTTTTGAGGAAACTACGAACAGGCTAGACAAAGGACATGGAGTGGATGTTGTACATTTGGATTTTCAAAAGGCCTTTGACAAGGTGCCATACATTATGTTGCTTAACAAGATGAGGGCCCATGGAATTACAGGAAATGTACAAGCATGGGGAGAGTATTGGCTGATTGGCAGGAAATAGAGTGGGAATAAATGATCCTATTCTGGTTGGCTATTTGTAACCAGTTGTGTTCCACAGGAGATGGTTTAGGGGCCACTTATTTTAATGTTACAGGTTAATGATTTGGATTGTGGAATAAATGGCCTTGTGGCTAAGTTTGCAGATGATACAAATATAGGTGGAGGGGCAGATAGTGAGGAGGAAATGGAAAGGCTGCAGAGAGACTTACATCAGATAATGGGCAGAGACATGGCAAATAAAATACAATGTTGGAAAGTATACAGTCATGCACTTTGATAGAAGGAATAAAAGAATATTAATATCTTGATGGGGAGAAAATTCAAAGTTTGGAGATGCAAAGGAACTTGGGATCCCTCATATAGGATACCTTAAAGGTTAACCTGCAAGTTGAGTCTTTGGTGAAGAAGCCAAATGTAATGTTGGCATTCAAATCTGGAGGATATCATACAAGAGCAGGGATGTGACGATGAGGCTTGAAAAGTCAATGGCGAGGCCTCATGGAGAACGGGGCAGTTTTACGCTCCTTATTTAAGAAAGGATGTGCTGGCATTGGAGTGGTTGAGAGAAGATTCACAAGAATCATTCCTGGAATGAGGGGATTAACACAGTGGATCTCAACCTTTTTCTTTCCACTCACGTACCACTTTAAGTATTCCCTATGCCGTAGGTGCTCTGGGATTAGCGAGGGATTGCTTAAGTTGATATGAGGGTGGAAAGAAAAAGGTTGAAAACCACTGTTTTAATCATATCTAATTGACTCATTATGTGCATGGTTTCATAACTCCAAAGGAATTAGGCCAATTACATTTTTTCTCAAGGATAATGTTTCAGTAACAATTGGGTCTAGACCAGTGGTTTTCAACCTTTTTCTTCCCACTTACAGACCACCTTAAGCAATCCCTTACCAATCACAGAGCATTTATGGCATAGGGATTATTTAAAGTGGTCTGTGAGTGGAAAGAAAAAGGTTGAGAACCACTAGATTTGCATATGAGGAACATTTGACAGCTCTTCGACTGTACTTCTTAGAGGTCAGAACAATGTGTTGGGATATCATGGAAACATTTTGAATGTTGGGTAAATGTGACTAAGTTGTTTCCCATGCTAGTGCTAGTGGAGTTAAGGACAAGAGGGCACAACTTCAAGATTAAAGGGCACCCATTAAGTCAGGGAGTGGTGAAATTCAGGAATGTGCAAAGATGGCTTTGTGGGCCAAGTCGGGTGTATTGAAGGTAGACATTGATTCGAATCTGAATATTCAGGGCATCAAAAGGCTATGGGGAGAAAGCAGAGGACTGGGGCTGAGAGGGAAAATGGAACAGCTCATGATGGAATGGTAGAGTATGGCTCCTATATTTTATGGTCTTATGGATATTGATGCAATCTAGTTGGAGGCTGTCAAGACAGAATATAAGGTGTTGTTCCTCCAATTTATTTGTGGTCTCAATTGGCAGTTCACAATGCATGGAGAGACATGTCAGTGTGGCAATGTGTGGAAAGACAGTTTCCGATGCAGTAAATGACCCATAAAGGTTCATAATTGAAATGTTACTTCATTTGGAAGAACTGTTTGTGGCACCATCTAGTGCTGAGATGTAATGGCAAGTGTAGCACTTCTTGTCGTCACAGGAGTTGGTACGAAGGGAGCGATTGGTGAGAAGGGATGAATGGACAAGGGAGTTGTGGAGGGAGTGATCCTTTTTTTAAAATTTTTTTATTTTTCACACTATAGATCACATTATTCAAGATATACACATTTCTCCTTTCAAATATATACAGTGTCGTTTTCTCCCCCCCTCCCTCCTTCCCTCCCCCCCACCTCCCCCTCCATCCATTCAAAACTCTGAGTCCAAGATACATCAAACCCATCAAACAATCTTGTCACTCAACATTAACGAACAAAAACTTCCACTGGGTCAATTCTTTCCATTCTCTTTTCCTTTTGTCATTTTAGGTGATAGATGTCCCGGTAGGTTTTCTCTATTATATTCCATGTACGGCTCCCATATTTGTTCAAATAATGTTATATTATTTCTTAAACTATATGTTATTTTTTCTAATGGAATACATTTATTCATTTCTATATACCATTGCTGTATTTTCAAATTATCTTCTAATTTCCAGTTTGACATAATACATTTTTTTGCTACAGCTATCTTAACAAATCTTTTTTGTACACCCTCCAAATCAAGTCCAAATTCTTTATTTTTTATGTTACTTAGGAGGAAGATCTCTGGGTTTTTTGGTATATTGCTTTCTGTAATTTTATTTAATATCTGGTTTAGATCTTCCCAAAATTTTTTCACCTTTTCACAAGTCCAGATTGCATGAATTGTTGTTCCTATTTCTTTTTTACAACAAAAACATCTGTCAGATATTGTTGGATCCCATTTATTTAACTTTTGAGGAGTGATATATAACCTATGTATCCAATTATATTGTATCATACGTAATCTCGTATTTATTGTATTTCTCATAGTTCCTAAACATAACCTCTCCCATGTTTCCTTTTTTATCTTTATGTTTAGATCTTGTTCCCACTTTTGTTTAGTTTTATCATTTACTTCCTCATTCTCCTTTTCTTGTAATTTGATATACATGTTTGTTATAATTTTTTTAATTATCATTGTGTCTGTAATCAGATATTCAAAATTGCTTCCTTCTGGTAACTTCAGACTACTTCCCAATTTATCCTTTAAATAGGATTTCAATTGGTAATATGCCAGCACTGTATCTTGAGTTATATTATATTTATCCTTCATTTGTTCAAAGGATAATAATTTATTCCCCGAAAAACAATTTTCTATTCTTTTAATCCTTTTTTTCTCCCATTCTCTAAAAGACAGGTTATCTACCGTAAAAGGGATTAGCTGATTTTGCGTCAGTATTAGTTTTGATAATTGGTAGTTTGCTTTATTTCTTTCTACATGAATCTTCTTCCAAATATTAAGCAAATGGTGCAATACTGGAGAGTTCCTATGTTTTACCAATTTTTCATCCCATTTATATAATATATGTTCAGGTATCTTCTCCCCTATTTTGTCTAGCTCTAATCTAGTCCAATCTGGCTTTTCTTTTGTTTGGTAAAAATCTGCTAGATATCTTAATTGTGCGGCTCTATAATAATTTTTAAAATTTGGCAGTTGTAAGCCTCCTTGTCTATACCATTCTGTTAATTTATCTAGTGCTATCCTCGGTTTCCCTCCTTTCCATAAAAATTTCCTTATTATTTTCTTTAACTCCTTAAAGAATTTTTCTGTCAAGTGTATTGGCAGTGCCTGAAATAGGTATTGTATCCTTGGAAAAATGTTCATTTTAATACAGTTTATCCTTCCTATTAGTGTTAATGGTAAGTCTTTCCAATGCTTTAAATCTTCCTGTATTTTTTTCATTCGTGGATAATAATTAAGTTTATATAGATGGCTGAGGTTTTTATTTATTTGTATACCTAGGTATCGTATTGTTTGCATTTGCCATCTAAACGGTGATTCTTTCTTGAATTTTGAGAAATCCGCATTATTCATTGGCATTGCTTCACTTTTATTTGCATTAATCTTGTATCCTGACACTTCTCCATACTCCTTCAATTTCTTATGTAATTCTTTTATTGATGTTTCTGGTTCCGTTAGGTATACTATAACATCATCTGCAAATAAACTGATTTTGTATTCCTTGCCTTTTATTTTTATCCCTTTTATTTTATTTTCTGTTCTTATCAGTTCTGCAAGTGGTTCTATGGCTAACGCGAACAATAAGGGCGATAGTGGGCATCCCTGTCTTGTTGATCTGCTTAAGTTAAAATGTTTTGATACATATCCATTTACTGTCACTCTTGCCAATGGCCCCTTATATAATGCTTTAATCCAATTAATATATTTCTCTGGTAAACTAAATTTTTGTAGTACCTTGAATAAATAATTCCATTCTACTCTGTCGAAGGCCTTCTCTGCGTCTAAAGCAACCGCTACTGTTGGAGTTTTATTTCCTTCTACTGCATGAATTAAGTTAATAAACTTACAAATATTATCTGTTGTTCGTCTTTTTTTTATGAATCCAGTTTGGTCTAGACTTACTATTTTTAGTACATAATCAGCTAATCTGTTTGCTAATAATTTAGCTATTACCTTGTAATCTGTGTTAAGTAGAGATATTGGTCGATATGATGCTGGTGCAAGTGGATCTTTCCCTGCCTTTGGTATTACTGTAATTATTGCTGTTTTGCACGAATCTGGTAAGCTTTGTGTTTTATCAATCTGGTTGATTACTTCCAGGAGGGGAGGAATTAATAAATCTTTAAATGTTTTATAGAATTCTATTGGGAGACCATCCTCTCCTGGTGTTTTATTATTCGGCAGATTTTTTATTGTCTCTTGTATTTCTACTATTTCAAATGGTTCTATTAATTTATTTTGTTCCTCTGTTTGTAATTTCGGTAGTTCAATTTTAGTTTAGAATTCATCTATTTTGCCTTCTTTCTCTTCGTTTTCAGTTTGGTATAATTGTTCGTAGAATTCTCTGAAATTTTCATTAATTTCCTTTGGATTATATGTGATCTGTTTGTCTTTTTTTCCTTGATGCCAATACCATTCTTTTAGTTTGTTCTGTCTTAAGCTGTGTAAGGTAAAACATCATGAGATGGGAATGTGTAGGGAGTTACCCTGTACAGGGCTGTAACAAGAAGGGGAGGTGTCCTTGTACTCCTGTTAGGTAAAACATCATGAGATGGGAATGTACAGGGCTGTAACAAGATGTGAATGCATCCTTGTACTTACAAGATAAGAGAGACATTGATGGATTGAGAGGCAGGAAGCTAGCAGGGAAAGGATAGCAACAGTTTTAGTCATTGGACAAGTAATGATATGATGATGTTCTAAGCACATATCCAAGGGTATAAAAAATCACCATTTTGCTGATAACGGCAGAATGCATTCTCCGACTAACATGGTTGGTCGTAAGTGTTACAATCCGGTAATAAAGAACAAAGAACCCTGATTTCGACTCAGCCTGGTGTTTGTCTCACTCATTCATGAACAAAGCAGACCTAACAGCTGCCACGCTAGAATTTTGTCTGTTTTTTCTCCTAGTTCGTAATATTTCTGCTTTGTCTTCATTATATTTTTCTCCACCTTATATGTTTGAAATGTTTCATATTTTATTTTTTTATCTACCAATTCTCTTCTTTTAGTAGTATCTTGGAGGGAGCGATCCTGATGGAAAACAGGAGGGGAAAATGTTTCTGGTGTTGGGATCCCATTGTTGTTACCTGACCTGTTGAGGCTGGAGTTGGTTTTTTGCAATTATATTAACTTGATTGGCCATAACAGGCTTGGGACTAACCATTTTACTCAATAGATGCTGCCTGATCCATTGAGTCCCTCCGGTTTCTCATTGTTTGCTCAAGATTCCAGAATCTGCAGGTTTTGTGCTTCTCTGGGGGATTAACTTGAGATGGAGAGCAACAAGGTCTGTAGATCCATTAAGGGTACCTGAGATGTAGGTCATCATCAACCCTTGGGGCTGAATATCTTTGTCTTCTTTTGTCCAATGTCCTTAGTTCAAGACTGAAAGTGTTGCAGTATGTAAGATCAAATAGTATGGAAAAAGTTCTTTCATCCAACCACCAAGGACTGAATTACAATGATCCTGTGTTATTTCTCCCTTATTTCCATCAACCCACTGCAGATTCTACTTCTCAC
Organism: Narcine bancroftii; assembly: GCF_036971445.1. Taxonomy (NCBI): domain Eukaryota; kingdom Metazoa; phylum Chordata; class Chondrichthyes; order Torpediniformes; family Narcinidae; genus Narcine; species Narcine bancroftii. Next base: position 256,810,687 of record NC_091472.1, read on the forward strand.
ATACACACTGGGTCCAGTGAACCTCCAAACCTGAATGCCTTTTGGAGGAAATTTGATGGAAACCCATGGCATCACATGGAGAAACTTTTTTTTGCTGTTATCAGACTCTTAAATGAACCTCTCACTGGTAAAATATGATGCCTCTGCACTACTTAACTGCACCTTTCCATGTATCCTGTACGTTGTCCCAATAACACAAAAGCTTTCCCTCTTTAACTTATTGTAACACCACACTCTGCATTTTGTTTTTATTATTTCATCACCTGCTGTACTTAAGTATGGGTTGACCTGCCTGGATAGCACACAAAACAAAACATTTCATTTTAAATCAGTATGCGACACAATAAGCAATTCAATTCAAACAGCATTGTAGGTCAGGATTGAACCCAGGCCACTGGTGTTATTAGCTAGTGGTTCTACTAGATAAGCCATTGTGACCACCTCCAATAGATTTAAGCATTATCTACCTTATTAGCCTGTTACTTGCCATAATTCTACTTTTCACATTTTATATCCATGCAACTTAATTTATAACTCTCAGTTAATAATTTGGCTTCTCCTCTCTGATCTGCTATGACTATTTTTATGGTCTTGGAGGCATAATTTGCTGAACCATTTGTCCATTTCCCAGAAAAAGACGTGTCAGCCTTTTCCAAAACATGCTTCCTAAAATTCTCCTCGGTTTTGTCCAAAATATATATTTATGATGGGATTGATATGGAGGAGTTGCTTTTTCATATTTTGTAACCTCCCTTGACAGCACATTATCTGAAATCTCTCACTATTGTTTATATCTCAGACATTAATTCAGCCTGTCAGCTTCCACACCAGAGAACACATAAGTTCCTTGCTTTTGCGGCAGGTGGAATAAGTGTGTTCCTATGAGGCATATGACATTGCCAAAAAAATTAATGTTAAATTTAATTTCACCTTCCAGATGCAGCTCAGTGAGAGAATGTGCAATGTTGGTTTAGTTTTAATTAAATACACCGATTTGGAATAAAAGGTAATGGCACAGAAGGAGAGCATAGAGTCAGTTCTGGGGATGCCAGGAAACCAGCCAAATGGATACTTTTACTGCAGGTGGATTTGAACCCATGTTATGAATACAGAGGCCTGCATTTAAGTTCATAATCTGGGTTCAAATCTAACTGCGGCAACTGCGAAATTTGTTGAATTGCATGCTCTCAGGGTAAAAAGCTAGTCCTAGAAAGGTGAGAATGGAACAACTTGATTATTGTAAAACACCTAGTTCACCAATATCCTTCAAGAAGGAAATTTACCATTCTCACACTCTGTCGTTCCAGTAACACCAGGTCCACTATCCAGAGGTTGATTCTTAACCACAATGTTAAATGATTCAACAAGCTACTCTATTTGAAGGCAATTGGGAAATGGCACAAATATGATCTTTTTGAACTTATGGAGGTTTATACAATCATGTGGGGCATGGATAAAATGAATGCTCATGGTCTGTTTTCTGGGGTGATGGTTCTAAAACTAGCAGGTGTAGTTTTAAGGTGAAAGGGAAGAGAATTAAGACAGAGGTGTGTGGGAACTTTTTCTCCCATCAAGCCCAAGAAGAACAAGGTGACCAGCTTTGATCACTACAGGCCGGTAGCCACATATCTACAGTGTCAAAGTGCTTTGTGAGGTTGGATATGGAGTAGATCAATTACAATCTTAGGATGGAACTGGAGCCAATTCAGTTCACCGTTGTCACCTGGCCCATGATCAACACCATCATATCAGCAAGACATGATCAACTCTAGATCTGGGACTGTTGTCCCTCTGCATTTGCAGAGCTGTGTGTTTAGTCCCCTGCACGACTCCCTGGACACTAATGATTGCTTAATTACGTTCGGCTCCAACGTCATCTATGAATTTTCTGATGACAGCAGGGTTGGCTGAATAACTGGAAATGATAAGTCAGAGTACAGAATGGAGATGGAGAATCTGGTTGGCGGGTTGACAGAGTAACAGTGTTCCTTTCAACACCGCCAAGGCCAAGGAGATTATTGTTGATTTTAGGAAAGGGAGGCTGAGAGGCATGCAGCTGCCCATATTGAAGGGACAGAGGAGGGAGAATTAGTACCTTCAAGTTGCAGGGAATACATATATCACAGGCTCTGACCTCCCATCCATTGAAGACATCTATGTGAGATGCTGCTTCAAGAAGGCAGCCAATATCTTAAAGGGCGCTCATCACCCTGGTCACCACCTCATTTCACTCCTACCTTCAGGAAGAAGGTACAGAAGCCTGAAGTTCAGCACCTTCACGAACAGTTTCTCTCCAATGAAAATCTGGCTTTTGAATCCCCCTTACTACACTAATCATAAAATACTCTGATACTATTCTTCTATAACACCTTATTTTTTTCTGGCACTATGGTAACTGTTAATATTTATCATGTATCTTTTTTATTTGTTATCTCTTTTTAATTTAATTTACTATATCAGTTGTTTTTTTTCTCCTTTACAAAGTATTTGTTTAACTGCAGCGTGTAAGATTTTTGGTTCATATTTACATTTATAACGTGTATGAGAATAAACTCATTATCATTATCATCTGGAATGAGCTACTAGAGCAGGGGAGGGCAACCTTTTATCATGTGTGGGCCGGATGGTGTGTCAGTGGTTGAACGGCGGGCTGCTCTGATGCTCCCATAAATTAAGTAAATAATGAAACACAGACATTACATCATTTAAGTTTTTGTTGTCTCTGCTTGAAGTATGTAATGTACAATGTATGAACAGACTGACGATAATTTATTAAAAAAACAATCCACAGACAAAATTCAAGCACTGAGATCAACCATTTTCCTTCCAAAAAACTACGATGGTGCATTTCAGGTCAGGAAGGCATCTTCAAATCTGGAAATGCACCAAAAAACACGAGTTAGTCATTAAAATGACACAATAAAAACATGCATCAAAAAGGAGAAAAATTAGTCAAAATGAAAACAAAATAACTAACCCTTAAGCATACAGCAGCTCAATCAGTGGGAAACGTGTTTTTGTTTGTTGTTTGAAAGCATTTTGATATTAGGTGACATAGTTGTTGATGTTAATACCAATACCTCATCTAAATGGGCATTAGTCATGTTTGTTCTCAAGTGGTTCTTGGTGAACTTCATTTTTTGTGAAGTTTCTCACACATTTATGTACTGCCAAACAGTGATGCCATGTTTTTTTGTGTGCTCCACCAAATTTTATAATTCCAATATGGGAAAAAAAAATTGTGGAAGTCAATCAAAAAAACATCATCTACTTTAAATTTGGATTTAAAACTCATTCTAGTGTTGAATGTAAATGAGAGGACATGACTAGAGTTTCACTTGGACGACGTCTCTTCAAAGGCATATCGAGTGTAATGAAAACAAATAAAATCAGATAGATAATTAACTAAATTAAAAAAAAATTATATAAACTGATGAAACAGAAATTTTAAAAACTGAAAATTCACCTTGCCGCGATTTCAAAAAAGCGAAGAGAAAAACAAGTTCTGACGAAGAACAAGTACTCTGCAGCAATTGAAACTAACTGCCTCAGGGCGACATCTATTAACTTTTTTTATCGGTAGTGATATTGTTGGTCCTTTTTGGTTCCACATCTATTTTTTGACATTTAATGGAATTTTTCCATTTTGCAATTTTTTTGCACTACTTGTATCAGTGGGCCATGTGCATGTGGTATTTTGGCATTGAGTTGCAGGCTAGTTAAATTGGTTGTTAGAGGAAGCTATCAAAGTGAATACAATTACAATGTCTTAAAGACATTTGGACAAATGTGGGGATGGGAAGGGTTAAGAAGGATCTTGACCAAATGCAGATAAATGGGATTAGCCTGCAATGCCATCTTGGTCAGCATGGAAGTGTTGGGCTGAATGGCAGGTTCCTTGCAGTTCCACTCTATGACTTTAATTGGAGTCAAGAGAGACTGCAGATGCTGGAATCTGGAGCAAATAATGAGGTGTTTGTGGTATCCGGAACAAGAATCGAATTGAACAGTTCAATAATTACTGACATGGATGGCAAAAACCACATCCAGTGAATGGATTTGAAGAGCCCACTTCACTTGCAAATGGTTCCAATCACTGCTCCATTTCCATTATTCTAACAATTTGGTGTTAGATTTTCTTTCCAACCTTCTTTGAAAGTTTCAGTTGAACCTATCCCTTGCATCCATGTTCGCTTCTGGTCTTGTGGATTTTCATAAATTTATTCTCATTTGTAACTGATCCATTCAGCATGGACACAGCTTTTTCTCTATTAACTCTACACCATTCATCATTAAATCACTCTTTAAAGCTTTCTGCTTAATCTGAACGATCTCAACTTCTGTATTTGAAGCATATCTCCGTTCAAACCCTCCAAGGACAACGTAACCATCCGATGTCCCAAAATGAATGAAGGAGCATCGCTGACTTCTAACAAAGGCTGTTAAAACAACTGAAGCGTAGCTTGCTCTCATTTGTATTCAAGTCCCTTTGAGCTCACAGTCCACATTGCGCTAGCCTTTTTGATTGCTTTTTGTACGTGTCTCCTGGTTTTTAATGAATTGTGTACTGTGAGCCCCAGGAGCTGCTGAACAAAATAACTCTAGGTCTTGCAAGACAAACATTTGCAAACAACCTTTTTTGCATCTGCTGTTTATGGAAGTCCTCAGCTGAGCCACACATTAATTGGCAATTGAGTTATTCATAGAAGTAGGGTATGGAAATATTAAATGAAACCACTTTTGATTAATTCTCAATCTGAAAAAGTTACTGTGACACGTAAAGTTTCTTACATATAATTACTATTCACTGTCAGACTTGCAAAAGATTCTTCGATATAAAAGCTGACCTTTCAATTGTGATAACTACTGCAGGAAGACCTCTTTATTGATTGAACAATTATGTGCAGAACTTTCCCTCAGCAAGTTAATTGATCTGAGTGAAGTCAATGGTTGGTGATAATTATACTGGGGCCTTAGGAGATGACAAAACCATATTTACTGTTCATTTGACTCTTGTTGAGTTTAAGTTAGTCTGTGGCAGCAACTATCACGCAGGGCAGATCACTGAATGACATTCTTTTGCCCAGTTCACTTGGTCCCAATTGTGTAGACTTTACTCTTTACTGCAATGACCTTATCCCAAGTTTAGTTTTTGGTCCATGTGCTGCAGCACTAAGACTTCTTACCTTGATCTCCACTCAATGGCCCAACTCAGCTACTGTGAGAACGTATCGTCTGCTAAAGCCTAGAATCATGCCTTTATTATCATAACCTCAAGTTCAAGTTTAATGCCACATGTTCCAAGATGCAGTGATCAACTTACTTTGTGAGCAGATATCTCATACTTAGTACTTCAAATCCTTTCTTCTGGCTCTCCATCCCATAGGATGACGATGGTTCCTTTCAGTTTAGTTTGTGGGGTTTGATATATGGGTCCTGAAGTGGCTATACAGACTGATCCTTCACAGGCACTGTGAGGATACCTCACCCCTCAGAAAGGAACAGAATGTGTGAATGAATTTTAGCTGAGTAGGGAGTTGCACAGGTCCATACCTACCCTCTCAATATCTCCTCCAAGATCCATGACAGCTGGGGTAAGTTATGTTGCAGTGAATGGCCAGACCAAGCTTTGATGGAAGGGATTCCCTTTCCACACTTCACGGCACGTGTTTGTTAGATGGCCATAGACCCTATGAGAGAGTTCGTCCGCCATTTAACAGGTCTCGTTTTTCATCCTTCAGGGTGTCTAGCCACCCTCCGCCCCAGGCAAGCCTGGTGGAGATGCCAGTTTAGTCGTCGACCACCTGACCATGCAACAGGTAGTACTGAGTTATATGATACCAGTAGCATTCAGACGATTGACCTGACTAAATCAGATGAGTGACCAGACTAAAAATTATATGGAGTGCAAAGGGAAGAAGCTATGCTTCAGTTGTTTTAACAGCCTTTGTTAGAAGTCAGCGACACTCCTTCATTCATTTTGGGACATTGGATGGTTACGTTGTCCTTGGAGGGTTTGAACGGAGATATGTTGCAAATGCAGAAGATGAGATCATTCATATTAAGCAGAAAGTTTTAAGGAGTGATTTAATGATGAATGGTGTAGGGTTAATAGAGAGATCTATGTGAGATGCTCCTCAAGAAGTCAGCCAATATCACAAAGGGCACCCAGCATTCTTTGATGCATAGCAATGGCAACATAATTTTACTATTTTGAGGTTCATTCAGGTGTCAGGTAACAGTGGGAAATGAACTGTCCTTGAATCAGGTGGTGCGTGATTTCACATTTGTGAATCTTCTTTCTGAGGTTGAGGGGAGAGTGTGGCAGGGGATGGTATGCTTTTTAACATGTTGGCTGCTTTTCCAAGGCAGTGGGAATTATAGATGAAATTGATGGAGGGGAGCAGTGTGTGTGATGGCCTCAGCATTGCACAAATGTTAGTACATGTCGGTAACTAGACCATTCAGAGTCTGCCTCCACTGAGGATAAATGAGCACCACGAGTTCTCAGAGCACCTATTTGGAAAGCTTTTGTACCCAGCATGGTCAGCGGCCCTGGACAGAGGTTAGCACAACACTATTACAGCACCCCGTGACCTGGGTTTGAATCCAGCACATTCTTTCAAGGGTTTATACGCTCTACCCATGACCTCTGTGGGTTTCCTCCGGGTGCTTCAGTTCCCTTGCACTCTCCAAAAATGTATGGGATTGGGAGGTTAATCAGGTGCAATTGGGTGGCATGGATTTCATGGGCTAGAAGAAGTTTCTACCGTATTCTAATCATTAAAATGAAAATAATTGAAACAAAGTTGGAGAATAAGTTTAGATCAGAAATAAACTGTAACCGCAAAACTCTGCCTCCACTCTTGAGCAAGGAATTGTAAACAACATTGCTCACTTTTATGGTAAGAATACTCTTTTCTTTTTTAAGTGAACTGCTAACAAGCAAAATCAGAATCCCATTCCAGAAAAGGAACACACACAAAAAATAACCTGTGAACATTCCAGTGCAGTACAGACACTTCTGTTTCAGGATTGTCTTTCACACCCTGTCCTCTGTAGGGATTCCATCCCTGTTTCTCGGTTCCTCTATCTCGATCATTTTGCTCCCAGGATGTGGTCTTCAATGCCAGATCATTAGATATTTCCTCATTCTTCAAACAACATGATTTCCCCTTTCCTCCCATCTCCATGTTCTGCAGGGACCTCTCCCACTGTGACTCCCTTGTCCACTCCTCCCTCACCATCCTTGGCACCTACCCCTGTGACTGCGGGAGATGCTCCACTTGTGCCCACACCTCACCACCAATGGGGACCCCAGGAAGATTTTGCAGAGGTCATCTGCTGCATCCAGTGCTCCTTTTGTGGTTTCTTCTACATCAGAGGGACTGAATGGGAAAATGCTTCATTGAGCATCTTTATTCTGTTCGCCGCAATGACATGGATCTCCTAGTGGCCACCCATTCCTTATCCTGTTCCCTTCCTAACATGTCTGTTCATAATATCATGCACTGCCAGACTGAGGCCACCTGCAAATTAGAGAAATAACACCTCATCTTCTGTCTGGGCCCCCTCTAACCAGATGTAATTGACATTGACTTCTCTCATTTCAGACCCGAAATGTCAGTAAGATACCTACCTTTACCTCCTACGGACACTAAGTTCCTTCAGCATTTCTGTTTTGGTAAATTGAAGACCCTTTATTAAAAGAATTTCCTCCATTATTTTGAGCTCATTTTCCCCAGGTATCCCAAATTATCCTTAAACCAAGATCACTAACACCTTTATCTAGTTCTTATCTTATTAGTTTGAAGAAACTACTTACTTCTCATACACTCTTTCAATGTAAGTTTCCTTTGAACCCACTGAGTCAATACCAGATTGCAAAGATTTCCTATCAGTCCCATTCCCCATCACACTGATGAACGTTGGCACATCGTAAGGGACTGAAATAACAAAAAAATTCTATTTAGGAATTTAATAGAAGAAGAAAATCAAGAAGTTGGATATTTTAGAATAGTAGAATTCAGGTGACTTTCTTATCTGAAAGGAAACAGATGTTCCAGAGGATTTGCTTGCAACAGGAAAGAGTTTGAAGGTATTTATTTTCTTCAGTATGAACATGATAAATGTATACTTCATCAGCTGAGATGTACTATAAATATTCTGACCCTGCCAATAGTGGCATGACAGAAATGCAGTCCCTATTTTTAGAGAAACAAGTGGGATCTTTGCCCACACCCCGCCTTGTCCTTATTTGTCCATCATATTGCTAAGCAAGTCAGGGTGTTAATGTTGTAAATGTCAAGTAATTGAAAAGTAATCAATGAACAGGTAAAGTGAGGAAGATGCACACATTTGCAATCACTTTTGACATGACATAGAGTCAGAATTTATTGTCACGAACGTCATGAAATTTGAAGTTTTGTGGCAGCATTACAGGTGCAAATATTGCTATAAATAAAATTAAAAATAAATAATTGAGTGCAAAAGACGAGAAAGTGAGGTCGTGCCTGTGGTTCATTGTCTTTTCTGAAATCTTGACAGCAGAGGGGAAGAAGCTATTTCTGAGCCGTTGAATGTTAGTCCAGGCTCCTGTGCCTCCTTCCTGATGGTAGCAGTGCGAAGAAGGCTTGATCTGGGTGGTGAGGGTCCTTGAGGATAGAGGCTGCTTTCTTAAGACACCACCTCTTGTAGATATCCTTAATGGAGTGAAGACTGGTGCCCATGATAACACTGGCCGAGTTCACAAATCTCTGTAACCTTTTCCTGCCCTGTGCTTTGGCACTTCCATAACCAGAGAGTAATGCAATCAGTTAGAATGTTCTCCATGGTACCCCTGTAGAAATTTGTAAGTCTTTGGTGACACACCAAATCTCCTCAAACTCCTCATCACTGATGCAACCTGGAGGTCAATCTTTCAGGTACCCTGCACAAGGACACCCAAGTGAACCTTTGACTTTAGAATTTTCTCCCCATCTGAATAATACTCTTCCCATCTAATTCTTCTACCAGAGTGCACGAACGTACACTTTCCAGCATTGTATTTCATCCGCCACTTATTTGCCCATTCTCCTAATCTATCCAATTCTCTCTGCAAACTTTCGGTATCCTCAGCATCACCTCCCCTACCATGATATTTTTATATCATCTGCAAATTTAGCCACAAAGGCATCTATTCCATAATCCAAATCATTTATAAGTAAAAACAAGCAGCCCCAACACTGATACCTGCGGAGCACCACTGGTAACCTGTAGACAACCAGAATAGGATCCCTTTTTCCTACTCTCTGTTTCCTCATGTCCAGCCAATGCTAGTCTCCTTCCTGTAATTCCATGGGCTCTCATCTTGTTCAGCAACCTTATGTGTGGCACCTTGTTGAAGGCCTTTTGAAAGTCCAAATGCACAACATCCACTGCATCTATTCTTTCTATTCTACTTGTAATCTCAAAAAATCGCAATAGATTCACCATGGATGATTTTCTTTTAAGGGCTGCATGGTTGGCATAGCTGTTATCGCAATGTCTTTACAGCACCAGTGATCAGGATTTGGGTTCGAATCCCACCCTGCCTACAAGGAGTTTGTGCATTCTCCCCATGACTGCATGGGTTTTTCCCGGGGGCTCTGGTTTCCTCCCACCCTTCAAAATGTACCGGGGACTCCAGGTTAATTGGGTGAATTTGATGGCATGGACTCATGGGTTGAAATGGCCTGTTACTGTGCTCTATGTCTAAGTTAAAAAAAAAATTCTAAAATTTAAGAAAACATGTTGACTTAGGTCTATCATTTCATGCACCTCCAGATATTCTATAACCTCATTCTTGACAATTGGGAACAATGTCTTCCCAACCACTGATGTCAGGCTTTATTTTCTGCTGCCTCACTCCCTTCTTAAATAGCAGTGACATTCGTGATCCTCCAGTCCACTGGAACAATGCCAGACTCCTGGAAGATCATTACCAATGCCTTCACAATCTCTGCAGCTCCCTCCTTCAGAATCCGAGGGTACATCCTATCCAGTCCTGGAGACTTATCTATATTTAGACCATTTAGTTTTCAAAGTACCTTCTCTCTTGTTATCATGACTGCACTCACTTTTCTGAGAGAGCCACTAATGACTTCCACGCTGAAGATTGTTCCAGAATATTCATTCAGTTCCTCTGCCATCTCCTTATCTCCCATTATAATTTCTCCAGCATTGTTTTCGATTGGTCCTATGTCTATTTTGCTCACTCTTTCACTCTTTATATATTAAAAAAAACTTATGGTATCCTCTTTCAATTTACTTGCTAATCTCCTTACATAATTTATAATTTCCTTCCTAATCACCTTCTTAGTTGTCTTCTCTAAGTTTTTAAAATATACCCAGTCCTATAGTTTCCCACTTATTTTCACTTCCTTGTCTTATTTTTATTTTGGTTTTAACTTCCCGCGTCAGCCACAATTGTCTCATTTTTCCATTCACAATTTTCTTTCTTTTTGGTAGGTGCCTGTCCTACACTTTCCTCTATTTTTGCAGAAACTCCAGCCATTGTTAATCTGCTGTCTTCCCCATTAGAGTGTTTTTCCAATCAACACTCTCTCTCATGCAACAATAATTTCCTTTACTTCACTGCCTCTTCAGGGTTCCTTTACCTTAAACTCGCTAATCACTTCTAGTTTTGTCTGGATTTTGTTAAGGTACTTCAGAGATGATGGAGTTTCATTCATCCAGGCAAGTCTAGAGTTTTCCACCACAGTATTATCAATGTCAATCTGAGTTTATTGTTATATACTAAAGTACAATGTACAGACATGCTGAAATTCGCACTTGCTGGAGCCACACAGGTACATAAGATACTGTGTATTGATGCATACAATAGTGAAAATTAAATTATCACCATGAGGCAAGGCAAATGATAAATATCAAACCATTTCACCTGTTGATTTTCAATAGAATACTTGTTGACATGCCAAATCTCCTCGGACATCTTGGAAAGTTAAGCTGTTGATGTGCTTTCTTCACAGTTGCTTCGATGCTGGGTCCAGGAGAGATCCGCCGATATGTTGACAACCAGGAACCTGAAGCTACTGACTCTCTCTGCTGCCATCCCATCAATGAAGGCTGACTTGTACCTTATGGATGATAGGGAGGTCTTGGGTGTCAGGTGAGTTTGGTCCTTATTGTGATTGATGAGTGATAAAGGGCAACTCCAGAAACAAAAGGAGTTGCAGAAGTTCTCTAATATAATAGAAGCTATTACAGCTCCAGTGACCAGGGTTGGTATCTAACACCATCTATAAGGAGTTTGTACATTCTTCCTGTGTCTGGATAGGTTTCTTCCAGCTGCTCTGGTTTCCTCCCACCCTTCAAAAACCTACCAGAGTTGTAGGTCAAGTGGATATAATTCGGCAGCATGGGCTCATGGGCTGGAACGGCCTGTTAATGTGCTGAATGTCGAAATTTAAATTTAACATTTAAGAAGTGCAGAAATTCTCACACCTAACAGAAGCGATAACAGCACCAAGGACCAAGGTTTGCATCTAGCACTGTTTGTAAGCAGTTCTCCCTGTGTCTGCATGTGTCTTTCCTGGGTGCTCCAGTTTTCTCCCACCTTAAAAAATGTATGGGGTTTTAGGTTAATTGGGAGACATGGGTTTAAATGGCCAGAATCAGCTTCTACTGTGCTGCAAATAAAATAAATAGATACATAAAAGTTCTCGAGGGTGGCTCACCTTCTGAAGAATAACCAGGACAATAAACACTGACCTTGCCAATGGAACTGTGCAGTGAATGCTTGTGATTGACAAGCTGAGAAGGTGGATGGTAGCAGATTTAGTCACAGCTTTCAGGAAGGGAACAGCACAATGCCACAGCTAGTGGAACGGTGGCCTCGTACCTCCTGTGAGTAAGGCTCAATCCTGCACTCACTTGCTGTCTGCGTGGAGCACACATGCCCTCTCCGTGGCCACGAGAGCTCCCTAGGTTATCCTGTTTCCACCTAAGAATGCAGGCTTGCAAGTTAATGATCCCTAGTAGTTGAAGTAGGATCTGTGTGTACTTGGGCATGCATTGTTCATTGGAAAACAATGGGATCAGTGCCTGAATGATTGAAACATTGTCCTTTTGGACCAACTGCAACTGTGAATGTTTATTTATCTTCGCATTACATACACTTATTATCTATTTTTCTATATTATGGAGCATTGTAATCTTAATTTACACCATTGGTAGTGTACTTTATGCATAGTACTTATGTATATGACATTAAACGGTAATACTGTCTCATGTCACAAATGGGACTCAGTGTCCTGTCTCCAGGCTCTGTGACTAGATGAAGAAAAAACAGAATGCTGGAAGCATTCAACAGATTATAGGCAGCGCCTGTGGGGAGAGAAAAAAAAAACCCAGGACAAGTTGGAAACAAACTAAATTTTAATTTGCAGAGAAAGGAGATGGCTGGAAAGAACCAAAAGAAGGTCCGTAACAAGGTGAAGAGCAGAAGAAATTGATATAAAAGGCAGAATCTATCATTCAGTATGCAAAGGGTTAATTTACCCACCTGAATTTCCCTTGATCCCTGCTGTCTCTGTGCATGCCTTCTCCTGCAGGAAGTGAGTTGCATAACTCCTAGAAAGAGCCAGAGAGAGGCAATTGTGTGAATTAACCCTTCCCATGTTGAACGATTCTACGACAGATTCTGCAAGATTTTCACATTCAATAGTTAAAAATGGAAAACCAACAAACCTAAATTTTGAAAACATTCCAAGTTGCAATCGATATTGAAGTGAATCGCAGTTACCCACGATCGGAAATAATTTACACTTACAATCTTTAAAGGAAACTGCACTGTAATCCTGGGCTGCTAAACTGGGAAGACACAATGTTCCAAAAGCAAATCAAAGGTTTTGGAACCTAATAAAACAAAACTTGTGTAGCTACGATAGGCCATAATTGAGTTTTTAGCTTGAGAGACTAAATCCCGAAATATTGGTTCTATATCTTTGCCTTCTATGACACTGCAGCACCCGTTGAGTTCCTCAAGCAATTTTGTGCTTTCACTACACTCACAGCGTTTGCAGACTTTCTTGTTTCAGATCAAAATCATTATCATTGCTTTAAATTTCCTGATACTAATGTTTCTTCGAAATATCTTTTTAAAATTAATTTTTAATGATACAGCATGGTACCATCTAGAGCATGAAACCAGTGCAGCCCAAATACACCTATTAACCTACCAAATTACCATGTGGAGCAGCACGGTTAGCACAAATTACAGTGCCAGCGACCCGGGTTCACTGTCTGTAAGGAGTTTGCTTGCTCTCTTTGTGTCTGCATGGGTTTTCCCTGGGCACCCTGGTTTCCTCCCACCCTCCAAAAATGTAGAGGAGTTGTCAGCTAATTTGGGTGTAATTGGGCAGCACGGGTTTAAATGGCCAAAATCGGCTTCTACTGTGCAGTAACCCCATATGTTTTTGGAAAGTGGGAGGAAACCGGAGCACCTGGAAAAAACCCACGCAGGTCACAGCAGAATGTACAGTCTCCTTACAAACAGCATCGGATTCAAACTATGTCTCCAAACATTGCTATAATACTTTACCTTTTAACTTCAACTTTGAGGATTCAGCACGACTGTTTTGTGCTGCAGCTATTCCTTGTAATTCCACTTCGGTAGCTTATCATACCTTCCTTGCGCTAGGGTTGTTGATCAGATCATTCTGCATGGCAACAATCAGATTGGAAAACCATGCTTCATTGGCCAACGTACGGGTGCTGATTTGTACCACGCTCCAGCTAATCTCTGGCTGCATTGTATTTGGGGTAGGTAATCTGATGCAGAATTGATGCAGAATGGAGAGAGCAGGGGAAGTCATTCATCATTAAGATATCGCAGACTTGCCTTATTTTCATGTCTATTTGGGATGAAAGAATATGAATATCAAGTTTGGGCTCTGCTGTCTGGAAAATAGACAGGTGCGCACTGACCGAAGGATGTCCATTAAATAAGCAAAGATAGGGAAGAGGGAGAGATATTTCTGTTTGTTCGAAAGTCTATAAAAAAGGGCCACCACTGTAAAAATATTCATCAGATTGCAGATTTCAGATTTATTGTCAGAGTACCTACATAACATCACATACAACCCTGAGATTTTTTTTCCCTGAGGGCCAGGCAGAATTATCATTTATTGGTAGTGCTAAATAACTGTACATATTGTATACATGTAAACAAATAAAGAACTGTAAACAGAAAACAAATGTAAATAAACTGACTGCGCAATACAGAGAGGAAAAAATAATCATAAAATACACATCTAAGAGTTCTTAAACGAGTTCCAGATTGAGTTTGTTGTTGAGGAGTGTGATGGTGGAGCCGTTCCTGAACCTTGTGGCCTGAGTCTTGTGGCACCTATACCTTTTTACAGATGGCAGCACCGAGTGTGTGCTGGGTGGTGTGGATCCTTGATGATTGCTGGTGCTCTCCAACAGCAATAGTAGAGAGGCTTTTGCCTGTGATGTCCTGGGCTGTGTCCATTACCTTTTGAAGGGCTTTACGCTCAGGGGTATTGGTGTCCCCGTACCATGATCCAGCCAGTCAGCACACTTCCCACCACACATCTGTAGAATTTTTTTTGCCAGTGTTTCTGGTGTCATTCAAACCTCCCCAAATTCCTGAGGAAGTAGAGGCATTGATATGCATTCTTCACAATGCCATTAGTGTGTTGAGTCCATGGAAGATCTTCCGAAATGATGACTTCCAAGAACTTAAATTTGCTCATCCTCTCCACATGCAATAAGGAACTCGAGAAATGTCATCAATTGACTGGTTGCAACACTCTATAGAATGGAGGAGCCAATGCACAGGACAAAAAAATAGAATGCTGTGAACTTGGCCAGCGCCATCATGGGCTTCGCTCCATTAAGGATATCTATAAGAGGTGGTAACTTAAAAAAAAAAGCAGGTTCTATCATCAAGGACCCTCACAACCCAGGTCATGCCCTCTTCACACTGCTACCATCAGGAAGGAGGTGCAGGAGCATGAAGACAAACACGAGGACCAAGGACAGCTTCATCCCCTCTGCCATCGGAGTTCTGAATGGACAATGAATCACAGACACTACCTCAGTTTCTCTTCTTTTTGCACAAATTTATGTAGTTTTAAATGTAATTTGTACTGTGATGGTGCTGTAAACAATGAATTTTGTGACTAATTGATGGCATAAATTCTGATTCTGATTGCGAGTGAAGAGAATTCAGATCTCGTTCTCACAGTGGGGATGAATAACAGATGAAGTTGTAAGGGAATGGCAAGATAAGAAAAAACAGAATAGCAAGATGGAATAGAGAAATCTTGAACACTGAGCACAGAGAGTCAGACAGCATGGAACAGGCCCTTTGGTTTAACTCAATTAAGTTAGCATTCAGAGCTTGTCCCAATTGCCTGAGTATAACCCATTTCTTTCTTGTCCATATATCTGTCCACATCTTCTGCACATTGTAATTGCACCCACTCTTTCAGTTCCTTCTGCCAGTTCATTCCAGATATGCAGTGAAAAACTTGACCCTCTGATGCTTCTTCTATCTCTCCCCTCTCTCCATAAACCTTTGCCCTTTTGGTTCTAGAATTACCTGCCCTGGGGAAAAGACTATGATCATTTATTTTGTCCATGCCCCACATCATTTTATATACCTCTATAAGTTCACTCCTCAGCCTCCTACACTCCAGGGAATAAAGTCCCTGGCTATCTATCCTCTCCCTACAACTCAAGCCCTCTTGTCTTGGAAGTATCCTGGTGAATCTCCTCTGCACCCCTTCCAACTTATTAATGCCCTTTCTACAGCTGGGTGATCTGAACTGCACCTAGTACTCCAAGAATGGTCTCACCAACTCCTTGTATAGCAATTGGGCTGAATGGTCTGATTTGTCCCATCAAATCAAGATGATTCACCATCATTCCAGAGACATGTCAAATTACTAACAAGAATAAGGAACCTTTATTTTTAGTGGTTAACCATTTGAGTTGAAACACAAAAATTTCACTAGATTCACAGTGTGATTGGCTTATTATTAAAGGGAATGGACAAGCAATGCTTTTGAGTTTTGGATGAGAGATGATCTTATTCAAACATAAGATTCCAAATGCATGCTTGACTGGGCAGATGTCATGAGGATATCTCCTCTGATGAAGGAACTCTAAAATCAGTGTCCAGAGCCTAACAATGGGGTTAACACTTAATTTGTGAATCTGTAGAGGTCATCTACTGCATCTGGTGCTCCAATTGTGGTCTCCTCTACATTGGAGAGACTGGACGCAGACTGGGAGCTCACTTCAATGAGCATCTCAGCTCTGTCCCAGTGTTCACCCATTTCAATTCTCTGTCCATTGTTTCATGCACTGCCACACTGAGATCATCTGCACATTGGAGGACAACACCTCACCTTCCATCTGGGCACCCTCCAACCAGATGGCATTAACATTGACCCCATTAACATTAACATTGACCCCACCCATGTCTCCTTTCTTGTAGCTCTTTCTCTCCCTCTTTCCTTTTCCCTCTGTCTCCTTTACCTCAGCTCTTCATTCACAGAGCCTAACCTCCCCTCCCCCAATCAATTCTCATCTTTCCTCTCCCTGGCCTCTTCTCCACATCCAATTATCACCTTTTGTTTGTTGGTTTGTACTCCTCCCCCTACTATTTGTTTTATTCATCCATTGCCTGCTTCTTCCCATACCTTGAAGAAAGCCCAAAACATTGGTAATATATCTTTATCTCCTGCATTGAGTCTTCGCCACGATCCAGTGCGGTGTTCTGTAAACTCCGGGCTTGGTAGCACTGCACCCCTGCTGCTGCATTGGGAGTTAGATGGGGGTGGAGGGTGATGAACAATGCTGCGCTTCTGGGGTGTGCCTGAGGGCAGTCCTGATGAGGTTATGGAGCTTATGGAGTGCCTGAAAGCTGCCGACGCTTGGCTCCACTGCCCTGACGGCCCACTCCTCCTGCAGCTCTGCACCTCATATCTGCCCTGCTTGGCCTCTGGCTCTGAGCAGCCGATGCTGGCTGCCTTTTTGGCTGAGCTCCCGAGCCACCCCGTCGCCTCCAACCTCCACCTAACTGAAGTGTTGGTCGAGGGCCTCCTGTATGGTACACTTCGAACACCTCCACCCCCCACACCTGTGTGAGTCATTGGCTTAAAGGGGCCAAAATCAAAATGATTCTGAAATCCTGAAGATTTTGAAAAAGGGCAGGTGTCCGGTCACGACAATTCCATATAAAAGGTTAGGCACCTGTATCTGGAATTGTCTACTGTCGAGTACAGTAAAGATTGATTGATTAAATACATTGTAGGCTAGGATATATTTATTGGCTTTATCCTCAGTGCATTACATATACATTTCTTCCTACACCTGCTGTCTTTCAATCACTCGTTTACACACACTACCCCATGGAAGGGAAGGTGTGGTTGCACGTAATTTTATACTTGTTATGGAAAATATTTTTTGAGTTTTCTTGGCTCCCTCCTTTGTTATAACTAAAAGATCTATTTTTCAACAATGTGAAGATTGTGTTTTTATTTCAAATCAATTCACAGACAATAATCTTGACAGTTTATCTGCAACCTTGCATCTGGGCATTTTTCAACATTCTAGATTCAATATCACGTTCTCCATCTTTAGATAGTTCTTGTTGTTTCTGTTTGTATCAGAACTGATTATTTCTATCTGTCAGTCATACCTGATTTTGTCTTTGCCTTGTCTCTTTCTATGGGTATGGTTTGGTCTGTTGGGTATTCCAACAAACTTGATATTAACAATACGCAATACAGATAAATAAACATTATCTGATCTCAACTGCTACGTTCACCCCTTAATCTCACCTTATCAGAGAACGCTGCATCAAACAATGCCATTATAATACTGAACACAGCTCGGAACACAAAATTCTCATCCATGCATGTACTCCATCGACATCTCCCACTGCCTAGGAAAGGTAAGCAACAAGCCATCACACCCTGGACACATTCTCTTTGCTCTCTTCCCATCGGGCAGAAGGCTTAAGCATGTGCCAAAAGACAGTTTCTTCTCTGCAGGTTGAATGATCCCAAGACCAGAGGACGTGGGAAAGCTGCCTACCTGTGAGGCCCTTTGTGGGGCCTGCTCCTCATTGCAACCTCCTGGACCCAACAAGTGGATTATGATCAGAATGTGTTTATCTCCTTACCCCGAACATCACAGAGTTGCACACCGTGGAGAAAGGCCCCCCAGACCAGTTCACCCAAGTTGTCTAACTTAGTAACTTTGCTTGTGTTGAACCACATATGCCTTTTACCCTTTCCTATCCACTCGCCTGGCTAGGAATCTTTGAAACAACTTCTTTTGCCATTTTTATCCTGCTACCCTCTGTGTGAAAAAGTTGCCCCTCAGATCCCTTGTAAATCTTTTCCATCTCACCTTAGCATCAACTTCCCTCAAATTCACTTCATTCATCTCTGGGAATGCTTTCCCCTTTCTTGATCGGTCTGTCTCTCTTTCAGGAGGTAAACTATCAGAATGAGATGGCTGCTCTTTGCTTGTTCCTCAAAGCAGGGCTCAGGTCCAAAATCCTGGTAATATATCTTTACTTCCTATGAATGCTGCGAGACTGGCTGCATTAACTGGCTGTTTTTACAGATGATAGGAAAGGGTGGAGAATGAGGCTCCTTTCCATGAAGGTGATTTTTTTTTAAGCATTGTATTTCAGCAGATCTGATTATCATTCAATGAGACTTTATTGAACTAAACTTTGCCTTCTGCCACGCTGGGATTGAAAATCATAAACATATAAATGACCTGCCTAATGCCATCAGCGCAGCACCATATCATAACCATAAATGAAAGAAAAAAACTGATTGTTCTCTTAAGTTCCTCTTCCATTTGTATAAACACTATCAATAAATTGCCATCCTGTTACATCATATTTATTGCACAGTTGCAATGCTACATTTATCTAACAATGGGGCTTTGGTTGATATCTCACTGATGGTCAGTTATACATTGAATGCTGTTTCGATTTAAACATGCGTTTACTTATATCCATTAAGGGTTTAATAACATTTAGAGTGAATTGATTTAAGGCTGTACTGTAGTGGTAGCTACAACGATCGAGAGATTGAAAGAAACCACAGGTCGAGGTGAGTTTCAGTTTCAACTGTTCATTTGAAACCTGCACGCTGCTCTTTAAGGGCAAGCCCGCGCCACGTCACCACGTTGGCTGCCACGTCACGATGCAGCCGAAAGGGCATGCACGATGGCCGAGGCCACTAGGAGTCCCCAAACCCGATGGCGCCATCTTAACGTGGCTGCTCCGCTACCGCAGGCGTAACATACAGAGCCAGTTCATCTGCGTCGTAATGTGGGCTGCCACAGTATCTAATTTATGGTTTGATGTACCTGGGACAATAAATCTTTTCTTCAAAATCAAAATACTGCAGATGTTGGAAATCTGAAACAAAAAATAGGAAGCACATGAAATACAGTTTTGCAGCAATTTCTATTTTATAATGAACTATTCCTGAGACTGAAGTGTTGGGATTCATTTAATCAGAGATCCACATGCATTATATGCAGTTCCCTTATTCTCTGCGGTGTACAAAAGTGATAGAAAAACTCAGCAGGCCACGCAACATTCATAGGAAGTAAAGGATAACCAACATTTTGGGCCTGAGTCCTTTGTTACGAATGGTGAAGTTCCTGAAGTAGGGTTCAGGTCCGAAACATCGACTGCCTTTTATTTTCTATGGAAACTGCGTGACCTGCTGAGTTTCTCCAGCACATTTGTGTATTGCACTTGACCCAGCATCTGGTGATTTTCTTGTTTTACTACTAGGATTCTCTCTCCGGCCAGCTCTTAAACTTCTGCACCTTAGAATTCCAATGATGTTGGTTAAGAACTCATTGATTGTGGCAAACCCCTCTCTACCCCTACTTGCATTTTGCAGGGATAAGTCTTTATGAAACTCAGTGGGACTGAACAAACACATCGTGTGGTCAGCACTGCTCCACATTAATTAAATTAACACATTCTTCTGCAGAGATGTTTATGTAAAAGCGAAATTAAAGCTACAACAAGCACCTATGTTGATCAGTGAGGAGGAGACGTTGTTTCCAATTCGTACTGACTGTACGAATTGGAAACAATTGATGAGAAAGTCGAGGATCCAATTGCAGAGAAAGTGACAGAGGCCCAGAGTTTGTAGTTTCTTAACCAGCACTGGGTGAATGGTGTTGAAGGCTGAGCTGTAGTCTATGAAGAGCAGCCATATGTATGAGTTGCTGTTTTCAAGGTGATCCAGAGATGAGTGGAGAGCCAACAATGTTACATCTGCTGTGGAGCAGTTGTGAAGATCAGTGAAATTGCAGTTGGTCCCGATCTTTGCTTAGATCTTTGGTCATGTTCATTGTGGCTATGACCAGCCTTCTCAAAGCATTTAATCACAAAAGACATTAATGCTACTGAGCAATAGTCAGTTCACACTATACTTCTTGGGCACCGGGGATGATCGATGACCATTTGAAGCAGCGGTGACACCTTTTGTTTTCCTTTTGCTGCAAGCCAGCTTGTGATTTTTTTTTTCCAAGGCACAACATCCTCCGGTATCTAATATTTTCTAAATCAAATTTAATGCATTCTGACTCTTTGAGAAAACCCATTACCTCCAAAATCCCTCAAGAGTCCAGGACGTTTTTTTACCCCAAAGTGGTTGACAAGCAGGAGGTTCTCATTGATGGAAGGGTGGGTGTTTAAAAAAATCAGTCCAGGTGCAAACATAAATCCACTGTCCTGCAACTTGTAAAATTAGATCGAATGAAAGAAGAAGGTGAGGAGACTGGAAATTTTCTCCCCTTGCGATTTGTTTTCGTGTTTCTTCCTCGCAATTTATAACACCGCCTGGGCGGATCCTGGTCACCAACAGCGAGACGAGTGAGTCAGTGGCCATGTCAGTTTCTCTGTTTGACTTCAGTGAGCAGAGCGAATGATGGGGTGAAAGCGCAACCTGGTGATCATTCAGCTGGAGGCAGCTGCCAAATATGATGGGGAATGCGAAAAACAAAACTGTATTTGTCAGAAGGGTTTTCAGGACAGGGGATTTAGTTTTAGTTTCATTTTAAATCTCAGCAAGTGACGGAAATATTATGTTTCCTCCAACTCTGATTGGTAACTGGAATCTAGAATTAAGTTGAATGTGAATTAGGGTGTGGATATGCCCTGCATTTTATTGCACTTGTTAGTGCAGAGCAGGACTTTTCTTAAAATAGAAACCCACCCAAATGAACTGTGGATTCTTTGAACAATTTTCCATGAACTCTTCAGCTGAAAGCTGGTTACTCAGTGTGTTTCCTGCCCGTGCTTGGAGTTTTTCACTCAGACTCTGGTTTTCATTATGTTGTGACATTTAATATGACCAACTCATGAAGGTTTCAGCAACATGTGAATTCAGAATGATGTACTACCATTGCTGATTGCCAGTGCCATTCCAAATGCATCTCTACTGCCTCTCTACTTTACTTCTTTGTTTCTTTTCATGGGATGAGGGATCGCTCGCAAGATCATCATTTATTGCATGTTCCAAAATACTTCTTGAAGATAACATGTTGCTGGACCATCTAAAAAAAACGAATCAAGCCAATTACAGTGAACAATGAAGGGGGCGAGCTTAGAAGAGATTGAGTACCCTGAAACTAGATGCATTGGAGTTTAGAAGAATGGGAGGGAACAATGATGATCAACAGGACAGTGAGCCAATGCAAAGTGAGCTCGGCGTCAGCCCGGCCAATGGAAAGTGTGAAGGGGAAGGGGCATGGTCATTTGGAGGGCACTTGCAGTGTGTGTGTGGCTAGAGGTGGTCGGGACCAGGAGAACTGCTCAAGGGTGCCCCCCTTCAAGCGGCGCCCAGGGCACATACCATTGCTGCCATACCCTAGATACTCCTACAATGGGACTTCCAAGTCCAGTTTTCCATCCCTACCCATGTTTCCACTCTTTTAAATGCTTCTTGTTATAATTGCAGGAAGTGCAAAACTTGTTCCTACATTTCACCTCACCTCAATCACAAACAGACCTTTGAGATGAGGTAGAGATTCACATGCATATTTGATGCACTCATTGTGGCCTTCTCTCCATTAGTGAGACCAAAGATAGATTGGGTGACCATTTGCTGACCGCCTACATGCTCTTTGTGGGAAAGCTTGAGCTTCCTGTCGCCACTCATTTCAACTCACTCCATCATTTTTATGATATATGTGTCCTTGTCTTTTGTAAGGGTGAAGCCATATGTACATTTGAGGAACACACAACATACTGGACTGCTTCAAACCTAATGGTATGAACATCATTTTTTTCCAAATTAAGGTAACCTCAACCTTCATGTGGTACCACTCGTTCCTCTCTTCTTTTCCAACCCTTTTACTTTTTTTTTTCTTTTTATTCTATTTTCTTCTAAATTTGCTCTCCCTCCTTCCTTGTGGACTCTCCTTCTACCTGTTTCTCCACTGCTGCACCTTCTGCCCCATAGCCTTTTGGCCGGCCTCTCTCCTGTGCCCTTTCCCCCTTTCTATACATTATATTTTCTCTTTAGCCTTGATAAAGGGTCTCAACCTGAAACACTGAATGACTGTTTCTACTCAATTACTGTTTGACCATCTCCCACAATTCTTTCTTTGGACAAGACTTCAACATCTACAATTTGTGCTTCAGTTGTCTTTCTTGCTTACCCTTGTCCATTCTTAAATTTGCTTAAGAGGCCAACCCCTTTCCAAGTATAGTACCCTTGCCTTTCTCTCCTCAGGCACTTGTTCGCGATCAACTCATGGTTTCTAAGAACCAGGTATCAGGACTGGGATAATGGTAAGGAGGGTTTCCAAAGAGCCTAGGTTGTTGATGGCTTCCTAATCATTTTGAGGATCTAGAAAAGGGGGCTGAGGAGGAGTGACTTGGATGCTTCGAGCATGGGTTCACATTCAACTTAATTCAGACAGAGAGAGAATATACAAACACTTTACAGAGAGCGCAGGATTCGAACCCAGCCCCGATCGCTGGCGGTATAATAGCATTGTGTAAACTGCTACGCTAACCATGCTGCTCATGGTTAAGGTGAGAGGGGAAAGATTTAAAAGGTTCTTGCGGGAGCATTTCACCTAAAGGTGGGCCTATGGATCAAAATGTTGACAGTTGGAAGTGTGGACAATTGTAACATTCACAGACATTTAATGATAATGAGTTCACTGTCATATACATTGTACAATGTACATATGTACCAGAATTCTTCCTTGCTGCAGCTAAATATACTATTGAAAAATCTCCAAAAGGTTACCATACATAAAGTGATAAAGAATAGAAAAGATAGACAATAGATATTCACAATTACAGCAGTGTAGGAAAAAAAGTGCTACTTCTGTCGTGCAGACAGGTCCTTTCGTGGTTTTGGAATGGTTTATGATTAAGGTAGTAAGGAGAAGTTCAAGACCGTGAAACTGTTGGAAAATATATTTAATCAAGAAAATCTGCACATGCTGGGGTCGAGTGCAATGCATAAATATGCTGGAGAAACTCAGCAGGTCAAGCAGAATCCATAGGAAGTAAAGGATTCCTTACAAAAGGTTCAGGCTGAAACGATGGTTATCTTTTAAGTTCCGTGGATGCTGCGTAACCTCTGAGTGGAAACAAAATTGTTATTAAGCCGAGGCTTCTGTACGTACTTCCCAAAGGGAGCCGCAAGAAGAGGTTGTGACCAGTGTGATGGGGATCTTTTATGATGTTGGCTGCTTTCTTGAGGTGGCACCTCACTGTGATGTCTTCAGTGGATGAGAGGTCAGAGCCTGTGATGGATCTGGCTACGTTTGCTACCTTCTGCGCTCTTGGAATGACCAAACCAGGTCAAAATGCCACCAGTCTGTATACTTCTACAATGCACCTGTAGAAGTTTGATAAGGGTATCTGATATTTAGACGAGTTTATAGATAGGAAATATTTTGAGGAATATTACCAAATGCAGGGGAAGGTCACCATGAACAACTTAAGCTGTAAGGCCTGTTTTCATGCTGGCAAACTCTATGACTCTCTGCTACTTCATTGCTGGGATCACTTAACATTAATTTGTTTAAGTATTAGGTGCTGCATCTCGTCCATTATCTGTGCTTTCTATCCATAACTCCAGTTCATTTCAGTTTGATTACTGTCACAGGTATAGTAAGAAAGTTTATTTTGTGAGCAATCCAGCTAGCCAACACTCAGGTTTTAAAGACAACTCATACATAGTACCTGAGACTCCACACTGAAATACTGCCCCCCCTCTCGCCAGAGTGGTCTCTGAGTATGTCGTGCAGTATGTACATTTATGGTGTCATCATGTTAATCCATTCTGTGTACAGAGCCCCAATGTCACTCATAGCCTCATCAAACAATACACCCAGTAAATGATGGTGTGGCTGCTACACAGGACCCAGC
The DNA here is from genome assembly GCF_036971445.1 of Narcine bancroftii. NCBI lineage: Eukaryota > Metazoa > Chordata > Chondrichthyes > Torpediniformes > Narcinidae > Narcine > Narcine bancroftii. Next base: position 256,835,150 of record NC_091472.1, read on the forward strand.
CCTGCTGTACCCAAAGGAGGTAGGACCTCCTTCCCCACAAGGACTTTACCTTGCCTGCACCAAGTTTCAGTGGGGTGAGGCAGAATAATGGTTCAGCACAGACTAGAAAGGCCAAAGGGCCTTTTTCAGGGCTGTAATGTTCTATGATGCTATGGTTCTAAGGTCCCTCCACAGCCCCTTCTTCAGCTCAGAATGTTTCAGGCTACAGTCACTAACAGACAGATTCACAAGCTCTGGCCTTTCACTGAGTTAGTGACATTTTAGTTGCACTTTACATTTATCTTGGGATGTTTTCCTGGGAACAGCCTGGAGATCAGGGAGTTGTCTGTGACAACTGTAGGAGTACCATCACTGCACTGAATGCATCAGTTGAATAAGGCTGATCCTTGCCAGCTAGGGAGTGGTGATTACATTTCAACCTGTGATGTCCATAAACCACAGGAAAAACTTTAATGAGAAAGTTCTTCAGTTCAGCTGGAGACTGAGTTGTTTTTCCTGCAGTGATGATATGTTGAGGATGAACAATAGCAAAAGTGAATCCAGTTACTAGACTCTGAACAATGAAGCTTAGGAGGTTTAAGTTAACTTGGAGAAGCGCAATGTTGCTTGGGGTATTAGGAAAATGAGGAAACAGTGCAATTAGATCCATTTTGGTGGAAGATGCATGCCTTCAGTTCATGTAGTGGGAAGAATCAATCTCAGATTTTATTGATGGAGTCCAAAACCTATGAATTAATCTGTAGTAAGTAGTGACTTAGTCAAAGCACTGCAAAGCCAAAATATTTCCAATTCATAATTTAATCTTCTTATTCTAAATAGAGAAGTTAAATAGGTCATCTTATAATTTATTTTTAAATTTAGGAGCATAACATAGCAACAGACTCCTCCCAGCCACAAGCCCACGCCGTCCAAATATATCCATGTGACCAAATAATCTTCTAACCCTGCAAATTTTAGGAATGTGGGAGAAAATTGAAACACCACGTGGACATAGGTTGAACATGCAAACTCCTTCTAGTGCCAGATTTGAACTCGGGTGGCCGGCACTGTAATAGCGTTGTGCGAACCACTGCATTAACCATGCTGTCGTAGTCCTGTTGCTATTTTGGAAAATGAGTTTGAGTTTTCGTGGAGACAAGGTTGGTGTAGCGGTTAGTGCAACACCTTTATAGTGCCACTAATTTGGACCAGCATTCGAATCTCACACTGTCTGTAAGGAGTTTGTCCATTCTCCCCTGTGTCTGCGTGGGTTTTCTTGGGGGCTCCAGTTTCCTCCCACTGTTTGAAACGTATCAGGGTGTAGGTTAATTGGATGTAAATTGGGTGGCATGGACTTGTGGCCAAAATGGCCTGTTATATTGGTGTATTTCAAAATTTAAAAATAAACTTCCCCACCATATCCCATGTACTGCAAAAAGAATACTGAAAGTTGCTCCAACTTAATTAGCACACACTTATTCCAACTGACCTCTTTGTCTGTATCCTTCTACACTGCTCCAACAGAAGATACCTTGATGAAGGGCTCAAGCCTGAAACTTTGTTTATGTATCTTTGCTCTATAAAGTACACTGTTTGATCTGCTGAGTTTGTCCAGCATTGTGTTTCTCCAGCCAAGAATAACCTCAATGCACCTCGTCTCTTGGCTATATGCATGACAGCTTTCCAGGTTCAAAAGTGAGTTTGAAAATTTCCAATCATATCTAGAGCTCCATTTTCTTTCTGACACCAGATTCTAACAAAAAATTCTGATATTGCCATTTTCACCTTCTCTGCACTCATTTTTATTTCTTCATGTCCTATTTTTGTCCTCTGGAATAAAATTCAACATCTGGAAACATGAATTTTTTGCTTGTTTTTCTTCAGATGCTGCCTGACCTACTGAGTATCTCCAGAATTCAACCAACCCCACTTTATTAATTTGATTTCTCCTACTTTCCATTTGTTTTTTTCTGATCCTTCCCTCCATGCCCTATCCTTATCATTTCACTTATTTAAAATGTTAAATATCTGGAAAATCTCTTTTGGTCAATCAATCATCAAACATCTGGAAAGCCTCCTCTTCTGTAAACAAGTCACCCAATATCTGGAAAACCTCTTTCTCTGTAAACAAGTCACCTAATATCTAGAAAACTTCCTCCTTCTGTAAATGAGTCACCCAATATCCAGAAAACATCCTCCTGTTGTGAACAAGTTGTCACCAACCAACATTAACTTGCTTCCTGGTCCAGAGTTGCTGCATGAACGGTTGAGGGTTTTCAACATACACTTCAAAATTAATCATTAATGCTTTGGAATATGCTATGTTTATGGAATATTGTAAATAGTTCATTTACTGTCACACATACGAAGGTGCAGAAATAAAGTTTATTTTAGGAGCAATCCAGCTAGACATTACTTGCACCGAATATAGAACATAGAACAGCACAGCACAGGAACGAGCCCTTTAGCCCACGTGTCTGTGGCAAATATGAGGTCCAAATCAATCTAAAATTCTGCTGCTTGTACATGACAGATATCCATCCATCTCCTTCAGTTCTGGTCGCCTCTTTACAGGATGTTGAAGTTATAGAGAGAATGCAGAGGAGACACCTGGATTAGAAAATATGTTTAATAAGGCAAGGTTAGCAGAGCTAGGGATTTCCTCTTTGCAGCGAAGAAGGATGAGAGGTGACTTAATTGATGTCTTCAAGATTATGAGAAGCTTCAATAGGGTGGACAACCAGCACATTTTTCCAGGGGTGAGACTAGCAAAGAGGTATGAGGTGAAGGGAGTATAGTTTAGGGGGACATCAGGGGTATGTTTTGACACAGAGAGTAGAGGGTGACTGGAATACATTGCTAAGGGCAGTAGTGGAGGCTGGTACAACTTTTAAAAGACTCTTAGAAAGGCACATGGATGCAAGAAAGATAGAGGGCTACGGGTATGATGTAGGGAAGGTTTAGTTTGTTGAATAGGTTTGTACAGTGGGCCAAAGAGCCTGTACTGTGATGGAAAGTCCTATTTTCTATGTTCATATTCATGTGTCTTATTATACATAGTGCAGCAATTAAGACACAGTACAGAGAGTAGAGTTACAAAGAGAGGTCAGATGGTACAGTGCAAAGATGACACCTCGCTGCTTTAATAAAACAGCCAATACATTAAAAGACTTCCCCCACCTCGGCCCGTCAGGAATAAGATACACGAGTATGAGATCTCCTACCACTCGATTCAATATTAGAAATTTATAGTCGAAGAAATTATGTGAAGATTGTTGGGCTAATAGAAGATTTTGAAGGTTCTAATCCTGTACAGTTTTTTCAAAAGTGGATCCCAGAAGTTCTGATAATTTTCCAAATGGAATTGAATTGGATAGAGCACACACGGACAATAGAAATAAACCATTACCTGTTCTGTTTAGATGATTGCGTTATCAAGGTAAAGATAGAAGATTGAGAATGGCTGTCCAGAATGCTCGCCAATATTAAAGCCCATTGATAGGGGTGGATAAGAATGCAGATTTAAGTATGGTGATTGTGTAAAGAAGAAAGAAGTTTAATCCAGCTAAATCAGTTTTGTTGAAGAAAGGATACAAGTTTTCTTTTTGTCATCCTGGTACACTCAAGATGTTTTTGGGAGATAATCAAGCAAGATTCTTTGTAAATGAAATGGAATCTTTGGAATTTGCTAACTCTCTTCCAAGTAATAAAAAGGTTCAACAATTTGAGGTGTAATGCCTGGATATTGAACAACTCAAGAAGATACAAGATGCAGAGAAAGAGTTGATGCAGCAAGAAGACCTTGAAGAAGGATAGGTTAATAGAGTTCTTGAAGCAGCTGCCTACATCTATAAATGATCTGATTTTAAGTTTATATATTTGTTCTCTTGGCGGGGGGGGGGGTGCGGAGGTGCAGAAGGGTTTTGTTCCTTCTCCTTCCCTTACTATTATGTGCCACTTAGTGGCAAGAGCCGGAGGGGGTGGGGGGTGGGGGGGGGGGGGTGGGGGGGGGGTGGTAGTACTGGTCACTTTTTTTTGTCAGTATTTTTTTTTGGGATGGGGGACTTTTTTTAATAAAAAAATTATCCCTGATATCTCCCTTAAACTTTCCTCCCTTCACTTTGCACAAATGTCCTCTGCTACTCCAGTTCCAAGAAAAAAGTCAAAGGCTGTCTACCCTATCTATGCCTCTCAAAATCTTGTAGACCTCTATTAAGTCACCTCTCATTCTTCTTCACTCCAAAGAGAAAAACCCCTAATTAGCTGGATTTAAATTTCCTCTCTGCCATGATGAGAATATAACTCACTTCTCTGAATCAAGATATTCAGGACTCTAACTATTAACTTGGTGGCATAACCACTGCTCCCCAAGCCTAACCTTACTCTATTTGGTAGATCTATGACTGTTTGACCAATTCAAGGACCATATCAGTGAAATCTTTTGTCTTCAGTCAAAGGACAGTGTTCTTGAACAAACATGGCCAACTAAACATAAAGTAAGCTATTTGCTCAGGATTTACAACAGAAATTCTAAATGCCTCTTTAGATTCAATTCCACTCCACAACATGACGACATGCTACACACCAAACCCAGAGTAATAGATAGCCCTTACCACCATCTTCAAACTGCTACCATCAAGAAAGAGGTACAAGAGCCTGAAGACGAGCATCCCGGACAGCTTCTTTCCTTCTGCCATCAGATTTCTGAATGGACAATGAACCACAGACTCTACCTCATTTTATCCACTTCTCTTGCACTATTTATTTATTTTGAAATGTAATTTATAACAGTGTTTGCACTGTAATGCTTCTGCAAAACAACAAATTTTGTGACATGTTCATAACAATAAATTCTGATTCTGATTCTGACACCAGACTAAATTAAATTAAAACATGGACCTTATTTCTCATCAATGATTTTCTGTAAATACCCAATGACAGTAAAAATGCATTGCCCATTATTTTAAGGAGGTTGTGAATTGTGTGGTGCTATGAATCATATTAATGGGTCCCATTGCAGATCAGCAAAATATGTTCAATAAAATGAGATAGCTGGATGAGATGCTTGCAACTGTTGGGAATGAATGCAGGAAAATTGAATGTGAATGGGCTTTTAATGTCTTATCAATGGTTGCCAGAGAAAGCAAAGTAACCTTCAGCAAATAGTGCATATCCATGGATTCATTCCTTCAGGTGAAATACAATTATTCTTTCAATCAGGATTAAGAGGTACAGTCTTGGAGCTGGGCCATTTACAGGGGAAGACAGGAAGTATGGTTACTTGCAAAAGTGTTGGAAGTTTGGAGCTTTCTTTTTCATAATTACTCTTTGTAATTTTTATAAATGACCTAGATGAAGAAGTGGAAGGATGGCTCAGTAAGTTTGCAGATATATACAAAGGTTGGAAGACTTGTGGATAGTGTTGAAGGTTATCTTGGGTATAGACAGGATTCAGGATTGGACAGAGGAGTGGCAGATGGAGTTCAATCTGGATAAATGTGCAGTGATGCACTTTTAAAGACAAACCAGAAGGCTGAGTACAGGGTTAATGGTCAGTTACTTAGGAGTGTGTATAAACAGAGAGGTACTTTGGGGTCTAAATCCATACATCCCTCAAGGTCGCTGCACAGTTTGATAGGATAGTTAAGAAGGCCTATGGGATTTTGGGCTTCATTAATAGGAGGATTCACTTCAAGAGTTGAGAGGTCATATAGCAACTCTACAAATCTCTGTTGAGAATACTGAATTGTGTTCAATCCTAGTCACCTCATTATTGGAAGGATGCAGAAGAGATTTACCAGGATGTTGCCTGGATTGGAAAGTAAGTCATTTGGAAAGGTTAGCAGAGCTGGTTTCTTGTTGGAGGTCCACATGATTCTGAGAGACACAGATAAGGTGGAATACAAGTGCCTTTTCCTCAGGGCGGGAGTATCAAACAACAGAGGACATCTGTACAAAGTGAAGGAAGGAACGAAGGTTTAGGGGAGACATCAAAGCTAAGTTTTTTACACAGAGAGTTGTGGGTGTCTGGAATGCCTTGTGAGAGGTAGTGATAGAGGCTGAAATATTAGGGGCATTTAAGAGAGAGGCACATGGATAAAAGAAAAATAGAGGGTTATGAGGTAGGAAGCGTTTATTTTATTTTGGGAGTAATATATAGGTCATCATAACATTAAGAACCAAATGTCCTGTACTACTATGCTGTAGGGTGTCGGGAGCTCTGAGGAGAGGGAGTACCTTTGGTGCTGATAGCTGCGCCTCACTAAGGTGGGGATGGTAGAATCTCTGGACCTCACTCATCTCCTAAATCTATCACTTGTTGGCTCCTCATGCCACACCTTGGAAAATGCTTCAGCTAGCAGGTGAAAAAAAGTGAGGGGGTGGTGTCATTACTACACCACTAGGTGTAGTAATGGCAGAGCAGGCAGAAGGGGACACATCTACCAATGCCTGGAAAGGCAGATGAGGATGCCCATCAATGGGTAGGGAGGCTTGCAAGAACGCCACAAGAACTGTTGTGGTCCCACAACACTCAGGGGTTATCTACCTAGTGTGTGAAGTCTGGATTCAGTGGACTGTGTGGAAGAAACCATCACTGGTTCAACGGGCAGAAAGGCGATTCTCAGCAATGCGTCGTGGAGCGCTAAGAGGACACAGTGAGACACACACAGAACACTGCTGGCCATCCACTGCATCCTGACCTGTCTCCAGCGTCTCGACTATGTCTTGCCACTGGGTCCAGATAGGCCGGGATGAGAGAGAGTGAGGCTGACAACCTGAGCAACTCTTCCTCAGTTTAATCCAAGTCAAGCGTGTCATGACTTCAAACCCAATGCGCAACACCTAAAGTCCTTTGGCGATGGGCGAGTGGTGAAGCAGCAGGTATGGATATACTGGAAGCTGTAGTCACAAACCTGGACACAAGCAGACCAGGGTATAGCGTCGCTCTCTAATGGACTGAAGCAGCAGTTGAGTTCGGCAGTCCCCTGGGTGTCTGAACAGCCCTCTTTAGGATCGCTCTGCTCATGTCCATGGAGGAACGGGCTGAAAAAGGTGCCTCAAACATAGTCTGCTTCACTTCACCCTGGCCAGCTTACCTCAGCTGGTGGGGATCCCTCATAGCGGTCGACCTACAACAGTGAAGAAGAGAGTGATGGCGCTCAACCTTGGCACATGGAACGTGAGGACTTTGCGAGATAATGTCAAGGCAGATGGACCAGAGAAAAAAACTGCACTGGTTGGAAACATGGAAATAGCAGCTCTCAGCGAAACACATTTAGCAGACAAGGGCCAGCTGACAGAACATAGTGGTGGATACATGTTCTTCTGGAATGGTGGCAGCAGCGTTGAATGACGAGAAGCAGGCGTGGGATTTGCCATCAATTCTAACCTCGCCCGTAAACTCACCAAGCATCCAGAGGGCATCAACAACTGCCTGATGACACTCCAGCTCCCACTTGCAAACAAGAAGAGTGCTACGCTGATTAGTGCCTACACCCCCATCATGACCAACCCAGATGACATTAAAGACAAGTTCTATGAAGAACTCGACATTCTCATTTCAGCAATCCCACAGTCAGAAAAGCTAATTGTTCTCGGGGACTTCAATGCCAGAGTAGGGACAGACTACCAAACCTGGGAAGGGACTGGCAAGTGTTACAGCAATGGCCTTCTGCTCCTCAAGACATGTGGCACACATGATCTTGTCATCACCAACACCCTGTTCCGCCTACCCACCTGTAAGAAGACATCATGGATGCACCCACACTTGGGGCACTGGCAAATTATTGACTACGTCATCACCAGCAAGAGAGACAGGATGGACGTCAGAGTGATGAGAGCCTTGTGTGGTGCCAACTGCTGGACCGACCACCACCTCATTGTGTCCAAGTTCAGGCTTCGCATTCTGCCCATGAGAAGACCCCAAGGGCAGAGACTGCAAAGGGGCTGAATGTCTCCAAGCTGAAAAGCAGTAGGGTGAAATACAGGCACTACTAATGGAGAAACATCAATAGTACAGAGTGCATCAGAATGACCACACGTCGCTAGCCAAGAAAGATGCCTTTGCCAATGCAAGAAAAGTGCAGAAAAAACTTTGCAAGATGCAGAACAACTGGTTCAGCAAGAAGACCAATGAAATTCAGGGCTATGCAGACTTCTATGATGCGCTTAAGGCTGTATACGGACCCCAGTCTTCCGGCTCATCACCCATCCTCAATGCAAATGAGATACAGCTGCTGACAGAGAAGAAGCAGATTCTGGAGTGGTGGGCTGAACGCTTTAACAATGTCCTTAACTGCCCTGCTGACATCAATGACAAGGCCAATGCCCCAGATCAACAAGAACCTCGACACCCTCCTCACAGTAGATGAAGTCAGGAAGGCAGTGAAGCAACTCTCCTATGGCAAAACGCAAGGACCCGAAGCAATCCCTGCTGAGATATACAAAGCAGGAGGCCCTGTCATGATGCAAAAACTGATTGTACTCTTCCAGTCCATGTGGAAAAAGGAACAGATCCCGCAACAGCTGAAAGATGCCAGCATAGTCCACATCTACAAGAGGAAAGGCAACCGCCCGTCTTGCCACAACCACCGAGGCATCTCCCTCTTGTCCATTGTGGGGAAGATTCTGGCTCACGTCCTGCTCAACCGCCATCTCCAATATCTTGAGCAAGGTGGACATGATTTTTGCTGTGCGCCAGCTCCATGAAAAATGCCAGGAGCAACACAGCAACCTCTTCAAGACCTTTGTAGATCTAACCAAGGTTTTCGATATGGTCATCAGAGAAGGCTTGTGGAATATCATGGAGAAGTTTGGCTGCCCCAACAAGTTCATCCTCGACTGTATGATGGTGAAAGTTCTGGATGACAGCGACAAGTCAGAGGCCTTCCCAGAGACAAATGGCATCAAACAAGGCTACATTCTTGCCCCAACTCTGTTCAATATGGTATTCTCTGCCATGCTGACAGATGCATTCCGTAACTATGAAGAAGGAATCCACATCAGGTATAGGATTGATGGCAGGTTGTTCAACTTTAGGTACCTTGCAGGTGCAAGAGGCTGTCATCAGAGACTTTTTGTTTACTGATGACTGCGTACTGAACGCCAGCACAGAGCAGAAGATGCAGCAAGAAATGGACTGCTTCTCACAAGCCCTGCAACAACTTCGGTCTCACTATCAACACCAAAAAGACCAAAGTTATGTACCAGCTTGCCCCAGGAAAGCCATACCAGGAGCCGAGCATCATGGAGAAGAGCCAGAACTTCTGCAAGCAAGACTCATTTAACACCTTGACTATCCCAAGTAGCTCTACACGTAGTTAATTCTTAAGGAGCCATTTTCTTGCATCATTATCTTTTTGCCTTAATATAGGTGTAGAGTGCTGCTGTAGAGAATTGGATCGGAGGTCAATCCACAGGACCATAAAAGTGGCAGAGAGGATGACTGGGGTCTCCCTCCCCAACATTGACGTGATCTACCGGGATTGCTGCCTGAAGAGGGGGCACAAAATCATTGAGGATCCCTTCCACCCTGTACTCAACATCTTTCAGCTGCTCCTATTTAGAAAGAGATACAGGAGTATCAGAGCTAGCACCACCAGGCTTCTTCCCACGGGCAGTGAGAATATTGAATGGCTAAATTAACTGCTCACATTAACTACCCTAGACGTGACTATTTACTAAAGAATATTTATTTATTTTGATGATGTATATTTGTCCTGCAGATGTATCATTTGTCTGTATGTGTGTTATGTCTGGTTGTATGTCTGCATGTTTTGCACCGAGGACCAGAGAGAGAATGCTGTTTCATCTGATTGTACTTGTGCATCAGTCGATAATAAACTTGAACTTGAGTGTCTTAACATTCTTCCTCATCTTACCTTCTGAAGTTATGTCATGTCTTCTTTTTGTCCTCCTGAGTACTCCTACATCCCCTGTACACCCAAAGGGATTCACTTGATCCCAACTACTTGACATTATGCCTCCTTTTTATTGACCAGAGGCTCAGTATCTTTTGTCATCTGGATTCCTGCTATTGCCAGAGTTATCCTTCATTTTAACAAGAACGCTGTCCCCGATCTCTCCCTACTTCAATTTTAAAAAGCCTCACACTTGACAGATGTCTCTTTACCTCCAACAAGCCAGTCCCAATCAGCCTCTCTGATTGTACCATCAAAGTTAGCCTGGGCAGTCTCTTGGGACATTACCTATTCATTGCATCTTAGCCCTGGTATGGCATGCATTCCCATTTTGTGGGAGCTAGATAATTGAATCTCCACACTGACCAGTTGCTCTGTGCAGACTGTGGTGTAAAACAACAGAGTAGATTGCCCCTGCTTTGTTTTTTTTTTACTTGAACATGAAACAATGTAATTACACTACTGATTCTTCACCTGAAGGTTTCCTATATTTATTGGCAAAAATTTGAAATGAGACTGGTCGTAAATTAGGATCTTAATGAGAGACTTAGGTTTGAAAAATTAAGTAGCACTCAAGTTTGTGGCCTGCAATTAAAGTCCCGTCAGTGTTCGAGATGTGTGCAAGGCAATAATTTCACCACTACTTAATATAAACTTGACACTCTTGAGAAACCTGTTTCCTCAGATGTGTGCCTTTATCGTGCACAGATGTTGAACAGTGACTACGATCCTATTTCTGTGATAAAATACTGTCAGATTTTAGGGTCTTTGCATTATAGAACCATAGAGATTCGCAGCATAGAAACAAGCCCTTCAGCCCTCTACATCTCTGCTAAATATCATGCCCACCATTGAGAAAATCTCCATGAAACTCTCACATCAGAGAGCAGCAGCAACCATCAAGCAGTCACATCACCCGGCACATGCTCTGTTCTCACTGCTGCGAACAGGAAAGAGGCACAAGATTCGTTCCACCAGGTCCAGGAACAGTTGTTACCCTTCCACTATCAGACTCCTAAAGCACAAACTCAATCAGAAACTAATTTCAGGACTCTTACTTAGCACATTATTTACTGTTGAATATTGAATTTTTTATATTGCACAGTCAGCTCATTTACATTTCTTTCTTTGTTGACATTTCTCTCTTTTGTGTTAGCATTTTTTTCTTGAGTAGTTTTTTGCACCACCGATAAGCAGAAAATCTGCCTGGAACAGCAGGAGAAAGAATCTCAGGGCTGTAAGTGATGTCATGTATAAACTCTAATAATAAAACTTCACTTTGCCTAGCTATCATAACCCTGCTTGGCTGCATTAATTTTATATCCCTTTATGTCTTACATATTCAAATAACTGCCCAGATACCTCTTAAAACGAGAATGAGAATCTAAGTGAAGGTGTTATTGCTCGTGCCTCTATCACCTTCTCTGGTAGATCATTCCAGAAACCAACTACTCTTTGTGTGAAAGCCTTTCTCCTCAGATCTCCTTCACGTTAAACTTATGCCCTGACTATTTCTGAGTTGACGTACCTGGATAACACACAAACACAGTTTTTTCACCATATCTCAGTAAACAGAGGCCTATGGTTGTGATGTTGGAAAAAATTAGCTTGTGGTGGAATAGATTTACACAGATCAGTACAATATCGTGGACAGAAGGGCTGCAATGTTCTATGTGACAAAAATAAAACATTAAATTCAGCAATAATCAATTTAATGTACCTTTATCACATTATCTCTCAGCCACCTTCACTTCAGAAGACACAGAGCCAGCCTATCCAATCTCTATAACTCAAGCCCTCCAATCCAAAGAATATCCTTGTGAACTTTTCTGCACTCTCTGTTGATCTTAATCACATCATCTCCATGGTGCGATGACCAGAATCCTGTGGAAAACTCCATATGAGGCCTAGTCAATGTTTTGTGCAACTGTAACATGACATACCAGCTCTTGTACTCAATACCTTGATAACTGTACCAGTTCCCTCAAAGCACAGCTTAGATTCTCATTCTCATTTTCAAATCCCTCAACCCTCTGATTCTGTGACATTTATTTCTTCCCTTCATAGTTATTACTTTATTCTTTCTCTCATGCGTTAATTGCGGCTAAATTAAATTAAATAGAGTGACTTGTGTTCCTGCGAAACTGCAGTAAGTAAAACATTTTTTGCATCTGTACCTTGTACTTACCTATATGACAATAAACTTTGTTCAATCCTTCTCACTTTTAAAGGGAACAATATTTCATTTTATGAAACAAAAAGCCATCATACAAAAATAGCTTGTCATACGGCTGCTTAAAATTGTATAATAGAGTATGATCACCAGCAGGGCAGCAGAATGGGAGAAGCAAAGTGACCTCAGCTCAATGTGAGGTTGAATCAGATTTTGCAGAATCAGAGGGTTGAGGGATTTGAAAACGAGAATGAGAATCTAAGCTGTGCTTTGAGGGAACTGGTACAGTTATCAAGGTATTGAGTACAAGAGCTGGTATGTCATGTTACAGTTGCACAAAACATTGACTAGGCCTCATATGGAGTTTTCCACAGGGTCAGCAGACTTTTGAGTTTCAGTACATAAACTCTACTGTGTCAGTAGTTCTATGTTGATCTTGAAGAAGTGTTATTATAAGGATAGGATAGGGTTGCTCAAAAGCCTGATAACTGTTGGAAAAGAAAAATTGTCCTTGAACCTCAAGGTGCTGGACTTCAGTGTTTTGTACCCTCTGCCTTAAGGTAGAAGCGAGTAGAGAGCATAGGCTCAGTGCTGGGTGTATGGCCTGGGAAAGAATTCTTATTTTGGATCTCTTACCCTACCAGCTGATATGAAGGATTGTGAGGATACAAAGCTGTTGGTATCCATCCAGTGGTTTGATGGGCTTGCTATATGTGGTCTGTAACTTGGAAGCATATAGGAGGCAGGAATCTCTGTTGTCCAACAGATCAGGTACATTGAAGTCCAGCAATATGACAGATCCCTGAGAAATTTAAGCCATTAATGACAATTATTTTTAATCGTTTGATACCTATTATGCAAGATGCTCCCCAATTACACCCAATTGACCTACAACCCCTGGTATGTTTTGAAGGGTGGGAGGAAACCAGGACACCTGGAGGATACCCAGGCAGGTATGGGGAGAACATACAATCCCCATATCGTCAGTGCCAGATTTGAACCCCCAGTTGCTGATAATGCAACAGTGTTGTGCTAAACCGCTGCACTAACTGCACCACCCTTAGAACAAAGGATCAGAGGAATTGGATCTGGAAGACAAGGGAACTGACACAATGCTCCATTAGCAGGGTTTGATACTGAGGTCATTTTTTTTTACTATGGCCTTCACCCATTCGATAAAAGGCATGCACTTTTGTGACTTGAGGATAAAACCTAAACTGAAGCTCCTTCTTCAGGGTAATACTGCACCCCCCCACATCTCCATCGGGCACACAAAACTCAAAACGGTCAACCAGTTTACCTATCTCGGCTGCACCATTTCATCGGATGCAAGGATCGACATCGAGATAGACAACAGACTCGCCGAGGCAAATAGCGCCTTTGGAAGACTACACAAAAGAGTCTGGAAAAACAACCAACTGAAAAACCTCACAAAGATTAGCGTATACCGAGCCGTTGTCATACCCACACTCCTGTTCGGCTCTGAATCATGGGTCCTCTACCGGCATAACCTACGGCTCTTAGAACGCTTCCAGCAGCGTTGTCTCCGCTCCATCTTCAACATTCATTGGAGCGACTTCATCCCTAACATCGAAGTACTCGAGATGGCAGAGGCCGACAGCATTGAATCCATGCTGCTGAAGATCCAACTGTGCTGGGTAGGTCACGTCTCCAGAATGGAGGACCATCGCCTTCCCAAGATCGTGTTATATGGCGAGCTCTCCACTGGCCACTGTGACAGAGGAGCACCAAAGAAGAGGTACAAGGACTGCTTAAAGAAATCTCTCGGTGCCTGCCACATTGACCACCGCCAGTGGGATGATATCGCCTCAAACCGTGCATCTTGGCGTCTCACAGTTCGGCGGGCAGCAACCTCCTTTGAAGAAGACTGCAGAGCCTACCTCACTGACAAAAGACAAAGGAGGAAAAACCCAACACCCAACCCCAACCAACCAATTTTCCCTTGCAACTGCTGCAACCGTGTCTGCCTGTCCCGCATTGGACTTGTCAGCCACAAACGAGCCTGCAGCTGACGTGGACATTACCCCTCCATAAATCTTCGTCCGTGAAGCCAAGCCAAAGAAAGAAAGAAGTACAATCCCTTAGATGAGGCATAAAAAACCAGGGTCAATTTGCCCTCTCCTCTGGAAAGCACTCATGGCAGAGTTCGAAGGTGGAGCAAGGGAATGATCTGAAATGTAGGTTATGTAAAACCTTGATGGTGGACTCATGCATGAAACAATGATTATGAAAACCTTTGATGAAAGGCTCAGGCCTGAAGCATTGGTTATATAAGCTCCTCCCCACTCCACCCCATCACCATTTTGTTAGGCACCTCCCTGCTTTTATCTCATACCTTGAAGAAGGGCTCAGGCCTGAAACATTGGTTATGTATTTTTTTGGTTTTCTGCATAAAGAACTCTGTATGGCTTGCTGAGTTTCTACAGCATTTTTATGTAAAATGTTCCCTGGCATCCAGGTTGTGGGTGTTTGGTGTGATCGAATTGGCTGCTCCTGTTCCTAGAATAGTATTTCATTGGTTAGTGCCAGAGTCATGAGGAGATTAGGAAATAGGCCCAATTCTTCATCATTAATCCAATTTTCTGATCAACTATGCCATTTACCCTGCACCTCTCCTCCACCCATCTTCTCCCAGATTTATCCATGCACCTACACGTTTTAGGCCAATTTAAGTTCAAGTTCAAGTTTATTATTATCATCCAATTGTATAAATACAACTGGATGAAACAGTGTTCTTTGGTCCTTGGTATGAAAAAATGCAAACACATATTTACATGTGATTTATAGGTAGAACATAAATAAAAATAAATAAATATTTTCAAGTAAATAGTAGAGCCTTGGAGGGACTCATCAGGTTCAACAGTGATTCAGGAGGGAAGAAGCTGTTTCCCAGCCTGGTGGTGCTGGCTTGGATACTCCTGTATCTCTTTCCCGATGGGAGTAACTGGAAGGTGCTGTGTTCGGGTTCGAAGGAGTCCTTAACAATTTTGTTCACCCACTTCAAATAACGATCCTGGAAAATCATGTCCATGGGTGATGGAGATTCCAATGATCCTCTCTGCCATTCATATAGTCCAATAGATTGAGCCCATACAATGGCCAATTAGCAAACAAATTACATATATTTTGGAAGGGGAAGGAAACACAGTCCTGGGGAGAACAGGAAAACTCCACAAAGAGGCCGAACTCCAGTCTCAGGGCACCACGAGGCAGCAGGGGGTTTGGGGTCTTTTCGGCCGTGGGAGGCAAGCCCTGTAATTTCTTATTTTTCAAAATAACCGATTAGATTGAATGAAACGGGGAAAAAAGAAACAGCGACAAAGCTCAGGTTGAAGTAGAAAATAATTCTCAGAACAGCTGAGATTAAAAATTTAATCATTGCATCGACTGAACAAGATTAGACCCTCCAGTCTTGGCTGCATAACTAATGATAAAACTAATCTTTTAGGGTCAGATTTGCGAGTAGAATGCATCATTGGTCCTCCAGGCTCCAGTCTATTTATTGTTTATTTAGCAAGTCATTGATTAGAATTTCTTATTAAATATTTTATAGCATAATCCTGTTCTCGTCAGGATTTTCATTGTGTGCTATTAGAGGTAGCTCAGCTATTTCAACATCGCCCAGAATGGAGAAGATTAAACATTTTTTTTCAGGCAAGGAATCTTATTTTCTCCTTTTAACCTTGTCTGTCTTTAAGCATAAAACGATGAGTGTTGATCTAGTGTTTCTATTTTATCCACCAAAGTGCATCACCTTTCTTATATCCATGATAACATTCAGATAACACTTACCTGTCCCATCTTCAAGCTTTTCACTAAACTGCTGGTAATATTTTGCATTCTTCTCCAAGGTCAGCTGCATCGGTTAGTTTTTCATCATCTGGAAATGTTGGCATTGAGCTCAGTTTTGACATTAGAGCCATTAATCTGAATTATTAATACCCGTGGTCCCAACACTGATCAGTATCCAATATAAAAATGGCAGCACTGCCACAACTACTGTAACGGCAGTGTTGCCTCTGGTGCGGACCTGCAGAGTGCAAGGAACGGATGCACAGCACTCCCCCATGGGATCCATCATCCCAATCCTGCTGCTGTTGGCTCCGTACAGGCTTTATATAACCTGCTAAATGAGCAGACAATGGTTTATTTTAAACTCCTGCGATAGTGGGATCTAGGCCCACTATAGCGGCACCCCAAGCCTCCAGTTTGGAAAGGAGAAGCAGGGGAGATGACCAACGGGTCGGTGACCATGGCAGCAGACCAGCAAGGGACTCCAGGGCTGAAGGACACACAGACTTTAGGCTGTTGGTGACTTGAAGCAAGGAACTCACGCAAACTGGGGGATGCTGGCGTCTGTAATCAAGGGACTCGCACCAGACTGGAGACTACTGGAGACTGGCTTGAGACTGGCTGGAGGGGCACCTGCTATTGGAACCAAGATGCAAAAGAGTACTGAGGGTGGTGATGGCTTCCTGATCATGTGAGAGGTTTGGATTTGGAGTTCGAATTGCCAAGGGTTTGGACAGAAGTCTGTGTGGCTGTGGAAGCTGCAGGAATGTTGGAGGTGAATCCATGGCAGGGGGACTCTCTATTGCTTCTCTTTCTCTGACCGTCAGGGGTACTGGGCAATTTCTGCTGATGGTGAATCTTTATCTTCCTTTGACAAGGAAATTTAAT
Source organism: Narcine bancroftii (assembly GCF_036971445.1). Taxonomy (NCBI): domain Eukaryota; kingdom Metazoa; phylum Chordata; class Chondrichthyes; order Torpediniformes; family Narcinidae; genus Narcine; species Narcine bancroftii. The sequence goes on from NC_091472.1 coordinate 256,851,923, forward strand.
TTAATATCACATTTTCTGTTTTATTACATGACAGTAAAATAACCTTGAATCTTTAAGTTGAATGGTTGCCAGTTAATCTGTTCTAGACATTTTGGTTCCTTTTGATCCTTTGTTAACCATTTGATTTCTTGGCTCCTAAATATGTGTGGCCCATACAAGCAGCTAGAACAGACCATCCATCCCTCAAGGTTTCAATTTAACAACCATATCATTGTAAAATTGAGAAGCAGGCATGCAGCCCATCAAAGCCCATAGATTGCTATCTCTTCAATGCTCTCTCCTGTTCTATCTCCAAGGCCCTATAAATGATCTAATTACTCTTTGAAAGCTCTGATTTGACTCTATTATGGCTACTTCAATATTCATTTGGTTTTCACATTATCACCATACTTTATAAGACCATAAGACATAGGTCTCATTCCTCATTATATTAAAATAGCTCTTTTTATTCTTCCTGATACGCAAATTCGTGAAGCATTCCATATTTATTAGGAGGGGGAAATTTTTTCTTTAAATCACTATGTATTAATTTTTCACTATTCCCGAGTAAGGGCCTACTCCAGGCCTAGTGCTGAGCCCAGCTGTTGATGTCTGTTCGCATTTCTTCCTCCTGGATTGCACCGAATGGCCGCGCTTGCAGTTGGGCCGCTGGAAGGAGAGCATCTCAGAGCTGAGGAGCGGGACAAGGGCAGAAAGGAATCGGACCAGGATTCAGTTACGGATGGAGTTCCCTCCTCCTGGGGGTGGATCTGTGGGTTCAAGCCACCTGCTGCCTTGCAGGTTTTGCCTCTTCAGGCAAAAGCTAATAGAAGGTAACTCTGACTTCAAATCCCCGGGCTCAGCTAGCCCAGCCATCAGTACCTGGAAAGGGCCCCAGCTATGGGCAAATAGCACATGTTAGTCTGGCAGCAGGGTCTGGCAGCTGTGACAGAGCACAGGAAACAATTTCCCTGGCGGTCTGCAGCAGCAAACTCGGTGGGTGAAGGATCCGTAAGGAAAACGGTCAGCGAGCACGGTCTTGGAACAGACCACTGCGGGGCAATTCCGCGTCACTCTGGCTGTCGTGCCTTGCACTCTGCCAGGCCCAGTGGCATGGGACCCAGAGGAAGGCATTTGTCCTAGGCAAACACTCGCCTCCAAGTCATTGCCCCGGCACATGTTGCCTAAAGCTCCATGAAAAACAGAACAAAAGTTCTGTGAGGACAGAAAAGCTACAAGGCATCATGTTCAGCTTTGCTTGTGAAGGAATGGGCCATGAGAGAGAACATTTTTTCACATAACCTAATTTGCGTTCACTTGAATTGTCTGCACATGTAAAAAGCTTCTCTTCATGTGTGCCCCCACCAAACTACTTGATTAAGTTGCTCAGCCACACTTTCTTCCAAGGGAACAAACCCAGATTGTCCAACTGAACACAGGTATGTTATCTGAAGCCGTTTTTATGCTGAAACCCTGCATTATAGCTGGCTCGTTTAAAAAAAAGGCATATTTACCTTTTATGGTTATGACCTATAAAGCAGATCCCATGATGCCTTTATGCAGGACTGAGTTGGGAGCTAGCTTCCAGAGCTGAAGGTGGTGGGTCAAGTGGTACAGTAGTGCTGCCTGCCACCATGACCTCAAAATTACACGCCGCGAAGGGAAAGCGGCCTATACTCGAAAATGGGGCCGAAGAGCAGGTAAGGGCGCTAGTGGAGATCTGTGCAAGCTGTCTTAGGAGTCAGGCAGATCGCCTGTGCAACATAATTGCCTCTATTAACTATATGTGTTTTTCTTTCTTTTTCAATCTTTTTATTAGTTTTTGAAAAAAAAATCAGATACATAGATACTTGTGATCTTTCTTTGGCTTGGCTTCGCGGACGAAGATTTATGGAGGGGGTAAATGTCCACGTCAGCTGCAGGCTTGTTTGTGGCTGACAAGTCCGATGCGGGACAGGCAGACACGGTTGCAGCGGTTGCAGGGGAAAATTTGTTGGTTGGGGTTGGGTGTTGGGTGTTCAAGACATTATACCTGACCATATTGTTTTTTTAAAATTTGCGCTCCTGGGTCACAGGCTGACGGCGCCATCGCGACATCATCAGCCCTCCCCTTTGGAGCCGCATTCAGCGGCATTCCTTTTACGGAAGAGGTGGAGCGACTTCACTCCACCTCTGTGTCTATCCCCCGAGGCAGATTAAAGATGGAACAAGTTTGGTCAGTTAATCCTCCTTCAGACCTTTTATGGAGGTAAGTGAAGTGATTTAAAGAAAGAGAATATCTAGCTTTACAATTCCCCCCCCCCCCCCCCCCCCCACTATAATAGGGCCTTTAGAGTCACAGTGAAGAAGTTGTAGAGCACAGAAACAGACCTTTTAGCCCAATCTTGTCTATACTAACCATTTCAGCCATGTTATTTCCATTCACCTGTATCTGGTCCATTGCTGTTGAGAGAACTGTTAAACTGAAAACTTGTGGGGTAGGCTGAATATTCTGGGGCCAAGCTTAGTCAGGAGATAACCAAACTGAGGCACAGTTAACATAGTGGATAGTGCAGTATTATTATAACACCAGTGACACGGCTTCGAATCTAGGGCTGTCTGTAAGGAATTTGTATATTATCCCCGTGACCGGCGTGGCTTTTCTGCAGGTGCTCTGGTTTCCTTCCACCCTTCAAAAATGTATGGGGCTTGTAGGTAGATTGGTGTATTTGGAGGGAATGGGATCATGGAGCAGAAGGGCCTGTCATCATGCTGTATGTCTAAATTTAATAGTTAACAAAGGAATGAGTGAAGCCAAGAATCAGGAGCCAATTAGCAGATAGCAACTCCAGTGCTTGTCACGGTGCTCCAGTACCTCGCTCCAGGAAGTGCATTCCAAGTTCAAATCTGTCTCTGTGTAAAAGATAATTCTTCTTCATATTCCCTCGGAGTGAAAGACCATAAAGAAACAGGATCAGGACTTGTCCATCTGGCCCATTGAGCCTGCTCCACCATTCAATAATAGGAGCTGCTCTGGCCATGGACTCATCTCCACTGACCCACCTCTTCCCCAAAGCCCTTAATTCCCCGACTATTTAAATATCTATTGGTATCTTAAATAAATTTAATGATGTGGCCTCTACTGTTTTTGTGGCCAGAGAATTCTGGATATTCTGTACTTTCAGTGAGAAGCAGCTCCTACTTATCTATGTCTGAAATCTGCTCCCTCAAATCTTGACACTATGTCCCCTAGTTTTAGTCTCACCTGTGACCTACTTATGGAAATAACCTCAACACTCCCATATTATTTATCCCTCTCATCATATTTTGTGTCCATAAGATCGCCATTTATCCTCCTAAACTTCCCACCTCTCACATTGTACCTATGATTCTAATTTTAGACATCTCCACCAAGGGAGAACAATTTCTATTTCCACCCTTTCTATCCCCCTATAGCGTGAAACAGTGTGGAAACAGGCCCTTTGCCCCAACCTGCACACGCAGACCAAAACATCCCACCCACACTAGTCCCACCTGCCAGCATTTGGCCAGTATCTCTCCAAACCCATCCTATCTACGTATGGTCCAATTTGTTTCTTATGTGCCATAATAGTACCTGCCTCAACCATTTCCTGTGGGAGCCCATTCCAGACACCCACCACCCTCTGTGTAAAATAGATACTGTACCTCTCAGGTTCCTGTTGAAAGTTGTTTCCTGTGGTAGGAGCATCTAGAACAAGAAGAATGAAGAATGCCCATTTAAAACAGAGATGTGGAGAAATTTCTTTAGTCACAGAATAGTGAATCTCTGTAATTTGCTACCATGGACCATTGTGGCAGTCAGGTTGTTTGATGTATTTAAGGCAGAAATTGATAAGTATCTGAATAGTTAGGGTATCAAAGGTTATGGGTAGAAATCAGATGAGTGGGGCTGATTGGGGGAATGGACCAGCTCATGATAGAATGGCAGAGCAGGCTCAATGGGCTGAATGGCCTATTTCAACTCCTATATCTTTTGTTTCCAATCCTCCCCCCCCAACCCAACCCCTGCACCCCACCCCTGTCTCTAAACCTGCTTTTATGGTTACTTATTCCCCTACTCTGGGGAAAAGACACTCTGTGTTCACCTGATCGATTCCTCTCATGATTTTGTACCCTCATCCTCCAAGGAATAAAACCCCAGCCTACTCAACCACTCCCTGTAACTCAGGCCCCCGAGTCCTTGCAATGTCCTCGTAAATCTTCTCAATACCCTCTCCAGCTTGAAAATATCTTTCCTGCAGCAAAGCTGAATGCAATACACCAAATGGGACCTCAGCAATGTCTTTGCTTTTCTAATAATTGTCTCACTTGTGCACTGTGGTGACCGGAATTAGATTAGTAGTAGATTACCTTGGAGTCATCTCTGATGCTGTAGTATTTCCATAATACTGCATTGAGAGCAAGCATCTGAAGGAGGTTTGAACCCTCAACTAATTGCTTCACCGAAAATAATATGCCCATTAACAAGGTTGTCTTAATTTATAAGAAAGAATGAAGAAATGATGGCTCTGGGGTAGGAATTCTTTAATTGCAAAGCAGATGGGGATTCATTAGAGAAGTTTGCTACAGAATACTTGGCTATGATTGACCACGGTGCATTGTATCCAAATACTTTAGTTGCGTTCTGGAAATAACTAAAATTTGAATTACATTAAAACAAACTTTTCCTGTGGTAGAAGATATATTGAGATACTGTTAAAACTGCATATTTTGCTGTTTCCCTTTCAAACATATTTTTATTGGACTTGAACATTCACAATCCCTCACCTCTAACATACAAAGAGGTATTTAAACATTAGGAATGGGCTAGATGAGGTATGGTTAAGCAGAAATGAAGAATGGAATAGCAAATGTAGATGGCAAGTGTTTTTGTGCAGGACTGACAGGAAACCTTTTTAAAATTCATTTTCTGATTAGTTTCCAGAAACACAGGGTATAGATTCCAACAACTATTTAAATAACAAGGCAAAGTCTGTCAGAGAGCTGCATGGAAGAAATGATTTTGATCTTCCATTTCTTGGTCTGAAATTTCTGATCTAACTCCTTCAAGATCCCATTTATGTAAAGATAATTACATGCACCGTGTGAGGAATTTTATATTTCCACTACTTGGTTCTTTACAGAGCAGTATCTGGGAGCCCTTAGAAGGCTGAATTAAGACCTTCAAAGAAAGTCTGCAGACAAGGATGGAAAAGTCTTTGGAGGGCCTTTGAAAGTAGCAGTGTATGGGCTAAGGTATGCATGGTTGACATCAGATGGATTGGCATGGATTACAGCGGACAGATATTTGGAAGGAATCGATGTCATAGTCAAGGGAGGATTATTTGAGAAGGGAGTTGATAAAGAGTGGATGACTGTTGAGAAAAACCATTACATAAGAATAAACTGAAAGGTTTGTATTTCTGATAACAAAGAGAAGCTGGAGTGACTCTGCTGGTCAGGATGCATCCAGTAGCATCCATGGGAAGTAAAGGGTAACCAATGTTTCAGCCCTGGTCCATTCATTAGATATACCTGTCAAAGGGCCCAGGCCTGAAACATTGTTTACCCTTTAATACATCTGGATGCTGCATGACCTGCTAAGTTTCTCCAGCACTTTTGTGTATTACCAAAGGATAGAACAACCCTTCTGGTCAAGACCCTTTAGCAAGAAGTAGGAAGAGTTGATGTAAAGTGGTGGGAAGGGGTCAAAAGGCTAGAAGAGGCTAAGAGGTGAGGGTAGGACAAAAGGTGGAGAGTCAGCAAGAGGAAGAGACCAGTGGGGAAGGCAGAGCACAGGTATGAGAGAAAAGTGACAAGGGAAATAGATGAAGTAGAGATTGCATTAGGGGAATCAGACAGATGTGAGGGTTACCTAAAATTGGAAAATACAATGTCAAAAGGGAAAATAATACTTTTTTTTTTGCAGAATGTAGATTAGTTTAGAGAGTTTGGAGAAGGGTTCTTGTCACGATTAATTCCGAGCAGATATACAGGCTGCTCACAGGGACATTCAGTGCTGCTGAAAGGTCATCATCTCGGTGAAAGATGTTCTCAGGTCTGCTTGAACCTTGCTGGTCTTCCAGCAGCAGATGATGACAGTGAGGGAATGCTGCTGACTGGCACATTCCAGGCTGCAAGGGTATCTACTGAGGGATACTCTGAAACTTGGTGCAGCTAATGCAAAAGCTTTGTGAGGAACGACCACAGTATCAGGTCCTACTGCTCCTGGACATTGGGGAGCTGAGATCAGTCAGGTTGCACTTCAATTAGTGGAAGGGTGTATCATTTGAGTGACAATGATTTTTTGTATAAATATTAAGTCCTTACATATCAATGTACAGAACATGAATGATTAGACTAAATAACGTAAAGAATGTTTTGAGTGAATGACACTAAAAATGTAAAGAGTCTATATTTTCCTTTGTCAAATGATCTCCCTATTTCAGGTGTTATGGACCATGGACTGATGTTTTGGACTGTTGACTGCCATTGTAAAGGATGAATTTCTCCTAAGAACTCTGTACAACTTGTGGTAGAGCTAAGTGCTGACTTGTCAATTTCTTGGAACTTTTGAGAACAAAGGGAGACTCCAGCTGTGAAGCATAGAGCAGGAGTTGGAGCAGAAGAACAGCATTTGGAACGACAGTTGGAGTGGCAGTTGGGGTGGCAGAGGGCAGCTGGAGAGCTGTGTGAAATAAATGAGGATTCGTAAGTTTACTGCAACTGAACATCGGTAATTTCTCTCTCCAACATTCAATACAACGTCTTTTGTTATCAGTTAAAGAACTGAATTTGGACATTGAACTTTGAGATTGAATTCTGTGAGCTGTGTTAATTTGGACTGACTGACCTGGGGTTTGGGGGAAATTTTCATTTTTGAATATTGGGCGCAGACAGTAATGGTCTGGGTTTTTCATATACTCACTGTTTATAAATATATGACATCTGTATATTAGCTAAAGATACTTGTAGTGGGGTTAATTGTGTTAAGACATTATATTGTTTTTTTATGAATATTCAATTTAAAATATAACACAATATAATACAAATATATTCTTAAATTGAACATGGTTTATATATATAATAAAAAACTAACAAAAAAAAACATTCTATCACCCCTAACCCTAACCCCTACAATAATACACCCCACCTCCTATCTCTAGCCCTATCTACCTCAATTAACCTCTAAAATATAAAAGGAAATGGAAAAAAGAGGAGAAAACAAAAATGAGAATGAAAACCTAGTGGAATGAGGAAACGCCACTACATCCAGATCAAAATCTTCAAATTTTCCAATTAAAATAATCCAAATATTGGCTCCAAATCTTCCTAAAAATATAATATTTATCTCTCAAATTACATGTTATCTTTTTTCAATGGAATACAGGAATTCTGAATGCCATCTCTGCAAACTAAGTTTTATCTGATCTTTCCACGAACTTGCTATACATTTCCTCATCACTGATAATGCCAGTCTCAGAAAAGCTATTTGAAATTTATCCAATTTAAATGCCAAACAAATTCCACTTACATCACCAATTTAAAAAAAAAATTGAATCTAAATTAAGTTTTATTTTCAAAATATTCTGTAAACAATCCTTAACACAAGACCAAAAAGGATTAACCTAATCACAAGACCATACTGAATGCAAAAATGTACCTTTCTGACCATTACATTGAAAACACAAATCAGAAAGAATCAAATTATATCTTTTTAAATGCTCTGGAGTTAAATATAATTGATGCATAAAATTATAATTTACAAGTCTCTACCGGATATTTAAAATTTTTGTCATGTTATCATTACAAATAGTTTTCCAATGATCTCCATCCAAATCAACTCCCAAATCTTTCTCCCATTTGAGTCTTGATTTATGCAAATCAATTTTAGACACTTTCTGTTGCAATCATTTATACATTTCAGAAATAAATCCTTTCTTCCCTCCATCACGAACCATTATTTCAAATTTCGACTCTTTTGGATGAAACAAATTCTTCCCAAAGGAATCATACAACGTCGGTTTAATTTGATAATAAAAAAAAAGAATCTGAATTTGAACTTGATATCTTTCATTTTTTCAAATGAAAGAAATCGGCCAATTATTTACTATTTTAATCCCTTTCTGATCCCAAATCTTTAGAAGGTAATTATTAACCATAAAAGGAAAAAGCTTATTCTGTTACTAAGGAGTATATCTAGATATTATATCTTGAGTATCAATTTCATTATTTATCCCAACCCAAATATCTATCAACTGAGATAAAATTGGTGACTTAAAAGCACCTAACAATTTAACATTCCATTTATGAATAAATTGATCCCTTCTAACCTCACTAATTCTATTTAATTCTATATCCACTAAAGTTAAAGGACTATCAAGATCAAGAATTTTATTAATAAATTTTAACTGAGTGGCCTTGTAGTAATTTTAAAAATTGGAAGTTGTAACCCCATGTTTTTCCAAAACATTTATATTTCCATGTTAACTTATGAGTAGAAACTCTACTATTTACCCTTCCATAAAAATTTCCTAACTACCGTATTCAAATCTTTAAAATCTTTTTAGGAATATTACAAGAAATAGTTTGAAAAAAAATACTGGTCTATGAAATACATTCATTTTTTATGCAATTCACTCTACCCACTAAATTTATTGGCAAGTCTTTCCATTCAATTAAATCCTCTTTAATTGCAGAAAATAATGGCAAATAATTTAAAGCATATAAAAGATTTATATGTTTATCTACTTTAATACCTAAATATTTAATTTGATCAGTCCATTTATAACCTGCTACTCCTTTGCAAACTAAATAATCAGTTTCAGACAATGGCATAAGTTCACTTTTATTCCAATTCACTTTAAACCCAATAATTCTCCATATTGTATTAACTTTTCATGTAAAACTTTCAAAGACTCTTGTGGTTCCATTAAATAAATCAACACATCATCTGCAAATAAACTAATCTTAAATTCATCCAATCCTGTTTTAATAACTTTTATATTCCTTTCCTGCCTTATTAATTGTGCTAAAGGTTCAATCACCAATGCAAATTATGGTGGTGACAGAGGGCAACCCTGTCTAGTAGATCTCTCTAAATTAAAATATTCATATAAAAGCCCATTTGTCATAACTCTAGCTTTTGGTTGTTTATATACTGTCTTAATCCAACTTATAAACATTGGTCCAAACAAAAATTTTTCCAACACTGTAAATAAAAAAACACCATTCCACCCTATTAAATGCCTTTTCGACATCTAAAAATAAAACCATTGATAAGTTAGATTTCTCCTATGAAATATTAATTAAACTACTTAATTTAGTTACATTATCTGCAGAATATCTACCCTTAATAAAACCCACTTGATCAATATGAATCAATGTAGGTAAAAATTGTGCTAATTTATTAGTTATAACCTTAGTCAAAAACTTATAATCAACCTTTAATAATGAAATTTGTCTTAAGGACCCAGGATTCAAAGGATCCATTTCTTTTTTTTTGTGAATAACTGTTATAATAGTTTGTGAAAAAGTTTCTGATAAAGATTGTGTATCTTTAGCCTGCTGTAAAACTTCAACAAACAGCAGTAGTAATAATTTTTGAAATTTCATAAAATTCCACAGTAAAACCATCCTCTCCTGGAAATTTACCATTTGGCATTGAATTAAGAACTAACATAATTTCTTTAAAATCTATTGGCTTCTCCAATTGTTCCTTAATCGAATTATTCAAAATAGGTAAATGTAACTTAATTAAAAATCCATCTATTTTACTTTGATCTTGCCGCACTTCTGAAGTATAGAATTTTAAAAATAAAATTCCTAAAACTGCTCATTAATATCCTGAGGTTTATCAGAAATTTTTGAATTTTTTCTAACCACCTTGATTGTGCTAGACACTTGCTCCGATTTCAATTGCCATGCCAAAACCCTATGTCTATTGTCTATTGTCTATAAATGTTCAACTCTATAAGTTTGTAATAAAATATATTTCAATTTCTAAGAATCTAATTGTACTTTTTTCTCTTTATCAAATGAATTTCTGTTACTCTTTTTCCAAAACATTTATATCTTTCTCTAACATTATCAATCTCAGCAAAATATTGCATTTAATTTTGACTGTAAAACTAATAAGACATTATATTGTTAATAGTCATTAATAAATATAGAGTTAAAATTTAACCCTTTTGAATTGCGTTTTCTGTTGTTGCTGGTTTGATAAGTAATAAATGGAAGATGGTGATATATTGGAAGCAGTTCAGATGAGCTTTACGAGAGCAATCCCTAGACAAATTAGGTTTCCTTTGAAGTAAAGATTGGACAGGTTGGTCTTGATTTTGCTGGACTTTAAGGGGATATATATGGCTTTCAGAGGTCTTGAGAGATTGAACATTGAAGTGTATGGGAGAATTTGGAAGTGTGGTCACTCTTTAAAAATGACAGATTTCACATTTAAGACAGTTAAATAACAGTAGAGACTTTTAATATTTTAAAGTCATATGTATACAGACTCTTTTTAGTGTGAGATTGAAAGGTTATTGAGATAGATAGCAATGTGGAGGTTACAATTTAGATCAGCCATGACTTTTGTTACAAGTCCAGAGGACCCCAAAGCCCAGCAGCAATAGATTTGCATCATGACAAAGGGTTACTTAAACAAAAGTTGCTTTTAATTACATTTGAACATGAAAATAGAATCAAACTTTAACTTATCTCTATTGACTCACTTGACTGACTTAACCCCCTTCTAATTCTAAGCGCATGTGTGTGTAAAGCAAAGTTCTTTGGTTCACAGTCCAATCTCATTGGTTGCAGGCAATGCTTATACTGTTCACAGAAGTTAACATTAAAGTTCACCAGGCTTTGGTGCTTAAGAGGTAAATGTTTATCACTCAGAAAGGTTCTTGTTGGTTTTCAGAGAGCGAGTTTTTCTTGTTCCAGGTCATCCACAACTGATTCCTTTTTAATCAGCCACTCCAGTGTCTTGGTGATGAAATTTGCCTCCTTCAGGGTTCTCCAAATGATAACCTCTTTCTTTCAGGTCACTACAGAGTTCCTTTCTGTTTTATCCTATTCCAAGGGAAACACCAGACAGCCAGTCCTCTCCTTTGACCAGGCCCCCTTCCAAAGTCAGTCAGTCTGTCTGTCTATCTATCTGTCTGTCTGTCTGTCTGTCTGTCTGTCTGTCTGTCTGTCTGTCTGTCTCTCTCTCTCTCTCTCTCTCTCTCTCTCTCTTTCACTCCCTCCTCTCTCAGAGCAACCTGTTTTTTCCCTGCTCTCTGCCTGAAAAGATCACATGACCTCCCAGACAGTAAATGCTCTTTTCCAGACAAATCCTGTTGTTACATTTGTTGCCTTTTGCAAATTACTGTCCACCATGAGTCTGAGCACTCTTGCAAAAGCTCCTGCTCTAACAAACCTTCCCCAATTTATCTCCCAAACACATCTACGTACTCCATCACACTTGGATGACAGGATGGCAGGAGCTGGCAGACAGGATCGAGGGTCTGAGTGCTCCTAATTCAATTGTTTGTATATAACTGATAAATCTATGCACTGCTGAATTATTAAATTCTTGAGGGCAATTTTGTAATGAACAGAGAAAGGAACAACAATTGAGTTCCATTACATTCCCCAATTGGGTAGAGTGACTAAGGATAGCGACTTTTGGATTCTGCAAATTAATTTGATCAGAAACAAATTTGAAACCATTTGGAATATTTTAGATGCAATTGTCTAATTCCATCTAGTTTCGGTACACTGCTCTCCCATGTATTTCTCCTTAATCAATGAAAAACACAGAAATAGAGAGGGGCAGGTGCAGAGCTGAACTGTAAGTTGGAAGGCAGCCCAAGGGAATTATGAACATGCTGACTACTTCTGCGACAGTATTGGAGTCTATTAGAGAGAAAATTAAAGTAACAACACAGCCAATATAATCGAGCTGCAGGTGCCAAATTCTGCTTAAGGTCTTTTGCAAGGTCAAAGACAAAATTCTTGGAAAATTCTGGATGGATGTTTTGGACATCTCTGTTCTAGTCTATCGAAACTCTTTGTGAATCAGTCGGTCCCTTTTGTTGGATTATTGCTACACAAATTGTTGAATAGTGTCCACTGATGAAAAAGGCCTGATCAGTACTTAATGCTGTAAATAAAGCAAATATGTACCATTATTTGAGAAATTAACTCATGTGTACTTTTAATACAACAAAACACCAACATGAGGAGGTGACAAGTCATGATCTGGAACGCAATGGATGAGCAAGTTAAGGCAACTTACTTTATTTCCATTGAAGAGATCAAAAACTTGCTGGCAAGCCTCTATGAACATTATTGGATCAGCACTCAAGCCAAGATCTATCCTGGCCTTTATGAATTTCTAATCAATCAGAACCACAAAGATGATTTCACAAATGAGTTTGAATCCAACTTATTCCCTTTCATCCTTCATTTATATTTAGTGAATCTGTGGGATAATCAAAAGAATTGACACAAAGGGAGATATGGCAAAGAAATTCAAATTTTCCATAGGGCAAAGACAATTAATGCTTCTGAATAGCTTTGCTTGCCTTGAAGTTCCCATCCAATTATTTTCTCCTTTGTCACTAGCTTCCCCCAAGGTTCAAATTCCTTGTTTGATTTTATCAATGTTTGCAATAATGCCAGAAATTGAACAAAGTTCAGTCTTTTCAATTGCCATCAAAATTCTCAGTAGGGAAAAAAAAAAATTTGGAGCAAAGTGGCAAACATACCACTGTGGAGCTGAGGGAGAGCTGCTCTGTCACATGTATTTTGGAATATGAGTTAAACTGAGGCTAAAGCTGCTCTCTCTCAAAAGCATAGTAAAAAAAAAATCCCATGGCATGATTTAAAAAAAAAATCTGAGTTATCATCAATATTCTAGCCATTAACATAAGGTAAATTCAAATTCATTTGTCATCTGATTATACCAGTACAACTGGACACATCAGCATTTTCCAGTCCATGGTGCAGAACAGTGTAAACCACATGTATAGACATAACATACATATAGACATGCACACAATACATATGTAGATATGCTGTACTCCTGGATCTCTCTGCTCTACAACACTCCCCAAATCGCTATCATTCATTATGTAGGTCCTACCCTTGTTAGCCCTCCAAAAATGTATTAAATTCCATCAACCATTCCTCTGCTCACCACCCAACCGATCAAAATCCTGCTGCAATCTTTGCCAGCCATCTTCACTGTCTACCAGGCACTTTAGTGTAATGAGAAATCTTTTTAATCATGCCATGTACATTTTCATCTGATTGATGTAGATGACAAATAGCAATGGGCCCAGCATTGATCCCTATGGCACACAGCTATTCACAGGCCTCCAAGCACCATCATAGGGCTGGCCTCAAGCAGTCCTTCCAAGTTAAACAACACTTCACTTGTGAATCGTTAGGGGTAATTTACTGCATGCAGTGCTTCCAATGGGACCTCCTCTACATCAGTAAGACTGGACGCAGACTTGGAGATTACTTCGTTGAGCACTTACACTCTTTTCACTGCAATAGCAAGGACCTCCCATGGCTAAACGTTACTTATTCAGGCACCTGTCTGTTTTTTGCTCATATCTTGACCAAGAGCTCAGGCTGAAGCGTTGGTTAACCTTACTTTCTGTGGATGATGCATGACCTGCTGGGTTTCTCCAGCATTTTTGTGCATCACCTTCCACCATCACCCTCTGTTTTCTTCCACAGTTATCTGTTCATTATCACACTTCTATTTGGGCAGAAATTGGTTGCAGTGTTTGCTATGATGCTGTGCAGTTTCACTTCCAAGCATGTTTTGCTGGTTGTGAAGTTCTCTGAGACTTTCTGAGGCTGTGGAAAGTGTGTCTTTCCTTCCAGTGTGAAAGAGGTGAGATTATTCCTAATTAAAAACTTCATCAAAGGAACAACTGCCAATTGAACACCAGCATGCAAGATTATCCCATCATGAGAAATTGGTTCAGTCTATGTCTCATGTATAAACATTACTCTATAATTTTCACTGAGATAATCCTTTTCTCATCTCACTGAGCACTGATGACTGTGGCTCATTGCCGAAGATCACATTACAATGAGTGAGAACGATTTTATTTTCACTGCATTTATTGTGAGTGCCCCCTTCTCACTGCTGCCATCAAGAAGGAGGTACAGGAGCTTGAAGACAACACCCAACGACACAAAAACAGATTCTTCCCATCTCCTATCAGTTGTACGAATGGACAATAAATTACAAAGATTACCTCACTTTTCTTATACTTTTGAACATAGAACATAGAAAACGAAAGTCTAGCAGCCCTCAATATTATGCTGACCCATATATTCCTTAAAAAAGTATTAAACCCTCCCTTCAAGGTCGGCATCAAGGATGGGGGGCATCTGTTGGCATTGCTCCTCAAAACAAGGTGCTGTGCCCACCCCCCAGTGGTCTGGCTGTCAGACCCACTCCAGTCTCTCCCATGTCAGTAGCACTTAGGTTGACGCATGCTAGGAACTCTCCACCTGCCCCTGGTCGCGTCACTAGCGTTCATCAAGCATCAGTAGCATCCAGTGATGCTTGATGCAATAAAAAGTGTCCTCATGCCCCATGTCGGAGGGGCAGATGGCATTAATCACAGATAGGTCCTTGCCAGCCCCTCCCCCATCTACAGGAATCCCCCCTCCCATCGACAGGTCCCCACCAGCACCTCCTCCACTAAATGATCCCCCTTTAAAATAGCTAATGCCCCCTTCTAGCATATGTTCTCGTGCTGCTCCTGCCTCTGCACTCCGCAACCCTCTATTTTTCTTCCATCCGTGTGCCTGTCTAAGAGACTCTTAAATGCCTCCAATGTTTCAGCCACCACCACCATCCCTGGCAAGACATTCCAGACACCCACAACTCTCTGCATAAAAAACTTACCCCTGATGTCTCTCCTAAACTTCCCTCCCTTCACTTTCTACAGATGTCCTCTAGTGCTTGTTATTCCTGCCCTGGGAAACAGGCGCTGGCTATCCACCCTATCTAAGCCTCTTATAATCATGTAGACCTCAATTAAGACTACTCCTATCCTTTTATGCTCCAAAGAAAAAAGTCCCGACTCTACTAAGGCTTCTTTTCCAATCCAGATAATATCACGGTAAATCTCCTCTGCACCCTCTCCATAGCTTCCACATCCTTCCTGTAATGAGGTGACCAGAATTGAACACAACATGCTATGTGGCTTCACTAGAGAGTTGCAACATGACTTCCCTACCCTTGAACTCAATCCCACTATTAATGAAGCCCAGTATCCCATAGACCTTCTTAACTGTCCTATCAACTTTGAGGGGATGTATGGATTTGGATCCCTAGGTCCCTCTGTTCATCCACATTCTTAAGTAACCCACCATTAATCCTGTACTCAGCCTTTTGCTTTGATCTTCCAAAAATGCAACACCTTACATTTATCCAGATTAAACTCCATTTGTCACTTTTCTGCCTAACTCTGCATCCTGTGTATCCTCTTGTAACTTGCGATAACCTTCAGCTCCATCCATAACTCCTCCAACCTTTGTGTCATCCACAAACCCATCCTTCTTTCTTTTCATCCAGGCCATTTATAAAAATCACAAAGAGTGGGGGTCCCAGAACAGATCCTTGCAGCACTCCATTAGTCACTGACCTCCAGGCAGAATACTTTCCTTCCACTGCTAATCTCTGCTTTCTTCCTGCAAGCCATTTTTTTCATCCACACAGCCAAAGTTCTATGGATCCCATCCCTCATGACTCTCTGAACAAGTCTCTCATGGGAGGCCTTGTCAAATGCCTTGCTAAAATCCACAAGGATCACATCTACTGCCCTAATCTCATCAATTTCTTTTGTTACCTTCTCAAAAAACTCAATTAGGCTTGTGAGGCATGACCTTCCCTTCACAAAGCCATGCTGCCTATCCTTGAGTAGACTGTACTTCGCCAAATGCTCATAGATCCTATCCTTAAGAATCCTCTCCATTAGTTTACAACCATTGATGTAAAACTCACCAGAATTCTCCCTGTTACCTTTCTTAAACAAGGGGTCTAAATTTGCCATTCTCCAATCCTCCGGCACCTCCCCTGCTGCCAAAGAGGATTCAAAGAACATTCCTACTGCCCAGCTATCTCTTCCCTCACTTCACACAGAAACCTGGTGTATATTGCATCCAGTCCCAGGGACTTATCAATCTTGATGTTTTTAAGAAAATCCAACACTTCCTCTTCCTTAATCCCCACATTGCCAGCACACAGGCCTGTTGTATTCTGACCTCACCCTGATCAAAGTCCTTTCCTCTTGTGAATACTGAAGTATTTATTTAGGACCTCCCCAATCTCCTCTGCCTCTGGGCACATGTTGCCTCCCTTATCCTATCATGGCCCTTGTCATCCTTTTGTTCTTCACTTAAGCATAGAAAACTTCAGGGTTCTCCTTAATCCTACATTCCCTTTTCCCACTATCTTTTCCTTCTCCCAGTGGGATAAACCTATTCTGAATGCAGCACAAGTGGTCCCTAAACTTCCTCTACATTAGTTCTGTACTTTCACCCTCGAAGAATTATTTATTTATTTACCTCTTTTATTCTAAGTAGCCATCTATCTATCTATTTATTTATTTATTTATCTATACATCTATCTGTCTATTTATCTATTTATTTATTTATTTATTTATCTATTTATTTAAATAGTGTATTTAAGGAATTATAATTTGTACCAATTTTGCACCTGTAAAGCACAATACTGCTACTGCCAAACAATGAATTTCAAGACACATGTTCAAGACAATAACTTCTGATTTTGAGGCATATGATTTATTGTGAATGTGATCTTAAAGTTAGAAGTATATCCTGTGACACATTATGTTGTATTTTATATTGTAAATAGATCTGTTTTAAAGGAGATAAATTGGGGCAGATTTTTAGTGTAGGTCACATACCAGAACAGATTTAATTTAAAATACTGGAGCTCTGCTCAAACCAGACAGGCCCAACTCCGAGAGCCTTTGCAAAAGCTTTGGAGAGTGTCAAAGAGACTTCACTAATGGATTGTTGTTTTGAAAAGCAACAGATGAAAGAACTCAGAGGATTAGGTTCAGAGCTGCAGGCTATCTGAGTGCAGTTTGCTGTTCTAAGAGTGTCATGGGGTTTTGCAAGCAGAGAAAGTCAAACAGGGCTTTTCTCTGAGTGTGTGTGTGTGTGTGTGTGTGTGTGTGTGTGTGTGTGTGTGTGTGTGTGTGTGTGTGTGTGTGTGTGTGTGTGTGTGTGTGTGTGTGTGTGTGTGTGTGTGTGTGTGAGAGAGAGAGAATTCAGTTCAGCAGCAGAAGCTGGGATTGGAACAGGACAAGCAGGAAAGCTTGTGGAAAACCCCCATTTTGAAGACGGGGGTTGTGAGTGCTTAGTTCAGCCTGGTCAAAGCCCTTGCGTCCATACAAGAGGAGAGGACTGGCTGCCTAATGTTTCACTTGAAATAAGGGAAACAAAAAGGTACTCTATTGTGACCTGAAAAAAAGAGGTTATCATCTGGAAAACCCTGATGGGAAAGTTTCTTCAGAAAGACACTGATGTGGCTGATTAGAAGAATCAGTTTGTGTCCAGTGAACAACAAATCTCTTTCTGAAAATCAACAAGAACCTTCCTGAGTGGTAACCATTTGCCTTTCAAGCACCAAAGTCTAGTGAACTTCATAAATATTAACCCCAATGGCCTGCAACCAGCGAACTTGGAGGAATGTGAACTAAGATTGGTCTGTGAATTAAAGAACTTTTCTAAACTTACTCACTCATTTATATAGACGTGCGTTTAGAATTAGAAAGTGGTTAAGTTATGTTAAATAAGTAATAAGTTAGCATTTGATCCTGTTTTCACGTTTAAGGATAAATGAAAGCAACTTTTGTTTAAGTAACTATTTGTCTTGGTGAATTTCTATTGCTACTGGGTTTTGGGGTCCTCTGGGCTCATAGCAATCCCTTTATGTAAATTCAAAGGATGCTAATGTAAGAAAGAATATTTGCAACAAAGAGGAGATTCATGTTTGGGTCCAGGAGTGGTGACTGGTTTGCCCTTTGAGGAGCTGTTGAGTGGATCTGTGCTCGCTTCGGCAGCACATATACTAAAATTGGAACGATACAGAGAAGATTAGCATGGCCCCTGCGCAAGGATGACACGCAAATTCATGAAGCGTTCCATATTTAAAAAAAAACAAAAAATGGCAGACACGCAGTCTACAGACACGCAGTCTACAGAGAGTGGATCTACAGAGAACATCCTCAGAAACAAAAAATTCTTGAAGGGTTTGAGAGGATAAATGCAGGGAGGGTATTCTCGCTGATTAAAAAGTCTAGACACAGAAAAAGGGATATGCTGTTTAAGACAGAGATGAGGAGAAATTTCAACACTAGAACACAGTTACATTATGGTAGCTATTGGCCAGACCACAGGTGGAATAAGGTACACGGTTTAGGTCGCCTTACCTACAAACTGATGTCGCAGCATTGCAGACAGTCCAAAGGAAATTCACCAGCCTAGTTTTGGTATGAGGGGATTGCTTTTTCAAGAGAGGCTAAACAGATTTGGAGTTTAGAAAAGATGAAGGGTGATGTTGTCATTGTGAAATACAAGATCTTGAGGGGGAATGATTGGGCATATCTTGGGATCCATTCACTAGTGGAAGAATCTTGAATGAAGGGGAAAATAAATCAAGATCATAATTGGGCATAAGAGTATATCCTTCTAATATTAACATCACATGCGCAGTAAGTCCCGTGCCTCAAAATCAGAAGTTATTGTCATGAACATGGGTCATGAAATTCACTGTTTTCCGCCAGTCTTATTGTGTATTACAGGTGCAAAATTGCTATAAATTATAATTCCTTCAATACACTATTCAAAAAGAAACAGTGCAAAAGTAGAAAAAAAGTGAGGTAGTCTTCATAATTAATTGTCCATTCAGATAACTGATGGCGAAAGAGTGAAGTTGTTTCTGTGCCATTAGGTGTTTGTCTTCAGGTTCCTGCACCTCCTTCTTGATGGCAGCAGTGTGAAGAGGGCATTCATAACGTCGTAAAAATAATCATGCTCTTCTTCATTGTAACGTGATCATTAGGCAATGAGCCGCAGTCATCAGGGATCATTGAGGTGAGGAGCAGGTCATTTAAAATGGAAGTGTGTAGCATTTTATTTTTGCAGAGGCTGGCAGATCTTTGGAATTTGCTACCCATGTATTTCTGGTGGACGTTGATGTTTGGAAAGATCAGGGAATCGGGTTCATGGGAACCTCACACATAGAAAATAGAACAGAAGACATTGCAGCACAATACCATAACAGGGGTATAGATTAATGGAGTGGCACAGAGTTGGGGGGGGGGGTTAAAATGGCCTCTTATCATCCTGTATTTATGTCTGCCTACAGGCCCCTCGGCCCACGATGTTATTTTTTTTAATTTAAATTTAGACGTACAGCATGGTACAGGCCCTTCTGGTCTATGAGCCCTTGGAGCCCCAACACTCGAATTAAACTTCATCCCCGTAATTTTCGAAGGGTGGGAGGAAACTAATATGTTTCTGTATGAACATGAATGTGCTTGAAAATGAACATGAATGCATGATAAGGAAGATATTGTTGTGCCAACCTACTTAACAAATGAAACCTTCCCTACCTCACACCCATAACACTCCATTTTTCTTGCATCCATATACCTGTCTAAGTCTTTTAAATGTCCCTATTGCTCCAGCCTCCACCACCACCCCTGGCAATGCATTCCAGACACGCACTACTCTCTGTGTTTAAAAAAAAACTTATCCCTGACGTCTCCCTTAAGCATTCTTCCCTTCACCATGTACAAATGTTCTCTGCTGTTCGTTACTTCATCACTGGCTGTCAATAGTATCCATAATCTTATAGACAGAAATATTTTCCTGTCTTCCTGGTAATTTTTTTGAATAACAGATTTCTTGCAAAGGTCAAAAGCAAATAGAAATTAGGAGCAGTGTTGGGTCTATCAGTTCTTTAAGCAGCTTCCACCATTCAAGATACTGTGCATGCTGGAATACAGTGCAATAAAATAAATTTCTGGAGAGGCAGCATGGTTAGTGTAGCAGTTAGCACAATGCTGTTAAAGTGCCAAAGACCAGGGTACAATTCTGGCATTGCTTGTAAGGAGTTTATATGTTCTCTCCATGAGTGCAGGCATTTCCTCTGGGTGCTCTGGTTTCCTCCCACTGGGGTTGAAGGTCATTTGGGTGCAATTGGACAGCACTGGCTCCTCACCCCTACATCACACCGCATGTTCTTGGGAACATGGTGTTAAAATATTCGTAGAAGCCCTAATTGTGACTCAGGATTTCATAAGTAGTAGAGCAGTGATCTTGATATGATCTACTAAAAGTCATCCCTCGAGCTAACCTTTTTTAGGGTGGCACGGTTAGTGCAATGTTGTTACAGCGCCAGCGATCAGGACCAGGATTGGAAATTTGTGTTCTCTGTAAGGGAGTTTGTACAATCTCCCCATGTCTGCATGGGTTTTCCCCAATTTCCTCCCACCCTTCATAATGTTCTGGGGGTTGTATGTCAATTGGGTATAACTGGGTGGCTCGTAGGGCCGAAAGGGCCTGTTTCCATGCTAAATGTCTAAATTTAATAAACAAAATGAAATATTTAGAAATATTCCTTATGGACTCGATGGTTGGAAAGATTATTTTTAAGGAAAAAACCCTGTTACCATTTATTAAAGGAGTGAATGCTCTTTTATAATCAGAAAATTATGTTATTTCATGAAATGCAAAGATCCACCAATTTATTTTTCACTTCTTTATTATCAAGGCAACAACCTTAAATATAACCTGGATTCCTTTCCTACCTGTAGCTTCTCATACAAATGAATTGCTTTGAAGTTGGTTTTGGAGAGTGGAGTCAAAGGTTGGTCTATTCCACATGGTGCCCTGTTTGTAGGTAGCTCAATTTCATGCAATTTGGTCGGTGTAGTGGGGGTGGGGCGGGGGGGGGGGGGGGGAATAATATCAGCGGCAGCTGAAACTGCCAGAGGAAAAAGTAATAATCTCCCAGAAAGCAGATGTTCTCAGTTATTTTAATGTCCTCATTGGATGCTGTCTAATTTTTGAGGCCTGGATGAATAGGGCATTAATTTACCCATTGAAACATCCTGGAGTGGAAGTTCTGGTTTATTTACAGTTTGTTTGATGAATCTAACATGAAAGATTTAATCAATGGTCCAAAGTTGAGAGAAACAAGCTAAAAAATAATCAAACTGTGATTTCCTTTGTGAGAACAGGCAGAACAGAACATCAATGGGGATCTAGTTTTGCAATTAATTTATTATCTCGGACAGCAGTAATCTAATTATCCTACTGAAGTCTTTTTAGGAGTATGTACCAAGTAATAGTAGGTCATGAAGTTCCTTGTTCCTGATATGATATTTAATTAAATCAAATATCTATCAGTCTCAAATTTAGAGCAGCTAATTGCATCTATTGATATTGAGTTCCAAATATCTTCCAACCTCTACATATAAAACTATTTGATTTGAAGATGTCAGATTTATTTTCAGAGTACATGAATGGCATCACATACAGCCCTGAGATTCTTTTTCCTGAGTGTGAGGCAGAATTGCCTCATATTAGTTATGCAAAAAAAGGTACTTAATGTACCCCAGTAAATAAATAAAGAAATGTAAACGAACTGACTGTGCAATTCAGAGAGAAAAAAATAAATAAAGTGCAAAAGTAAGAGTCCTTAAATGAGCCCCTGATTGAGTTTGTTGTTGAGGATGCTGATGGTGGAGTGAGTCTTGTAGGACCTATATCCCTATCCTGATGGTAGCAGCGAGAATAGAGCAGGTGCTGGTTGGTATGGATGCTTGATGATTGCTGCAGCTCTTCGACAGCAACCTCCCCGTTGATGTTCTTGATGCTGTGGAGTGTTTTACCTGTAAAGTCCTTGGCTGTGTCCACTACCTTTTTCAGGGCTTTGCACTCAGGGTAATGATGTCCTAGACTGTGATGCAGCCAGTCAGTCCACTTTCCACCACACATCTGTAGAAATTTGCCATGGTTTCCAATGTCATACCAAATGACCACAAACTCCTGAGGAAGTAGAGATGCTAACATGCTTTTTTAATGCCACCAGTTGGGTGTTGAGACCAGGAGAGATCCTCTGATTCCAGAAATCAGCAATCAGCGCTTTCGTTTTGGGGACATTGAGTGTGAGTTTGTTGTGGGTGCACTATTCAACCAAGTTTTCAATCTCCTTCCTGTATGCTGATTCATTGCGCCATTTTATACAACCCGCCACTGTGGTATCATCAGCGAATTTGTAGATGGTGTTGTGTCATATCAAGCCACACAGTAATAGGTGTATCGCGAGTAGAGCAGGGGGCTAAGAATGCAACCTTGTGGTACTCTGGTACTGATGGAGTTTGGGGAGGAGATGCTCTCACCAATCCTCACATCTCTAATAATGGTGGTAATAATATTCATCATCATCCCTGTCCTCATTGTCACCGTCCTTTTTATGTCCTCATTTGGGAAGAGGACTGGGCAATTCAGTCTCTTGATGTCACAGATGAATTCTGACCTATTTCCATGTAATTACATTTCCCCTGTATTCACTCAATATCCCTGATCAAAGGATATCAACCTCAATTTTTTCATCAATAACTGACCTAAAATCCTTGGTGGCATGCAGAAGAGAGTTTCAAACATCTCCCACCTTTTGCAGTTCCCAAAATCACCCCTGGAAGAAATTTAAGTTGAAAGAAATGGGAAGGGAGTAATTTTGGGTCTTTTTTTGTTTCTTTCTCTCCAGGCCAGCTCACATTTCCAAATTTCTTTGGTTTTGCTTTTGGTTTCTAGCGCCCACACTTATGCTTTCACACTTACGATTTATGAACTTGGCAAAGTGCAAACAACATCTAAAAAACTCTGAGGACCATATCTTTTTGATTATTATGTGTGTTATATAAGAATGTAAGAAATGGGAGGAGGAATTGGGACTTGTATTTGTCCATACATTCATTAGGGTCAGAACACAGAATTGCTGGAGGAACTCAGCAGGTCTTGCAGCGTCTATAGGAGGTAAAGATTTATTACCAATGTTTTGGGCATGAACTTTTGTTCAAAGTACAAACAAAAAGCAGGCAGGTGCCTGAATGAAAAGACTGGGTGAGGAGAGAAGAAAAAGCAAGGGAAGGAGCATAGACCTTGAGAGCAGCAGGGAGTGCAGAGAGGGAGCAGGAAGACAGAATGTCACAGAATTTCCTTCAAAGAGGGGTGGAGAAATACTTCAGAGCCAGCTGCCCTCGAAGAGATTTCACAGTGGAGCAAACGAATGGGGGTAAAGACATATACCATAAACAACATTTCAGCCCTGGCCCTTTCTCAAGTTGTGAACAAAAAAACAAGCAGGCACCTGAAAAAAAAAGTCTGGTGAGTTGGTAACCCCTTAATTCCTATGGATACTGTGTGACCTGCTGACTCTCTCCAGCACTTTTGTGTATTGCACTTAACCCCAGAATATGCAGATTTTCTGGTTTTACTCAATATGACGGAGGCTCGGACTGCAAGACCCTGCAGAGGATAATGAAGTTGGGGAAAAGATATCATGAATGATATCTACAACACTTGATGTAGACGAAAGGCAATAAACATTATGAAGGACTCCACACACCCCTCATGTAAACTGTTCTCCCTTCTGCCATCTGGTAAGAGATATTATAGCACTCAGGTCGTTATGTCAAGTTTTTTTCCCCAAGCCATCAGGCTCCTGAATTTCCAGAATATATGTGGATAGTGTACTGTGAACTTTTACTATGGTTTGGTATGAATGTGAGCATAGTATGATCGATAAATAAAGGTGACTTGACTATGGTCATGACTGGCCTTTCACTTCAGCACCACTTTCGGCAAATGATGACGTAGACTTTGATGCACATAAAACACTTAAATATTTAAATTAACATTAAAAAGTTAAGTGACATTGTTTTGCAGGATTTTGCTGTATTCAAATTAGTGGCATATATACGCATATCACTAAATGGGTCAGAATATTTAGAAAGAAGTTGGTGCACCAACATTAACATCACACTCTCAGTAATTCCAGAGTTTGTTACAAATGCAGCAAAAATAATATTCTTTTAAATCCATGGCATTCTTAATGTTGGCAAAGAGTCCCAGTCATCCTTGAGTTGAGAGAAGGAACAGCACAGTGTGGAATAATTTAATGTTTATACATGAGGCAGTGACTGACTGATTTTTCATGATAAAATAATTTGTCAAGCCAATAAATAATTGGCCTTTGCTCCTGTGATAAAATTCTAATTTGGAACAATCTCATTATTTTAATGTTGTTGATATTAATAGCTTAATATATGATCACCCGTAGATTCAGTCCTGTCTGTTATTCATCTGCCAATGCATTTAAGTCAAGTTCATTGTCATCTGATTGCACAAGTACAAGCTGACAAAACAGATTTTTCCAATCCTCAGTGCAAAACAAGCAGATGCATACCAAGACATAGCACGTACACAGACAAACAATACATATGCAGGTCAATATTCATATATACAAATAAATAAACAAATATAGTTTTGTGAATATAAGAGTCTTAGATGGTGAGTGTGAACAGTTCCTTTGGTTGTTCAGCATTCTCACTGCTCTTCAGGCTGTTCCTCAGCCTAGTGGTGAGGGCTCTGATACTACTGTATCACCTTCCGAAACAAAAAAAACTAAAGGAATAATAACTTGTCAGAATAATTTCATCCCCACAGCACCTTCATAGTTGCATGCAATTAATTATTAAATATTGAATTGAATTGTTTATTGTCATATGCACTGAGCTAGAGAGGAAAACTTTGTTTTGCGTACTATCCAGGCAAGTCAATCTATTCTTGAGACCATCAGTACAGAGAATTGCAGGAAAAAGGTTCAGTTAAAACAGAGCGAGGTCAGCATAATTTTACCAATGAGAGGTTGATTTAAGAGGCTGATAACAGTGGGGAAGCAGCTGTTAAATCTGGATAACAGCTCTAGATCTATGAACTGGTGCATTGCACCCTGGTGTCTGCAAACCCTTGTGGCCACTGCCCAACACAGATGCCGTCATCTTGGGCACAGATTCCGTGGTTTCAGTATTTCACTTCCAAATACCGTCAGCTCCATTAACTGGCCATTCAAAACCTGTACGCAGCCATCGGCATTAGGGGCAAATGGTTGAACCCTTTGGAGCAGAGCTGTGTTTCCACCCTCTGCTCTCCTGGGTCTGTATCAGTGGCAGCACTGCTGTTACAGTGGCTCTGGTAACACCACCATTTTGCATAAGAAATAAAACCCCACTGAGTCCATTATCCCCGACAATATGATCCTGGCTGATACTTAGAGAACAGAAAATCTGGTTGTTATTGGTGTTTTTGGTGAGTATAATGCATGTATAAATGAATAAAAATGAGAGTTGATTGCCATGTACCTCTGAATGAATCTTCACCTTCACAATAGTAAATTAATGTTGCTTTTGCTCTGTACTGACTGATAACTCTTGGTAACTTTGCTCTTCTTCACTGTCTTTACTTGCTGCACTAGGTACAGGATGGGTAGCTGGGGTGCTCACAAAACAAAACTTGTAATTTCTCTTTGATACAGTAAACTTGAACTTAGTGTAATGCAGAGCTGCAATTTATGCCTTATTTGCTGCAATTTCTCAGTTATGTGAAATGCACGATAAGTGAAGTACAATTAAGAGAAGCAGAGGAGTATAGCAGAGTCACAGGCCCTTCAGCCTATTGAAAATGATGTCCAAATCAAACTAAAATCCCACTGTTTGCATCTGATAAATCCCTCCATTCCCTTCATATTCACATTCTATTCAGAAGTATCTGCTTCCACCTCTATTCCTGGCAGCTGCTACCAGGCACCCAGCAGTCTCTGCATAAAAACCTTGCCCTGTTCATCTTCTTTCAGCTTACATACCCTTCCTTCCCACCTTAAACATATGGCTGCTACTATGTGATGATTTTACCATAGAAAGAAGGAAAAGAAGAGAAAATAAAATAATTAATAAGTGATAAATATTCACAACTGGCCAGTAGTGCAAAAATGTGTTGAGCATAACAGCAGTCATAAATGCTTTGGGACATTAATGGTTTTGCTTTTTATGTACATCTGTTGAGTGCTTTCAGCATTTGCAATTTTATTTTTTATTTCCAGTTCTGGCAGTTTTTAAAAAAACATTCACACCTAAATACACTTTAATTTATTCAATGAACTGCCTATCAAATGCTGTTTGTTTCAGTCCAACTCTGAATTAATCCTGCCAATTTACAATAATATGAGACATGGATGCCAACTCTAAATTTTTAAATTGTATGTTGAATGAATCACAGTTAATCAGTGATAATGTCATTTCCAAGACTCGTGTTGGTTAACTAATGACTCAGAAAGAGCTGTGGTTTGTGCCCGGTTTTGTAAAAGCAGTTCACTATGTTAAAACACTTGCTGTGTAGTGCTGAAGAGGAATGTATTTGTGACTTTCTTTGACAAGAGTGACAGAATCAACCAATGTTAAAACAAAAGTCCTTCAGCTGAACTGGTGGATGGTATTGGCTGTACAAAAAAACCTTCCTCTACTTTACACCCTCTCACTCCCACTCACTCTTTCTCTATCCTATATTTATCATCTCCTTTGGAAGGATGAGGGCGGATCATATAGAGACATATCAAATTATAAAAGGAAGATTTAAAATTGAAACATTGAGGTGGTTTTCACTGTCAGGAGCAGAACTAGGGGACTTTAGTTTCAAGATTCAGGGACAGTAGAGGACAACTAAAGGAGTATTTAAGACACAGATTGATAGATTTTTGAAGAATGGGGGAGGGGGAGGGGAATTAAGGGTCCTGGGGGGGGGGGCGAGTGGAGCTGAATGTACAACCAGATCAGCCCATAATTGTATTGAAAGGTGGAGGAGGTTCGGTGGGCCAGATGATCAGACCTGCCATTTCTTAGGTACTGAAATCCATCCATGTTATTCAACTATTTCACTTAGCTAAAGATTTCCCACTCTCTGAGTGAAAAATTTTCCCCTAAATTGTTGGTCCTTCAGCCTAACTTGTCCATGCCTACCAAATTTTCTATACAAGTCCCATTTGCCTGTGGTTGGTCCATATCCCTCCAAACATTTTTTTTGTGCACACATATGTCTAAATATCAATTGAACATTGCAATTATACCTGCCTCCACCACTTCCATTGGCAGATCTTTCCACACACCCACTACTATCTTTATGAAAAAGATGTCCCTCAGGTACATATTAAATCTTTCCCACCTTAAAATTAAGCCTGGTTTTAGACTTTCCTACACTGGGAGAGAGACGATGACTATTTGTTATGGTTTTATACACTTCCACAAGGTCACCCTTCAGCCTCCAATACTCCAGGGAGAAAAGTCCCAGCTTGTCTCACTTCTCCAGGCAATTCAATCTCCCTGGTCCAATTAGTATCCTTGTGAATAGGTTCTGCACCCTTTCCTGCTTAATTGTGAACATACAAATATAAAAAATATAAATTTGCAGAAGTGAGACATTCTGCGCCATCAAACCAGTTTGGGTGATTTGAGTGTAACTTCTCTACCAGTTACCTGTGGTAATCCTTCACCTCCTTAAACCATAAGTCCATAAGATATAGGCGCAGAATTAGGCCATTTAGCCCACCAAGTTTGCCCCACCATTCGATCATGGCTGATTTAAATTTAAATTTAAATTTTATTTACAGCATGGCAGAAGCTGATTCTGGCCATTTAAACTTCCACACCAAAATTACACCCAAATTAACCTACAACCCTCCTATGTTTTGAAGGTAGGAGAAAACTGGAGCATGAGGGGACATCCCACCAGTCACAGGGAGAATGTACAAACTCATTACGGACGGCACTGGATTTGGGCCTGGATCACTGGTGATGTAATAGTGTAATGCTAACTGTTTTGCTAACCCCATTTTCCTGCCTTCTCCCCATAATCCTTGATTCCCTTCCTGATCAAGAATGTGTCTACCTCTGCCGTAAATATCCCCAGTGATGTGGCCTCCACAGCCATCCACAGACATGAAATCCACAGATTCACCACCTACTTGGTAAAGAAATTTCTCTTCTGTTCTAAAGGGATGTTTTTTTACCCTGAGGTTATGCCCTCTGGTTCCAGACTCCCATATGATGTTTCTTTTATTGTAATGAAGAAATTTGGGTTCCTTTAAAGTAACTATATTTTATTAGCTTAAGTTCACTCATGATGGTGTGGATGCATCCAGCATGAATCCAACTGATGCTGCAACAAACTAGTCTCCAATCTCTCTTGTGGTCAGGAGGATCATTACATCCCCTTTCCTTGAGATGTTTAATCTAACAATATGACACCCTAATACAGTATTAATTTCAATTTAAAATTCAACACAAATGTAAACACAAAAATTGGCAGCTAAACTTTTGAATTGGGCAGTTCTTTTTCTTTTAGAGAGTCAGCCTGTCAGGTGCTTTGATAATGTGTGTGGATCTTCTTAACACCAGTTCTTGTGTCAGCTCTGCTGGTCCACTACTATCTAGCACTGGTATGTTATCTCTGTTGCTGTGAAAACTGGATCTTCTGCATTTGTCTGTTCCTGCAGTGTCTCTTGTGTTTTCAGCAGGCTCTTTTGATTCCTCCTCAGTATTTGACCATCCTCTGTTCTGATAGTGAAGGATCTTGGATTTACTTCCTCCAGAACAGTGGCCTTTTTGTCCCAAGTGTTGGAATCTCTGAGTCTTATGGTGTCATGTTGTGCCAGTGGCCCTAAGCTTCTTGCTGACTTGTCTTATCTTCAACATCTCTGTTCTTGTTGGTGTGCAGAGTAGGGACGTGTGGTGCATAGTCTACGTCCCATCAGAAGCTCAGCGGGTAACATGCCATGTTCAAGTGGCAAAGGTTTGCAACTCAATAGAGCTAGATACAGATCTGAGCCACTGTCTAGTGCTTCTTGAACAACTGTTTAACTATGTGAAATCCTTTCTCAGCCTTACCATTTGACTGTGGATGCAGAAGACCTGAAGTCACATGTCAAAAATCATACACTTCTGAAAAGTTCTGGAATTCTCTACAATTGTAGCATGGTCCATTGTCGCTGTAGACAATTTGAGGAATTCCATGTCTTGCAAAGATCGATTTCACATATTTTATCACACAAACAGCAGACATATTAGGAAGTAGTGCAAATTCTGGATAGATTAATAGATAATCAATAACCAGCAAAGTAATTCTTTCTATCCATGTGGAACAGATCAGTCCCAACTTTCTGCATGGTTCTGCTGGTACATCAGTTATTATCATGGGTTCCTTTGTCTGCTTTGCATGATGTTTCAAACAGGTCTCATAGCTGGAAACCATCCTATCATTATCAGCATTTATCCCTGGCCAATTTTTCCTCTTGCATTTTTCCATTCCAAGGTGCCCCTGAAGCACGCTTTTTAGCACCTCTTGTCTCAGTGATTGAGAATTGACAATTCTTCTCATTAACAACATTCAGCTCAGCTCTGAATTGCAGTATGGCTGACATTGAACTCTTGGACATCCTTCATTTAGATGCTTGATGCCTGTAGAATTGTTTCCTTTTCTGTTTCAGCTGCGATCTGGTTGGATTTTATGTTGGATACAGGAAGAAATTCAGTGATCATGTTTATGTGGAGATTCACATCTGTCTCTGTTGAAGTTTAATTGAGTGGATCACTCTGTGTCATTACCCTGGATAATGCATCAGCTAACACAATAGGTTTCCCTGGTGTGTATACCTTCTTGACGAGGCTTAAGTTTTCACATGCTTTATCTTCCAGCAGTGATCATGTTCATTTGGGACTACTGCAAACCCTAGGTGGTGCTCTTTAATTTTAACATTAGCCTAAGTTTGCATGTACCTTTCATGTTGATGCTCTGTCCATTGTAGACTTTGAACTGTAAAGGATTTACATAGATGGATGTATGGCTTTATCTTCATTGCCCTGATGTCATGCTTACTGATCAAATTGACCTTTGCCTCATGTTCAGCTTGAAAGAAATATTTGTTCCATTTGTATGTAATGACACAGTCTACTTGCCTGGCTCGACTCTGTTCTCACTTGGCTGTTCAGTGTCTGTTGGTTTAAAATCTTCCTGCACTACCATGCCCATGAACAGCATGTCACTGAGGGCAGTTTCTGAATACAGTGTGCACACTTTCACTTCTGTTTTGTTTCCCTATGGAAAAACATTGCTATGAATAGTGATTCTGCCTTTTGCATACAGATTTTTCTACATTGTTATGATGCATGTTGAGTGCCACGTCATCTGCACTTGAATGTCTCTTTCTCTTTTTGTTGTCTCCTATATCTCATTTTTTGTTTATGTGTGTGGACACACACTATGGCTATGCCATCTTTTTCATGGCTTTTGCATTCTCACCAAACTTTTTTGTATGCTGCAGAACTAATTCACTGATGTGGCATAACTTCACAGCTCCATCTAAGGTAAGCTCCGTCTCTTGCAGCAACCTATCTCTCACTTTCTTTTCAATAATCCTGGACACAATTTGGTCATGGATCATTGAATCTTGCAGCGATCCAAAATTGCATGTTCTTGCTTTTAATTTCAACTCCGCTAAAAAAAAGCATCAAAGCTCTCTCCCTGCAGCTGAGTGAAACATGCACCTCTTGAAAGTTTCATTTTCCTTTGGTGAACAGTGTTCATCAAACATCTCAATATCCTCGTTGAACATGCCCTGCTCTTCTGCCTCGGCAAAAACAAATGTATTGAAAACCTCTAGTGCTTGAGGTCCCGCCATGGTAAGTAGCAATGCAATCCTCCATACATCAGGTTTGCTATTGAGTCCAATGCTTGCAGGTACAGCATGATCTTTGTTTGATCAACCTCCATGTGTTTACAGCATCAGGAGTCTTTACACTCTCCATTTCTCTGCTGCAATCAACTGATACTCACTCTGCACAATCCTGGCATATCTTCCACACAAGGTGTACACTCCTGATACCATGTGGTGCTTCTTTTATTGTAATAAAGAAATTTGGGTTATTTTAAAACAACTATACTTTAATAGCTAAAGAACACACATGACCGTGTAGAGGCATCCATTTTGAATCCAACTGAAACTGCCAGCAAACTAGTCTCCAACTCCCTCTAGTTATCAGAAGGATTACTAACACTCTTTTATTACATCTCCCACAGTAGGAAGCATCCTCTCCACGTCCATTCTATGGTAACCAATCTGCAGCACGGTTAGCATATTGGTTAAATGAATGCCTTTACAGCACCAGCATTCAGGGCCAGGGTTCAAATCTCATGCTATCTGTAAGGAGTTTGTATGTTCTCCCCATGTCTGCATGGGTTTTCATTGGGAGTTCTGGTTTTCTTCCACTGTTTGAAACATACCAGGGGTGTCGATTAATTGGGTGAAAATTGGACTCATGGGCCAAAATGGCCTGTTTCATCAAGATCCCCCCTCATTATTCTAAACTCCAGTGAGTACAATCCCAGGGCCTTTGAACACTTCTCATATAAAAACCCTTTCACTCCAGGGATCATCCTTGTAAACCCTCTGGACACTCTTCAATGTGCCAATACCTTCTTCCTCAATATGGAGCTCAAAACTGCTTGCATATTCCAAGTGTGGTCTGATAAATGGTTATAAATCCTTAACATTAGATCCCTGCTTTTATATTCTATTCCTCTTGAAATGAATGTATGCATTCCACTTGCCTTCTTCACCTTGCTGATACTCTTTGCAATTTTCCAGTCATATCACATCATACCCCTTAGGAAATCTATCATCATGTACAATTTTATTCTGAAGTATGTCTTAATGGTTGATGTACAATTATACACTAACTGAAAATATGGCCATATGAAAAGGAAGCAAAGAAAAAGACCAGATGTTCCATATAATGCTCCAGAGGGCTTTTGCAGGATCCATTTTAAATGCCACCCTGTTCAACAATTTGCTCTTTGATGATGTCAGCTGTGATCTTCACCAGTAGACCCCCACAGACCCAATGCCTGAGCAGACAGAAATGACTCCATCTTACAGAACCAAGCATTTCAGATCCTTCTGGAAGAAGCCTGTGGATCGTATGTGCAAGCAGTTGATGGAAAGCAATATTTCCAACAAGCCATCTGCCCACCAGCTCACCCAGTGGTTTATCAGAAAAGTCTGTAGATTCAGTTTTCATTATCATCTGACTACACTTATACAGCCTGACCAGACAGTGTTTCTCCAGGCCATAGTGCACACACATACACATGAAGTACAATGTGTATAATAATCTCATATATACATAAAATAGATATATCCCATTTTTTAGGATGATTTACTCTGTAACAGGATACTGTTCATCAGTCTCACAGCCTGGATTTTGATGCTCCTTTACTTCTTTCTTGATGGCAGTGGATCAGAGATACTGTGTGATGGATGGAAAAGGTCTTCAATAATTCTTTGAGCCCTATTTAAGCAAAGTTCCCAGGAAGTGTTGTCAATGGAGGAAATGAAGACGCTAATGACTTTAACCGTTTTGATGATCCTCTGAGGCTTTGCAGCTACCATACCACACAATGATGCAGCCAGACAGGACACTTACTGTCAAAAGTACTCCTGTGGGACCCTTCAGCTACCTGAGACCCAAAAGAACTGAGAGGAAGCAAGTCACCCTTCACCTGAAAGGACAGGCTAAGGAAACGCTTGAGTTTGCAGTATTGTGACTGAACTATCCCTGCAGTGACAAACCAACCAACCGTCTGGGAGTAGCAGACAAATTCCAGGGTCAAGACTCTGACCTGAACATGGCCTCCCTGCAGCTTCAGAAACTCTGTCCCATTTGCTTGCCAAGCCATAACTCACTTTGGAAAAACACCTGCAGTGATTCATTGCTCTCGCTAATCACTCAGTTAGACCCTCATAGTTATCCATGGGGTTTCAATGCCTTGGCTGCAAGGAAGGCCTTCTAAGCTGTGTGTACATCTTGGTGTGTCACTTTTGTCATTTGCATTGCAATGTGCAGTGATGGATGTTAAATACAGTTGCAGAAAGTTACCAGGGCAAATATATATTAGAGGGTTTGATCATACATTTGTATTCTTGCTGGCAGCACTCTAAAGCAATGTTAAGGTTAAGTTATTTGTTGCAGTAGTTAATAAGGTACTGATTCAAATATGCTTCCTAATCAATCTTTTAATAGTTTGTCACCTGCTGGTAAAAAAAAATAATTGCTTGAATATATTTTAGAAGGTTCTTCAGGAGAATTTTTAAGAACATTGGAACAGAAGGAATTTCTGAACACCTGAACCTCTTCAAGCCCCATTTTCACACATTGAAAGTAATCCTTTAGCCAAGATAACAGAAGGTGCATGTTTGTCAAAAAACAAATATAATCCATCCATAAAACTGGCAGCACAGTTAGCAAAGCTAGCAACCTGCTATTTATTATAGCACCAGTGACCTAGTTCAAATCTGGTGCAGTGTGTAAGGAGCTTGTACGTTCTCACCGAGTCCTACCCTCTCAAAGCATACAGGATTGCAAGTTAATTTGGGTGTAATTGGGTGGCATGGGTTTAAATGGATGGAATCAGCTTCTACCGTGTTGTAATAAAATTTATAAAAATATCACCTCAAAACATTTCACTTCTGACTTCAAACTCACCCAGTTCTCATTCCTCCTTATGTAGTGTTTTTTAAAAAAATGTATTTGTCCCTGGGGCATCACTGGACATTTTGCATTCATCGTCCATCTCCTGAAGAACACTGAGAACAGATTCAATAACAATAGTCAAGGATAAAATTGTCACATCGATATTACTGCCGATGCTAGAATTTATTGTTTATTCTCAACTGGGCACGACCTGGGGAGGCAGTTAAGAGTTGGACATGTTGGTGGAGTTACACCTGGGACAGCCGAAGAGAGAATGGCACATTTCTAGCTGATGGCCACTGTAATGCAATCAATGCATTTCTGTAATCTCTTGATTTTGCACCAACTAATTAAAATGACATAGACCTGATCACACAGGCCAGATCTGACAAGCTTACGAATACATGAAGGTCTCATTCCCATCTTTCCCTCAAGCACCTCAAGACTCAATGCTGTGATTAAATGGCAGGTGAATAGAGGTGAACACAATAACTGTATTTGTGGGAATCTTGAGTGAACAACGACCCCGGAAATCAACGGTCAATCCAAATGGAGTTTATATTGGAGTCAAAAGTGGGAAGGGAAGATTAGGCATAAAAAGGATGGCAGAGGGAAGGGTTGAGGAAGAGTTTCAGTTGTGGAGGGATCAGAGGTGGAAAGGTAGATAGGGGAGGAGATGACCTGGATGAGGAGAAGGAAAGATTTGTGAAATGGAGTACAATAAAGGAAACTGGAACTGAATAAAGGTGGGGGTGATCTAAAATTGGAAAATGTTCATGTTGGTTGGATTTAAGGGTATTCAAGTTTACATTTAACAATGGATTAGGCTGAGGATAGAAAAGTTTGTGTGGGAATGATGAGGTGAATTAAAATAGCTGGCAGCTTGGAGCTATCAGTGTGACCAAGTCTCCAGGTGATGCATGTTGAAGTCCTGGGTGCAATACTTAAAAAAAAATAGATATACAGCATGGTAACAGGTCATTTTGGCCCACAAGCCTGTGCTGTCCAATTACACCCAATTAACCTACAACCCCCCAGTACATTTTGAAGGGGGTGGGGGAAGAAACCAGAACACCTAGAGGAAACCCATGTAAACATGGGGACAACATATAAACTTCTTATAGACAATGTGGGATTTGAAACCCGGTCCTGATCACTGGCACTGTAATGGTGTTGGGCTAACTATGACGCCAACCTTGCCTCCCAATGCTGATGGCCTTTGACAGTTTATGGTTTGAAAGACTTTTCCACTCTCTCTAAGAATCTGTGATAATCAGGCACTCAAGTTAAACATGATAGATTGCAGATGCCATGATTTTAGTAAACACACTGAAATGGTGGAGGAATTCTGCTGGTCTTTTCAGCATCTGTAGGAGACAAAGATATATTGCCAATATTTCAGGCCTGAGCCCTTCATCAAGGAAAAATCTGAAAAGGCAGAAGCAGGATATATCAGAAATTCTCATAGTTCAAACAATGGCGGAGGAAACCAGACCAACAGAAGGTGTTAGTTTGGTATGATAAAGGACTAGGTGAGAATTTATCATGTCTGTGGGAAAGGAGAGACGATGGGGAATAATGGGGTGGATGGAGGGTGTGGTTTTAACAAAAGCCAGATATTAAACGTCAATATTAAAGCCATCCAGTTGGATGCTGCCCCGTCAGAAGATGAGAATTTGTTCCTCCAATTTACAGGTGGTCTCAGCCTGGCAGTTCAGTCATACACTCAAAAATGGATGAAATCTGTTAAAATACAAAAATAAAATTAATATTATAACAAAGAAAAATACAGTTCTGTTATAAATTCTAAGCTACTGTTAATTAAATATGCATACAGATAAATAAATTAATATGAAATAAATAAATGAATAATATGAACAAAACACACTTATATAATTTCAAACATCAACTGCACTTAAACAGATTTCAAGAAAATTGAGTGGGAAATGGGATTGCTCAGTAAGATGGTATTGATGATGGGTGGAAATATCCCTCAGTGTCATATGTAAGCATTCCATAGTGGCATATGGAAAAAGGAGTCCACATTCAGCTCTTTAGTTTTGTTAATGTTGAGTGTAAAGTTGATGTGACGCCATTCAACTAACTAGTTGTTCATAATTTATATTAATGATTTGGAAGATGGGGTAGTTAGCTGGGTAAGTAAATACGCAGAAGAAACAAAAATAGGAAGAGTGGTGGATAGTGAGGAAGGTTTTCAGGGATTACAGAGGGATTTGGTTTGACTGGAAAATTGGGCTGAAAGAAGGCAAATGGAATTTAATGTAGAGAAGTGTGAGGTGCTTCATTTCAGAAAAAATAATCAAAATAGAACATATGTAGTAAAGGGGAGGACATTGGGGAATGCACAAGAACAAAGAGATCTTGGAGTTATGGGGCAGCATTCCTTGAGGGTGGATTCCCATGTTGACAGGGTGGTTAAGAAGGCATTTGGTATGTTAGCCTTCATAAATCATAGCATAGAGTATAGGAGCTGGAAAGTGATGCTGTGATCGTTGGTGAGGCCAGGTTTGGAGTATTGTGTTCAGTTCTGGTCTCCAAATTATAGGAAGGATATAGATAAGGTGGAGAGGGTGCAGAGAAGATTTACAGGGATGTTGCATGGCTTAAAATACCAAGAGTACAGAGAAAGATTGAAGCGGTTAGGACTTTATTCATTGGAACGTAGACGGTTGAGAGGGGATTTGATAGAAGTGTTTAAAATTATGAAGGGAATAGACTAGATGCAAGTAGACTCTTCTCCCTGAGAGCAGGGGAGGTTGAAACAAAAGGACACAAGTTGAGGGTAAGGGGGCAAAATTTTAGGAGAAATATTAGAGGATGCTTCTTCACTCAGAGAGTGGTGGAATAATCTTCTGGAGGAAAAATTTAAGAGGAGGCTGGATAAATACATGGATAAGAGGGGGTTGGAGGGTTATGGGTGGAGAATAGGTGGGAGGATCTAGTGGAGTTATTTGAGTGAACCGGCGTGGACTTGAAGGGACGAGATGGCCTGTTCCCATGCCATAAACTGTTATATGGTTATGTGGTTATATGGTTATAAATCTCACTCCTGTACACTTCCTCATTGCCATCTGTGATTCTGCCAACAACCGTGATGACATCGGCAAATTTGCAGATGGCATTTGAATTGTATTTAGCCACACAATCATGGGTGCAGAGTGAGTAGAGCAGTTGGAAAGCACACATTCTTGAGGAGCACCCGTGTTGATAATCAGTGAGAAGGAAAAGTTGTTTCCAATTTGTACTGATTGTGGCCTTCCTCTGAGGAAACCAAGGATTCAATTATGGGGGGGGGCAGTACAGGGACACAGGTTTTGGAGCCTATGGACCAGTACTGCAGGGATGATGGTGCCGAAAGCTGAGCTGTAATCAATGAAAAGCAGCCTGATGTATATGTTGCTATTATCTAGGTGATCCAAAGTTGAGAGAAGAACCAATGATATTGCATCTTCTGAGGAGTGATTGTGGCAATAAGCAAATTGCAATGGATTCAGATCTTTGCAGAGGCAATTCTGGCCATGAAATCATTTTGTTACAGTAAATGTGAGTGCTACTGGGTGATAATCATTGAGATGGCTCCCTCTGCTCTTCCTGGTCACCAGGATGATCAATGCCCTTTTGTAGCAGGTGGAAACCTTCAACTACAGGAAAGGGATATTGAAAGTGTCCTTGAACACTCTGTTTAATTGCTTGGAACAGATTTTCAGTACCTTGCCAGGTACGCCATCAGGGCCTGATGCCTTATGAGGGTACACCCTCTTTTTTAATTTTTAAAAAAAATTTTCACACTATGAACCATAATAACCAAAATACACACAAATATTTCCCTCTTGAATATACACAGTCATTTTCTCCCCTTTTCCCCCCTCCCTTCCCTCCTTCCTTCACCCCCCCTCCCCACCCACTCAACATTCAACGTATGTGATACATTAAACCCATTAAACAATGTCATCACACAATGAAAATAAACAAGAAACTTGTGTCTTCTACTTTTACATACTGGGTCAATTCATTTCGTCTTCTTCTCCTTCTGTCATTTTAGGCGGTGGAGGTCCGCGGTAGGACTTCTCTGTTGTGTTCCATGTACGGCTCCCAAATTTGTTTGAATACTGTGATGTTATTTCTTAAATCATAGTTTATTTTTTTTCCAATGGTATACATTTATTCATTTCTATGTACCATTGCTGTATTCTCAGGCTATCTTCTAATTTCCAGGTTGACATAATACATTTTTTTGCTACAGCTAAGGCTATCATAATAAATCTTTTTTGTGCTCCATCCAAATCGAGTCCAAGTTCTTTACTTCTTATATTACTTAGAAGAAAGATCTCTGGATTTTTTGGTATGTTGCTTGTTGTGATTTTATTTAATACCTGGTTTAGATCTTCCCAAAACTTTTCCACTTTCTCACATGCCCAAATTGCATGTACTGTTGTTCCCATTTCCTTCTTACATCGAAAACATCTGTCTGATACTGTTGGGTCCCATTTATTTAACTTTTGGGGCATGGTGTATAGCCTGTGTAACCAATTATATTGTATCATGCGTAACCTCGTGTTTATTGTATTTCTCATAGTTCCGGAGCATAGCTTTTCCCATGTTTCATTCTTTATCTTTATGTTTAGATCTTGTTCCCATTTTTGTTTGGGTTTACAGCTTGTTTCCTCATTCTCTTTCTCTTGCAGTTTGATGTACATGTTTGTTATAAATCTTTTAATTATCATTGTGTCATCTGCAAATAGACTGACTTTATATTCCTTCTCTTTTATTTTTATCCCTCTTATTTTATTTTCTGCTCTTATCAGTTCTGCCAGTGGTTCTATAGCTAACGCAAACAGTGAGGGAGATAGTGGACATCCCTGCCTAGTTGATCTGCTTAATTTAAATTGGCTTAATATATATCCATTTACTGTCACCTTCGCCAATGGTCCCTTATATAATGCTTTAATCCAATTAATATATTTCTCTGGTAGGTTGAACCTCTGTAGTACTTTGAATAAATAATTCCATTCTACTCTGTCAAAGGCTTTCTCTGCGTCTAAGGCAACTGCAACTGTTGGCGTCTTGTTTCCTTGTACTGCATGGATTAAGTTAATGGACTTATAGATATTGTCCGTTGTTCATCTTTTCTTAATAAATCCAGTTTGATCTAGTTTTACTATTTTTGGTACACAGTCAGCCAATCTGTTTGCTAATAGTTTAGCTATTATCTTATAATGTGTTGTAGAGATATTGGTCTATATGATGCTGGTGTTAGTGGATCTTTCCCCATCTTTGGTATTACTGTAATTATTGCTGTTTTGCAAGAATCTGGCATGTTTTGTGTTTCTTCATTCTGGTTAATTGCTTCCAGGAGAGGAGGAATTAATAAGTCTTTAAATGTTTTATAGAATTCTATTGGGAGTCCATCCTCTCTTGGTGTTTTATTGTTCGGTAGTTTTTTTTAAATAAATCCTGTATTTCCTCTATTTCAAATGATTTTATTAATTTATTTTGCTCCTCTTGCAATTTTGGTAGTTCAATTTTATCTAGAAACTCATCTATTTTGTCTTCTTTCCCTTCATTCTCAGTTCGATATAGTTGCTCGTAGAATTCCTTGAAGTTTTCATTGATCTCTGTTGGTTATATGTAATTTGTTTGTCCTTTTTCCTTGATGCCAATACCATTCTTTTAGTTTGTTCTGTTTTAAGCTGCCAAGCTAGTATTTTGTGCGTTTATTCTCCTAGCTCATAATACTTCTGTTTTGTCTTCATTATGTTCTTCTCCACCTTGTATGTTTGTAGTGTTACATATTTTATTTTTTTGTTCACCAGTTCTCTTCTTTTTGTTGTATCTTCCCTTATTGCTAATTCTTTTTCTGTACTTGCTATTTCCCTTTCCAGCTGTTCTATTTCCCGATTGTAGTCCTTCTTCATCTTAGTTACCTAACTTATTATCTGCCCTCTGATGAACGCTTTCATTGCATCCCATAGTATAAATTTATCTTTCACTGATTCTGTATTTATTTCAAAGTACATTTTAATTTGTCGCTCAATGAATTCTCTAAAATCCTGTCTTTTAAGTAGCATGGAGTTTAATCTCCATCTATACGTTCTTGGTGGGATGTCCTCCAGCTTTATTGCTAATAACAGGGGTGAGTGATCCAATAACAATCTAGCTTTATATTCCGTTTTCCTAACTCACCCTTGGATGTGGACTGACAACAGGAACAGGTCTATCCTTGATTATGTTTTATGTCTATCCAAATAATATGAGTATTCCTTCTCCTTTGGGTGTTGTCTCCTCCATATATCCAAAAGTTGCATTTCCTGCATCGATTTCACCATAAATTTGGCTACTTTGTTCTTTCTGCTAGTCTTTTTTCCAGTTATATCCATCTTTGAGTCCAAATTAAGGTTAAAGTCCCCTACTATCAGTATATTCCCCTGCATATCTGCCATCTTCAAAAAGATATCTTGCATAAATTTCTGATCCTCTTCATTAGGTGCAAATACATTGAGCAAATTCCAAAATTCTGAATATATCTGACATTTTATCATTACATACCTCCCTGCTGGATCTATTATTTCCTCCTCTATTTTGCTTGGTACATTTTTATTGATTAATATAGCTACTCCTCTGGCGTTTGAATTATATGATGCTGCCGTTACGTGCCCTACCCAGTCTCTCCTTAATTTCTTGTGTTCCACTTCCGTTAGATGTGTTTCCTGCACAAATGCTATATCATTTTTTTCTTTCTTCAGTAAATTTAACAGCCTCTTCCTTTTGATTTGGTTATGTATTCTATTAATATTTATAGTCATATAGTTCAACATAGCCATTTCATACTTTGTTTACCTCTCATTTCCGGTTCCTCATCACCACCTTTCCTCCTTATCCATTTATGTTTTCTTTTTTTGAACACACTGTAAGACAGCACTTCTAAAACATAAAATATTTCCACTATTCCCACATCTAAAATTCCCTTAATCCCAAATGTCCCCCCCCTCTCTGAGTTGCCCCTTGTCCCTTGCCGGGTAACCACAACTCCCCTCTCCATTTGGATTGCGAACCCGCTCGTAAGCATCAACTGATTTTGCAGTGACTGTTATTCTCTCCCACCCAGCCCCCTCCAGAAAAGACTTTTATCTTCACATATAACAAAGCTCACCCTCTTAATTCCCCCCTTGCTTCCTTTCTTCCCTTTCTTAGTTCTTACTTATACATTACTTTTCTTCTTTATATGAAGTTTGTCGTCATTCTTGTTCATGTTACATCTCTTCATCTCTCTGTCTGTTTTGCAGGCATTCTGCAAATTCTCGTGCTTTCTCCGGATCCGAGAACAGTCTGCTTTGCTGCCCCGGGATAACTATTTTAAGCACCGCTGGATATCTTAACATAAATTTATAGCCTTTCTTCCATAGGATCGATTTTGCTGCGTTAAACTCCTTCCTCTTCTTCAGGAGCTCAAAACTTATGTCTGGGTACAAAATTTTTTTTTGACCTTTGTATTCCAGTGGCTTTTTGTCTTCTCTCATTTTTTTCATTGCCTACTCCAATATATTTTCTCTTGTCGTATATCTTAGGAATTTTACTAGAATGGATCTTGGTTTTTGTTGTGGCTGTGGTTTTGGGGCTAATGTTCTGTGTGCCCTTTCTATTTCCATTCTTTCCTGTATTTCTGGCATTCCTAGGACCCTGGGAATCCATTCTTTTATAAATTCTTTCATATCTTTGCCTTCTTCATTTTCCTTAAGGCCCACTATCTTTATATTGTTTCTCCTATTATAGTTTTCCATTATATCCATCTTCTGAGCTAACAACTCCTGTGTTTCTTTAACTTTTTTATCAGATTCTTCCAATTTCCTTTTTAAGTCGTCCACTTCCATTTCTATGGCTGTTTCTCCTTCTTCCACCTTGTCTACTCTTTTCTCTATTTCTGTCATGACCATCTCTAATCTACTCACTTTTTCTTCTGTACCTTTTATTCTTCTTTTTATTTCATTAAATTCTCGTGTCTGCCATTCTTTTACTGCTTCCATATATTCTTCAAAAAATTTTCTATCTCACAAAGATAAGCGTATACAGAGCCGTTGTCATACCCACACTCCTGTTCGGCTCCGAATCATGGGTCCTCTACCGGCACCACCTACGGCTCCTAGAACGCTTCCACCAGCGTTGTCTCCGCTCCATCCTCAACATCCATTGGAGCGCTTACATCCCTAACGTCGAAGTACTCGAGATGGCAGAGGTCGACAGCATCGAGTCCACGCTGCTGAAGATCCAGCTGCGCTGGATAGGTCACGTCTCCAGAATGGAGGACCATCGCCTTCCCAAGATCGTGTTATATGGCGAGCTCTCCACTGGCCACCGTGACAGAGGTGCACCAAAGAAAAGGTACAAGGACTGCCTAAAGAAATCTCTTGGTGCCTGCCACATTGACCACCGCCAGTGGGCTGATAACGCCTCAAACTGTGCATCTTGGCGCCTCACAGTTTGGTGGGCAGCAACCCCCTTTGAAGAAGACCGCAGAGCCCACCTCACTGACAAAAGGCAAAGGAGGAAAAACCCAACACCCAACCCCAACCAACCAATTTTCCCCTGCAACCGCTGCAATCGTATCTGCCTGTCGCGCATCGGACTTGTCAGCCACAAACGAGCCTGCAGCTGACGTGGACTTTTTACCCCCTCCATAAATCTTCGTCCGCGAAGCCAAGCCAAAGAAAGAAAGATATTCTTCAAAAAATTTTCTATCTATGTACAGTCCATTCCCTTTATCTTCTATTTCTCTGTGCAGAGCTTGATGTTCTCCCTCCTCTTCCCCTGAGTCCACTCCAGGACCTGTGTCCTCTACCTCTCTTCCTTGTATTTGTGTCTCTTCTGACTTTCTTGTTGGGCTGTTTATCTCAGTTTTCTGGGTATTTTTTTAAATTGTGTCTTGATGTTGGTCCTCTTCCTCTGGGTCTTTGATATCCTTTTTTCATTCTCCTCCCTCCTGTTCCCATTATTTTCTATATCTTCCCGCTGGGAGCCCTGCTGTCAGGTCTTTCTCAGCTGGTCCCCCCTCCCATTGGTGTTGTCTTTATCGTGTGCATCGCGCATCTCTGTTTGGCTCCGTGAGCCATCTTGTAGTCCTGCGTTCGGTGGGTTGCGACCCTTCGGGGTTTCTACTGACCTCAGGGAGTGGGCTCTTGTTTCCACGGCGGGTCCCTACTTCTTCGTACAAGTAAGGCCTTCACCTTTCTCTTCCGGCATCTTTCCTTCTTCTTTTCTTCCTGTTGTTTGTAGCTTTTCTTTCTTTGGTGCCATTTCCTCCACACCTTTATTTTTTATTTGCTGTGGTTTGTGTGTCTGTGGCTTTGCTTGTTAATTACTTTTTTCCTTCTTTACTGGAGAGGGCTGGTATTCTCCCACTGGCCACTCCATCACGTGGGGGTTCACCGTCTTGAAGGATGTCCTGACTTGGCCT
Source organism: Narcine bancroftii (assembly GCF_036971445.1). Classification (NCBI taxonomy): domain Eukaryota; kingdom Metazoa; phylum Chordata; class Chondrichthyes; order Torpediniformes; family Narcinidae; genus Narcine; species Narcine bancroftii. Next base: position 256,895,075 of record NC_091472.1, read on the forward strand.
CAGAGAAGGAAATCACAGGGTCATCAGCTTCTGCATGGATTTGCATTGTTACCATTGTGTTCTCCTTTTTTAAAATGAGTTCATTGAGTATTGAAGCATCACAGTCATTTATGGTATTTGGCCTCGCCTTGTAGGATATAATGGCCTGCAATCTCTGCCATGGTATCTGACTCTGTCTCTAGCTTCCCTCGGAATTGATCAAGGGCTCAAGCCTGAAAAGTTGGTTATCTTTATTATTGTTTCATAAAGTACATTGTTTAACCTGCTGAGATTCTCCAGCATTATGTTTTTACCTCCCTTGGAACTGCCTCTTTGCTACTGAGATAGCCTTCTGTAAGTCGTACCTAGACTTCCTGTAGAGATCTGGATCACCAGTCTTAAAACACCATCAATTTTGCCTGCAGCAGGTTACAAATCTTTTGATTCATCCACAGTTTCTGTCAGGATACTCACGATATGTACACAGGGGCACACATTTATCCACAGAAGTCTTGATAATGTCCCTTTTCATGATTCAAGCACACCTAGATCCCTCTGTACTCCACTCAACCGCAATCTTTCTGCCTTTAGATTCCTTTTACGGAAATACAAAACATCACACTTTAAGCTCATTTTGCTAAGTCTTTGCGCATTCACTCACCTTGACTATATTCAGTTGCAGAGAGTTCCTTCACATATTCCCGTTCAGAACTATTACAACTCAAACCCACAGCCACAGAAACTAACTTACTGGTCAGTCATGTTGTACTAAGGATATTGGTATATCTTGCAATTTTCGGGAATGGCAAACTCTGGCAGACCATGGGAGATTCAAACAGATGACACATTGGCTATTTAAAGACCGTGGGTGATGGAAGCAGCCAACGCATGGCCCATTTAAAAACCACGGGAGATTCAATCAGCCAGTGCACAGGCCATTTAAAGAAGGTCCGACCACACGGATGAATGGGTGCTACAAGTCAAATTCAGACACTTCCGCTCCCCTAACATCTTCCTGGCTAACATATAATCTTCGGAAAATAAATGGATGAACTCAGAGCAAGATTACAGCAGGAGAGGGACATCAGGGTTTGCTGTGATCTGCTTCACCAAGACATGGCTGAACGATGGCATTGCAGACACAGCACTAGAGCCCGAGGACTTCACTTACCACTGCATGAACTGGACCACTGGTGTCAGGAAAAACCAGAGGAGGCAGTCTTTGTGTTATCATCAATTCATTGTGATGCACCAATATGATGGTTATATTTCAGTCCTGCTCCCCCGACGTGGGCATCTGCTGAACAAGTCATTCATTCTATCTGCCAAGGGAGTTTTCCGTCATCATCCTTGTTTAATTTTTTTAAAATTTAAATTTAGCTATACATACATACACCATGGTAACAGGCCCTTTTGGCCCACGAGCTCATGCTGCCCAATTACACCCAATTGACTTACAACTCCCAGGACATTTTGAACAGAGGGGAAAAAGAACGGGAGCATCCAGAGGAAAACCACACAGACACAGATAGAATATACAAACTCCTTACTGACAGCATTGGATTTGAACCCCAGTCACTGGCACTGTAAGAGGGTTGCACTAACCGCTACACTAACATCAGGCCGAGCACTCTGATTAGCAGCCATGAACCAACACACCCTGATGCCTTCCTGATCATTGAGGGGATTTGAACCAGGCCAACCTGAAGAAGTCCATAGCGAACTATCACCAACATGTTACCTGTGAGACCAGAAGAGACAACACACTTGATCTCTGTGATGAAGAACGCTAACCGAGTCATCCCATGACCATGCTTTGGCAAGTCTGACCTGCACTTCTACACCTGGCTTACAAGGATCTTCATTATAAATGGATTGAAGTTTAAGATAGGAAAGTGTGTTTAAGAAAGGATATTGTGGCATTGGAGCAGTTCAGAAGAAATATATCAATCTGATTCATTGATGAAAGGGTTGTCTTATCACAAACAGTTAAAGAGCTGTATTAGAACATAGAACATTACAGTATAGTATAGCCCTTTGGCCCTTGATCTTGTGCTGACCTATATTTTCAGACCAAAATAAACAAAACACTTCCTATCTCGTAACCCTCTATTTTCCTTTTGTGAATCTTTGAAGAATCTTACTGAAGCACAAGGGATGCATAGAGAGCATGACAGGGTAGATCTCCAAGTGTTTCTACCCATGGAAAAACCTTGTAGGAGGGGACATAGATGCAGATCGAAGGCAGTCACTTAAAAGCGAGGTGCACAAGATTGAACAGGAGCCTGTGTGGCTGTGGAGGCTGCAGGAGCATTGGAGATGAATCCACGGACTCTCAGTGTCTCTGCGGGGACTCTCTTTTATTTCTCGTTCTCTTATTATTGGGATTGCCGGGCAATGTTCATGGCAACTCTATGCTTTTTCGTGTATATGAGATTTTTTGCATGACAAAGAATGGAAACTTGAACCTTCTTACAGAAGATATGGAAATTCTCCATCGCTAAGGATTGGGGAAGATCGATCATTGGAGCTAATCACAGAGGGACCAGAAATAGCAGAGAACTGGGGTGCACGGGAACTGGCACAGAAGAGAAGTTGAAGCCTGTGACAGATCATTGACATTCATGTTGAATAGAGGGATAGTCTCGAGGGGCTGAAGAGCCACCTTCTGTTGCTTTTAGTTTTTATGTTTTGATGGATATAAACAGGAGACAAATAACTTAGAGAAAACAAGAGCCTTTTAGCTAAATTGACTTTGTCTTCCAAAGAATACCACTAGCAAAAAGGACTACCCGTTAATTAAAATCCTAAGCCTCGCAGTGATATTTGTATAATGGCACATGCAGTTATATTTCATGTAACCATCCTATTGCCATGCAGATTTAGAATGTAATGATGGAAAATGGGATACTTAACGACTGTTATTTAGGAATAACCTACACCATAAATCATCAGGCTATTATTAGCAATGCATTCATGCATCATCTAACCTGAAGACATTGAAAAGAAGCAAAGAAATAGAGGAGGCAAGCATAGTCTATGTGATTCATCATTTTTTTTGTCAGTGCCATATATTTTCAGTCAATGCAAAGCTCTCTGCTTTAACTCTGTAGTCCTACAGGATTGTGGGACTGAGCTAATATCCAGGTTTTGATGCCACTCCATACAATAACAGCAGGACTTTGCAATAATGGGTTTTGGTCCCTGATGCTAAATCATTTTCCACCGCTGTGACAATAGGTGCTTGCCTCTTGCATCCACATGCACGGATGGCGAACTATTCTGAAGCAACAACATGCTGCTCCGAAAAAGTGGAATTTTGTTTTCTTCCTCTTTACTTCGATAGGAGTGCCTCTCATATGGATGTTATGTTAATAAATCGTTAATATGTATGTAATGATTTCACTATAACAGTGGATAATGGAAATTATGTGTATGCTGTGCTGGGGGGAGGAAAAATAAGTGGGATCATTGAATTCCACTTAAAGCTATCTTTTGAATAATGCTTTAGAATTTTGTTAATTGATGTTTATCTGTAGTTCAGACTCGTTTTCCATTTCCATGACAAACAGCTCTCTGATTACTTCAGTGAAATCTATATCCATTATCAACTCCTCAATATGTTGTTTTGCATGATGTAAAATGGTATTTAACCACTGCTACGTTTAGTAGATACATTTTTGAAAGATCAGGCAATTATGAACTTTATAAAATGGTTGTGGAAAATATTGTGGGAGGACGAGGAATAATGGACTGAAGTGGGGAAAGGGCAATTTCATTTAAATAAGCAGGAGCTTGCAAAGGTGTGCTGGGGGCACCTGCTTGCAAGAATGTCCATATCTGCACAATGGAGAGCATTCAAATCACATGCCAAGTGTCAAGTCAAATTAAGTTTATTGTCATCTGATTGTACAAGTACAACCCAATGAAACAGTGTTCTCCTGTCCTCAGTGCAAAACACGCAGACACACAACCAGACCTAATGCACATACAGACAATCAATATGTATATGCAGGGCAAGTATTCATACATATAAATAAATAAATAGATAGCGTTTTATGAATATGAGAGCCTTGAATGGTTAGAGTGTGCAAGTATATGATTGGGATGTAAGTCAGCAGCAAAATGGATGAAGCTGACAAGTTCATCATGAGAACATGAGGCAGAACTAATGTAGCCATCAATGCAGCAGAGGAAGAGTTGAGGAGCCTTGCTTGCGAAGGCTTGTAGCATGGAATGCTCCACATAGCCAATAAAATGGCAGGTCTAGATGGGACCTATGTGGCTACCCCTTTGACCTGGAGAGAGTGGGATGAGTCAAAGGAGAAGTTGTTGAGGGTGAGGACAAGTTCTGGCAGCTGGAGGAAGGTGATGGTGAAGGGGGACTGGTTAGGTTTCACTCAGCTTATTACTTCATTCAAGATAAGGAGCTCTGTCATGAGTATAACTTAATAGGCTGGAACTTAAAAAGTAAATTAGGAAGGCAAAAAAGTGCTACTTAATATTACTGGTGTTCAGGATGAAGGTAAATCCATAAGTCACATATTCAAACTCCACACAGACAGTACCTGAGGTGAGAATTGAACCCAGGTCACTAACTGCTACAGTCCTCTACCATCCCCAAAACATTCACTTTCATTGCTAATATATGGACTCAAGATTCTCAATATTATCCTGAATTTGCATGCTTCTAAAACCTGTAAGCAATAAATACATTCTAAACCTAAAATAGTATGTTCCAAACCAGAGGATGCGAAGAGTCTGCAGAGAGGTGTGGATAGTTTAAATGAGTGGGCAAGGGTCTGGCAGGTGGAGTACAATGTTGGTAAATGCGAGGTTATCCACTTTGGAGCAAGAAATAGAAATTCAGCTTATTATTTGAATAGTGAAAGAATGTAGCATGTTGTTGGAAAGAGGAATTTGGGAGTACTTGTGCATGATTTGCAAAAGGATAGTAGTTTTCAGGTGCAAAAGCCAAGTAGAATTCTGCTCTTACTTGCTAGAGGGATTGAATTTAAGAGCTAGGCGGTTCTGTTGTAGTTATATTACGTACTGAAACATGAAACTCTGCAGATGGTGTGATAATAGTAAGAATGCATAGAAATGCTGGAGGATTTCAGCCGGTCTCACAGCATATATAGGAGGTAAAGATTTATTACTGACAGTTCAGGCCTGAGGGAGGAGAAGGACTCAAGCACCTGTGCACTAAGAGCACATGCCAGCTACTTGAACTTGCCAATACCAGTCATGTTCCCATTCCCACACCAACTTGGCATCATCCATTGCCAAGGTGAGGTCAAGCACAAATCTGAAGAACCACATATAATTTTTCACCTGAGGAGCTTAAATCCCAATGGCATGAAAATTGATTTTTCCAATTTCAGTTAACTCTGCTCCTAATTCAGTTTCACTATTTCCATCTGCTCTTTACTAGCCTCTATTTTCATAGTCTACTCCACCATTTCCGGTACATCTGTTTATACCTGCCATTTCCCACACCTAAAATATACTGACTGTTCATGTTCCCCATGACCTGCTGAATTCCTCCAGATTATCTTTGTTTGGTCAAAAGAAAAGAAAAAAAAGAAAATAAAAGGTAAATGCATTTTGGTGGTGAAGTAGAGGCTGGTGGTGTATCTGTGGAATTTGTTGCCATAGGCGGCTATGGTAACCAACTCATTAAAGCAGATGTTGATAGGTCCTTGATTAGTCAGAGTGTCAAAGATTATGGGGAGAAGGCAGGATAAGGGATTGAAATGAATAGTACATCAGCCATGATTTTCATGGGCTGAATGACCTCATCCTGTTCCTAAGTCTTATGGTCACTTGGGCTATTAAAGTTTGCAATAGATGATGCTGTTGCTTCATGGTTGCAAAGACCTGTGTTCAATCCCACCTCAGGAGCTGTCTGTGTGGAATCTGTACATTCTCCCTCTGGACTGCATGGGGTTAGGGTGCTCCAGCTTCCTTCCATATCCCCAAGATGGGCATGCTGGTGACCAGAAAGTGGGTACCTAACTATGCAGAGCTTGAATGCATTTCACCATAGGGCTCGGTTTCTCGGCTGTTCTGGGGACTCACAGCAATGAACAAAGCTGAGCTGAGTGCTGTCAGATTTCAGAGTTGGTTTGCTCCAGAATTTAAACACTTGCTTTTTAGTTGAGGATTAGACTTCTGTGATTCCACTACAGCTAATTATTATTGAGACTGCAGATTACTAAACCTGCAATGTAATGCCATGGTAAGAGTCTTTGTCTTGAAACAGCTAATGGTGTCACTTTCCTTTGTTAATTCAGATGTGGCAGAGAAGATTGGACTCCTATTTGACCAGAGTTAATGGCATGAGAAGCTGAGAGCATGCTTTATCACCCCACAATCCTGTTCCCTCTGACAAGCTACAGTTGAATAAGTATCTCAGAGATTAGTGGCTCTCCCATTGCCTGTTGATCACTGTCTCCCCTTCCTCAATTGCTCACTCGTTTGTCCATCCACAGCCCCAATCCATCACCCCCGTCACCTACCCGAATCACTGACCTCGAAGCTCCAACAGTTTTCCCCGTTCCTAACATTGCATCCACTTCCTTGTACATTCCTCTGGCAAATTGCATCCTCTGGATCTGCCGCCACTTCAACAGACTGCGGAGGCCCAGGTTAAGTGTGTGTGGTACAATACAGGTGCTCCTCAACTTACAATGGGGTTATGTTCCGGAAAACCCATCGTAAGTCAAAAAAATTGTGTTGAATAAAGGATACCACACCTACCATTTTTTATAATTATACTTTAAATACTTTTATTCCACACTGAAAATAAAAACCATAATTGTACACAGCTGAAAGCACACTGGGCATGAAGAATGTTTGAAGCATTGAACTAAAACTAATTGCTGGATGGTGGGGATGGTGGGGATTCTAAGAACAGGGTCATAAATTTCACTCTCATATCTGCTTATCGCAAGTGCGGAAACAGATCAGAATTCGAAAATAAAAGTACGGATTTGAACCTTCGTCAAATCATAAATCAGACCATCATAAGTAGGGGAGCACCTATATCAGACTTTCCCTTTCAATGAACCGACAAGGAGTTGATTGAACTTGGCAAACCTGGGAGCAACTCTACTCATGGGACAACCTCCTAGTTCAAGATAGAGAGAGAACCCAAACTAAACTCTAACAGGATTGTGAGTTTACGTGAGAGAACTTAACAGTCTGGTCCACTAGATCAGAGACATAGCACATTATAGCACAGTACAGGCTCTTCAGCTCACAATGTTGTGCAGACCTATGTAAAATTACTCCACAACATTCTAATTTTTCCCATCCTCACATCTTTTATTTTTCTTACATACAGGTGTCTGTCAAAGAATGTCCCTATTGTATCAGCCTCCACCATTATCCCCGGCATTGCATTCCAGACACTCAACACTCTGAGTAAAAAAAAACTACCTTTGGTGTTCCCCTAATCGAATATTCCCTGGACTTCAGGAACTGAGTTACAGAGAAAGTTTAAACAGGTTTGGACTTTATTCCCTGAAGAATGAGGGGAGATTTGATAGAGGTACAGGTACACGATCCTTTATCTGGACACCTAAATTCTGGAAAGCTCCAAAATCCAGCTTGGGGACCCGTGGTCAGGGGAGGCGGCTGACGGACCGGTGGTTGGGGGAGACTGCTGGGCAGCTGAGGGACTGACGGTCGGGGGAGACTGCTGGGAGGCAGAGGGATCGGCAATTAGGGGAGGCAGCTGGGCGGCCGAGGGACCAGCGGTCTGGGGTGCAGTTGGGGGAGACGGCCGGGTGGCCGAGTGACCATGGTTGGGGGAGGCGGCCAGGCGGCTGAGGGACCGACGGTCAGGGGAGGCGGCTGTGGGAGACTGCAGGGCGGTCGGGGAGACGGCCGGGGGAGACTGCCAGGCGGCCGAGGGACTGACAGTCGGGGAGGCAGCTGTGGGAGACTGCAGGGCGGTCAGGGGAGACAGCCAGGGGAGGCAGCCGGGCGGCCAAGGGACCGGCAGTTGGGGCTGCAGTTGGGGGAGGCGGCCAGGCGGCTGAGAGAGTGGTTAGGGGAGGCAGCCAGGCAGCTGAGGGACCGGCAGTCTGGGGAGGCGGCCAGTGGAGACTGCCAGGCGGCCAAGGGACTGACTGTCAGGGGAGGCGGCTGTGGGAGACTGCAGTGCATGAATATGAAGGGATTGAAGGGTTAAGGACAGGGAGCAGGTAGTTGGGACTAGTGAAGTTCACTTAAATCGGTGTGGACTAGAGGGGCCGAGATGGCCTGTTTGAATTCTATAACTGTTATCTTTGGCTTGGCTTCGCGGACGAAGATTTATGGAGGGGGTAAAAAGTCCACGTCAGCTGCAGGCTCGTTTGTGGCTGACAAGTCCGATGCGGGACAGGCAGACACGATTGCAGCGGTTGCAAGGGAAAATTGGTTGGTTGGGGTTGGGTGTTGGGTTTTTCCTCCTTTGCCTTTTGTCAGTGAGGTGGGCTCTGCGGTCTTCTTCAAAGGAGGTTGCTGCCCGCCAAACTGTGAGGCGCCAAGATGCACGGTTTGAGGCGTTATCAGCCCACTGGCGGTGGTCAATGTGGCAGGCACCAAGAGATTTCTTTAGGCAGTCCTTGTACCTTTTCTTTGGTGCACCTCTGTCACGGTGGCCAGTGGAGAGCTCGCCATATAACACGATCTTGGGAAGGCGATGGTCCTCCATTCTGGAGACGTGACCCACCCAGCGCAGCTGGATCTTCAGCAGCGTGGACTCGATGCTGTCAACCTCTGCCATCTCGAGTACTTCGACGTTAGGGATGAAAGCGCTCCAATGGATGTTGAGGATGGAGCGGAGACAACGCTGGTGGAAGCGTTCTAGGAGCCGTAGGTGGTGCCGGTAGAGGACCCATGATTCGGAGCCGAACAGGAGTGTGGGTATGACAACGGCTCTGTATACGCTTATCTTTGTGAGGTTTTTCAGTTGGTTGTTTTTCCAGACTCTTTTGTGTAGTCTTCCAAAGGCGCTATTTGCCTTGGCGAGTCTGTTGTCTATCTCATTGTCGATCCTTGCATCTGATGAAATGGTGCAGCCGAGATAGGTAAACTGGTTGACCATTTTGAGTTTTGTGTGCCCGATGGAGATGTGGGGGGGCTGGTAGTCATGGTGGGGAGCTGGCTGATGGAGGACCTCAGTTTTCTTCAGGCTGACTTCCAGGCCAAACATTTTGGCAGTTTCCGCAAAGCAGGACATCAAGCGCTGAAGAGCTGGCTCTGAATGGGCAACTAAAGCGGCATCATCTGCAAAGAGCAGAACTATAACTGTTATATAGTTATATTAATGACAGGACAACTATATTGAAATATTGTTGTCCCCATCGAGGATGCAGTGTACATCTTGCGGTGCCCCAAACACTATTGGCCATTTATAGTGCTTGAGTATTTGATTGACCTATTGATCTGTGTATCTTTGAGATGTGGGAAGGAAACTAAGTGCCCTGGGAAATGCCCTCGAGTTACAAAGAGAATTCCCCCGAGACAGCATCAGTGGCCAGGGTGAAGCTACATTGGTGAAGGTGTGCAGCAATGGCTTCCCTGCTGCTTCACTGTGCTACTATTTCACAGTTAATAAATGAGTTTATTGTCATGCGCACAAGAACAATGTGCATATGCACTGGAATTCTAACTTGCTGCAGCCAAATGTAATGACAGTTTTGAAATGTAATGAATGGTTAGAGTAGCGGTTAGTGGAATGCTATTACAACACCAACGACTGGGGGTTTGAATCTGGCACTGTCTGTTAAGCATTTGTACATTCTCTCCTGTCTCTGTGGGTTTCCTCTGGGTGCTCCAGTTTCTCCCCATCATTCCAAAACATAGCGGGGTAGTAGGTCAATTGGGTGTAATTGGGCTTCTGAAAGGGCCTGTTACTGTGCTGCATGTCTAAAAAAAACAAATGCAATTGTTTTCTGGGAAAATGTACCTCCTCTCTAATGGAATTTCCACATCCCTTGTGCTTGTTGCCAGCATTTTCTGTTTTAAAATCTATTTGAATAAAATTGGTTGCAGGACATCAGGGATAGCTCCCTGTTCTTTTCCTCATTAGTATTATGGGATTTGTTCCAGCCACCTGACAGGACTTGAGTTTCGGGTCATTACCGAGGGATTGTCCTTTTGGTGCTCCCTCGCCTTATGTAGAGTGTCAGGTTCATTTTGTGCCTCATCTCTGCAGAGGGATTTAAGCATGCAACCTGATCCTCAGAGCTATGAACTGGCTTTAGTTGTCACTGCTTTAAAAAAAAATTATTAAAGTAAACCTTATTCCTGATCCATATACAGACTCTGTTAATGTAGTATAATCCAATGGTTTTCAAACTTTTTCTTTCCACTCACATACCACTTTAAGTAATTCCTATGCCATAGGCACTCTGTGATTAGTAAGGAATTACTTAAGGTGGTATGTGGGTGGAAAGAAAAAGTTTGAAAACCACTGTTTTAATCGTACCTAATTGACTCGTTATGTGCATGGTTTCATAACCCCAAAGGAAATGGGCCAATGACAATTTTTCTCAAGCAAAATATTTCAGTAACAATTGGGTCTAGAGCAGTGATTCTCAACCTTCCCTTCCCACTCACACACCACCTTAAGCAATCCATTCCTAATCACAGAGCACCAAAGGCATTGAGATTATTTAAGGTGGAAAGAAAAAGTTTGAAAAACACTGGTGTAATCCTTGATAATGCAAAGTATGCTATCTTGGGTTTGAAGAATTTGATCATTCTGCATCAAAGTTCTTGCATAATAATAGACTGCTCTAGAAACTGCAGTACAATGCACTCGATAGTAGCAATGTGCCCTTTGTACTGTGATCCAGAATGCAAATTCTGATGCTGCACAATGGGTATCACGTAACTTCCTTCACAGAAACTGCGGTGTATGAAGGAAATGCATCAAATTGCACAGAGCACGGGCCAGTGTCGAATCCCCAAAATGGTCCTGGAATGTCTCCTTTATTTTTCTCCAGGTTGTGGGGGCTGCCCTCAGTAGAATGGAATCTTGGGAAGTTGGGAAGTTAGGAAGTTTTAGGTAGGGTCAAACATCAGTGGATGATAGATTAGAAGGTGAGGAGAAATGGTGGAGATCAGGACTTTTTGGATTTTTGGGAGGGATGTGGGGCAAGGATCAGGAGATGGGGTATTAGACATGAATGGGGTTTTGGACTGTCTACACTAAATAGAGCTGTGGGAAAGGAGATAGAGGGAAAAGGGAAGAGAGAGTGAAAGAAGGGAGAGAGAGATGGGGAGTAGGGTGGGAGGCTAACAGAAACCGGACAAGTCAATGGACATAGGGAAAGATTGGGGAAGGGGTCTTCTCCAGCCTCTCCAGTTTCCATTAGCACCCCCATCTTTCCCTGTGTCTCCTTCCTCTAGCTCTGCTTCCACTGAGCCAAAAACAGCCTCCCACCCCCGACAATACTCACCTTTCCTCTGTCCTGTGTCCTTTCCCCGCCCATTCTTCCCTTCTCCTCAGCCTTTTAATTGAGTCTCCTGCCTGCATTTTATTCTATGAAGAAGGGTTCAGGCCTGAAACATCAGTTATATATCTTTGCCTCTTGTGGATGTTACAAGGCCTGCTGTGTTCCTCCAGCAATTCAGAGTTTTAGTGAAGAAGGTATTTGACATGTTTGCCTTCATCAGTCAGATGATTGAGTACAGGAGCTGAGATATCATGTTACATCTGTACAAGATGTTGGTGAGACCACATCTGGACTATAGTGTGAATTCTGGTCACCCAGCTATAGGAAAGAGATTAAGTGGGAAAGGGTGGAAAAAAGGTTTACATGAATGTTACCAGGATTGGCTGAATTGTAAGGAGAGGATGGATAGGCTGGGACTTTTCTCCCTGGAGCATAAGAATCTGAGGGGGAACATTATAGAGATTATAAAGTTGTGAGGGTGATAGAAAATACGAATATTCGTAGTCTTTTTCTTAGAGCAGGGTAGCCTAAAATAAGAAGGCAAAGATTTAAGGTGAGAGGGTTAGATTTAAAAGGAAACTGAGGGGCACCTTCTTCACATAGAGGGTGGTAGGTATAAGGAAGGAGGAAGTGGCAGAAGTGAAGAAACAGCGACCTTCAAAAGCTATTTAGACAGGAACATGGAGAGACAACTTTTCGAAGGATGTGTGCCAAATGCAAGAAAATGGGACTAGCTTGGCTGACATGGAGAAGCTAGGGTGAAAGCCTGTTTCTGTGTTGTAGAGCTGTATGACTCCATACCTCTCAGGTATGTGGGTGGAGATGTGGTTGTTGCCTTTTGATGAGCAAAACCACATCTCCACCCAGGTTAGGTGTGGGTGCTCTAAATCATTGAGGACCCCCTACCATCCCGCATCAAGCATCTTTCAGCAGCACTCACCGAGAAAGGGATACAGGAATATCAGAGCCCACATCATCAGGCTGAGAAACAACTTCTTCCCATGCTGAATAACCAAAGGAACTGCCCACACTAACCATCTGAGACTCTCATATTCATGAAACAAAATTCATTTATTTATTTGAAATATGAATGCTTGCCCTGCATATAAACTATTTGCCTCTTTGTGTGTTATTTCTGGTTGTGTGTCTGGTTGTCTGTTTTGCACTAAGGTCTGGAGTAAACTGTTTAGTTGGGTTGTACTTGTACAATCAGATGACAATAAACTTGACTTGAAAGCAGTATCTGGGGAACCAAAGAATAGAATGGAGGCACAGTGTCATCCTGGCTAGACAACTTTGATCTGCACCTTATTGTCGGCATTTGTTCAGTTCTCTCTGCCCGTCACCTTCACTGCAACTGAAAACACACCCAGCCTACCTTTCATTTTCTGTACAGGGGTCCTTGACCTGAAGCCTTGATTATGTTTCTCGCCCCACAGATACTGCATTCCTTGTTTTTGTTTCAGGTTTCTGGAATCTGCAGCTTGAAGAAACTTCTGTACAAAGTTGAGGGAGGAATGTTTAGGGGAGATATAAGGGATAGGTTTGTTGACCCAGAGAGTTCTGGGTGCCTGGAATACCTTGTCAGGAGTGGTGGTGGGGGTTGGAATAATAGAGATATCTAAGAGACTCTTAGGCACATGGATGAAAGAAAAAAATAAACAATTATGAGGTAGGAAGGTTTTAGGTTTTCTTTGAGTAGTTATCTATTGAGTCGGCACAACATTGTGGGCTGAAGGGCCTGAATTGTGACATAATGCTCTGTTCTAAAACTGGATGTGCTAGTTACTGAGTGAGTGAATTAAATTATTAACATGTAGACGTCATCAGAAAGAAACATCTCGAACGTGATTCATTATTTCAATGAACTTCACAACTACTATGTAATTCCTTCTAAGTGAGAGAGAGGGCAGCAGAATCCCATCCGAAGGAAGTGACAGTGACACTGCTGGTCACAATCAGTTTTCATTTATTTTAATAAGCACGTTTGACACTGTAATGATGTGGGCCTGTTTACAATTTCTAAGGCCCTAATGATATTCCCTGGATAGATTCTGTGGTGCAAAATTATTGCCAGCTGAGCTGAAAGCAATGCTTCCCAAGATTAAGAGAGTTCAAGAGTTATAAACCTTGATCAGGCACTTTTTTTTACAGGGATTTTGACTGACAGGAACAGCAGTTTGAATATTTTTCACTTGCTCACCGACATAATTAAATAAATGGCCTGTCTGCTTTACTCAAATGGAATCTAGACTGATACCTATAACTGTATCTTTATTGCACATTTTGAGAGTATATTTTTAATGTTGCTCATTTTATTCATTGGATTTATTTGTAGCTTGTCACATGGTTGTGTTTTATTATTCAAAGATGATTTAAATTAGTAATTAGTCATGAAGTTCCGATTTAGAACCATAAATTAAGAATTGATTATATTAAAGATGGTGACAGAATACCCACCCAGACATTTGTTGTAACCATGACATGCTCACATTCTGCATTAACAATTTCATATTAACTAGAGCGAACCTGGTTACACCTTGTTACACTCTGCTAAGGATTTTGCAACTGAGTTTCAGATTTCAGAACATCACATACAACCCCAAGAGTCCTTTTCCTGTGGGCTAGGCTGAATTACCACTTATTGGTAGTGCAAAAAAGCCTGATTCAACAAACATATATAAACAAATAAAGAAATGTAAACAAGCTGACTGTACAATACACAGAAAAATAATCAATAAAATGCGAAAGTAAATGCTTTTCATGAGTCCCTGATTGGATTTGTCGTTGAGGAGTCTGATGGCGGAGGAGGAGCAGCTGTTCCTGCACCTGGTGGTGCGAGTCTTGTGGCACCTAGACCTCTTTCCTGATGGTAGCAGTGAGAACAGAGCATGTGCCGGGTGGTGTGGATCCTTGATGATTGCTGCTGCTCTCCAATGGCAGCGTTCCCTGTAAATGTTCTCAATGTTGGGGGATGGCGGGGTATGTTTATCTGTGATGTCCTTGGCTGTATCCATTACCTATTTATGCAGGGCTTTATGTTCAGGGATATTAGTGTCCCAAACTAAACCGTGATGGAGCCAGTCAGCACACTTTCTACCGCCCCTCTGTAGAAATTTGCCAGGGTTTTCCATGTTATACCAAACCTCTGCAAACTCCCAAGGATCTTCACAATGCCAAAAGGTGTCACCAAATGTTGACACCTGGACAAGTGGTCAGCTATTTGTGCACGGCCTGCTCCTACAGTCAGTTGGAAGATTGCTATTAATTTCTTTGGCCGGGATACATTGAAAGGAAGAATGGTTTGAATTGTTTAGAGCCTCTCACATTTCTTTTGGAATGTCCCGAGATGCTTTACAGCAAATAGCATATTTTGGAAGCATAGTCACGGGAAATTAGGAAATATGACATCCAATTTATACACAATAAGCTGCCAAGGAACAATGTCATAATGACCAGATGAATTGATTAGTGATGGGTAAAACAGAAGACCATTAAACATAGGAGCAGAAGTAGGCTATTCAGCCTATCAAGGCTACCCTATCATTTAATCATGAGCTGATCCATTTTCCACTTAGCCCCACTGCCCTGGCTTCTCCCCAGAAGCTTTGATGTCCTGGCTAATCAAGAACCTATTAACATCAGTCAGGACATCAGAAAAGAGTGAATCTTTTGGACTCCAGATATTTTTAACTGTTCATAATATATGCTCCAGACTGGGCCATGGGTAAACCAGGAATCACCTCACTAAACGTCAGGCTCCCTATTCTCAGTACCTTCACTGTTACCCCATGCATCTCAGATGACTTTTATTTGATCTGTTCATTCACTGATACTACATTATATCTGGCCAGCCACTATCCTGTTCATATAGTCCAAGATACTCAAACAACAATTTTAGTGTTTTTACCTTGACATTTAGTGCTTTTTCTTATTGTGGGATTTGACGAAGTAACTGTTTTTACCTCAATCTTTGCAGAGATACACTTTACAGTATGAGTACCAGTACGGGCCAGCTGATAGCTGGGTATAAAACCAATTGCAGAAAACGAGGCCACAGGTATATGCACTTGTTGGTAGTCCACCAAAACCAGGACACTGAGTATATGTGTTTGTTGGTAGTCCCGTAAAACCAGGACACAAGAGTCCAAAGGGTTAAGCAAGAAAATCCACAGATGTTGGGGTCGAGTACAATACTCAGCACATCATACCCACACAGACATGGAGAGGATGTACAAACAGACAACACCTGGATCGAACCAGTCGCTACGTTAACTGCGATGTGTCATTTGCATTATTTTAACCGTTGCGGCATTGAATATATTGGTGCTGATTTTACATCATGTTGTAGTTTGATTTATGAAGATAATCCCTTGTGGGTGTGATTTGCCAAGAAATTCTGGCCTTCTTTGTTGACATTAAGTTGTGCATTAGCGTGAGTGATATGAAGGTTTTCTCCTGCCCACACATCGGACAAATCTTGGAACACAAGAGAAGGATGTTGCCCTTGGTTTGTAAATGCCACAAAGCTGAACAGTTTTGTCAGCCTTAGAGTGCCGTGTGCAGTGCAAAAGGATGTGATTGCATTGGAGAGTGTGTGGAAGAGACGGGTTGCCTAGGGTGGATTCTTTATCTTTAAAATTTAAATTTGGGTAGAAATTGGAGATGTTCTGCTTGTTCTTCATGGAGTTCTGGAGCCTGAGGGAAGATCTGATCAACAAAATTATAAGGGACACGCACAGAGGGGAAGTCAAGAATCCTTTTATTCCCCTTTCTAAGAGTGTCTTCAACCAGTAGGCTAGGTTGAAGGTGAGGGGTTGGAAATCTAGAGGGGATTCAAGGAAGATTATTTTCACCAGTGGGTAGATAAAATCTTTTTGAAGTTGTGATGGAGGCATGTATTTTTACCACATTTTTAGAAGTGCTTCTATGAGTATTTGAAATGCCAAGACATTAAAATATACGGGATTATTTTAATAAGGTACAAGGCTGCTATTCTGATTACAGGATTGATGAGTCAATTTCCAAGGCATTGGAGGATAGGGGATTAGCTGTGATAGGTAGGAGACGACCAGCATGGACACAGGGATGAAGGGTTCACTTCCATGTTGTACGACCTCATGACTTCTGTGATAGTACAGATTTTATCACCAATGTGTATATGTACATATGTACAGGTGGTAGTGTAGGATGACTGTGATTGGCTGAGAGTGTAGCCACACCTACTGGCAGGTCTTAAAGGATTGCTCCTAGCCAGACCAGGTCATTCTACACTACCATCTGTACGTATGTACATATATACATTGGTGATAGAATCTGTACTATCACAATTCCATAACATGGGAATCACTAGACTGTACGTCAGGCTTCCTATTCTCAGCACCTTCACTGTTAACCCCACGCATCCCAGATGGCTCTTAAATCCCTTTCCACATGTAGTTTCAATGAAATTGACACAGCAAGACTTGCAATATGTCTCTCAATGCATGCATATGAAACTTGAAAACAGTTTTAATATCATTGCAAAAGCCTGCTCAAACCTGGCTACAACTTTTTCTGTATGATTTTCCAATCCATCTTTACTACTTAAATCAATCACTTCGTAGCAAGGACAAACTGTTAGCATAAACAGCCTCTACAATCAATGGTCTTGCCTTCTATTCATTATATAGAATTACAGTTTTCATTTGTCTTAAATGTTCTCAAAATCTCAACAGAATATATTCCTTATATAAAAATATTTCCTGTCTATCAATATTCCCAGCGATGATAAAACAATCTGTGGCTGCATCAATATTTATATCAAATGATCCATATTTTAATTGATTATGTTGTTATCACGGATCTGGGTGTGCATCATATTTTAACAGCATTCCTTGCATTGTTATTCCATTCTCTTGTTGTGTAAACCTCTCTTCTGTAACTTGTTGCTCTCATTGTTCCCCTTCCACTGGGAATTTGCTTGTCAATCACTTGCCTTGTGCACGCTGTTCCAACTAGTCTGGCATACATCATGTGTCCTTCCTTGCAACAATTAAAATATCTTGCAGTTCTAGGACAAGAAACTCGTGACTCTTTCAGCCAGGGTCACAGTTTTTCTCATTCCTTGCATTGTCATTCCATTCTCTTGTGTAAACCTCTCTTCTGGAGCTTGTTGCTCTCATTGTTCCCCTTCCACTGGGAATTGGCTTGTCAATCACTTGCCTTGTGCACGCTGTTCCAACTAGTCTGGTATACATCCTGTGTCTTTCCTTGCAACAATTAAAATATCTTGCAGTTCTAGGACAAGAAACTCATGACTCCTCCAGCCAGGGTCACAGTTTTTCTCACCATTACCAATTTGCAATGCTTTCATTCTGTGATTCCAGCTTCCTATACTTTTTTTTAAGGCGTTACACCCAATTAACCTACAACCCTTCTGTACATTTTGAAGAGTGGGAGGAAACCAGAGCACCCAGAGGAAACACATGCAGACATGGGGAGAACATACAAACTCCTTATTGACAGTGCCAGATTCGAACCCGGGTCGCTGGCACTGTAATAACATTGCGCTAACCATGCCGCCTTTGAACCACTCCTTGCCATTGAAATGTTTACTCCATTACACGCAGTGTTGGCCGAAAATTTCTGCTTTTTCCATACACTTGGCTATCCTATTCAAATATTCAATCAGCTAGATGAAATTATAGCAGCGGATACAATTATGTCATTCAAAATCATTTAGGCAGAGCTATGTATAGGAAGGGTTAAGAAGGAGATGAACCAAATGCAGGCAAATGAAACTAGCCTAAAATGTCATCATGGCTGGAACGAATGTATTGGGCTGAAGGGCCTGTTCCATGTTATGGAACTCAGGGCTGAATATGTACATTCATGTATGTACAGCACACAATTCAGAATGGTACAGTGCAATAAATTAATCTCCCATTGGCTATGATGACATGTTATGAACCAAACTCTAAGGGGATTGATTGAAATGGTTTTCCACTTCTCCACTGCTTCGCAACGTGATGCTGAAAGGAAGTTGATCTGACAATTACTCAAAGACTGAGGTTGAGAAACCTATAGGCTTTTATTCACTAAAGAACATATAGCTCGACTGTCCTCCACTGAGGAGGGGGTTTGGTACAGTCACCTTTATACAGGAACCTGTGGGAGGGGCCACAGGTTCCATCAGTCTATGGGTGTGCCCGACCAGTCAAAGACATGTAACAGTGGTTTACTACCCCAATGTTGTGTAAGTGTTTGGCACGTGATTTCGCAGCTTAGAGTGTTTTGCTAAAGCATCATTTTGACAGTTTTAACCTTCTTCAATAATGTTATTCACTCTGAAAAAAAGATATTTCCAACATATACATTATCTGCACCACTTTCTATTTTGTTTGAGGTTCTGAGATTTGCAATAAATCTGGTCTGTCATTGGCCTACCATTTTGTGCTGCCGACCACACCAGCTGCAAAAAGGCTGGTCCTCAACTTGCAGTTGATTTTGTGTATACTGCCTTCACTCCCAATACTTTGGACCATAGTTCATTTCATTGTAGGGGTCTCACTGTGCAGATGCATTGTTGTGATTCTTTGCCAATTCATCTTCATAGCCAGTGAAATATGTGGAAAATGTTCTCTAAGGATCCGTAGAGAAAATTTCCCACATACTTCATATGCAACAAACTATCAACAGGCTATGTGGGCAACTACATATTAGGCACAGAGAGCTGAAACCAGTCTCACCAAGGCTTCCTCACAGTCTGTCTTTCCAGAACCTACAAAAATCATTGAGGCGACCAAGAGAGTATTAATCATGTAAAAAAAAAGTCATAGCTTTAAAACAGTAGGTTTAAAACTTCCCCCTTAAACTCACATTCCACTTTAAGCAATCCTTATGCTCTTGGTGCTCTGTGGAAAGAAAAAGTTTGAAAACCTCTGTTTTAATCGTACCTCATTTACTCATTATGTGCACAGTTTCATAACTCCAAAGGAAATGGGCCAATGACAATTTTTCTCAAGCAAAATATTTCAGTAACAATTGGGTCTAGAACAGTGATTCTCAACCTTCCCTTCCCACTCACATCCCACCTTAAGCAATCCCTTACCAATCACAGAGCACATGGCATAGGGATTACTTAAAGTGGAATTTGAGTTTAGGGGGGCAGTTTGAAAACCACTGCTTTAAAGTACCAAGCCGATTTTATATCTCCTAAAACATCCTTCTCTAGCCTACATTTGAAACCTGGGATATAATCCTCTTTGGCTTGGCTTCACAGATGAAGATTTATGGAGGGGTAAATGTCCACGTCAGCTGCAGGCTCTTTTGTGGCTGACAAGTCCGACGCGGGACAGGCAGACATGGTTGCACTGCACCTGATAACACAGGCAATCTTTCCAGTACACCTGCTTACAATTTTCACCCATGTTCCCCACCATCACTGCCCCTCTAACCCTCCACACACACACACACACACACACACACACACACACACACACACACACACACACACACACACACACACACACAGACACACACACACACACACACACACACACTAAACACACACATAAACACAGACATTCATACAAACACACACACAAAACAAACACATACACTCACAACAAAAACACATGCACACATAAAATTAAATACATGCACACATACGTGAACACAAATAAACATATATACACACATAAACATACATGCACACACAAAATTAAACACATACTCACGTACACACATACACAAATGAACACATGCATACACAAATAAATACGTACACACTCTTACATATAAACACACGCACACACACACACACGCACACACACTTACACACATATTACCTCTACCATTTCACCTCTAACAATATTCAGCATTGTTTCCTTGATAAAGATTGAAACAATGCATGAATTAGGCCTTGTCTTTCACTTCTAACTATATTCTTTAACTTCATTATCATCAACAGGTTGCAACCAGCTTCTGACTACTTTGCTATTAATAGGCAATTTAAAGAGCTTTAGAGTATCCTTTACATTAATCACCATTCTATTCTCATATTTTCTCTTTGCCAATCTTATTTTCCTCTTTACTTCCCCTATCCACTTGTTTTATTTAACTTGTTTATGGCTTAAAGAAGTTACCTGCTAGGCATCACAAACCTTCTTTTGTTATTTCATTGTCCTACCTCTCCCCCCATCATTCAAAGATCCCTGGCTTTGCTCCTGCTGTTCCTCATGTGGCAATCTATGAAACCTGTCACTAAAGCAGTTCTTATTAATTTCTTGTAGTTTTCTTACATTTTTAAAATTAAATTCAATTCTAAATTTATTTCACTACACAGCAGCAATCAATTCTGGCCATTGAAACCTGACTATTTATGGTCAATTGACTTGCCAACCCTGTACGTCTTTGGAATGCGGAAGCACCATGGAAAAGCTATGTGGTCACACGGAGAATGTGCAGATTCCTTATAGGTTTCTGGCACTGTAACAGCATTGCACCATCCACTATACTAACCATGCCTCACATGTCAATCTTCAAAGTTCAGATTTATTGTCAGAGTGCACACATGAAATCACATATAACCCTGAGATTCTTTTTCCTGCAGGCCAGGCACAATTTCTACTTATTAGTAGTACAAAAAAAAACATAAGAAAAGATACATATATAAAAGAGAGGAATATGTCTTCTGTCACCTAAACCTTTTCCTGATAGTGGTAGTGAGAACAGAGTCCTGGGTGGTGTGGATCCTTGATGATAGCTGCTGCTCTGCAATGGCAGCATTCCATGTGGATTTTCTTGATGGTGGGGAGAGTTTTGCCTGTGATGTACTGGGCTGTGTCCATTATTTTTTGCAGGACTTGAGGCTCAGAGGTATTGGTGCCCCAATACCAGGCTTTGATGCAGCCAGACAGCACACTTTCCACTACACATCTGTAGAGGTGTGCCGATGTTTCTGATGTCATACCAAACCTCGGCAAACTCCTGAGGAAATAGAGGGATGAACAGGCTTTCTTCACGATGCCATTAGTGTATTAGGTACAGGAAAGATTCTCCGAGATAGTGACTCCCAAGAACCTACATTTGCTCACCATCTCCACTTCTGCTCCCCCAAGGATCACTGGATCATATGCCTCTGGTTTTCCCTTCCTAAAGTCTACAACCAGCTCCTTGATTTGGGTGAAAGAGAGGTTGTTTTTAGTATACTATTCAGCCAAGTTTTCAATCTCCCTCCTGTATGATGACTTATCACCCTTTTTTATACAATCTACTATGTGGAATCAACAGCCAATTTGTAGATGACATTATCGTAGCAAGCCACACTGTCATAGGTGTAAGCATAGTAGAGCAGGGGACTAAGTATGGAACCCTGTGATCCTCTGCTATTGTTGGAGATTGTGGAGGAGATGTTCTTACCAATCTGCTCTGAGGAAATCCAGGATTCAACTGCACAGAGGTATTGAGGATTTGCTGATCAGTTTTGACTCGATTTAGATGGAGAACAAAAAAGATTTATTATGATAGCTTTAGCTGTAGCAAAAAAATGTATTATGTCAACCTGGAAATTAGAAGATAGCCTGAGAATACAGCAATGGTACATAGAAATGAATAAATGTATTCCATTGGAAAAAATAACATATAATTTAAGAAATAACATCACAGTATTCGAACAAATTTGGGAACACAACAGAGAAGCCTAAAATGACAGAAGGAGAAGAAGATGAAATGAACTGACCCAGTATGTAAAAGTAGAAGACACAGATTTCTTGTTTATTTTCATTGTGTGATGACATTGTTTAATGGGTTTAATGTATTATATAGGTTGAATGTTGAGTGGGTGGGGAGGGGGGGGGTGAAGGAGGAAGGGAAGGGAGGGGGGAAAAGGGGAGAAAATGACACTGTGTATATTCAAGAGGGAAATGTTTGTGTGTATTTTGGTTAGTATGGTTCATAGTGTGAAAAAAAAAATTGTACAGCATTGAAATGGGCCTTCAGCCCAACTCATCCTTGATGCCTCTCAACACTAATTCCATTTGCCTGTATTAGGAATGCTATGTCTCTGTCTTACTTGGAAGACTTCCTAAATAACTTAGAGATCCAAGATTCAAATAACAGAAGAGATTTTACTTCCTGATGCCTTCCACCATGTCAGGAAACTGTTCACACACACTTATACATATGCCCTACAGTGGTGCTCTACAGTTACTACAGTGAGAAGGGTGTATTCTTTCGTGGTTACAAAATAGTTATCCTGATTATACAACATCCCTCCTTCTCAAGATAAAGAAAAATTTAGTGTTCTTTATCATTTTCTTTCCGGTGCAACTTAAGTAATTGAACTTGTACACTAGTTTATTTACACAATTATTTTTAAATAGTTCTTATCGATATCGCACTGGTGGCAGTGTGTTGCTTCGCCATCTTGTGTATTTGGCTGTGACCGTTGGGCTCTGTGTTGCTGGTACATGTGTAGGTGATGTAATTTGTTGTGCTTCACCTGACAACTGCAGTGTTAATGTTTTGGTATTAGTGGTTGTGGTCTCTTCACTTGATACCTCACTTGATATTGGTGTTGCAGGCTTTGCTGGTATTCAAGCTTTCTGCTTCATCACATCTTGTGTCGGCTGGATGTGAAATCTGTTCCTCCTCAGCTGATTGCCAGAGTCTGTCTCGACAATGTATGATCTTGGTGTCTCAGCTTCTCTCATGACCTTTTCTGGGATCCATGTTTTCAACATTGACTCTTGAATATTGTGACAAATTATACTTTATATTGTATATAGATATGTTTTAAAAGAGAAATTGTGGCAGGTTTTATAGTGTAGGTCACATACAAATACTTCAAAACAGATCTTATTTAAAATACCAGAGCTCTGCTCAAGCCAGACAGTCCAGGCTCTGGGGGCCTTTGAAAAAACTTTGAAGAATGCCTATAAGGACTTCACAAGTAGGTGTTAATTGGACATGTTGTGGAGTAATGGATTATTGTTTTGGAAACCAACAGATGAATGAACTCAGACGATTGGGTCTAGTGCCACAGTCTGAGTGCAATTTGTTGTTCTAAGAGTGTCATGTGGTTTTCTCTGAGTAAGAGAGAGAGAGAGAGAGAGAGAGAGAGAGAGAGAGAGAGAGAGAATTCAGTTCTATAGTTCTACAGTTCAGCAGCAGCATCTGGGACTGGAACAGGACAAGCTGGCAAGCCCTGTGGAAAAAAAACAATTTTGAAGATGGGTTGTGGTCCATACAAGAGGAGATGGCTGGTTGTATAATGTTTCATGTGAAATAAGGGGAAAAAAAGGAACTCTAGGGTGACCTGAAAGAAAGAGGTTATCATCTGGAAAACCCTGATGGGGCAAGTTTCTTTGGCAAAACACTGAAGTGGCTGTTCAGAAGGAATCAGTTGTGGTGTCCAATGAGCAACAAATCTCTCTCTGAAAACTGACAAGAACCTTCCTAAGTGGTAACCATTTACCTTTCAAGCACCAAAGCCTGGTGAAATTCATAAATGTTACATTTTGTGCACAGTTTTAGATACCAGTGAACTTGGAGGAGTGAGAAGTGAGATTGGACTGTGAATTAAATAGCTTTTTTGAACTTATATACACATTACATACACGTGTGCTTAGAATTAGAAGGGGGGTTAAGTTAATAGTAATCAGTTGAAGTTTGATCTTGTTTTCATGTTGAAAGATAATTAAAAGCAACTTTTCTTTAAGCAACCATTTGTATTGGTGAATTTCTATTGCTGCTGGGTTTTTCGGTCCTCTGGGCTCATAACATTATGCATATGCTGCCCTCAGAAGAGTTCTGGCAACGTTTGTTCATGTGTGTTCTACTACTGGCATCCTTCTTGCGTGTCAGCCAGTCTTCTGGTTTCCTCTTGATCTTCTGGAGGGTGTATTTTGCTTGGAAGAATTGTTTTGTGTCTCTTGCCATTTAGATGTTCTGTCGGGAACTTCACGTCACCCCTTAAAGTCCTTACAGTCAGTGCCGGATTTGAACCTGGGTCGCTGGAGCTGTAATAGCGTTGCGCCTTAATTTCACGTTCCTCTTCCATAATTCCTCTGATAGACACATGAATAAGCAGAGAGAAGAGGGATATGCATCATGTGCAAACCTCAGAGTTTCAGTTTAATTTGGGCATTGTGCTTGGCACATACATCGTGGGCTGAAGTTCCTGTTCCTGTGCTATGTTCTATAATAGGAGCTCTTAGAAGATCCTCCCGACAGCTAACTAGACAACAGTGGAGTTGTTCTTAGCTCATTCATCACAACCAAGGCAGATAGAGTGCTTGTGCCTCCAATTCTGGCAGATCAATGGAAAGTAATACATCACTGTTATTCTTGTCATCAGCAATAATGAGGTAGATGCCCTGTGGCATGGTGGGTTGTTCCTGAACCATGCTGCTTCTTCCAGCAGGTCCACATCCAGGACATGTTCTTCCACAGGCGTCCAATATGTTGACACAGCTCAGTGCAGCAGCACAGGGCACCTCCTGGAGTGGACGCACAGCTGCATTGACAGTTGTACCCAAAGGCACAAAGCTCTCACCATTATGGAATGTGACTGCTTGGGCCTGTTGCAAGAAGAAAATTGATGCCGCAAAACACATTAAAATTATTAAACACGTTGTGAAAACACACATTGCCAAAAGGAAAAGAAAACATTTAGATCAATGGCTGAATCAAACCATCTCCTGGCAACTGTTTTTCCCATTGATGAGCCCACACCTAAATTATTTGGCAAAGGTTCAGATTTCTTTTTCCAGATTTCAGATTTATTGTCAAAGTACATACATATACAACCCTGAGATTCCTTTTCCTATGGGTGAGACAAAATTACCTCTTATTGGTAGTGCAAAAAAACTGTACACAATGTACACATGTAAACAAATAAACAAACTGCAATACATAGAGAAAAAAAATTGTAAAAGTAACAGTCCTCAAATGAGTTTTTGATTGAGTTTGTTGTTGAACAGTCTGATGCTGGTGGGGAGGGTAGCAGTTGTTCCTGAATCTGGTGGTGCGAGTCTGTGGCCCCTGTACCTCTTTCCTGAGGGTAGCAACGTGAACAGAGCATGTGCTGGGTGGTGTGGATCCTTAGGTTAGCTGCAGAAGCTGGCACTGTGCTCGTGAATTCTATGAGGAGGCCTGCTCAGATGTCTTGAAGATAGCTCCCAGCTGATTCCTGCAAGGGCAGGACTGGCATATGAGGAGAGATTAGTTTGATTAAGTCTATAGTCACTGGAGTACGTTAGAATGGAAAGGGGTCTCATAGAGACTTTCCAGCTGGAGCAGTCAGGCTGGACACAGGGAGGATGTTCCTAAAGGCTGATGGGTTCACAGATCGGGCTCGTAGGTTGGGGATATGGAGTCAACCATTTAGAATTGATGCCAGAAGAAATCGCTTCCTTCAGAATGTAGTGAACATACAAAATCCTCTGGGACTGAGTAAGTGGAGGCCAAGTCTTCAAGGATATCCACACACCTCACCCATCAGCTCCGTACTGTGACCAAGGGTATGGAGCTGTACTTTGTCAGGAATACCACTTGCATTCTTGCTGTTCGTCAAGTGGGAGCTCTGACAAAGGAGAAGGTAGGTATGGAGTATGGCAATAGACATACATTGGTGAGACCATACTGGGCATAATGCATGCAGTTCAAGTCAACCATCTATTTATAGGAAGGACATCAATAAGTTGGAAAGGAGAACAGAGGATATTGCTTGGACTGGAGGGCTGGATTTATTAGGAGAGGTTGGACAGGCAGGGGTAATATTTTCACTCAAAGTGTAGTCTACATCCAAAATGAGCTGCCAGAGGAAACAATGGAAGCCAGAACAATGACCAAGTTCAAAAGACAAATATATAGGAAGAGGTAGGAAGAGCTTAGAAGGATATGGTACAAATGCAGGCAAATGGGATTGGCCCAGAATGGAAGCCTGTTTGCCAAAGTCAAGTTGGAACAAAGGGCTGGTTCTGTGATGTATGCAGTAGACAATCATTCATGATTGTGTCAAATGCTAGGGATATCCTGAAGGACTGAATGGCCTTGTGCTCCAATTATTCACGTCTGTATTTTACTGACCTATAAACCAGCAGATCTGGATGTATGTCCATGAGAACTTGTTGGGTTATGTGGACGCTTTTTGTTCTTGGCAGCCATCAGAGCTGCTCCAAGCTATTAACAGCAGAAAAGAAAAGCCTCCAAATCCTAAATTATTTTACAATATCATTTCTTTGAAAATTAGAGTTTGCGGAATCCTGTAGTCCCATGATAAATCGATGGCCTTTGGAAGGGTGATGTTTCAGTTCAGAGCAGAAGAATGTGCAGATTTAACTGTGAGTTTTAAATAGCAGGAGGGATTCAGATTTGAATTCCACTTTGAGATTAGTAGGATTTTAAATTCGGTTCACTGAACTGATCTCACAGCTGAAAGGCGTCTTTGGAATCCCAAGATGAAAAATAAATTGACTTGTGTCCTATTTTCTATTCCTTTTAATCCTCCAAATTATAGAAGAGAATGAACCAGAGACCTTGATTCCCAAAGGAGTCTGGCCAAAGTTTTTCATAAGATTTTTCTGACCTATGTAAGATGGTTTGAAAGTAATACATTTTGTAGAGCCTCTGGCACCTGCACATCACACCTCCTCAGATACAGTCGCATGTGCCCAACCAACTGGGATCATATGAGGAAAAATAATGTAAATTCCGGCTCAGCAGTTCCCAACCAGATGGCATTAATATTGACTTCTCCAATTTTTGTTAACTCCCTCCTCTGTTCTTCCTCATCCCTCTGACTCCCTTCCTCCAGTTCCCGATGCCTTCCCATCTATCAAAGAGCATCTCTCTCATCCCTCTGCTCCTCCCCATCACCCCTCAGCTCCTTTCCCCTCCCATCTGCATTCACCTATCACCTATTGCCTTGTGCTCTTCTCCCCTTCCCTTCCAACCACCACCCCCACCCAACACTTTTATTTGGGCGTTTGCCTAGTTTGCAGCCATCCTGAAGAAGTGCTCAGGCCCAAAACATCAACTGCTGTTGCTCTCGACAGATGCTGCATGACCTGTTGACTTTTCTCAGCACTTTTGTGCATCACACATGACCCCAGCATTTGCAGATCCTTTGTTTGCCAGGGAGATGTGGCTGGAATTACTTAGAAATTCCAGCCGTACTCTTGCGGCTAGTGATCCCAGTAGGACTGAGTGGAAAAATGGATCAGCTCACGATTTAATGGCAGGGGAGACTCAATGGGCTGAATAGCCCATTTCTGTACCCAAGTTTTAGTCTTATAAAAGCAGTCTTAATAAAGCAACCTCTATTCTCAAAGACCCCCATCACCCTGGTCATGCGCTTTTCACTCTGCTACCATCGGGAAAAAAAGTAGAGGAGCCTAAAGATGAACACTTAATGGCACAAGGTCAGCTTCTTCCCCACTGCCATGAGATTCCTGAATAATCAATGAACCAAAGATGCTGCCTTACTTTTCATGCACTATTTTCTTATATAGTAATGTTGCAAGATGGTTTATTACATGAATGTTTACACTATGATGGTCCTGCAAAACACTGAATTTCATGACTCGTTCATGGTGCGGGAGGGCGAAGCTTTTTTTACACAGAAAGCGGTAGGTGCCTAGAGGTAGTAGTGGAAGCAGGTACAATAATGGCACATAAGAGGCTTCTGAATAGACACATGAATATGCAGGGAATTGAAGAATATGTACCTTCTGCAAGCAAAAGAGTTTTGATTTAATTTGGGCTTCATGTTTGCCCAGGATATTGAGGGCTGAAGGGCCTGTTCCTGTGACATACTATAACATAATATGTTCTATGACTGGCAAACTGTAATTACCTATTGAAGATTGCACTTTAAGGTAAGTAAGAGGTGAGAATGAAGTGTTGCTCACCTGCTGGAGAGAATAAATTGAAAGGTATAATATAGAGGTGTAGAGATGCATCTAATGCGACTACCTTTGGGAGCTGTCATTAGCCTGAAGGGCCAAATGGCCTCTTCTTGTAAATTAGCATGTAAATTATATTTCAGCAGACTTCCAATTTGTTGATCATTGCAGAATCAGGGTGGGGGGGGTGGGGGGGGTGGGGGGGGTGGCGGTCACTCAGGCACTCAATGGTGAAGAAGCCATTTCATCTCAGGGACAAGGAGTTGCCAGCATAGGTTGCATCACATAAGGCTGGGAGTTTGTTAGCTGTGTTTACATGCCCACTAGGGCTCTAAATGACAAGCCAAACCTTTCATAAAATCTCTCAATGTGCAGCATCTTGCAGTTCACAAAAGGAATTCTGTAAATGCCATGTCTCGGGAAAGGGCATGTGATATATTCAGCTGAGAGACTGCACAGTTGCTGTTGTGCGGAGGAGTAGATGGACAAGCTCATTTAGAGCATTGCGTTCAGTTATGGACACATCATTACATGAAGGATGTCGATGCTTTGCGGAGGGTACACAGATTTACTTGGATGCAGAATATTACAGCAGCCCAGTACAGGCACTTTGGCCCAGATATTGTACCGAACTATAAACCTACTCAACAATCTAAAACTTTTTTAAATTGAAGGTTCTACTCGATCCTTTAGTATTTTTTCTTGGGTTATATTAAGAGATTGAGTTTGGAGTTAAAATTAAATAAATTTAAAATTGCTTTTTTGAGATTGGCCTTAGCTGTGGCTAGAAAATGTTTGGCAAATGCTTGGAGAAAAGAGACTAAAAGAGAGTATTCAGAGATGGCATTTGGAAATGAGAACTTGTATTCCTTTGGAAAAAATAACATACAATTTATGTAATAATTAATCTTTTTTGTTAAAACTTGGAGTCCTTATTTCGATTATATGGTGTTGAATTATTAATCTCCTTTCCACACATTAAAGGTATTGTTCCAAACCATGGCAACTGACTGATGAATTTTATATTATGTCATCTCCTCTTAACTTTTCTTCTTTTTTGGGGGTAGTTTAGAGGGGGGTGGGGATGGATGAGTGGGTTAGGGTAGGGGGGTGGGGGTTGTAGGGGATATTATTTACATAAAAATATCATGTATGTATTCTGTTTTTTCTTAAGCTGTATTTTCTATTGTATGGTTTATCATGAATAATAAATAAAATAAAAAAAACCTACAATCTAAATCTTCCCTATCTTAACCCACTCATAACCTCTATTTTTATTCCAACCATGTGCCTGTTTAAGGTCCTTTGAATATCCTTACTTCTCTTTGGAATGACAAAGGATGAAAGGTGACAATATAGGTATATAAGATTATGAGGGGCCTAGACAGCATGGAGAGCCAGCACCTTTTTACCTCAGGCGACAGAAGCAAATACCAGAGGACATCTGTTTTAGGTGAATGGAGGGAAGTTTTGGGGAAGATATCAGAGATATGTTTACATACACAGAGAGTGGTGGGTGTCTGGAATGCATTCCTGGAGTGGTAGTGAAGTCTGGTACAATAGTGACTTATAGGCACATGGATGTAAAATAAAATAGAGGGTATGGGTGGGGGTGGGGGGGAAAATTAGATAGTTGTGGAGCAGGTTTACAAAGGTTGTCACTGCATTGTGGTCTGAAGGGCCTGTACTGTGCTGCAATACTCTCTGTTCTATGTTTATCTACCTGCTCATGGCAGTAGTGTGCCAATCACAGTAATGCGTACAGATAAAATGAAAGCCATGAGGTCAAGAGAGAAACACAAAAACTGCTTGAGGTAGTATCTTGTGTGAGCAATGAGAAGATGGAAGGCTTCAACAGGTCAGGCAGCACCTATGGAGAGAAATGGTCAGTCAATGTCTCGGGTCAGGTCCTTTCGTCGAGATGAAAGTAGCCGAGAGATTACTTCAAGATAAGATATTATTGCCTGAATCAGTCTTGGGTGCCTCTGCCATACACACCAAGCAACTGAGAAGGCTTTTTCTCCTCAAGCTGCAGAGTAGTGGTTCAGTGGTTAGCACTCTTGACTTGGGAACAGGTGCTTCTGGGTTCACATCCAAACCCAGAGTACTCATATGTTGGTTCGGTTAGTGTTAGCTCTAGATATCATTGCTCCGGCGAGCAATGTTAGAATCTGGTGCTGCCAGGAAGGAGTTTGTACATTCTCCCCATGTCCGGGTGGGTTTCCTCTAGGTCAGTGGTTCCCAAACTTTTATATGGCCTGCACCCCTAAAAATTTTTAATATGTTCTCGCACCCCTTAAAGTAATAATTTATTTAAGAATAAAGGTGAAGGTGACCAAAACAAATTTCTATAATCAATTTTTAATAATATATAAACAAAAGTGAAACATATGGAAAATAAAAAAGTTACAATAAACTTGACCAGGAGATCACTAGTGGAGCACCTTTGTTCTGTCCACACCAGTGAAAGGGAGCTCCCATTAGCCAACTACTTCCATGCACCACTCCCATGCTCATATAGCCTCATTTACAATCCTACCAAGTCCACCTGTAAATTGGAAAAGCAATATTTAAATTTCTATGTGCACTCTCCAACCGGATGTCATTAGCATTAACTTCTCCAGTTTCTGCTAGGCTATTCTCCGATCTCCCTCCCTTCCCTTTCCTTTTGTCTTTTTCTCCAACTCTCCTCCCCTTCCCTCTCCATTGACTGAGCTTTCCCTCCTCCCCCTGCTACTCTCTCCCCACCATTTTGTTTGTGTGCCTGTCTACATTTTTTCATATCTTGATGATGGGCTCAAACCAACTCAGTTGGTTATGATCTTTATTTTTGCCATATAAAGTACACTGTTTGACCAGCTGAGTTTTACCAACATTGTGTTTTTGCTTCAACCACAGTGTCTGCAGACTTTCATTTTTTACTCTTGACAATAAACTTGACGACTTGAGTTGAAAGTTGCTTGGGGCCGGCTGACTGCAAATATTGCTTGCAAGTTGTTGTGAAGGGCACTCCAGCATCCTTGTTACCAGCTGAAGAAATCAAATGCTGATAGTACAGGGGGGAAGGGTGTAGGGCAATATGATCCAGGTGGCTCATAACTCTGTAACATCACCTCATGAATTACTCATCTGTGCTGTCCAGTATTTGTAGATTCCAGAACCTCTGAAACTATTTCACAAAGGCAGAATATTTATTAGCATAATGAGCCTGCAAACATGCAAATTGCAAATAGTGTCAGGCAATTTTCAAATACTTAATTAAGTCGAGAAGAAGGCATTGCATCTGATCTATCATTTTGTTAATATTAACGAATATACCTCAATTGATCTTTAAACCTCCTTTTGGTGCACAAGGGTCCCGTTAATTAGCAATGCAAATAAAGAAAGAACATTATAAATGTTTTAACTGAGCAAATATGTAACCAGTCACTAGCTGCAGTCTCATTAATGAACTGAGATGAATTTAGTGCACGATGACTCTCTGCTTAATTTGAAAATGGTTAATCATTACTGATGTTTACCAAGGCTCATAACATGACACTAATTCAAATATTTGTCCAAGTGTCCAACAAGAAAAGCAGTCATTTGGCGCATCGTAAGCATGCTAGCTGATCTTTCCCTCATCTGAGTCCTTAGTTCAAAACCTTGCGGGTGACAGGAGATGCCAATTTAAGACTTCTCAAATGGGTAGCAATGATGAAGAAATGAGAGTTTGGTTCCAAATCAGGATTATGTGCAAATGCTCTGGATGGATTGTGAGCCGTGCATTTACTGCCCTTGTCTATCTTGACGGTGGAGGTCTAGGTCTGAGGAGAAATTTCTGGAGAAGCCTTGAGAGTAATTACTGTGGATAATCACTGTAATTACTATCTTGCAAAAAGAGAAAATTTGGTACTTGGGTGGGAGAAGAATGGAGGGATAAGGGTGCAGGTCAATTGGACAAGGCAAAATAATATTTTGGCACAGACAAGATGGGCCAAAAGGCACGTTTCTAATCTGTAGTGTTCTATGGTTCTTCAGGCAAGACCCTCCATCAAGAGTGGTGAAGATTTACACTATCCATTCAATGAAACGATGTGATCTGCTGCCTTAGTATATTCAAGAGGGAAATGTTTGTGTGTATTTTGGTTAATATGGTTCATAGTGTGAAAAATAAAAAAAATTAAAAGAAAAGAAGCCAACACCATAAAACCCCCATCACACTGGTCACAACCTCTTATCACTGCTATCTTCAGGTACAAGGGACAGAAGCCTGAATACCAACTCCTCTAGGTTAAAGAACAATTTATTTCCAACAGCTATCAGGCTCTTGAACCTCCCTTGTTACACTAATCATTGATCAGGACTGTTTCACACGACACCACACTCCCTTGAGGTCCAACTGCTCAATTCAACTGCAATTAGCCCTGAACAGAGTTTAAACAGGCTGTTAATAGAGTCAATGGTGGTTTTTATTTAAAAATCCTGCGACTATGAGGACTGCAGCCATAAGGGACTCTGGCAAAACAGAAGACTGGCACAGGGCACTAGAAAATAAGGAGAACACCCTTCTTTGAGAAGAAGAAGGAGCAGAGGAGACAACCCATAGGGTAATGACCATGGCGGCACACCAGTGAGAGGATCTGCGGCTGAAGAACACATAGGCGGCGGCCTGAAGGCAACTCAAGGGAAGGATCCCACACAGACTGTGAACTGCTGGTGACTGCAGTCAAAGGGATCACACCAGGCTGCGGACTGCTGGAGAGTGACTTGAGATTGGTTGTTAAAGAACCAGGTATAGGAACTAGGATGCGAGAGGGTGCCGAGGGGAATGAAGGTTTCCTGATCGTGCCAGAGGTTTGGATCTGAAGCTCAGATTGCTGATAGTTTGGACCAGACTCTGTGAGGCTGTGGCAGCACTTGAGATGAATCCATTTACTCTGGGGCTCTCTTTTGCTTCTCTTTTTCTGACTGTAAAAGATGATTCAGGCAATTTCTGCCGATGGCGAATCTATCTGCCTTTCAGCAGACAAAAGCAAATTTTGTGTAATATAGCACTACTTCTATTACATGACAATAAAGGAATATTGAATCTTCAATCCAACACCATAGATGGTACTTAATGTAGTCATTGATGGTGAGGGGAATGAATGTTGAGGGATTTTGATAGGATCACAATCAAAGGGGCTTCCTTATATTGACCTTCTTGAGTTTTCATGAAGTTACATTCATTTGGATATATGGGGAGCTTTGTTGATTGATGCCTTGCAGAGACTGGAAAGGTTGTTGGGAACTCGCTTCCCATGGGATACTCAGTCTCCAATGTGTACTCATAGCCACAGATAGGTGCACCACTGCTTGGTGAAGGAACCGCCTTGTCCTAGACGACGAAGAAATCCAGAGCTTGGAATGTAACTCAGACCATCCTCCCTTTCATTGACTCCATCTATACTTCCTGCTGCCTTGTAAAAAACAGCCAATTAAAGGAGTCCACAGTCATCATGATTGAAGTAAAAACACAATGTTGGAAAAACTCAGCAGGTCAGTGCATTTTATGTAACAAAGATAAAGATACATAACCAACATTTCAAGCTTAAGCCCTTCATCAAAGGATGAGCAAACTGTAGTAACAACACACAGAAATGCTGGAGGACCTCAGCCGGTTTTGCAGTATCCATAGGAGGTAAATATATATATATATATATATATATAATTGATATTTTGGGCCTGAAACATCATTAATATATCTTATAGATGCTGCAAAACTGGCTGAGTTGTTTCAGCATTTCTGTGTTTTTACTACAGTCACAACATCTGCAGACATTTTTGTTTCACCATGAGCAAAATGTAGGCAGGTGCCCAAACAAAAATATGTTACAGGACTTGTCCCAGCCCAGTCACATTCTCTTCTCCACCCATTCCCCATTGAACAGATAATACATTAGCTTGAAAACACGAACCCCCAGATTCAAGGAAGTTACTTTCCTTCTGTTATCAGATTCTTAAGTAGATCTCTTCTTGGTAAAAATGACGCCCCTGCTCTGTTAAACTGCACTTTTATC
The DNA here is from genome assembly GCF_036971445.1 of Narcine bancroftii. Lineage (NCBI taxonomy): Eukaryota > Metazoa > Chordata > Chondrichthyes > Torpediniformes > Narcinidae > Narcine > Narcine bancroftii. The sequence continues at coordinate 256,929,443 of NC_091472.1, forward strand.
CACACCTTATTAACACGATGCCCTGTATTTCTTGATAAAACACTACACCCTGCAATTTTTTATATTCTTGCCCTGCCTGCTGTACCTAACTTTAACTTCACTTGCTCAGATAGCACACAAAACAAAGCCTTTCACTGTATCTTGATAGTTAAATTGATTCAATTCCATACCACTGATCATTGGTGACTTCCTTGGATGCTGATAATGAGGGGACTCATTGCCCCTGAGGGTAGGATGTTAGACTCTGTCCTGTATGGGATGGTCATTGTCTGACATTTCTGCTGCCAAACTGTTATTTGCTACTTATCAGCCCATGCCTGAATGTTGTCCAGGATTCCCACAATGCAGGAAAGGACTGTTTCATCTACTTGTGAATAAAATTCAATCATCACCAGACTTCCCCATTGCTAAGCTCAGAGGAAAGAAAGAATAGCTGAAGGAACTCAGCAGGACAGAGAGCAACCGTGAGTAGAAATCGTCAGTCAATATTTTCCATTGGGTCTGATCATCAAGAATAAGATAGAACCATAGAATATTGCAGCACAGAAAACAGGCCCTTTACCCCTTCTAGTCTGTGCTGAACTATTATTCTGTCTAGCCCCACTGACATGCATCCATTCCATGTCCCTCCATATGCCTCCCATCTATGTACCTGTCCAAATTTTCCTTAAATGTTAAAATGGAGCCCATATTCACTACTTCAGCTGGCAGCTTGATCCATACTCCCACCATTCTCTGTGTGAAGAAGCCCCGCCCCCCCTCATGTTTCCCCAAAATATTTCCCCTTTCACCCTTAACCCATGTCCTCTGGTTTGTATCTCACCTACATCAGTGGAAAAAAACTTATCTCCATTTATTCTGTCTTTACCCATCATAACTGTATACCTCTATAAAATCTCCCCTCGTTCTTCAACTCTTCAGGGAATAAAGTCCAAACCTGTTTACGCTTTCCCTGTAACTCAGTTCCTCGAGACCCAGCAAAATCACAGTATATGTTCTCTGCAATCTTTCAATTTTATTGATTTCTTTCCTGTAGTTAGGTGACCAAAACTGCACAATACTCCAAATTTGGCCTCACCAATGTCTTATACAACTTTACCATAACATTCCATTTCTTATACTCAATACTTTTATTCATGAAGGACAATTTGTTAAAAACTCTTTTTACAACTCTATCTATGATGCAAATTTCAAGGAATTATGCATCTGTATTCCTAGATCCTTCTGTTCTACCACACTCCTGAATGCCTTACTGTTTACTCTGTATGTCCTAAATTTGTCCTTTCAAAATGTTACACTTGTCTATATTAAATTCCATCTGCCACTTTGCAGTCCTTTTTCCAGTTGGACCAGATCCCTCTGCAAGTTTTGAAAGCCTTCCTTGTTATCAACTACAATTTTTGTGTAATCTGCAAACTTGCTGACCAATTTACCACCTTATCATTGAGATCATATAATAGATAACAAACAATAATGGACCCAGCGTAATTCCTTGAGGCACACTACTAGTCACAGGCTTCTAGTCAGAGAGACGATCATTCCCTACCACTCTGACTTCTCCCATAAAGTCAAAGTTGAATCCAATTCATTACCTTAGCATGAATATCAAATGACTGAACTTTCCTGACTAACCTCCCATGTGGGATCTTGTCAAAGGCCTTTCTGAAGTCCATCTAGGTAACATCCACAGCCTTTCCTTCATCAGCCTTCCTGGTAACCTCTTTGAAAAACTCTATAAGATTTGTTAAACATGACCTACCATGCACAAGGCTATTTTGACTATCCCTAATCAGTTCCTGATTATCCAAATTCTTGTAAATTGGATCTCTTGTGTAGGATTACTTACCTACTACTGATGTCAGATTCACTGGCCTATAATTCCCTGGGTTATTTATGGAGCCTTTTTTAAACAATGCAACAATATGTGTTATTCTCCAAAGTTCCAGCACCTCACCTGGCTAAGGACATTTCAAATATATTTGCCAGGGGTCCCTGCAATTTCTGCACTAGCCTCCCTCAAGATCCAAAGGAATATCTTATCAGACCCTGGGGATTTATCCACCTGTATTTGCATTAAGACAGCAGGTGTTGCCTCTTCTTTAATCTGCATCGGATTCATAAACTCACTGCTTGCTTTCCTCAATTTTCTATGCCATTATCCTGGTAAATAGAGCTTTTGACATATAGGCCTTCAGAAATCAAAGCCTAACTACAGAAAAAATATCAACAAGATTGAAAGAGGGCAGATAAGATTTACTTGGGTATTGCCCAGACTTCAGGAGCTGAGTTACAGGGTAAGGTTAAATAAGTTACAATTTTAGTCCCTGGAGTCCAGAAGAATGAGAAGAGATTTGATAGAGGAAAACAAAATCATGAGGAATTTATAGATGGAATAAATACATTTATGCTTTTTCCACTGAGGGTAGGTGAGATACAAACCAGAGGATATGGGTTAAGGGTGAAAGCAGAAAAATTTAGGTGGAACAAAAGGGGGGAACTTCTTCTCACAGGGAGTGTGGAACGAGCTGTCAGCTGAAGTGGTCAATGCAGGCTCAATTTTAAAATGTAAGACAAATTTGGACAAGTACGTAGATCGAAGAGGTATGGAGGACTATGGACTGGGTGCAGGACTGGGTCTAGGCAGAATAATAGTTCAGTGCAGACTAGAAGGGGCAATGGGATTTTTTTTTCTCCAGTGTTCGATGGTTCGATTTACAGACTCAAACACAGACCGTAAAATTAAGAAAAATCAGTGGAATGTGACACTACCCATGAATAGTGCAAAAACCCATAAAGGCAAATAAGTTACAGAACATAGAACAGTGAAGCTCAGGAACCAGATATCTGCTGCCAAACATGATGCCCACATTCCAAGCACCTCTCACTCTCTGGGTAAAACATTTATGTCACAAATCTCCCTTAAACTTATAGAGAACATTGATACATAGGCATTTCTTCAGCTAAAGTAATAAATTTGTGAAATTGTTGCCACATGCGGTTGTGGAGGCCTGGTCATTGGGTGTATTGAAGGCAGAGATTGATAGGTTCTTCATTAGCCAGGGCATCAAATATTATGGGGAGAAGTCCAGGCAGGGGGTGCTGAGTGATTCATTGGAATTGGTCCATTTGGGGTGGCACAGTTAGTATAGTGGTTAGTGCAACATTATTAAGTGCTAATGACCCGGGTTCAAATCTGTCGTTCTTTGTAATGTGTTTCTACGTTCTTCCCATGTGTGTGGGAATCCTCTATGTGCTCCAGTTTTCTCCCACCCTCCATAACCTATGTGGGTCATATGTCAATTGGATGTAATTGGCACAGGTTTGTGGGCCAGAGGACCTGTTACTGTACTGTATGTCTAAATCTGTAAAGACATTTATTAGTTCATGGTACTTTCTGTCAATGCATCAATCCACCTGGATTGTGAATCAACTCTTTTTTTAAATCTGGAGACACTCCTTCACCAGACCAAGTATGGTTTCCTCCCTGCAGGATATCAGGGAAACTGGATTTTACCAATGATGATCTGGTGGCCATTATTACAGTGACTACTTTTTGTTCCAATTTCAAAATATGTTCATTTACTTGAATTGACTTCTCACAGCTGCCCTGACAAGAATCAAACTCATTGCACTGCACCAGTGGCTCAAAGTTTGGTTATTGGTTCAGTAACTTAAACCAATGCTATTGTACTCATGTAAGTATTGGTTCTCTAAGAGCAAATTTGCCAGAGAAATGTGAATTTTCAGGGGTTTCCAAGCATGTTGCCTCTTCTTGTTGGTCAATTGGCTCCTAGAACCTTAGTTTGAAGTCTCGCCATATTCACTGTGATCCAATATATTATTTTGTGAGTTTGCCAGAACGCTAGCATTCTAAATCACGGATTCATGTTTTCACCCTTGAGAGACTATTAATAGACAATTACAACAATTTGATTTGGCAACACAGAACCTCAAGGCTTCATAGTGTAAAAAGATTTTTTTAAATCCTCAGCAGAGCTGTTTTATTTGTTGATCAAACAAAACTAGGCTGCCTTAAGTCTAGATTTTTTTTGTGGGATGCTTAGGCAAGAGTTCAGAGTCATCCATGTTGATGGATTAAAATCATAGAAGTATTAAAAATTTATGTCCATAGAAGGAGGCCATTTGGCCTATTTCATATAGGTTGGAAAGATCTACCAGCTTAAACTTACTTTCCAGTCCTTAGCTCAGAGAAATACAAGTCATACCACTTCAAATACAGACCATAAGATATAGGAGAAGTAGTCCATCAGCCCTTGGAGCCATCTCCACCATTTCATCATGAGCTGATCCATTCTCCCACTCAGCCCCACTCCTCTGCCTTAGATACCCTGACTATTTAGATACATATCAATCTCTGTCTTTAATACACCCAATGACTAGAATTTTATCTGATTATTCTCCACTTTTGAAGTCATGTTTAGGCCCTGAGAAAGAAGAATTGATTTATGGATGGAGATAAAATTCTTCTCTTTTGATGAGAGTAGAACTTTGTGATTTTATAAGGGAACAGTTTCAAGATTTTTTTAGAGATAAATTCATATTCAGTGGATAATAAATTTGTTCTTTGGGATTTTTTGAAGCCACGTTTGAGAGGTCAGATAGTTATATGGTAAAAATTAAGAAAGATTATATGAAAGAGGTTGATCAAATGAAAAAGGAAATAGAAGTTTTAGGAAAAGATTTACAAAGGAAAGCTTCTGATGAGAAAAGGAAACATTTAATAACAAAAAACTTCCTTATAATACAATTCAGACTTATAGAACAGAAAAATTAATTGAGAGAACTAGACAAAGGTTTTATGAATTAGGAGAGAGGGCTCACAACACTTTATCCTGGTAGTTAAAAAAGGAACAAAAATTTGAGAACAATTAATGCTATTAAAAAGAATTCTAAGAAGATTACATAAACCTCAAGAAATTAATGATTAATTCAAAGATTTTTATTCTAAATTATATAGATCTCAATCTATTTGTGAGGAGACAAAATTTGAGAATTTTCTTTCTCAAATAAATTTATCTAGTTTTAATTATTGAGGTCAAATAGATTTAGATGCTTTTTTACAGCAAGAGAAATTAGTGAGGTATTATGTTCATTTCAGAGTGCTAAGTCACCAGGGGAGGATGGCTTTCTGCCTGAATTTTTAAAGAAATTTAAGGATCTTTTAATAGCACCTTTTATGGAGGTATTGAAACAAAAGGTGGAATCCCATTCTTTGACAGAATCCTTTTCAAATGCAATTATTACAGTTATAATTTCAGTTGAGATTTATTAACTGTGGATAAACTGCCCTCTTGGGTCAATAGAGAATTTAGTAAAATAGGAGAAATTAATATACAGGATTTTATTTATAAATGGAATTCAAAATTACTGGTGGGAAATAGAGATACTCCTACTTTAAAACATTTGATTGAATCATGGAATAAAATTGATTATGGTGCAAAAGGTTTAATCTCTCAGAAAATGCCTTTATTTCAAAATAGACATTCCTTTTTCCATTGATAATCAATTTCTGAGGACTTGGATGTGGATAGGTTTAAAGAGAATAGAAGATTGTTTTGAAGATGAAAGATTTATTACTTTTGAATGAATGAAGAATAAATTTAATATGCCTCGTAAAATTTTATTTTGTTATTATCAAGTTAAGGCTTTTTTGATTGATAAGTTAGGTCCTGCTTTGATGTTATCTAATCAGAGTGAATTGAAATTATTGATTTGTAATACCAATATAAATAAATTTATTTCCATAATGTATAATTTATTTCATAGAAAAGCCCCTAAAAAAGGGGTACATAAATCGACATTAAGATGGGAAACAGATTTAAATAGACAAATAAATGAGAAAGATTGGAAGCAATTATGTAGGGATAATATGACAAAAATTATTAATGTTAGCTACAGATTATTTTCTGCATCAGTTATATAACTCCTCAAAAATTAAAAAAAAATGTATCCTATATTATCAGATTTATGTTTTTGATGCAGTTGAGAAGTTTGATATTTTTGGCATTCTATTTGGGAATGTCCTAAAGTTAAACAATTTGGATGGGAAGTGGGAATTTTTTGGAACGAACAATGGGTGTTGAGTTCCTGCAGAATACAATGTTGTTTTGTTAGGCAATATTAAGATTATTAGACCTAAACTAAAATTAAATAGTTATCAAATTGAATTTGTATGAATTGCTTTAGCAGTTTCTAGAAAGCGTATGGCTGTTATTTGGAAATCAGATATAGATTTGGGAATGGAGAGGTGGCATGCCGAGTTATGTAGTTTTATAGCACTAGAGAAGATTACTTATAATTTACAAAATAGATATCAGGTTTTTTTGGAATATACGGTGCCCATATTTACATGATGTAGGTATGAATATTTAGAAAGCTCTCTGTAGACTCCCTTTCTTGGTCATAACCAACACCATAAAATTATTGAAAATGTTATGTTATATAATTTAGTTTCTTGGCATTCTCCACTCTTCTTTGTTTCTTTTTCTTTTACCTTTTGAGTTTTTTTTTGGGGGGGGAAGTAGGAGGGATAAGAGGATTTTTTACACTATGTATCATTTTTGAAAATATGTAATTGAAAGAAATGTATTTACTGTTGTGGTTTAAAAATTGTTAAATAAAATATTTTTTTTAAAATACACTCAATGACTTGACATCCACAGCCACCCATGGTAGCAAATTCTTGAAGTTCATCACTCTCTGAAGAAATTTTTCCACATCTCTATTTTAAATGGGTGCCCTTCAATCCTGAATTTGAGCCATCTTGTCCTGGACTTTCCTTCCATGGGAAAGAACTTTGCCACATCTACTCTGTGCAGGCCTGTGAAATTATAAAGCTTCTATGAGAACCTCCTAATTCTTCTGAACTCCAAAGAGTACAATCCAGTAGCCATCAAACATAATCATATATTGAACCCTTCATTCTAGGAATCATTCTTATGAATCTTCTCTGAACCCTCTACAATGCCTTTCCGACATAAGGAGCCAAAGCTGGTGTTAAGTTCCTGCAGAATCAAATGTGGTTTTCATTATGCAATATTAAGATTATTAGACCTAAACTAAAATTAAATAGTTATCAAATTGAATTTGTATGAATTGCTTTAGCAGTTTCGAGAAAGCGTATGGCTGTTATTTGGAAATCTGATATAGATTTGGGAATGGAAAGGTGGCATGCCGAGTTATGTAATTTTATAGCACTAGAGAAGATTACTTATAATTTACAAAATAGATATCAGGGTTTTTATGTAGGTATGAATATTTACAAAGCTGGTGTCTCATCAGTGACTTGTAAAGCCTCAAGATCACATTCCTGCTCTTATATCCTATTCCTCTAGATATGAATGCGAACATTGCCTTCTTCACCACTGACTCAATCTGGAGGTTAGTTTTTAGAGCAGGGGTAGACAACGATATTTTAAATTCACATTCCACCTATGCCATAGGTGCTCTGTGATTAGTACGGATAGCTTAAGGTGATATGTGGGTGGAAAGAAATGCTTGAAAGCCAGGGATAGGAGAGTCCACCTTCAACTGGAAATGTCCCATATGGCTTGTCCTTTTCACACTGGGTTAACCAGCATGCCAGCATCAGCTAACACTGGGGATTGTGAGTTGGGGTAGAGGGTATCAATATCAACATGATTTTGTGTGATTTTATGCCAGCGTGCTAATTGATTTGCTTTCCCACTGGATCCTTAGCCAGTAAATTGGCCATCAATTCCTGGTACAAGGTGTCGGTGAAAAAGGGGTTAATGAGTGAGAAAAAAAATCAATAAAGTGCAAAAGTAAGAGTCCTTAAATGACTCCCTGATTTATTTTTCTACTGAGAAATCTAATGATGAAGGGGTAGCAGCTGTTCCTGAACCTGGTGGTGTGAGTCTTGTCTTTGCTGATGGTATCAGTGAGAACAAAGCACGTGCTGGGTGGTTTGGGTCTTTGATAATTGCTGCTGCTCTCTGATGGCATCATTCCCCATAGATGTTCTTGACGGTGGGTAGGATTTTGCCTGTGATGTCCTGAGCTGTGCCCAATATATTTTGTAAGGCAATGTTGAAAAATTGCTGAACAGCCTCCCATTTTGTGTCAGAACAATTCTCTGATTCTACAATTGCCCTAAACATTGATTATGTACCTTTATCTTTGCTATACACTGTATACTGTTTGACCAGCTAAAATTCTCCGGTATTATGTTTTACTTCAACCCCGGAGCCTACAGACTTTTGTGTTTTACTTTTTATTCCAAGGAAACCATCAGAATAGTTGCCTATCATATGCTATGATGTGCCAGTGATGTTATCCTTCCTTGACCTTGCACTGTAGTTAACATTCCACCATGGTATAGGTCAGTGGTAAGAGCCCTGGTTTTGTAAACCAGGGGTTACAAGTTCGTTCCTTACTGGGGCTTCATTTCTGTGAGGGGTGTTTCAAAAAAGTGGCTACTCTGTCTTCCTTACGGTAGACAAAGTTAAAGAATTTCATGCATGTTACATCACAAATGTAGCATTATGATCCAATAATGGAACCTTTACCTTTGGTATTGAGTGTGGAGTCATAAGCAGGGCCTGCTGGGTAAGGGTGGCAGATTCCTTCTTGTAGAGTGTGTCGCAAGAACCAAAGACTTGTTGATCCAAACCAAGGCTTTTAATAACTAAAAGACTGGAGCATATCACAAGTAGGTCGACCAGTCCAGAATGACCTGGTCTGGCGAGGAGCAATCCTTTAAGATCTGCCAGTAGATGTGGCTACACTCTCAGCCAATCACAGTCATCCTACACTACAATCTGTTCTATCATATTCACCCCTTCTTTGAGAACTGACCCCGGGGTGGATGGAGGGCTGTAAAAAAAAGGGCCCGGTGGAGGTTAGGGGCTCTACCCGTCAGGGGGCCTGACCATCCGGCGTGACTGCCGTGGTGCCGGGATTGGGGTCGCTGGCGGGCTTGTAGGGTGTAGCCACTGCTTCGCTCAATTCCCCAACGGCGTTGTCGACAGTCTGGCCTGAGCTGGTTGGGTGGTGCTGGTCCCTCTGTTCAAGCACATGACCTGGGAGAGAAAGAATTGGGGGACGTTGGGTTAAAGGCACTGCTGCGCCTGATCCGGTCCATGCTGAAATGCTCAAGAGGGCGGGTGGCTTTGATGATGTGGGTGTTCTCTGGACGGAAAAAGTGGGGCTTGCACTCAATGCACACCGGGCAGGCTTGGGTCATGGAGCGAATCTCCTCGTCCGTGTAGAACAGGTTGCGAGGCTTGACAAAGTGCACAAACCTAGTGACCCCTGGATGACATAGCTCCTCATGGAGTCTCTGCAGCCTGTCCAGTTGTATGTTGGCGCAAGTCCCCCTGGAGAGCGCATCTGGCGGGTCGTTGAGTTTACCAGGCCAATACAGTATGTCATAATTAAAGGTGGAGAGCTTGATTCTCCACCTGATGATTTTGTCATTCTTGATCTTACCTCGTTGGGTATTGCTAAACATGAAGGAGACCGCACGTTGGTCGGTCAGTAGTGTAAAGTGCCTGCCAGTGAGGTAGTGTCTCCCACGACGAACTGCTTCGACTATGGCCTGGACCTCCTTCTCGACAGAGGAGTGTCGGCTCTCAGGACCCTGGAGGGTTCTGGAGAAGAAGGCTACTGGCCGGGCGACCTGGTTCAAAGTGGCTGTCAATGCAAAGTTGGATGCATCGCTTTCAACTTGGAACAGAATGGACTTGTTGATGGCGTGCAGCATTGCAGCAGCGATGTCCGATTTGATGCGGTCGAAGGCCACTCTGGCTTCGGTTGACAGGGGGAAGGAGGTGGTCTTGATGAGTGGCCGTGCCTTGTCGGCATAGTAGGAGACCCATTGGGCATTGGGCATAATAGGAGAAAAAGCCCAGGCAGCATCTGAGTGCCTTCTGGATGTGGGGGGTGGGGGTGGGGGCAAGTCCATGAGGGGACGCATGCAGTCAGGGTCCGGCATGAACACCCCGTTCTCCACCACACAACCCAGAATAGCGAGCTGAGTGGTCCAAAAGACATACTTGTCGAAATTGTAGGTCAAGTGCAGCCGAGTTGCAGTCTGAAAAAATTTCTCAAGGTTGGCATCATGATCCTTCGTGTCATGGCCACAGATGGTGACATTGTCCAGATACAGGAAAGTAGCAGTTAGCCTGTTCTGGTCCACCATCTGGTTCATTTCCTGCTGGAAGACCATGACGCCATTTGTGGCCCTAAAGGATACCCTGAGGAATTGATACAACCCCCATTCGCTTAGAAGGCTGTGAAAGGTTGGTCTTCTCGGCGGATCGGGAGCTGATGATAGGCCGAACGTAAGTCAATGGTGGAAAATACGCAGTATTGGGCGATCTGATTCACCACATCTGTGATCCGTGGAAGGGGATATGCATCCAGAAGCGTGAAGCGGTTGATTGTCTGGTTGTAGTCAACTACTATCCGTGGCTTCTCCCCGTTTTTAACAACCACCACCTGGGCCCTCCAGGGATTCGAGCTAGGTTCGATAATACCCTCGTGCAGCAGTCTGCGCACCTTGCTTGTGATAAATTTCCTGTGTTCATAACTATATTGCAGGCTTTTGGTGGCCACAGGCTTCCAACCAGGTTTGTGAATAGTGCTGGCAGAGCAACTCGGAGGGTGGAGAGGCTATAGGTGAGGCCCCGGGGCACGGGGGTGTGTGGCTCGGGCTGTTGCTGGCAGGAGTGGTTACAGACAGAGAAGGGAGCATGAGGCCCCCCCCAAAGTGCAGGGAAACGGTTTGAAACTGGCACTGAAAATCCAGTCCCAGCAGTGCAGGGGCGCACAATTGGGGAAGGACTAATAGTTTGAAGTCTGTGAACGTGATGCCCTGGACTTTCAGGGTTGCCACGCAGTACCCCTTTACCCCAGTCGAGTGCAATCTGGTCACCAATGAAATCCTCTGGGCAGTGGGGAGAATAGCCAGTCCACAATGGAGGGCCAGGTCTGGGCGGATAAAACTGTCAGTTGACCCCGAGTCAAATAAGCAATTGGTATAGTGTCCATGTATTTTAATCAGTTCTACTGTTTTTGTGAGGGGTTGGGGAAAGTCCTGGTCAAGGGTTATTGATGCAGAGACTTGTAATGGGTACAATGGAGTCCTGCGTGATGACGTCATGCAATATGTGCGTGATGATGTCACGCAAACAGTCGGGCCTGAAGAGACAGCGTCAAGGAGTTGGTGTTGCTGCCTGCAGCCTGCTGGGGGTCGACCAGCCAATGGTAAGTGTTGGGGGTCACTGCTTGCTGTCGGCGGTGGGGGAGTCAGTCGGGCAGTCATCAGTGGTGGTTACCAGGTCGGTAGCATCGGGTCCTCGGTCGACAGCGTCGGTGGATACCACCTCGGTAACGTCGGTCGCGGCAGCGTGTCCCTGTTTGGCAGGGTCGGTGGGTACCGGGTCAGTAGCATCAGTTGCAGCTGCGGGAACTTGGTCTGCTGCCTCGGTGGTTGCGAATCCCCAGTCGGTAGCGGCGGCGAGTGTGGCGTATCCCTGGTCGGCAGAGGCAGCGGGTCCCTGGTCCGCAGCGGCGGTTGGTCCCTGGTCGGCAGCAGCAGTGGCGGTGGCCATTGAGGTTGGGGCTGGTGCCTGGTCGGACGTTGCTTCGCAAGGGAGATTGGATGTCATTCTGGTGAGGGTGGGTTGTACCTTCCGTGATCGACATCTGTCCCATGACATCACGCGCTGCCGTGCGGTGGAGCCCTCGCTCTTATTGGACGAGAGCTCTGAGGAAGAAGTGTTTGAATGGGAGGGTGGCGAATGGACTTCACACGAGGCACTGTGTTTGACGGTGGCCATTTTGGAACAACAGACTATAGCAAAGTGCCTGTTTTTAAGGCTCTTCTAGCACCTGGCTTTTCTTGCTGGGCACAGGGACCTGCTGTGCTTGTTCCTCCTGCAGAAATAACACTTTGGGGTTGCATCGGGCAGCATAACGCAGCCAACAGGCCGTCAGTGTGCTGGGGGTAGTAGGGTAGAGGGAGGGCATCCTACTCACATCAGAGTGTGGGGTCCAGCCCCGAGAGTACACGTCCATACTTAAGACATCAGCCTCCATTGTCTCTGCGATCTCTAGGTTCTCCCCCGTGCTCTAGTAGGCACTACCTCACCTCATTCGATCGAACCCCAGCCATATAGGCATCCCGAATGAGATCGTCTGTGATCTCCGCAGCAGTTCTGTCTGTACAGGCACAGTCTCTGCCCATTGCCCTTAGTGCCTCAATATAAGCTCTACAGGACTCACCAGGCTGTTGCCTCCTTGTTGCAAGTTTGTACCGAGCATAGACACTATTCACCGGACGCACATAGAGCCCTTTCAGCACCTTTCTTGGATGTTCTGGTAGATTCTTGGGGACACCATAGTCATCAATATTAGTAGTCGACAGCTGTCCTCTATCACGGCAGGGTCAGAGAGCTGTAAGTATATTTCGAAGCATCTCACCCAGTGCTTAAAGTCATTCGAGGCTGTAGCTGACTGTAGGTCGATGTCGAGGTGCTCCAGCCATAGCATACGCTCCATCCCTTTAAAATCTTTTTAGTTAATAAAATTGTATAGCACGTTGAAAGAACCAAAGACTTGTTGATCCAAGCCAAGGCTTTTATTAACTAAACGACTGGAGCATATCACAAGTAGGTCAACCAGTCCAGAATGACCTGGTCTGGTGAGGAGCAATCCTTTAAGACCTGCCAGTAGGTGTGGCTACACTCTCAGCCAATCACAGTCATCCTACACTACCATCTGTATATATACACATTGGTGATAGAATCTGTATTATCACACTTCTCTAAAAGGCACAAGTGAGCAAGTGAGCATTGATGATCCTTCTTGTCATTACAGAGACTATACTTTTAATTTCACCTTTATTTAATTACATGAATCTAAATTTCAAAGCTTCCCTGGAGGTATTTCAATGTGTCTCTGGATCAATGGTCCAGTAACTTTACTGTATTATTCTACCTTAATTATATATTATTTTCTATTGCCAGGGCAGTAGACCCCGAGGACATGTTCTTGGGGTTACAGAGAATGCAGTGAAACACAAAAGTCTGCAGATGCGGTGTTGTAGTTAAAGCACACAGAAATGCTGGAGGAACTCAGCAGTCTCACAGCATCCATAGGAGGTAAAGATATATTACCAATGTTTCAGCCCTGAGCCCTTCTTCAAGGTATAAGCAAAGAATGGGAAGGCATCAGAATAAAGACTGAAGACTGGTAAGGAGAGGAGTCCAGACCAATAAAAGGTATTAAATAGATATGATAAGAGGAAAGGTGAGAATTGATTATGGTTCTGTGAAAAGAGACAGAGGGAAAAGAGAAATAGAGAGAGAGAGAGAGAGGCACAGCTGAGGGAAAGGCAACTGGGGAAAAAAGAAGAGGGGTGGTTTATGGAAACTGGAGAAGTAGATGTTAATCCCATCTGGTTGGAGGGCGCCCAGATGGAAGATGTTGCTCCAATTTATGGGTGGTCTCAGTCTGGCAGTGTATGAGACCATGGGCAAACATGTCAGCAAGGGAACGGGACAGAGAATTGAAATGGGTGGCCTCTGGAAAATCGATTCTGTTGCATCAGACAGAGGAAGTCTCCCAGTCTGCCTCCAGTCTCTCTGATGTATAGGAGAACACATAGATAGATAGAACATAGAATAATACACAACAGTACAAACCCTTTGGCCAACAATGTTGCTCCAACCTATATGAACCTACTCCACCACAACTAAATCCTTCCCAACCTCACACCCATAACCCTGTATTTATCTGAAATCCATGCACCTCTTGGAGTCTTTTAAATGACCTTATCATGCCAGCCTCTGTCAGTAACCCCAGCAATGTATTCCAGGTGCCTGCTACACTCTGTGTACAAAAACCCCATATCTCTGGCATCTCCCTTAAACTTTCCTTAACTCCCCTAAACAGATATCCTCTGGTATTTGCTAATGTCATCATGAGAAAACAGTTCGGGCTGACCACCGCGTCTGTGATCCTCATAATCTTATGTAAAGAGAAAAGCCCAAGCTTGGTCAACCTTTCTTCATCTGACATGTGCAAAATGGAGGAACAAAACTTTATTATCCATCTGCGCATCCTCCAACCGAATGGACATTAACATCCACTTCTCCAGTCTCTCTCTCTCTCTCTCTCACCCTCCCACTCTCTCCCCTTTTCCCTCTGTCTCCTTTAGCTCAGCTCGACATTCATAGAACCACCCCCCTCCCCATTTTCCCCATCAATTTTCACCGTTCTTCTCTCCTGGCCTCTTTTCCATATCCAATTATCACCTTATTTGTTGGTCTGTACTCCTCCCCCCTGCTATTTTTAATTCCACCATGGAGAGTATTCTGGCTGGTTGTGTCACTGTTTGGTCTGGAGGTGCCAATAATCAGGACAAGAATAAACTCCAGAGGGTTGTTAACTCGCCCTGTGACATCGGGGGCACCAAACTTCACTCCATTGAAGACATCCACAAGATGCGGTGTCTAAAGAAAGCTGAGTCTATTCTCAAGGACTCTCACCACCCAAACCATGTCCTCTTCAGTCTGCTAACATCAGGAAGGAGGGACAGGAGCCTGAAGACGAGCACTCAGCAGCACAAGGACACTTTCTTTCCCTCTGCCATCAGATTGCTGAATGAATAATGAATCACAGACACTGCCTTACTTTGACCTTTCCTTTTCTTGCACTATTTTTATTTATTTTGTAAGTTGGTTTATATAAATGTTTGCACTGTGAAGCTGCCACAAATCAATGTATTTGGTGACGTGTTCATGACAATAAATTCTGATTCTGATTATTTATTTATTGAGGTACTGCCTGCTTCTTCCCATCGCTTGAAGAAGGGCTCAGGCCTGAAATGTCAATAATATATTTTTACCTCATATGGATGCTGTGAATCCTGCTGAGTTCCTCCAGCGTTTCTGTGTTTTTACTGCTCTCTCATCCAGGCATCCAGGTAACCTCCTGGTAAATCTCCTTGGCATCCTCTGTAAAGCTTCCACATTCTTCCTCTCGTGAGGCAACCAGAACAACATGCAATACTCGTCTAACCAGAGCATTGGGGATCAAAGGAAAAGTGGGTCCAAGAGGCATCTTCAAATTATTGCAAAATTTTGAAAATTATTCCCTTGTGACATAATTTATTAATTTACCTAAACATGCAGTTCTTGCATTCAAACCACAAAAAAAAAGACCCTGATGCGCACAATTGACACAACATGTTTTTGCATGACCAGCCAGCTGTGAATATTTAGTATTTCTTTTCTTTTCCTTTTCTACTTATGATTTATTTCTCTTTGTGGTTTCTTCTGTGCTAATTATACTTAAATTATTGTTAGTGTGTTTTACATCAGTGATTCCCAGCACATTTTAGTGAAAATTTTGTTTTCTTTTCACCTCACATAACATGGACATTTTAACATTTTTTTTGTGTGGTTGATAGGAGAAATGTATGGAACTTAACTGCTTCACAGGGTTGGGGGCCCATAAACTTTGAGCAGAGTTCCAGAGGGGCCATCGCCTAAAAAATAGGTTGAGAATGGCTTATTTACATTCCTGGGAGACTGCAGCAAGAAAGATTTTCATTGCATCTGTTCATTGTACATATCAGTATGACAATAAAGTCTCATTCATTCATTCATTTATTCATTCATTCATTCCTGAATACAATATTTTTGCATGTCGAATGTATAAAAATGATTTCTTACTTGATGCAGTTGAACCAATACTTCCTTAAAAAAACAATTACAAAAACACTACAATATTCTACTTAATTGAATTGAGATGACACAATAAACACAAAAAACAGTTAACTTAGTGCAAAAATGTGCAGACAAGTTTTTGGTGGTGTTGGAACAGTCTTAATCATTGATTAACGTAACAAGGTATGATGTTGGGAAGACTATCCGATTCAGTGGGTTCACAGAGAGACTAGTCTGGACACAAGTATTTAAAACATACTTAACTTTAATTAACATACGGGAGATAAACATAGGAGAACGTTAAACAGTAATTGATTACAATTTCACCTAAGCAACGATATAGACATTCATTTTGGACTTAGGTTGGACTCTAACAATAGTGATCTTGACATGCTCACACACTTGAGTAAACACACTACAAACAGGGATTCTTGCACACACCCAGTTTCCTTAACAATGGGGGTGCAGCTTCTTCAAGTATTGATCTATTGCAATACTATGGCTCAGCTTCAGAGTAGTGCACACCTAATAGCCTGAAACAACATCTAATAGCCTGAATATGCCTGGGATTGTCAGATCTCAGAAGCGAAGAAGGCACAGGACTAGTCATTCTTGGAGGTGAGACTGCCCAGAAACACCAGGTGCAGTAGGTAGACAAAAGAATTTCATGTATGTTACATTCTAAATGTAGTATAACATTACAATAATGGAACCTATACCGTTTTCCTTAACCTCACTTTACGCACGCCACTTCCAGCAATGTCCAGGGCATGGACCATGAGGGTGTGTGTTGGCGTTATATACAGTGCTAATCTGTGCTTCCAGCCAATAGTGACCCTAGGTGATTTAAATTAGCCATTGGCAAGGTGTGCACTAATGGGTGGCTGGAGTTCAACCTTGATTGATGTGACTTCTGCATAAGTTTCAGTCAGGAAGGACATGTGATCACCCGCAATACAGATATTCCAGGCAAGCAGGGATGCCACGTTTCCTCCATACACAACACAAGGTAGGTTCAAGTGTCAGATAGCTGTGGAAATAAACAGTTCCTGAAACTAGAGGTGCTGGTTTTTCAGCTTCTGTACCTTCTGTCCAAAGATAGCAGCGAGAATAGGTTATGACCAGGATGATGAGGATTTGTATGGTGTTGGCTACCATCTTGAAGATAGTGCCTCACATCATTGTATTCATTGGATGGTGCAACTCTTCACCACTCTTAATGGAAGGTCTTGCCTATAGAACACTTTAGCACAGAAACCATGCTTTTCGACCCATCTAGTCTGTGTTGAAATGATTATTCTGCCTCGTCCTAGCGATCTGCACCTGGACCATAGACCTCCATACCCTTCCCATCTATGCACCTATCCATATTTCTTTTTAATGTTGAAATTGAATCTGCATCCACTGCTTCTGTGAGCAGCTTATTCCATATTCTCACCACCCTTTGAGTTAAGAAGTTCCCCCAAAGGTTCCTCTTAAAAATGCCATATTTTACCCTTAAATTATGCCCTCTAGTTCTTGTCTCACCTGACGTCAATGGAAAAAAGCTTGCTTGCATTTACCCTTTCTATACCCCTCAACATTTTGTGCACCTCTGTCAAATCTCCCTTTATTCTTTGATGCTCCAGAGAAGAAAGTCCCAATCTAGTCAACCTTTCCTTGTAACTCATCTCTTCAAGTCTTGGCAACATCCTTGTTCATTTTCTCTTCATTCTTTCAATCTCATTGATATCTCTCCAGGTGACCAAAATTGCACACAATTCTCCAAAGTTGGCCTTATAAAACTTCAACATAACATCCAACTCCTGTATTCAATACAATAATGTATGAAGACCCATGTGCTAGAAGGTCACTTTATGACCTAGAAGGTCACTTTATCAACCTGTGACATGACATCAAGGAATTATCTTTCTGTATTCCAAGATCTCTGTTCTATTGAACACTGCAGTGTCCTACCATTCACTGTTTGACCTGCCAAGGTACATACTTGTCAGCATTTTTCCAGCTGGTCTAGATCCCGCTTTAATCTTTGGAAACCTTCCTCACTGTCCACAACAGCTCCAATCTTAGTGTCACCTGCAAATTGGCAAATCCAGTTTACCACAATATCATCCAGTTCATTGAGGCACATCACTAATCATAGATCTCCAGTTGGATAAGCAATAATTTAGTGTCACTCTCAGGCTAATGTCTAATCCAATATACGACCTTGTCCTGAATACCAAGTCTACTTGACTAACTTCCCTTGCAGGACATTCTAAAATTCCTTGTGGGAGGAGAAATGGAGTTAGATATGATGACCCAGATTTAAGATAAAAAGTTAAATGCATGTTAAATACAATAATGTGGTAAAAATACTTACGGATAAAAGTACATAACCAACGTTTCGGGCTTGAGCCCTTCATTAAGGTATGGGAAAATATCAGTAGGTGTCTGAACAAGAGAGTAGGGGAGGAAAGGGGTGGTGAAAAGGTGAAGAAGGGAGGGAGGGGACAGCCAAGATCAAAGGAAGGAGGAATGGTTAGATGAAGGGAGGGGGAAGGGAGGGAGGAGAACTGGAAAGGGGAAGGGAAGGGGGGAGGGAGAAGAGGAAGCAGGTTAGCAGAAATCGGGAAAAGTCGATGTTAATGCCATCTGGCTGGAGAGTCCCTAGACAGAAAATAAGGTGTTGTTCCTCCATTTTGGGGGTGGTCTTGGTGGGCCTGTGCATAAGGCCAGGGACAGACATCAGTGTGACACAGAACTGAAATGGTTGGCTACTGGGAGGTTTCTGTTACTGTAGCAGCAAAGCGACAGTGCTCAGCAAAGTGATCTCCCAATTTACATCCAGTCTCTCTGAAGTAGAGAAGGCCACAAAAGGAGCATCAGGTGCAGTAAATCAGTCCTGTGGATACAGAAGCTTCACTTGAAAGGCCTGTTTGGGGCCCTTGGCTGAGGTGAGGGAGGAGGTGTGGGTGCAAGTGTTGGACCTCCTGTGGCCACAGGGGGAGGTGCCAAGAGGGTGATTGGTGGGGAGGGATGAGTGCACGAGGGAGTCACAGAGGGAGTGGTCCCTACAGAAGGTAGATAGGGAAGGAAGGAAAGATGTGTCTGGTGGTGGGATCCTGTTGTAAGTCCCGGAAATTCTGGAGGATAATGTCTTTGATGCAGAGGCTGGTGGGCTGGTAGGTGAGGATGGGGGGGGGGGGGGGGGAGGGTTCTATGTTTGTTACATCTGGGGGCAGAGGGGCCTGGGGCAGATGAGGATGAAATGGAAGCAATGCAGTTGAGGGCTGAGTTGATGATGGTGGAGGGGAAGCCACGATTGTCGCTTCAATACGACAATCAATAAGGTGGCTATTGCTAGACACTGAACATTTTAAAAACATGTTAACTTCAAAGTGACATTTTTAATTTATTCTGAGGTTAAATTATTTTGAGTATAGCCTAGAGCCATGGAATTTCTCAACATTTCCTTTTTGTTTACAGTTTTAGTCCTCTTATTTTCACGAGATTAATGCTTTAGAAGGAATTTCCCCAACGATATAGGCAGTGTGACATTTAACATTCTAGTTTCACACATTTAAACAAGAAAGAATCAGAATTTATTGTCATGAACAAGTCTCGAAATTTGTTGCTTAGCGACAGCATCACAGTGCAAACATTCATATAAACCACCTTTCAACAATAAATTTAAAAAATAGTGCCTGAAAAGTAAGGCAGGGATTTTGGTCATTGATTCACTGATGACAGCAGAGAAGAAGCTGCCCTTGTGCTGCTGAGAGCTCGTCCTTAGGCTGCTGTACTTTTGTCTCGATGGTAGGAGAGTGAAGAGGGCATGGCCTAGGTGGTGGGGGTCTTTGAGGCCAGAGGCTGCTTTTTTAAAACACCGCCTCTTGTAGATGTCCTTGATGGCTCAAGGAAGATCTAAGGAGAAGGTATTAAATTATAAGAAAAAAAGAAAGAAAGGAGAGAC
Organism: Narcine bancroftii; assembly: GCF_036971445.1. NCBI lineage: Eukaryota > Metazoa > Chordata > Chondrichthyes > Torpediniformes > Narcinidae > Narcine > Narcine bancroftii. Next base: position 256,949,117 of record NC_091472.1, read on the forward strand.
AAAATAATTAATGCCAACCTCTGAAAAATATAATTTTTTGGGGTGAGTGGTGAACCTTTGGAATTTGACGCTACAGGCAATTGTGGCAGCCAGGTCATTGCTTGTATTTAAGGCAGAAATTTATAGCTATCTGAATAGTCAATGTAGTGATATGTTTTCTCCCTGTACATTATTCCCTACCTGTGTGCTGTTGTATGTATAAGGCTGGCCGCCCACTAGTGACTCATCTCCTATATCTCCTCCCCTTATGACCTGGCCATAAAGGTCGACCTCCCTCCCCCCTTCCGGCATTCCTGTACCTGGATCCGGGCCAGCCAAAGTCTTGTGTTTATTAAAGCCTATCATTCCCCTGCTCTCGACTTCATGGTTATTGATAGAGCCTCTCAATCAGGGTATCAAAGGTTATGGGAGAAAGCAGGGGAGTGGGGTTGAGTGGGGGAATGGATCAACTCATGATGGAATGGTGGAGCAGACTCGGCAGGCTGAATGGCCTACTTCCGCTGCTATACCTTATGGCCTTATGGTCAGCAGCATCAGTAGGAGAAATAGCATGATCAACGATTCGGATCTTGCATCAAGACTGTTCTTTTGCTTCCGATTCCTGCATCTGCAGTTTCTAGTGCGTCAACAGTTAATGCCAAGATGCCTTGATACAGATCATAATGTATTTATTAAAAAAAAATCTTTTGGCGGGGGGGAGGGTCACTGGTAAGTTCACCACTTATCACCCTTCATTAATTGCCCTTGAGAAGATGGTGCTGAACTGCCTCCTTGAACTAGTGGAACTCATCTTGTGAAGCTACTTATCACAATAACACCTTCAAGTGTGTAAATAGATCTACACTTCAGCAATGAATTCACCTCATGCTTTCTCAGTGAGAAGCCATTTCACTTTTGTGACATCATCCAATCACTGCATCTGTCGACTAAAGTCACCTTCAGGACATCACATCTGTTTCCTCTTAAAATGGAAGAAAGCATATGGGTTAACACAGTTCCAAGAAGCACAGTAAAAACCCCTCATATCCAGCAGCTACAGGGATTGGTAGATATTGGATAAATTAATTTTACAGTTGCTTGAGACTCTGTGCTGTGTGATTGGTGAACAAATGGCGAGGCGAACCAATCTTAAATTTATCTATTACTTTTCCGTAAGTTTTTTGCTGGTTGCTTGAGGCTGTAAGTTGCTTGAATTCCAGATTACAGTGGTTTTTCTGAACAATGCTGTAACAAAATTGAATTACTAACAATTTCATGTTTACATTCTGCAAAGAAGACAGCACAAAAACAGACCCATCAACTCAGAATGTCTCCACTGAACATAATGCCCAAATTTAACTAAAACTGCTGCTTGTATATCGTACAAATCCCTCTATTCCCTGTATCATACAGAAAATTTTATTGTATTCTTGATGTCTTCCCACTCCACCATTACTTTTCATACCTGATTATGATCCATTATTGATGTCATTTAGGTTAATGTTCATGTTCTTAAAGTTTGCTTCTTTACATGGGACCTCAAGAAGAGGGAGCCTTGCTTTACTTTCAGTATTTTGCATTCCAAGCACACATATCCTGAGCACCCAGCTACATAATCCCTTACACAACACAGGGATGAAAGATGGGAGATGACACCTTGACCACCTGGCCAATAGATTCCTGCTCATGCATCACTGAGAATGGAATGCCAATGTCATTTGCCATCGATGGAACACAGAGGCGACTGCAGATGCTAAATCTGAAGCCAAACACAAACTGCCAGAGGAACTCAGGAGGTCGAGCAGCACAAGTGGGAGAAAGAGAACAGTCGAGGTTTTGAGCCAAAAATCTTCATCAGGACTGAAGATAGTTTGTACAGAAGCAGTTTAAGGAGGACAAGGTGAGAGGGGTGAGGCAGGGACCCCGCACGCGATTGGCCAACTGGGCAGGGGTGGAATGTGACGTATGGAGCCAGAGGTGGGGTAGATGCCTGTGAAAGGGAGAGAGAGGCAAGAGAAACCAATGGGTACAGTGGAGGAAGAGGAAAAGTTCAGGTTGCTAGTACTGGAATCAGGTAAGCAGAGAAGGTGCCAAAACACAGAAATGCTGGAGGAATTCAGCTGGACTCGTAGCACCAATAGGCAGTAAACATATATTAACAATATTTCGGGCCAGAGCTCTTCCGCAAGGTGTGCAGAGAAGGTGAGAATGATCCATCACACACGAAGAAAAAAGTGCCAATGGCAATTGACCCTCCTCTCATCTCATTCACTGCATTTGGTTCCCCTGATATAGTGCTCCATCATGTATATATATATATATATATATATATATATATATATGTATATTTATAGAGAGAGAGAGAGAGAGAGAGAGAGAGAGAGAGAGAGAGAGAGAGAGAGAGAGACAGACAGACAGACAGACAGACAGAGACAGAGAGACAGAGAGAAGATGGAAATAAAAGTGGGTGGGGGCAGAAACAGAAGAGAGTGTAAAAGTGTCCAATAGAGTGATGGGGATGCAATCAAAGAATCGGGTTGAGAATAACTGTGTAGGGGTGGTTTGGAAAGGGGACAAAAAAGGAGAAAAAGACCAGAAGGTGTACAGAAAACTTATAATCTGAAATTAGAACATTCTATGTTCATACCATTCAGCAGTACACTGCCCAGGTGGAAAATTAGGTGGCGTTGTCCTCTAAGACATAGGGGCAGTGTTAAGCCATTCAGCCCATCATGTCTGCTCTGCCATTCAAATCATGGCTGATGTAAACCATAAAAGTCTGCAGGCACCGTGATTAAAGTAAGAACACAACGCTGGAGAAACTCAGCAGGTCAAACAGTGTATTTATGTATAGCAATGACAAAGGTACATAACCAGCATTTCGGACTTGAGTTTCAGCAAGGTATGACAAAATGTAGACAGGCACCCACCCAGTATTAGGCCCAAAATATTGGTGTTTTTCATTACCTCCCATGGATGCTGTGAGCCCTGCTGAGTTCCTCCACCATTTCTGTGTTCTTACTTCCTTTTTTCTATCTTATGATTTATTACTGAGCCTAAACTGGAAGATGTGAGGAATCATGTGCGTGCTTGTCTGGGTGGTTTCAAACGCTTGGTCAAAATTCCGATTGAAGCTGGGACCTGCGTTTATGAATGTTTCGGATGACAATGTGGCTGGGCTGATTAATAAGTTTGGAGATGAGAGAAAAATTGGTGGAATTGTGGACCGTGAAAAGGTTTGTCGAAAGATACAGTAGGGTATGGATCACTTGGCGATCTGGGCTGAGATACGACAGATTAAGTTTAATGGGACAAGTGTAGGGTGTTGCACTTCAAATATAAGGGGAATATATGCAGTAAGTGGCAGGCTGCTTAGGAGCATTAATGCACAAGAGCCTTCTGGGGGTGCAAGTCGTTGTTCCTTGAAAGTGGCAAAATATAAGTAGGGTGTATGAATACTAAAGTCAGGACGTCACACTGCAGCTGCATCAAACTTCATTTAGGCCACCTTCGGAGTTTTGCTTACCACATCACTATGCGGGCTTTGGGAAGGGTGGTTCACGAAGATGTCCCTTGGGCACCGAATATGTTCACTTACAGACCAGTGGTTCCTCAGCTTCTGCTTTATTTGTGAGTATCCATCTTATTTTTATGTTATGAGTGTGAGCATGAGAATTCTTTCTCACATATATAACCATAACCATATAACCATTTACGGAGCGGAAACAGTCCATGTTGGCCTTTCGAGTCAGCATCGGTCTTGATAACCTTGTCGAACTTGCACTGTCAGCAAAAATAAATATGTTGAAAACCTCTAGTGCTTGATGTCCCACCATGGTACGCAAGATGCAACAACTCCATTACTAGAAATTAGGTTACCACAATATGTGATGAGCCAAATGTTTAATTTAATTACTGGATGGGGGGAGTTGAGGACAGTTATAAGAGGAAAAACTACAAGATTTTGAGGAAAAGAGTGGGAATTCAAATGAACTAATTGATCAGTCAGAAACAAAGCACAGATCATGTTTTCCAATCGTGCTGACACATTTTTAATGATACCATGGGTCATGACAACAGGAAAATACATAAGCTCGTTATGAGTGAAAACGATGATCCTCCCCTCAAATCCAGCCCTCCGCTCCAGCTAAATATCAACTACACTACACTGACAGACTCCACAGAGGTGCACTGTGGGTGGTAGAGAGTGCATCTCTCTTCCCAGCTCTGAAGCTGTAAACCTGCCCATTGATTGCCTGCCAAATTTTTCTGGTTCAAGTCCAGCAAACCCATTGAAATCCAGTGAAGACATAGATATAGAATGAACCTTGAGTAGAAGTTAATTATCTTTTTATTTGCTTTAATTCAGTTCATTTAAATGCACTTAATTGCCTTTAAGCACATGTGCCTGCTTCTTATGTTGCAGTTTTAAATATTTTTATCCATTTATTGATTGAATTGTGGTTGGGTTCTTTTGAACATTTAAGTCCCATAATCATTCAATTTACGTGGCAGTTTTAACAGCGGGTGAGTATGGGTGAGAGGGAGGGTGGAGAGGGAGAGGCCTCATTGGGTGTCAGGATAGCTTGTGGCAGAGCCAGTGATCCACACAGAAAACATGCAGAGCAGAAACAGGCTAAGCAGTCTATCTAGTCCATGCTCAACTATTATTCCACCCAGTCCCATTGGCTTGCATTAGCCCTCCATATCCCTCCCATCTATCTAAACACTATTGCAGCAACAGCATGGGTTTGAATCAACTGCTGTCTATAAGAAGTTTTTATTTTCATCCCGTGTCTGCGTGGGTTTCGTCCAGTTGCTCCTGTTTCATCCCATCCTTCAAAACATATCGGGATTGGTGTATTTTGGCAGCACAGGCTTGTGGGATGTACGTCTAATTTAAATTTAAATTCAAATTTCTCTTAAATGTTGAAATCAAATATGCATTCACCACTTCAGCTGGCAGCTGGTTCATACTCTCACCATCCGCTGACTGAAGATATTCACCCTAATGTTGACTGAAGATATTCACCCTAATGTTTCCTTTAAACATTTCATCTTTCACCCTCGATCCACGTCCTCACACACCCAACCCTTAGTGCAAGAAGCCTGCTTGCATTTACCCTATCTACACTCCTTTATCAAATTTCCTCTCATTCCCCTATACTCCGGAAATAAACCTTTTCAGCCTTTCCCTAGAACTCAGCTCCTCAAGTCCCAGCAACATCCTTGTCAATTTTCTTTGCACTCTTTTGATTTTATTGATATCTTTCCTGTAGGTAAACACTATCAATGACACCGGGGTCTATTGATAAACTGGGGGAAAGTGGGCCATGAACTCAAGCAACTCACTAGTCAATGTAAGGGCCGGGGATGATCTGAGTCCTTGCAGAACATAAACAACTCACTATGTATTATGCATATGATGTAGGAGCGGGAAAATATAGGTGAAAATGCAGGAAGGTTCCTTATTTGTCCATTTGATACCTGTTACATTAGCACAGCATTATGAAGGGTCTTCAACCTGATATATTAACTTTCTTTTTCCACAGATACGTATTAACCTGCTGTGTCTTTCCAGCATTTTCTGTATTTATTTTGGATTTCCATCATTTGCAGTTTTTGTTTGCCTTTCAACCCTGATGAAGACGGTTGAGAACATGCCCTTTGTCACATGACCCTAATACTCAAGTCAGGTTTATTGTCATCTAATTGTACAACAATATGGATAATTATTAGTTCTTCTTTCCCCTTTCACTTCCTCCAAATCTCTGCACACCAGGTCATCAGTGTTGTTAAGTGATGCAGAGATTCCAGAAAACTGGTTGATAAGTAACAATCATATAAAAAAGCTTCCTGAGAAAGAGTATAAGGTCCTTGAGTTCATCTTTGCACACTGAATTATATAGATGATGTCAATTTGAAATCTGAGATTGCTTTTCTTGGAATTTGGACGGAACTGCTGCTACTGAGTCAAGGGCAAACATTGACAAAAGCCTCTCTTTTCTAAATGGGTCTGTACAGGTCATTTACCATTGGCATTGCTTTATCACTGATGTAAAAGACATAGAAAGTAGGGGTCCATTATTATATCCAAAAGGTGACAATATTTGAGGCTTGGTCACTTCACCCCTCAAATTGTGGAATTGATATTAATATTTTTAATTTACCTATCTGGTAATTCTATGTCTCTTTGTAGGAAATATGCTCATGTAAAACCCAATACCATATAAAAGTCGACCCCATACTTTTTGAGCTAAAAATCTCAAATTCTCCCTATATCTCATGTAAAAGCCAACCCTCATCATTCACCTCGGCCCTGGCCCCTCACAGGGCAGAGTTCTCAACTCGTTGGATACAAACTGATGCGTTGGACCTGGCCGCCAGACCATCAGAGCTCCCGATGCCTCCAACTTGGACCCATGCCTCAGCCCTGGCTACCCTCCCATCGGAGCTCCATACGTCTTTGACATGGACTCATCTTGGCCCTGGCAGCCAGCCAATTGGAACTCCCAACATCTCCGATGATGCAGATACATACTGTGGTCCTGACCTCCCCCCGCGGTAGGACGTGTGGTCCTGACCTCCCCCATCGCTAATGGCCATGACGGCTGGCCACCGAGGCAGCCTTCTGTATGTTTGGGACTGACAGTCCAGATGACGCTTTCTAGTGGACACAGGAACACAGGTCAGCATCCTGCCCCCTTTGGGACAGGACACCAGGAACAGGCAGTTGGACCCCATACTGACGGCTGCCAATAACAACACAATTCAGATCTACGGTACCCGCAAGGCTCAATTGGAGTTGGAAGGCAACCTCTTCTTGTGGGTGTTCACGCTGGCCACAGTGGAACAGCTGCTCCTTGGGGCAGATTTCCTGCTCACCTACAGCCTGCTAATGGACCTCAAGGAAAGGTGATTGTTCCATGCCAAGACTTTTCAAACCTTCCCCCTCGAAGACGCCAAGCTCCCAGCACTCCAACTGGACTCCGTACAGAGATCGGACGAGTACGCCAGGGTCCTGGCTGAGTTCCCTGCAGTGCTCACTCCCCAGTTCACCATGGTGATGCCCCGACATGGAGTACAGCACCACATCCTGACCCAGGGCCTGCTGCTCCACGTAAGGGCAACATGCCTTCCTCCAGAAAAGCTCCAGCTGGTGAAGGAGCTCTGCATCATACGGCGGTTGGACAGCTCATGGGTTTCTCCCCTGCACATGGTTCCCAAAGCTGGAGAACATTAGGTGACTACCGCAGGCTCAATGAGGACACAATACCAGATTGGTACCCCATGCTGCATATCCAGGACTTGTGGCTAACCTGCACTAGGCAAGGATTTTCTCTAAGGTGCTCCTCGTGCAGGGATATCATTAGATTCCGGTACACCCTGATGATATTCCCAAGACTACCATCATTACCTCATTCGACCTTTTCGAATTCCTCCAAAAGCCATTTGGGTTAAAGAAAGCCGCACAGATCTTCCACCGACTCATGTACACAGTGGGCCAAGTCCTGGGCGGCACTTTCATGTACCTGGACGACATCCTGGTGGTGAGCAGGAACCAACAGGAGCACATGGTGCACCTCCACAACCTCTACACCAGATTGAGTGAGTTTGGCCTGACGATCAACCCAGCCAATTGCCAGTTTGGATTGGAGCCCATCAACTTCCTGGGCCACAGGATAACCAGGGAAGGAAGCACACTGCTATCTAGTAAAGTGGAGGCCATCTGGAAGTTCCCCAGGCCCAACACAACCAAGGGATTACAGGGGCTTGTGGGGATGATCAGTTTCTATCACAGGTTCATCCCCTCAGCTGTCCAGATCATGTGGCCCTTGTTTGTCCAAATGGCAGGCAAGGTGAAGGACATCACCTGGGTTGAGGAGTCAGTGAAAGCCTTACTGAAGGCCAAGGAAGCCCTGGCGGAAGCCCTGGCGGAAGCTGCTCTCCTGGCACATCCCAGGTCAGACACTCCAACATCCATAATGATGGATGCCTCAGGAATGGTGATTGGCAGAGTTCGGAGCAGCAGATCAAAGGTAGGTGGTGGCCACTGGCTTTCTTCAGCAAACATCTGCAGCCTCCAGAACTGAAGTATTGCACTTTCGACAGAGAGCTACTAGAGCTGTACTTAGCCATCTGCCACTTCAGGTACTTCCTAGACGGCTTTCAAAGACAACAAGCCCCTGACTTTTGTCTTGGCTAAGATTTTGGACCCTGGATGGCCCGCCAGCAACAACACCTGTCTTACATCTTGGAGTACACCACAGATGTAAGGCACGTCTCTGGCAAGGACAACATGGTGGCCGACGCCCAGTCCAGGCAAAGTATCCACGCATTATCGAGGGGAGTGGACTTCGTTGCATTGGTGGAGGTGCAGCATAAAGACAAGGAGGTGCCATATTGGGACTGCAGCTCCAGGACATACCAGTCGACACAGGTAACACTATCATCCTTTGCGATGTGGCCACCTGTCAGGTCAGACCCATGGTCCCAGCGGCTTGGAGGTGATAGGTGTTCGACTCCATCCACAGACTGGTTCACTCATCCATCAGGACCACGGTCTAGCTGGTGGCCAGCAAATACATGTGGCATGGATTGTGGAACCAGGTCAGTGGGTGGGTGAAGGCGTGCACGCAGTGCCAAACAACCAAGGTACAGAAGCACACCAAGACCCCACCTCAGCAATTCGAGCCCACAGAACGAAAGTTCAACCACATCCACGTGGACATAGTATCCCAGGATTTCCGCTATCTGTTCACAATGGTCAACTGCTTCATCAGAATGCTAGAAGCAATCCCGTTGGCAAACACATTCACAACCTCATGCGCCAGGGCCCTCACTTCGTCCTGGGTCGAACGGTTCGGGTTACCATCCCACATCACATCTGACAGAGGGGCCCAGTTCATCTCCAGTCTGTGGTTCAACCTTGCTGGCCTGTGGGGTGCCCAGCTGCATCGCACAACAACTTACCACCCACATTCCAATGAGTTGGTGAAGCGCTTCCACAGGCATCTCAAAACCACACTCATGACCAGACTCCAAGGACCTAAAATGGGTAAATGAGCTACCATGGGTGCTGTTGGGCATCTGCACAGCACTCAAGGAGGACTTCATCACCTCTTCAGCTGAGCTTGTCTACAGAGCTCCACTGGTGGTCCCAGGAGAATCCGTACCATCCCCAAGTAGACATCAGGATGACTCAGCAGGGTTCCTCAACAGGCTAAGGGAAAGATCAGCAACCTGGCCTTGATTCCTCCTTCCAGGACCAACTACCCAAAGACCTGCAGGACTGTGAGTATGTTTTCATTCGCAGGGGTCCATATCGTCCACCGCTTCAGAGGCCATGCGAGGGTCCCTTTCAAGTCATCCACAACAATGGGGCTACGTTCGAGCTGGAGGTCAGAGGCAAGATGGAGGTCTTCACCACGGACAGGCTGAAGTGGCATACCTGGACCTGGTGCGCCCAGTTGAGACACCAGCATCACGCTGAAGAGGCAGGTCACCAATGGCTGCAGAGACTTTGCCTCCGGGTACCAAAGACAATACCACTGGTTCTGGCGGGGTGGGGGGGCATGTGGCGGCCACTGCTGCAGCGATCGAGCCGGCGCTTCGGGTGACGAACACAACCAAAGGCCAGCAGCTCGTGCAGTGGCACTGACCCCAACGAGCAAACTGGCAGGTGAACGGCAAGGGCGGCTTAACGGCCAGTGACCCCAAAATGGCGCTACATGTGTGTGTCTTCTTTCAAGTGGCACGCGGCTACAATGTGTTAAAATGGAGCCTGCGTTCACGATTGCAGCTGGCAGCTCATTCCACATTCTCATCACTTTCTGCATGAAGAACTTCCCCCTAATTTTCCCCTTAAACATGTCACAGAAATACTGGATATATTTCCAACATTTTGGGCCTGAGCCATAGGTGAGAATTGATTGGGGGAGTAAGGGGTTGATTTGTATCTATGAAAGGAAACATGTCTATTGACCTCCAGTTTCAATTAACCCCGCTCCCATCTTTCCCCTTATCTCTCCTTTACCCCAGCTCTGTTTGTCTCTCTCCCTTCCCTTTTTATCTGTCACAAAGCCAAAAACACCCCCCTCACACCAAACAGTTCTCACCTCTCCTCTCTCCTGTTTTCTTATTATATCCAATTAACACTTTTTGTCTGTTGGACCATACTTCTTCCCCTCCCATTCTTCCCTTTCCCTTAGCCTTTGAAAGCAGACGTCTGCTATTTTTTACTCATACGTTGAGGAAGGGCTCAGGCTCGAAATGTCAGCAATATATCTTTACCTCCTATGAACGCTGAGAGACTAGCTGAGTTCCTCCAGCATTTCCATGTTTTTACCACAATCATACCACAAACATTTCACCTTTCATCCTGAGCCTATTGTGGTGACTCAATTCCCTGTAACCCCTCCCCCTGTGATCTTGCAATAAATATCAACCTCCCTGCGCCCTTCCATTCATTCGAGCACATGGAGTTGGGCCAGCCAAAATCTAATGTGTATTAAAGCCTATTGTTCCTCTCTCAGCTTTTGGAGTGTTTAATATTGCACATCACCCATGCCCTAAATTGAGTTCATGCTGGCTCCTTTTAGATAGCACTTGGAGAATAGAGAAGTTGCCTTTCATATTGTCCTCATTGAAAATCAACATAATTTGTGGTGATTTATGCATCCAGTCCCCAAGGCACAAACTTGTTCATCACTGCAGTTGAGACTAGGCCTTAATCATCATTGTTCCTTTTCCCTTTGAGTACCAGGATCATAAACTCACCTTTTCCGAAAGACCATACATAGATTCTCTCCCCGTTCTCCTTGGAAAACCTTGATTGATTCTGTTTTCAGCATCCCCCAAGGCAGAGCAACTCTAAATCAGAATTGCTCTCTGTTAAAGTTATTTCCTTGCCTTAGTGTTACAGCTTTTAGCTAAAAGTTTGAATGTCTCATGCTCTAATTATTCTTGAATTTCAGAAACCAATTTATCTTTTGAAAACAGAGAGTTCTGAAGTTTAAAAAAAAATCTGCTGGAGACAATGAGGTGAGTGGGGGAAGGCAAGGAATTGTTGATGTTTGACTTGGAATGTTGATAATTCCCCACCCCCACCCCACCCCTAAATTCTCCTGGATACTTCAGCAGCTTCTATTTTGTTCCACATTTCAGAGTCTGCAATTCCTAGTATCCTGAGTTCTCAAGTTCTGACTTAAGCTATGAATGGCCAAGATCCGGTTTAAGACAATTACATCAGAACAGGAGAAAGCCGTACATCCATTGATGCTTTTTCTGCCATTCTGGGGGACCATGGATGACCAGTAACCTTTATTGAAATGGCATGTTATGGATGTCCTTATTAGACTTTCTCTATAATCTACGAAGTTCACATCTGCAAATTTACTATTTTTTTAAAATATAATAGTTGCTGGAGTATTGTTTTCTCTTCCTTGTATGTACTCTTTTTGCCAAAATCTAGAACAGAAAATATTACAGCAGAGTACAGGCCCTTCAGCCCACAATGTTGTGCCAACCTATAAAAATCCACTCAACAAACTGAACCTTCCCTACCTCACACCCTAAACCCTCTATTTATCATGCATCCATGTGCCTGTCTCAGAGACTTTAGTGTCCCTATTGTACCAGCCTCCACCACCACCCCTGGCAAGGCATTCCAGACACCCACCACTCTCTGTGTAAAAAACTTACCCCTGATGTCTCCCCCAAACTTTCCTCCCCTCACTTTATGCAGATGTCCTCTGGTGTTTATATTTTAGCTTTTGTATTTCTTGTCAGTTTGCTTCATGGTTTATTTTCTCTTTGATTTTTGTTTTATAAAACTTTATTTTGTTTGGCATGGAATCGGTTTTAATCTTTGCTATCCAACTAATGTTTTCCGCCTTCCTGGTTTTCTGTTTAAAATTAATCTTAACTTTATTTTCAGGTGAATAAAGTTGGTCCCTTCATCCTCATTGGGATATTTATCTGCTGAAGTCATAAATTACTTCCTTCAATCTCTTCCATTGTTTTGGCTGTTACCTGTTCATTTATTTGCCTGGTTCTCCTTTGGTTTCTTTGTGTTCTCCCTCCTTTGTACAGTAGAAGTCCTAAAATCCGGACTGCTGGGTCTGGATTTATGGATTTTCCAGATTCTTGGGCAGTACTTTTAAACTTCAAATTTAAGGAGGAATAAAAAAGAAATGAGTTTATTAACAAAACTTTTTTTTATATAAAACACAAAGTACAAAAAACATAAATATTCATTCTTTCATTTCTGCATCTGTGGTGTTATCGCATGCATGCACATACAGCCTGCTAAATTTAAATAGTTTGAGAGTTTTTTGAAAAATCCGGATTTTCAGGTGCTCTGGATTTCTGGCATCTGAATTTTTGGATTTTATTGCAATTCCCTTTATTTAAGTTTAACATCATTGTTTCATACCCACATTACACAATCTTAAACTGAAATTTAATTTCACTCATGTGCTAGGATTACTTGTGACCACTAGAGTGAGTTGGAGATGAATGTTGCACCTTGGGTTAGATACAAAAAATGGTTACAGTATGAGGTTGTGAATTATTAATAAAATATTGCTAGTATAGAAGAACCCGAGTTTCTTTATTACTCAAAAGAAACATCACAACTCATAATACGATTACTCTAAGACAGGGTGGCCAAACAGCAGATCACGAGCCACATGAGGACCTTTTTAAAAAGTATTATATTTATAATTTTAAATCATATAACATTAATTATACCATATTCATACAAATATTATATAATTGAGTAAACCTCCTCCCAATCTCCCTCATCCACCCCACTAACACCATCCCTCCTCCCCCTTCCACCTACAAAGAAAGAAGGAAGGAGATCATCACTTAAAAACAACAATAATCAACTTTTTAGCTGCGGAGACCGAGACACCCACCAAAGTGACCGAGAGATTAAATCTTCAAACCAAGAGTTTTTAAATATGGGCTCCATACTCTAACCAAAAAATGATATTTATCCCTCAAATTATACGTTACTTTTTTCTAGAAAAATACAGGATTTCATTTCAATATGCCATCTTTGCATTCCTAAAACTAAATTAGATTTCCAAGTAATAGCCAAACATTTTTTAGAAATGCCCAAAGCTAAACATAAAAATTCAGTCTCAATCCTAAAGCAATCAACAATATCCCCTAATAAAAACAACAATGGATCAAGTGGTAAACTCACTTTTAATACTAGCTCCAAACACAATTTAACTTGTATCCAAAAATTCATAACTTTAGAACAAGTCCAGGTCAAATGAAAGAAAGTACCTAACTCTTGTCCACATCAAAAACACAAATCTGAAGAAATTAATTCAAATTTCTTTAATTTCTGAGGGGTTAAATAGATTTGATGTAAAAAAATTATACTGTACTAATCTATATCTTATATTTATAACCTTAGCCATATTATCCTTACATAAATTTCTCCAAACATTTTCATCTATCTTTCTATTAAATCAAGTTCCCATTTCATTCTTGATTTATGAACATTCAACTTATGCATTTTATTTTGTAATAACTTGTACGCCTCAGAAATAAACTTGTTTGTTTCTTCCTTGGTAAAAAAGAATTCCAAAGCAGATTGTCTAGGTTACTTTAAACTATGACCTAGTTTTCCCAATTAAAAAAGTTTTAACTTGATAGTAACAAAAAAAAGGTATTACTAGGAATTTGAAATTTCTCCTTCATTTGATTAAAAGATAAAAAACTTCCTTGGTTCAAAAGAATCTCCAACTTTTCAAATCCCCAATTGATTTCATATCTTTAAAAACTGATTATTTACAATATTAGTTTGATATAAAGGCATTTCCCTTTTCCACCTATCTCATAATCATTTTTATTCCATGTTTCAATTAAATGTTTCAGAATTGGTGGATCTTTACCAATTAACAATTTTTAATTCAATTCATAAATAAATTCTAACATAGACCTCATCAATTTTATCGAATCTATATTTGCCCTAATAGAAGGTTTATTTAATCAAACATTTCATTAATGAATTTTAATTGATCAGCTTTATAATAATTCTGAAAATATGGAAGTTGTAAACCACCTAATTCAAATTTCCAAGTTAATTTCTCCAAAGAATCCCTTCCATAAAAATGTCCTTAAAATGAAGTTAAGATATTTAAAATTTTTTGGGGGGTACTAAACAAGGAATAGATTTGAAAAATATTGGATCTTGGGAAAACATTCATTTTAATACAATTCACTCTGCCTATTAATGTAATAGGTAAGTCATTCCATCTGATTAGGTCATCTTTAATTTTATTAAATAATGGAACATAATTGAACTTATAAAAATTACCTAAATTTTTATCAATTCTAATACCTAAATATTTAATTGGATTATATGTCCACTTAAATTGAACCACACGTTTACAATGATCATAATCTCCTTCTACTAATGGCATAACTTCACTTTTATCCCATTTAATTTTACAACCAGATACTTCCCCATAATTTGCATGAGGATCTTTGACACATAATGTGCGGCTTGTGATAATATGTTGGATGAGGCAGGAATCGTACGAGCCAGTGCTCACAATGGTAGTTTTAGAGGGCATGGCTTACGATCGCAGCTCTCAAGTATGTGAAGTTTATATTATGAGGATCTTTCGTTAAGCAAGTTTGGCCACCCCTGCAATAAGACATAGGAGCAGAAATGGCTATTCAGCGTATTGAATCTGGCCTGTCATTTAATCATGAGCTGATTTATTTTCCACTCAGCCCCACTGCCGGCCAACAGTCATCTTACTCTACGATTCTTTATTTAACACAATAGCAAATGGACTTTTTTTTACGGCTGACTCCATAACATATTACCCCTGGAACCTATTTTGACTGCACCATATACATTCATTTTCATGACAACTATTTTCATTTTGATCAACCCAATCTATATGTAGATTAAGTTCACCCATGATTAATGCACTTGTCCTTTTGCACAACCCCATTATTTCCTGATTTATAGCTTCTTGGGTGGTACATTGGTGCAGCTGGTGGAGTTACTGCCTCACAGCACCGACAACCCAACTGCAGTCATGTCACCTCATGCTGTGTGTTTGCATTTATTCCCGGTGACATTCTTGGTTTCCTCCCGCCATAGTTATCTCTCCCACAACTCAAAAAAGTGCAGGGAGATTAGTTTAATAGTCTGGTGCAAATTATTCCAGGTCGAGTGGTAGAATTTGAGAGGAGTATGCAGATCTTTAAAGATAATAAAATGAGATTTGTGAAGAAAGTTAATCAGCGCCTTTATTTTCTCAGGAGTTTGCAGAGGTTTGATATGACATGAAAAACCTTGGCAAACTTCCACAGGTATGTAGTGGAAAGTATACTGACTAGTGGGATCATGGCCTGGTATGGGGGAATCAATGCCTCTGAGCATAAAACCCTGCAAAAGGTAATGGATATACTGCCCAGCACATTACAGACAAAATTGTCCCGACCATCGATAAAATTTGCATGGAACTCTGCTGTTGGAAAGCAATAGCAATCATCATGGATTGTTACCACCTATCACACACAATTTATTTCTCACTACTATCATCAGGAAAGAGGTATAGGTGCCACAATACCTGTACCACAAGGTCCAGGAACAGCTACTCCATCATCAGACTCCTCAACAACAAACACAGTCAGAAACTCATTCAAGGACCCTTACTTTGCACATTATTTATTACTGAATATTTATTTTATCTATTGCAGTTTGTTTGCATTTACTTCTTGCTTACATTTCTCTATTTTGCATATACATCTTTTCTTGAGTACAATTTTTTTTGCATCACCGATAAGTAGAAATTCTGCATGGCCCACAGGAAAACGAACCTCAGGGGTGTATGTGATGTCATGTATGTTCTCTGACAATAAATCTGACTTTAAAATTTGATTAGTGTAAAAGGCTGACCCCGAATTACTCAATGACTTTTTCCTATCGTGGAGTCCTTTGCACTATTCCTACTGACATCTTCTTTTCCTGCCTCAAAGTTGTGGTATATCTTCAGAATCCAGATTGTCTCCCACAAGTGAACATCTGTTATTACCAGAGCTACACTAACATATATTCCCTCCCTTAAGCCAGTCAATGTTGGTGGTTGACGTAATAGGTCTGCGACATAAATCATAAGATGTTTGAAGTTAACAGTTTTGGACAAACTGTGGCCTTCGTAGGTGAGTCAATAAATCAAGATCATAGAAAGAACAAGAGGGGAAATGAGAAGAAATTATTTTACACAAAGGGTTGTTATGACCTGGAGTGCACTTGCTCAGAATGATGGAATCAGTTTCCATAGAAACTTCTAAAAAGCAATTGGACAAAGGAACTGATGTGTGGAGCTGAGAGAGAGGAAAAAAAAGCTGAGGAGTGGAATTAAATTGCATAGCAGTTTGAAAGAGACAGCCGCAGTCCAATGAACATCTCTGCAATCTTTGAATCTCCGCTGTGCCATTGCAATGCCATAAGCTCAGGAAAAGTGAAGATGAAGATATGTTCATACACTAACTTGGTTCATAAACAATATCTCTGGACATTTTCACAGTTAGTAAAGGTGGCACAGTCAGATTAGCGGTTAGTGCAACATTACTACAATGCCAGCGACCTGGGTTAGAATCCAGCGCTGTCCGAAAGGAGTTTGTACATTCTCCCTCTGATTGCATGGGTTTCCTACAGTTGCTCTGGTTTCCAACAACATTCCAAAGACATATGGAATTAGTAGGTTAATTGGTCATGGATGTATTTGGGCTGCACAGGTTCATGGGCGGAAAGGTCCTGTTACCCTACTCTATCTCCAAATTTAAAACAAAATACAGTGATTCAAGGCCTGCAGTGCACAGAGAATCCATGACACCTGTATGACAACAGCAACACGAGGTGCACATGGGAGGGTATTCAAACCATAACCCTCTGGGTCAGTGATAATAATGCATCCCTTCCTAACAGGTTGAATACCTTCTATGCATAGTCTGATGAAGAAAACAAGGTGACATTAAAAAAAGCCTCATCTCCTCTGAAGAACAGGCACCTGCATTCCTACGACTGAGGAGAGGAGGATCCTATCCAGGTTGAACTGACGCAAAGCAGTAGGCCCAGATAACATAGCTGGTTGGGTACTGTATGACTGTATGGCCCATCTTCTACATCTCATTGCAGCAGTCCACTGTAACTCATAGGTTTTCAAGGAAACTACCATTATCAAGAAAATGATAGCAGCTGGACAAAATGACTACCACTCAGTAGCACTAATCTCTATGATCATGAAGTGCTTTGAATGGCTAGTGATCGAACACATCAAATTGCACTTTCCAGTGACAAACTAGCAACCATTCCAGGTTGCCTATCTTCCAAGCAAGTCCACGGATTATGTAATAGCCTTGAGCCTCCATTCTGGTAACCCATCAAGGAACAATGCCTCGTACATTGTTCATTGACTTAAGATCGGTGTTTAACATGATACTACATCTGAGGCTGCTGGATAAACTGTCCTCCTTGTGACTCAATCATACCAGTTCCTAAGAAGAGCAGAGTGAGCTGCCTCAATGACTATCACCCAGTAGCACTCACATCAACTGATGAAATGCTTTGAGAAGTTTATGGCCAGAATTAATTCGTACCTAAGGTCTGGATCGACCACAATTCACCTGCTGCCACAATCACTTCACAGCAGATGCAATCTCACCAGCTCACCACACAGCAACACATATATCAGACTGAACTTCATCGACTACAGTACAGCTCAGCTTTCAACACCATTGTTCTCTTAGTACGGGTCAACAAATCTGCAAACCGTGGGCCTCTGCACCCCCACCTCTGGAACTGGATCCTTGACTTCCTCATCGGAAAACCATATTCAGTACGAATCTGAAACAATGTCTTCCCACTGCAGTCAACAGAGGCAGATCCTCTGTCTTAGCCCACTGCTCTACTTGATCTCACCCATGACTGTGTGGCTAAGCACACTTCAAATGCCATCTACAAATTTACCAATGAAACCATGGTTATTGGTAGAATCACAGACGGCAATGGATAAGCATAACTGAGTGAGATAGATCAGCTGGTTGAGTGGGATCAGAACAACAACCTTGGACCCAACGATAGAAAAACAGAGGAATTCATTCTGGAATTCAGGAGGGGGAAATCAGAACACAAACCAGTCCTCATCAAGGGGCAGGGTCGGCATCAGAACAAGTCTAATTCGGGAGAATTAGGGTAACTGCAGTTAGGGGGGTGGAGTGGGGGAAGACATACTGATGTTTTAAAACTCACTCGGGGTGAGGGGTTGCCATACATGCAATGAACCTCCTCCGTTTGCTGCCGTCACATGTCCCCCTCCCTCCAACATAACAAATGTGCGTGCTTATATTGCATGGATGCCAGTGTAACTCTACGTATGCTAGTGGTGTTAGCAGTGTTAGTGCTGTGGGTGGTGGGGGCACAATAACATTTAAGGGGAAATGCCCATGAATGCCCCCCTTTGGTGCCAGCTATGCCAAGAGGTCAGAAGCGGAAAGGGTAAAGAAGAGTCAGGGACATCTCTGATCGAGTTCACAGATTTCTGGTGAGGAGGGTGAGCAGCCAGATGTCATAGTCCACGTGGGGACCACTGACATAGATAGGAGTAGTGATGAGATTCAGAAGAGGAAATATCGGGAGTTAGGAAGCAAGTTAAAAGTAGGACCTCAAGGCTGGTAATCTCGGGATTGCTGCCTGTGCCACACACCCGAGAGGGTAAGAACAAGAAGCAGTGGCAGATTAATGCATGGATAAAGAGTTGGTGTAGGGGTCGGGGTTCAGATTTTTCTTTATTTTCTTTTAAATTTAGACATACAGCACAGTGACAGGCTACTTTGGCTCAGGAGTCCATGCTGCCCAAATTACACCCAATTAACCTACACTCCCGATACGATTCGAATGGTGGGAGGAATCTGGAGCCACGAAGCAAAACCCACACAGACACGTGGAGAATGTACAAACTCCTAAAAGATAGTATGGGAAAATTCGGATCATTGGGATCTCTTCTATGGAAGGGCTACAACTGAACTGGAAAGGAACCAATGAAACCATTGCCAGAGTTTTTGGGGAGGGTTTAAACTAGTTTGGCAGGGAGGTGCGAACCAGAATGTGAGTGCAGAGAATAGGGCAAAAGGTAAAAAGCATGATGCTATGTGTTCTGAGCCAGTATTTTTTTGAAAACAAAATTCAGCCTTACCTGATTTAAATCATGTCAGATGTAATTCATTCTTTTTTTATTTAAATCAAATTTTGGTATTTCAGATATCTGGGACTTTTTGTATCCTAATAATAGAGAAAATTATTTTTTTCCCAAATATGCATTGTCCTTATTCTATAATTGGAATTGATTTCAATGACAAAATCTTGTGAATATCAAGGATTGATATTCACAATTTAAAGTCCTATAATTTTGACTTTAAATTTCACTGACATTCCGTTTGCAAAAAAAAATTGGCATTTTAATTCTACTTTACTCTCAGTTAAGGATTTTTTAAATTTTATGGAAAAACAAATTCAGTTTTTCTTCTCTTCTAATTCCTCCCAAGATGTGTCTAACTTGATTGTATGGGATACAATGGAACCTTATCTGGGAAGGCAAATGATTTCTTATGCAGCTAATATTAAGAATAAGATTAATAAAGAAAGATTGGAATTAATTAATCAGATCAATCAAATCTATTTACAATATGCTTTAGATAAAAATCTGGATTTATATAAGAGAAGAGTCAAACTTAAAACTAAATTTGATCTCCTTTCTACCTACCCAATTGAACAGCAGTTTTGAGGAGTAAGGGTCATTTTTACATTCATGGGGAATAATCCAGTAGGCTGCTAACTTGTTATCTGAAAGGAATGTCAGCTAAGAAACAGATTAAAAAGATTCAAATGTGAGATGGAATGATGACTAATGACCACTTTAAAATAAATGACACTTTTAGAGAATTATATTACAACCTATATACTTCTGAATCTAATAAAGATTTTGTTTTAATGTTGGATTTCCTAGATCATCTAAATTCATCTACACTTTTTCAGAATAGACGTACAAGTTTGGAAGTTCATATTTCTCTGGAGGAAATATTACTAGCAATTTCCTTCTTACAATCTGGTAAATCTCCAGGAACAGATGGATATCCTGCCGAATTTTATAAAATTTTCTCCAAATCGCTTGATTATTCATTTAAATATGGGAAGCTTCCTTTATCTTTTAGCAAGGTTTGTATGTCTCTTATTTTGTAAAAATGGAAGGACCCTACTGAATGATTTTGTGCACAGAATGATTTTATTTACTTAGTGTGGACATGAAGATTTTGTCTAAAATCTTGGCCCACAGAATAGAGAATATTTTCCCATTGGTCACCTCTGAGGATGAAACTGGTTTTGTCAAAAATTGTTATTCATTTTTTTAACATACATAAATTATTAAATATCTTATATTTACCTTCTACTGCCACTGAATGTGTTCTTTCGTTAGATGCTAAAAAGGCATTTGATTGGGTGGAATGGGGCTCTCTATTTGTCATTTTAGAAAAAAAAAATTGACCAGATTATATTAAATGGATTAAATTATATTCATGTCCTAATGCCTCAATTTGGACTAATTTACAGCAATCAATATTTTTAGGCTTTATCGGGATACTCATCAAAGGTATCCTTTAAGAACTTTACTTTATGACCTGATATTAGAACCCCTTGCAAATGCTCTTTGGGAGAGTAGAAATTTAACAGGGATATATAGGAATGGAATCAAACATGAAATGTCATTATATGCAGCTGATCTTTTGCATTTTACATCCAATCCTGAGGTTTCTATACCTAACATTAACTTTATTTACTAATATCAGTCAATTTTATGTCTTTAAATTAAATCTGCATAAAATCAAATTATTATGCTTAAAGAGCTCTTTATCAAGCCATTCTAACTTTGCTTTTAAGATTGTGGAAAATCAATTCAGTTATCTTGGACTTACAGTTACAAGGAGTTATAAACATTTAATCAAGGAAATTCTTTTGGCATTATTTACTCAGATCAAATTATTATTATTGGGATGGTCACCTTTATCTATTACTATGATTGGACATATCAATTCAACTAAAATGAATATTTTACCTAAAGTTTTATTCCTAAATCCTTTTTTTTTAATCTACTGGATTCATTGATTTCTTCTTGCATTTGGCAAGGGAAACATCATTGATTAAATAAAGCTCATCTTCAAAAGTCTAAAAGGAATGGTGGATTGGCACATCCAAATTTTAAATTAAATCATTGAGCGATCAATGTACATAATTTTCTCCTTTTGTTACATTTTGATGGTGATTTTAGGATTTTTTTTCTACCCTTTTCTTTTTGCAAATTGACTGTAATTCGATAATGAGATAAAAGCCAAAATTATGGCACAATTTAGAACATTTTTGGACTTCATTTTTCCCTTGCCAGTCCTATTATATCTAACCATCTTTTTCAAACTTCTTTATTAGTTATAGGTTTTATGGATTGGCATAGACTAGGTATTAAAAGTTTTAAAGATGTTTTATTCGAGATAATTTTGCTTCCTGTGAAAGAACCATTTTTTTTTAGATACTTACAAGTTGGACACACTTTGTTTATTCCAAGCTCTGTGATTTTCCAGAATGCTTGAGGTAAGCATTTTTTATCTTCTTTTTGATTTGCATCTCTCTCATAAAGGCTCTATTACAATTATATATAACAATTTGTTGGATTTAAAACTAACCTTGTTAGTTAAGATCAAGAATGATTGGGAACTCGACATATTTATCACTTTCAGATGAAAATTGGGATACTGTTTTTAATTAAAACTTCAACTACTCCCCTTTCTCCCACTGATGCTGCTCAACTCACTGAGTTCCTCCAGCAATTTGTATTCTTGCCTGTCTGATTTATGATGGACCTTTGCTACATTTAAATTTTATTTATTTTTATATTTAGATGTACAGCACGGTAATAGGCCCTTCTAGCCCATAAGTTCATTCTGCTCAAATATCACAATTAACCTACAAATCTGGCATGTTTTTGAAAGGTGGGAGGAAACTCGAGCACCAGACAATACCCATGCAGACACACGGAGAACATACAAACTCCTTACAGAAAGCACCAGATTTGAACCCCACTGACATAGCATTGCACTAAACGCTATGCTAACCATGCTGTCCCCTTGACCTTTGAAGAATCTATATGTTTAGATCAAGAAAAGATTTCCATTCTCTCTCCAAGGGAAGGTCATTGAAGTTCACAGAACTAAATTAATCATGGTCAATCCCATTTTATGGCAAGGCACATCTTCCTCCTTCAGCACATAGGGATTCACATTGTTGGACATTGGCAATACCTGGCATCGTTTGGCAGAATGGATCCTGGGTGTCAAGTTTTCCCTGCCTCCTTGAACCAGGTAATTCTCCAATCACAGCAGCTGAGCTCAGATACAACAAACATCCCACAGATTCCAGGAATCTTCTGGAAAATGCCGAAATATGGTCAGGAGAGCTGGAACCTCTTGTCAAGAGGTGCAGGAGAGAGTGTAGCAAGATCAAAAGGGCCAGCAGGAAGAAGAGGGCAGCAAGGGGGAATCACCCCACTCAGCAACCATAGCAGAGCCAAGGAGGCAGCAATGGACATGATCTTGATGATTTTATTGACCTTATGAAGGGCAGTACATTGGCGTAGCGGTTAGCACACCTATACAGCACCAGTGATCGGGACTGGGGTTCATATCCCATGCTGTCTGTAAGGAATTTGTAAGTTCTCCAAGTGTCTGAATGGGTTTTCCCCAGTGCTCCGGTTTCCTCCAACTGTTTGAAACGTACTGAAGGTGTAGGTTAATTGGGTCTAAATTGGGCGGCATACACTTGGAGGCCGAAATGGCTTTTTACTGTGCTGTATGTCTCCATTTAAATGTATTAATTTTTAAGAGTTCCTTTTTATGATAGTATGGATGTCCTCACAGTGAGTTGTTAATAAATAAAAAATTTTAATTTTTTAAACATTTTTATTTATAGCACGGTAGAAGCCAATTCCATCCGTTTAAACCCGTGCCGCCCAATTACACCCAACTTAACCTAAAACCCCATACTTTTTTGGAGGGTGGGAGGAAAGCAGAGCTCCCAGAGGAAACCCATGCAGACATGGGGAGGACATGCAAACTCCTTACAGACAACGCTGGATTCAAACCCCAGGGTCGCCGGTGCTGTAATAGTGTCGCACTAACCACTACGCTAACCTTGCCACCCATAGGAGCCTGCAAAACCATATTCGAGAACACCTTCAATAATTACAATCCACTGACCCTGTACTCACTCAACTAAAGCAGAATCTCTGCCATTTCAGAGCAAAACGCTGGACTTGAGAACGGTGAGGAAGATATTTGCGATGATATGCTGAGAACTGATTTTACACACGCACAGCCTTCTTTAATGGTAGCTGCTTCTGAAATTAATGGCAAAAGAGCATCTCAACAAAGATCAATACAAAAATAATTCAGCTTGGCCCATAGTAATGGTATGATCTCTTATTTTTAAATTGGATCTTAGGCCAAAGTTAAAAGATAAATTCCATTGCAGTTGTGTGTATTGATCTAGCTCATGTGATTGCTTAAACAGGAATTGGGCTTTTATAACACATTCTAGAATCCCAGGAAGGCCCAAAATTGTGGCTGTTGGTACATTTTGTTTCAGTATTTGTGTGGAGGGTCCAGTGGGTAAATTACAATCTTTTTCAAAATGTTTCTTTCCTGAAAAGAAATTGGGGACTATGATAGACAACTTAAAGCTGAACACAAAGATAATTTCAGATTTGCTGTATCATATAGGAAGGTGGAGAAACCTTAAATTAACTTTTATTGAATTAAGCATGTTGAATCACATAATGATACTGACACATTGCAACTGACCTCAAAACATTTTGCCGTTGATTTTCATTTGTACTCAGCCTCTCGTGTCAGTGTCCAACAAGAGTTGGCCAGCATTGATGGGTTCCAGTTGCCCTGATACCACTTTTCCATGTTTGCAATGTCCTGGTGAAACCTTTCACCATGTTCGTCACTGACTGCACCAAGATCAGCAGGGAAGATGCAAATGCAGAAAATGAATTTTCAATGACATGTTGCGCTTCATTGCTTTGTCTGCTTGACATAGACTTAAAATATGACAGGAAACCACAAATATAGATTTTATCTAAAAGAGGTATGTGATAGGAAACCTTAAGGTGATTTTTTATGATCAGAACAGCCAAACATTAATGGAATACACACAAAAGTGTTCAGAAGCAAAACCTTCATTGTTCAGTGGTACTGATCTAAAATTCATAGGCTTAATTGAAATTGAATTGGATTATTCACTGCCTTGTGCACTGAAATGCAGTGAAAAGCTTTCTTTTCATGCTATCCAGGCAAGTCAATGCATACTTGAGTACAAAAGGGCATGCAAAAATACTTTATGAGACTGAAATTAAAACATAAGGTCAACCTTAAAAATTTATTCTGCTTCTTCTCCCACAGATGCTGTCTGCCTCTGATGAACGTTTCCAGCATTTTCTATGTTTTGTTTTAGATTTCCAGCATTTGCAGCTTTTATCATTCAACTTTCACTTCCTGTGACTACCTGGGTTTAACCTGGCAGCTGGTAGGTTAATTGTCCTCCTAAATATGTCTTTAGTCCCCAGTATTGTTCAGGTGTTCCCCTACATACAATGGTCTGACTTGGAATTTTTCCAAGTTACAATGGTTTGAATCCATACTTTCAATTTCCAAATTAAATTCATTCTCACGCTTGCAATATGCAGTATGCTACTCTCTCGTGACTCTGGGTGATGGCAGCATCATGCAAGAGTATCATACAGTAGACTTTCTTGTGATGCTGGCTCAACCACTGTGTAAAACGTACGATTTTTTCGACTTAAAATAGGTTTGTTGGAACACAATCCCATCTTAAGTTGAGAAGCACCTGTAGAGGAATCTGGGCCAACTGATAGGAATTGGCATAGAATAGATTAGAGGCGAACTTAATTGGGGAATGGAATAACTGAATGAAATGGCCTCCTGTTACATGGCAAATAGGGGGCTGAAGGGGCAAAAGAACCCTCCCTGGCTTCATCTCCAGACAGCCTCTGTCAGCCCAGAGAATACATCATCCATGGATGACAAAAGCCTTTGACAGGAGTCAACAAGAATCAAGGCATCTTACTTTTGGTGATCATTTTCATCGCTGATTGATGTCATTGTAGAGAAAGAACAACCGAGAAATGATTACATATTCTAGTATTTGACGTCCAAGTGGAGAGAGACATTTCACAGCGATTCTGAAAGTGCTGAAGTAATGGTAAAAATTGACATGTATCAGACTGTGACATGGTCTCAATTATACTTTGTTAAAGAAACTAATTATCATGATCCTTCCACAAAAGATTTGCCTGTCTAGGGCATCATTCACATCCCTTCTAGGAAGTATAAAAATGCTTTAGACACACTGAAGCACCTTCTGACATTAGGAGGTAATTTCACAGAGCAATCCTATTCTCCCACACATTTTTGCTCAAACTTATTCTATCCTGTAGCAATGAAAGAAATTGAGCAGCCACTTTCTGCACAATTCCTGTGAGTTCAAGTCAAGTCAAATCGCACAAGTACAACCCAATGAAACAGTGTTCTATGGTCCTCAGTGCAAAACCCGCTGACACCCAACCAGATGTAACAGACGAATGGACATACAATACAAAATGCGCACTAGTATTCGTATATACAAATAAATAAATAATTATGGTTTAGTAAATATGAACATCTAGGATGGTCAGTTAGAGCAGTTCTTTGGTCGTTCATCATTCTTGCTGCCCACGGGAATCCCTGGATAAGTGGAGAAGGGATACTTTACCTACATACTCACCCAATCTTTCAACTAATTTCCACACCATCTGTGGAAGAATCTGCATCCCCCGTTAGTCTCAGAATCCACAAAACCAGAGTGGATGCAAGTCACTTTCCATTCCCATGGACTCCCTGAGAAGAATGCAGATTTATTGTCAGAGTACATACCTGACATTCACATACAACTCTGAGGTTTCTTTTTCCTGTAGGTGCAGCAGAATTATCTCTTATTGGTAGTGCAAAAAAATAGACCATACACAATGTAAAACCTGTAAATAAGGAACTGTAAACAGATAATAAATGTAAACAAACTGACTGTACATTACAAAGAAATTCAATAAAGAGCACAAATAAAAGGGTCCTTAAATAAGTCCCTGATTGAGTTTGTTGTTGAGGAGTCTGATAGTGGAGGGGTAGCAGCTGTTTCTGAACCTGGTGGTCCAAATCTTGTGGCACCTATACCTCTGTCCTGATGGCACCAGCAAGAATAGAGCATGTGCTTCTCGGTGAGTGTCTTTGATAACTGCTGCAGCCCTCCGACGGCAGTGTTCCCTGTAGATGTACTCAATAGCAGGGAGCGTTTTGCCTGTGATATACTGGGCTGCATGCATTATCTTTTGCAGGGCTTTCTGCTCAGGTGTATTGATGTTCCCATACCAGACCATGATGCAGCCAGTCAGCACACTTTCCACCACACCTCTGTAGAAATTTTCCAGGGTTTCTGGTGTCATACTAAGCCCCTGCAAACTTCTAAGGAAGTTGAGGCACTGATGTGCTTTTTTCATGATGCCATTGGTATGTGGGTCCAGGAAAGATCCTCTGAGATGGTGACTCCCAATAACTTAAATTTGTTCACCCTTTCCACCTGTTCCCTCAGTGATCACTGGATTGTCTACCTCTGGCTTTCCTTTCTTGAAGTCAACAATTAGCTCCTTAGTTTTGATGACATTGAGTATAAGGTAGTTGTTGGTGCACTATTTAGCCAAGTTTTCAATCTCCATCCTGTGTGCTGACTCAACCCCTTCCTTTATACAAACCTCTACATCAACAAATTTTCAGATGGTGTTATTGTTGTACCAAGCCATATAGTTGTAAGTGCAAATTAAGAAGAGCAGGGGGCTAAGAACACAGCCCTATGGTGCTCCAGTACTGATGGAGATTGTGGAGGAGAAGTTCTTACCAACCTTCACTGAATGTGGTCTGGAGGTGAGAAGCAAATTCAAGCTCTTGGAGTTTGCTGATCAGTTCTGAGGGGATGATGGTGTTAAATGCCAAATTGCAGTTGATAAAGAGCATCCTGATGTATACATCTTTGCAGTCTAGGTTTTCATTGTTGACTTCAGGAAAGGAAAGCCAGAGGTATACAATCCAGTGATCATTGGGGGATCAGAGGTAGAGAGAGTGAACAAATTTAAGTTATTGGGAGTCACCATCTCAGAGGATCTTTCCAGAGCTTTATATAGAGCCAGTGAAATGGCATCTCCCGTAGACCTGTTACAACAAAGGGTGAACTGAAATGTATCCACATCACTGCTCAGACTGGAGTTGATCTGCTTCAGCACTAGCCTTTCAAAACCCTTAACCTCTGTTGATGTAAGTGCTACTGGTCGATCGTCATTAAGGCAGGTTACTGCACTCTTCTTGGGCATTGGTATGATTGATGCCTGTTTGAAACAGGTGGACACCACACCCTGCAGGAGTGAGATATTAATTAGACAAAAGCTTTCCATAAATGTAGTGGGCTGTTTTATTACAAGCTCAAAGTAGGAAAAGGAAAAGGGCTGCACAGTTGGTGTAGCAGTTAGCGCAATGCCTTGACAGTCAGCGATTGAGACAGAGGTTCAAATCCCGAACTGTCTATAAGGAATTTGTACTCCTCATGTCTGCGTGGGTTTTCCTTGGGGACTCTGGATTTCTCCCTCCATTTTAAATGCACCTGGGGGGCAGGTTAATTGGGTGTAAATTGGTCGGCACGGACTTGAGGGCTGAAATGGTCTGTTACCATGCTGTATGTCTAAATCTATTAAAAAAAATTAAATACTTGCTACTTGCCCTCTTTCAGTGAAGAATTAATCTCTTATACATGTCATTATCTCTGTTCAGAAATTTACTTCTTCAAAATCCATTCCAAAATCATGACTATTTAAATTCCAGCTGCATATTTACTTCTCTATCTTGAACCTTCAAATAAAGATGAATGGTCATTGGCATCTACTGAAGACTTTATCCAGCAAGTGGTTAGAGTCTGGAATGCACTGTTAGAGATAGTGATAGAGGCATATTCTGTTATATAATTGAAAATGGAACGATACATTTGAATACCTTTGGTGAAGGACAGAATGTGCAGGAGTCTGAGGAATGTTGGGGTCAGGAACTACCATAAATATTCGAGTATCTTTCTTTTGGCTTGGCTTCGCGGACGAAGATTTATGGAGGGGTAATGTCCAAGTCAGCTGCAGGCTCGTTTGTGGCTGACAAGTCCGATGCGGGACAGGCAGACATGGTTGCAGCGGTTGCAAGGGAAAATTGGTTGGTTGGGGTTGGGTTTTTCCTCCTTTATCTTTTGTCAGTGAGGTGGGCTCTGCAGTCTTCTTCAAAGGAGGTTGCTGCCCGTCGAACTGTGAGGTACCGAAATTCGAGCACAAAGTAGGGTCACATTATACACGGGAGTAAAACATTAAAAATTTCTTTCTGCCCTTTTTAACAATAATTAAGATTATCAGTAGCCGCCTACATTGACAGCAGGCTGACAGGGTTGGCGGGGGGAAAGATGGGAATGTGACTTGGGCGCGCGGAGAGACGGCAGCGCGACTTGGGTGGGCGGGCGGAGAATTGGCAGCGTGACTCAGGTGGGCAGAGAGATAGCAGCATGACTCGGGCGGGCAGGCGGAGAGACAGCAGCGCAACTCAGACGGGCGGGCGGGCAGAGAGATGGCAGCACGACTCGGGCGGGAGGGCAGGCGGAGAGACGGCAGAGTGACTCGGGTGGGCAGGCGGAGAGACGGCAGAGTGACTCAGGTGGGCAGGCGAAGAGACGGCAGCACAACTCAGGTGGGGAGAGAGACACCAATGCAAATCGGGCGGGTGAGGGGGGAGAGATGACAACGCAACTCGAATGGGTGAAGGGGGAGTCATATACATGGGGGTAAAAATTTTCCCCCATTTTCCCTTCAAAAATGTGGGGGTTGCATTATACACAAAATGCATTATACACGAATGTTTACAATAATTAGTTTGCTCTGGTATAGAACTTGGTACAGAATTGATGGGCTGAATGGTGTATTTCCATGCTGCAGTCATTCTGCCAAGGGTATGATTTGCTTGCACTCCAGTGTAGCCCTGAGGGAGTTCTAGCTTTGGGTGGTGATCTCTTCAGGTGAAATGTTAAACCATAGCTCTATTTTGAGTTGTTTTATTCCCATTGTTGTGACAAATTTTTAATCCATCATCCTGTGTACAAAGAAATTGGTTACTCTACTTTTAATTTTGGAATAGAGCTGGATGTAAATTGGCTTCTGTGGATCCTAAATTGCAATTGTGACCAACTTCAACATTATGTAATCAACATAATAGCTTTTGGGACGTCTTGGGGCGCGACATAAATGTGTGAGGTTTTTTAAAGTTATGTTTGGATAAATTGTTAACTGGTGATTTGAACATTTACTCATGTTACCCTCCCAAATTTTCTGATGTGATGGGCGATTCTGGTTCAATAAATTCAACTGTCTGTTTCAGTAAACTACTTTTGGAGTTGAAACTACTTGCAATGAACAGGCAGTGCATTAATAAAGCAGTTAAAAATCCAATTACCTCTTTGATATATTCACAAGAAATCCATCATCTGCAAAAGCTCAAGGATATTAAAAGCAAAACAGCTAAATGGGTAATTAAAATAACGTCCATCAGTCCAGTCTGTTGTTTCATTTTGAACTTCTGAGATGGGGATAGTGTACTTTGCATTATACTCTGGGTAGTTCACATCAATAGGCATCAGTCGTGACCATACCTTGAGGTTTTTGACTCCCATCTAAACACCAATCCCACTGGTACATGAACTGCTAATTACTCCTTGTGCACAGATGAGTATTAAAATCTAGGGAGACTGATATGAATGTGGGGATTAATGAAGGATTGGTGTATATCAGTGGTGGAGTAGATGGGATGAAGGGCCATTTTCTATGTAGTTTTGTTCAATGATACAATTACTGGATTTTTCCAAACCACTGTTGCTTATCACCTTGAAGTCACTCATTGATGTCAATGTTACTGATGCTGCTAAAGCTTTTAATCACCACACACTCTCCGCTGCCTTATCCTCCACACTTCATTCACATTCCCTACCTTTCTCTCACCCTCACTTCCATCTTCCTTTTTCCAATCTCTCCCTCCCCATTCCTCCTCCTGTGTCAGCACCAGCTCCATGTGTCTGATGACTGACTCCACTCAAGATGAGGGATGTGATTTAGCGGTGGGTCAGCTTGTTCTATTTCCCTCATCCCCTCACCTCCCACCCTCCTCACATTGCAAATGCTTGAATCTGGAGCAAATAACAATCTCCTTGAAGAATTCAACAGGTGGAACAGCATCAGTGGGAGGAAAATAACTTCTGGGACCCAAAATATTGACAAGTGATGCAGCTCCACCTGCTGAGATTTTCCAACAGATTGTTTTTTTTTTCTAAGGAGGAACAAATAAGACAGGAATAGATAATTCAATATGCCTAGTTAGTCAATAAGATTATGTCTACTGTACCAGATACCATTTATTGTCATGTCATAAAACAGAAATTAAATATTACGCAAAATTGCATTTAGTCTTCCATAAGACAGATAAAAATTCACCATTAACATTGTCTGGCGCCTCCCACAGTCAGAGAAAGAGAAGGAAAAGAGATCCCCCTCAAAGCCACTAAGTGTCCATGGATTTGCCCCCAGCTGTCCCGCAGCCTCTGCAGCCGCACAAGACTCCAGCTCAATTCAAACCATCGGCAAACCAAGCTCAGATCCAAACCTCTGACATGATGAGGAAGCCTTCTGCACCCAGGACCCTTCGGGAGCCCTCCTTCCCTTCAGCATTCTCTTAGTCCCCATTCTAATACCTGGTTCTCAATAGCCAATCTCCACCAGCATGTGGCCTGGTTTGAGTAAAACCACAATGCTGGAGAAGCTCCGCATTGTGTCCTGTACATAGCAAAGAAGGGCTTGAGCCCTACATCAAGGTATGAAAAAATGTTTGGCGTTTGAATAAATGGATAAGGGAGGGAGGAGTGGTCACAAAGGCTGGAAGAAGGGAGGGAGGGAGGGCACAACAGCAAGCAAGGGGGGATGGATGGCTGGGTGGAGTTGACGGGGGAAGAGAAGGGGCGGGGGGGAGGGAGGAAAGCAGATTAAGAAAAACAGGAAAAGTAAATGTTAATGCCATCCACTTGGAATGCGCCCAGACAGAAAATCAGGTGTTGTTCCTCCAATTTGCAGGTGGTCTTGGTGGGATAAAAAAATGAGGCCGTGGACAGACATGTGAGCATTGGAGTGTGATGCAGAGCTAAAATAGTTGGCCACTGCGAGGTCTCTGTCACTGGTGCGGACAGAATGAAGGGCCTCAGCAAAGTGATCTCCCAGTCTGCACCAGTCTCTCCGATGTAGAGAAGACCACCAGGGGTATATTGGATGCAGTAAATCAGTCCTGCTGATTCACATATGAAAATTTGCTTCACTTGAAAACGTCTGTTTGTGGCCCCGAACTGTGGTGACGGGGGAGGTGTGAGCCACAGGGGAAGGTGCTGGGGCGACAAGTGGTGGGGTGGGATGAGGGCACAAGGGAGTCATGGAGGGAGCGGTCCCTATGTGAGGCAGAAAGGAGAGGTGAGAGGAAGATGTATCTGGTAGTGAAATCCTGCTGTAAGTGCTGGAAATTTTGGAGGATAACATGTTGGATGCAGAGGGTGGTAGGATGGCAGGTGAGGACAAGAGGAATCCTGTGTTTGAAGAGTCTGGGAGCAGAGGGGGCCAGGGCTGATGAGCAAGAAATGGAGGAGATGCAGGTGAGGGCTGAGTTGATGGTGGTGGAGGATGCAGTGATACTCCTGACCATTAGAGGGAGTCGGAGACCCATTTTTGGCAGCTTGAGTTGGATTCAAGATGGATGCCTCCACACAGTCTTGAGACTATAGCAAATAAAGTATAGTTATTTTTTTTAAAAAAGAACCAAAGTTTCTTTACTACAATAAAAAGAAGCACCACATGATACCTGGAGTGGAAGAAACACCAGGAATGTGCAGAGTGTACATCAGTTGTTATCAGCAGAGATATGGAGAGTGTAATGATTCCTGACACTGTGAATTAGACTGGAAATGTCAATCACAAGTGGAGGTTGTTCAAACAATGATTCATGTTGTACCTGCAGCCATTGGACTCATTAGCAAACCTGATGCATGGAAGATTGCAATGCTACTTACTGTGGCAGGACCTCAAGCGCCAGAGGTTTTTAACACATTTGTTTTTACTGAGGCAGAAGATCAGAGCAAGTTCAACAAGGTTTTCGGGACATTTGATGTTCGAGAGGTATGTGTTTCATTCACACACACAGAGCTGTAGGCCGAGAGGTTTGATACTTTTTTAACGGACTTGAAAATAAAGCAAGATGATGCATTTTTGGAACACTGTAAGATTCAATGATCCGTGATCAAATTGTGTTTGTGATTATTGATAAGAAAGTGAGAGAGAGGTTGCTGCAAGAGCTTACCTTAGCTGGAGCTGTGAAAATATGCCACACCAGTGAATTAGCTCTGCAGCATGCAAAAACGTTTGGTGAGAGTGCAAATGCCAGTGAAAATTAAGGCATATATATATAGCCACAGTGTGTGTCCAGACACATAAACAAAAAACAAGATATACGAAACAACAAAATGATAGAGAGACATTCAAGTGCAAACAATGTGGCTCTCAACATGCAACAAAACAATGCCTCCTATAGAAAAGTCTGTAATAAGTGCAAAAGGTTAGAATCACTTTACAAAGCAATGTATTTCAAAAGGGAAACAAAACAGATGTGGTTTCCCTCCTCCATCATCAACTCAGCTATTTCCCACTCATCTGCCCTGCCCTCCCCTGCTCTCAGATGTACTAACACAGGATTCCCCTTGTCCTCACCTACTGCCCCACTAGCCTCTGCATCCAACATATTATCCTATGGAATTTCTGGCACCTACAACTGGATTCCACTACCAGACACATCTTCCCCTCTCCTCTCCTCTCTGCCTTCCCTTGGGACCACCCCCACCGTGACTCCCTTGTGCACTCATCATTCCCCATCAATAATCCCTCCCCAGCACCCTCCCCTTCCACACATGTGCCAACACCTTCTCTCTCACCACAGTCCAGGGCCCCAAACAAGCCTTTCAAGTGAAGCAATGCTTCACTTGTGTATCCGCAGGATTGATTTACTGCATCTAGTACTCCCTTTGTGGCCTTCTCTACATCGGAGGGACTGGGCTCAGATTGGGTGATCACTTCGCTGAGCACATTCACTCTGTCCACACCAGTGACAGGGAATTCCCAGTGGCCAACCATTTCAATTCTGTGTCACACTCTCATGCACACGTCTGTCCATGGCCACTAAAGCCACCAAATTGGAGGAACAACACCTGATTTTCTGTCTGGCACTCTCCAGCCAAATGGTATTAACATCGACTTTTCCTGTTTCTGTTAACCTGCTCTCCTTTCCTCCTCCCTTCCCTTCCCCTTATCAGCTCTCCATCCCCTTCCCTCTCTAATCACCTAGCCATCTCTCCACCTCTTGCTTGTTGCTGTGCTCTCCCTCCCTTCTCCACTTATTACCTCCTGCCTCTCCCCTTACCCTTTTATTCAGACATCTATCAACACAGTTCCAT
The DNA here is from genome assembly GCF_036971445.1 of Narcine bancroftii. Classification (NCBI taxonomy): domain Eukaryota; kingdom Metazoa; phylum Chordata; class Chondrichthyes; order Torpediniformes; family Narcinidae; genus Narcine; species Narcine bancroftii. The sequence continues at coordinate 256,982,901 of NC_091472.1, forward strand.
ACCTTGATGAAGGGCTGAAGCCCAAAAGCTCAGTTATGTATTTTTATCTTTGCTATATAAAGGATACTGTTTGACCTGCTGATTTTTACAGCATTGTGTTTTTACTCCAACCACGATGTTTGCAGACTATTGTGTTTTACTGCAGCCTGGTGTGAGTCCTTTGATCACAAGCCATCAGCAGTGGCTCCTTGCCTGCAAATCACCAACAACTCGCTCCAGGGTGTGCCTTTTAGCCGCAGAGCCCGTTGCTGGTCTGCCACTACGGTTGTCCTTGGGGTCATATCCTCAAAGAAATGCATTCCTGCTCAATCTTTGTATCCATTGCTTCTATTAATGTCCAAAATTGTTTCAGACACAGCCTTGAATATAGGCAATGACTAAGCATCCAAATTGTACAAATATTCCTGAGATATACTGCCATCAGACAGAGAAATTTCTCCATATCATTTAAAATTCTTATAAGCCACATTCTAAATGCAAATGCAAAGGACATTGACAAAGAAGTCGCAGTACACAAAAGTGATGGAGATTTTAATTTCTTTTTAAAAATTTATAGATATAGCACGGAAACAGGCCATTTCGGCCCACGAGGCCATGCCATTTAATTACACCCAATTGACCTACAACATATGTTTTGAATCGTGGGAGGAAACCGGAGACCCAGGAGGAAACCCATGCAGACACGGGAAGAATGCACAAACACCTTACAGACACTGCAGGATTTGAATGTTCTTCCTGATCGCTGATGCTGTGACAACATTGCACTAATTGCTACGCCAACTGTGCCACCCAAATCTCAGCAGGTCACACAGAGCAGCCTTGGGAAGTGAAAGGCCGTCAACATTTCGGGCCTGAGCTCTTCAACAGGAGATCCATACATCAGGCAGACGGTGGTATTGGGGAGATGGAAAGGAAGGGGGAAGAGCAGAGGCTAACAGGTAAGAGGCAATATGTGGATAAAGGTGGTAGTATGGAAAAGAAAGAAATTGAGAGGCAAAAACACACGGAAATACTGGAGGAACTCAGCTAGTCTTGCAGCGTCCATTAGTGACAAAGATATATTGCTGAAGTTTCAGGCCCAAATCCTTTTTAAGGCATAAGTAAAAAAAAACAAGAATTCTCAGAATAAAGACAGTGCTGGCTGGGAGAGGAGTCAAGACCAACAAAAGGTGTTAGTTGGATATGGATGAGAGGAAAGGTGAGAATTGATTTTGGCTCTGTGAAAGGAGACGGAGGGAAAAGTGAGAAAGACAAAGCTGGGGAAAGTGAAGGAGGAAGAAAGTGGGAGGGGAGGGGTTAACAAAAGTCAGAGAAGTTGAGGTTAATGCCATCCATTTGGAAGGTGGCCAGATGGAAGATTTGCAGGTCATCTCAGTCTAGCAGCTCCTGAGACAATGTACAGGCATGTCTGCAAGGAAATGGGATGGAGAAGTGAAATAAGTGGCCACTGGGAGATCCATGCTATTAAGGTGGACAGAGCCAGAGTACTCTACAAAGCAATCTCCCAGTAATTTTTTTTTTGCTTATTTCTTGAAGAATATAGGCCTGAAACATCAGAAATATATCTTTATTTCCTATAAATGCTGAAAGACTGGCTGAGTTCCTCCAGCATTTCTATACACTTTTACTATAATCACAGTGTTTGCAGACATTCATGTTTCAATAATCTGAGAAGGTATGGGGGCGAGGGCAGAGGGCTAAGAAAGATAGCTCTGTAATGGAAGGAAGGGGGTGGGGAGCTGGAAGAAGGAAAACAGAAGGCTGAGGAAAGAGAATGACTGGGGATGGGGGTTAATGGGAATTATAGATATTGATGTCAATGCCATCTGGTTAGTGACTGTCAAGATGGAATACAAGGTATTGTTTCCCAAATTTGCAGGTGACCTCAACGTGGCAGTACATGAGGTAACGATGTGTGGAACTGAAGTGGTTGACCACTGGAAAGTCTCTTTCTGTTGCAGCAGACAGAACAAAGAAGTTCAATGAAGTAACCTCCAAGTCTGTGTCTAACTCCCCGATGTGGAGGCGGCCTCCAGGAGAACTGGATGCAGTTAATGACCTTACACAGATTCACAGGTGAAGCATTGCTGCACTTAGAAGGACTGTTTGGGTCCCTGGTGAGAGAGGAGGAGTAAGTGCAAATGTACTGCATAAAATGCTGAGTTTCTCCAGCACTTTTGTGTACTGCACTAGACACCAACATCTGCAGATATTCTTGTTTATCTCCATTTCACACACTGGTTAATACTTTGGGATGTCACTATTTTACACTGGATGCAAAATGGATAGAAGTCAAATGCTCACACAGCAAAGAAAGACTTATGGATATTGTTCATGACTGCAGAACATTTAGAGTCAGGAAGGCAATTTTGAGTTGCAGTCACCACTGTAATACTGAATTACACCAGCCAATTTGTGAATAACAAGTGCCCACAAGCAACAGGATAATAATGAATAGATAATCTGTTCTTAATTGAGGGATATATGTTGGTCAGAATGCCAGGGCAACTTCATTACTCTTCCTCAAATTAGTGCCATGAAGATGTTTTATACCCACTCAGGTGAGAAAATGGGGGCCTCCGTTTATTGCTTCATGCCACAGATGACATCTCTGACAGAGTTATATTTCCTTACCACATTACTTGAGTGTCAGCCAAAGTGAGATTCATCCAGACACAGAACACCGAACAATCTCTGGCCCACCTAGACTGCGTGAAGTAAGGGGGAGAGGGGAGCAAGGGGAGAAATATTCAGCTTTTAAGAACATAAATGCTTTGAAGTCCTTTTGCATAAAACAATTACCGTGTTTAGATTCCTATGTCTCCCATTTTAAGAGAGTAGCTAAGCTTATTATTTTAATCAGTTAATGCCAGGAAAGAGATTTCAGACCAATCAATGTTCAAATACTCATCTCACTGCACTGTCACGAAAAGGGCAGATTCTGAGCTCAAATGTGCATTGCTATAATACACTGATTACAGATTGGAAAGAAAGAAAATGAATATTTACTGCTCAAACTGTGAAAACTTAATGTTGTTCTAGAAATGGTTAATACTCTTCATTTTGTGGGCAGCACAGTTAGTGCAATGCTACTACAGCGCCATTGACCAGGTTCATAGATAGCACTGTCGGTAAGGAATTTATACCTTCTCCTCCCTTTTTCTGTGTGGATTTCTCCAGGGGCTCAGGTTTCTCTCCCCCCTTCAAAATGTACTGGGGTTTTAGGTTAAAGGGATATTTGGGTGGCTTGAGCTGAACGGACCTGTTACTGAGCTGTATGTCTAAATTTAATTTGGAATGATTGAGATCTAATCATTAATATTTAAATTAATCAGCCTTCTATCATTATGCATTAATTCCCTGTTTTATAAATGATTATGTAATAAAGATAAATAGTAAAACTGGCTGTGAAGTCAAATACTTCCGCGCTTCATCCATTAAAGCTTTCAGTGAAAGAAGCTCAATATTACTTTTCACATGGCTTACATTGGGAGAGTTGATTTTATGATTAAACACTGTCCTTCCTGAGTCAAACCTCTCCTTAATCTAGTAATCACTCAGGCCTAAGTATTGATTACCTCAAAAAATTTGTATGAGGATTTTGGAGGCTATTTGTATAATTAAGGTTAGCCAAGTCACTTATCCTGCAGCTTTCTCAATTCTCACCATCACACCAAACTGTATCCATTGTGTAATATCTTTGATTCTCCCCAAACACTGAGTTCCAATTTGTAAAAGTGGGTTGCAAATCTGATGTATCACAAATCCTTCATTTCTTCAATTTCAGTTCTTAATTATATTTATCTCACAGCTTAGCAGGAGAAGAATTTTAAAAACATTTAGACATCCAGCACAAGAACACACCCCTCTGGTCCAGAAGCCCATACCTCCCCCCCCCCCACTCCAAACATACAATTAACCCCATAACCCCCATATGTTTTTGAAGGATGGGAGGAAACCAGGGCTCCCGGAGGAAAGCCATATAGACACAGGGAGAATGCGCAAACTACCAACAGTGCTGGATTTGAACCTGGGTCACTGACACTCTAACAGCATTGCACTAACTGCTATGCTTATACCACGTTTGCCTAAATATGAACTCAATGTAGGAAAATTTATTTTTACACATTCAGTAGTCTGAACTTGTTTCCTTTAGTCAGGCGGGGAGAAAAATGCTGTCCCTGGAAAATATCAAAACTGCTTGGAATGCTTCTTAAAAATAAGTATCTTTAAAATTTATCAGATGAGATGCTATTGTCAAATACAGTAAAACCCTTGTTATCCAAAATTCAAGCAACCGGTATGAAAAATATATTTATGTGCTATTCATTATGTATTCATTAATCTATTACTATGTAACAATTTACTATGTACTTCAACTACACTGTTTATGGGAAATATTAATGTAATTAAGTAACATTAGCCACAGTATGTAGAAAAATTGGCTGATTATAGTATGTGTAGAATTTGCTGACTCCAAAGCCTGCTAACTTTAAAATACAAAGAGGGAAAATATTTTCATCCCCAAGATTGCACAGAACTGCTAACTTTAAAACATAAGTCCAGAGAGAAAACATCAAGGTCATATATGGGAGTAACAGGAGATCAGATAGGAGAAGTTAAGACAGGATGAGGTGGGGGGAACCATAGTGGCAAGTGATTTATTCTGAAACAGGCCGGTTACAAGAAGCTAAATGTAGCGCAAGGAGAAGTGATAAGAGTACCATAACCAAGAAACGAACCCAGGATGAGCTAATTGGTACAAAACATCAATCAAAGTCGAACATTGATAAGTAACTGAAAATCTGTATTAAAAAAGGGCAGTGTCTCATAGCAACGGGCATTTCAGGGTCCAGGCTTTGATTTGTCTCAGTTTTTGTTTGCAAATGAAGGCTTAAACTTTTCTGAAGAATTCTCCATGTCTCCTGACTCATTTTTGGACATCAAAAAACCACAACACCGACAGCCTAAAGCAACCAGCAAAAATGATGGAAAGTGCGTAAATAGGTAAAAAAAAATACAGAAATTTAAAATTGGCACACCACAGTCACACAGATATGTCGGAGACCAACTACAATAATATACATTATCTTATAATAAAAGACAATAAATTTAAAAGGATAGCTAAATAAATATTCATATTTGCAGTTAGTGCAAGAAAATGTGTACTGGTTCTGGAATAGTTTATGGAAAGGCTGGGATAGTATCTGGAGATTCTAGAACCTGAAAGCTGATGGAAAAAATCTGTTCTTGAACCTAAAAATGCGGGATCAAGCTTCCATACCTTCTGCCTAAATGTGGCAGTGAGAAGAGGCTGTCACCAGGGTAATGGAGATACTTTCCATGGCACATCTGCAAAGGTTTGATAGAGTATTCCACAACATACCAAATCTTCTCAAACTTCTTCACAGCTGTCTCAGGGTGCTAGCTCCAGGAGAGGTCCTCCGACGTGTGGACAACCAGGAACCTCTCCACTGCTATCCCATCAATAAAGGATCCTCTTTCTAGAGACCACAATAAGCACCTAGGTCTTGGTGATGTTGAGAGCAAGATTGTTGTTCTGGCACCATCATGAAACCAGGTTCCCAATCATTCTGCATTCTGACTCATCATTTCCTATAATACAGCTAACAATTATGGTGTTGTCCACAATATGAAGATGGAGTTGGAGCTAAGCTTAGTCACACAGTCGTGAGCGCAGAGGGAATGAAATAATGGTCTGAAAAAAAATCACAAAACAAATGCCAAAATTGTTTTGCTCACACATTAACCCTCTGGCTATCTTTGTTCACTTAAATTCTCTACCACAGAAAACAATTGAAACGGGATCATTAAATGTATTGTATATTTTTCTTTGGACAATAGAGATTAAGGGATTTTGCAAGAAAGCTGGAAACATATACTGAAATCCATGATTTTGTTGAATGGCATAGGACAGAAGGGCCAAATGGCCTACATCTGTGTCTATTTACACAAGTAAGTCATAAAGATCCAGTACAGAGACAGGCCCTTTGGCTCTCAAGTTCACATTGACCCTCAACCAACATTCGCACTAATCCCTTATTTTATTCTCCTCTCATTCTCATCATCTCTTCTCAGAGTCTCACCCACACACTAGGAGCAGTCTACAGTGGCCAATTAACCTATCAGAATGCGTCTTTGGAATGTGGGAGGAAATTGGATCATCAAGAGGAATTCATCAAAGAAAGCGTGCAAACTCCATACAGATAGTGCCAGTGGTCAGGATTGAATCTGGGTCTCCGGGATTGTAAGACAAAGGCTCTACTATGTATGCCATTGTGCTATTATCTATATTTCTTCATAGATGTAGGAAACTAGATTCATATTCAGAGATCTGAAAGCCATTTTAGAATCATCAACTCAGAGAGCTATTCAGGATGGAAACAGAGTGGTTGGTCCAACTTATTCATTCAGACTGACTCCTCAAACCATACATCCATAGAACACTACAGCACAGAAACAGGCCCTTTGGCCCATCTAGTCTATGCTGAGCCATCATTCTGCCTAGTCCCATTGACCTGCATCCAGAATATAGCCCTCCATACCCCTCCCATTCACATACTGTACCTATCCAAATTTCTCTTAAATGCCCTCTCTCCACTTCTGTCTTCCCCAGACATTGTCTGCTAGCTCTACCATGATGTTCTTGGTTCCTTCTTCACAGCTAACATTAAGAATAAAAACCCAATGATTAGATTCTCTTTCCACTTCAGGCCTTGTTGGTATCCTAGCACAGGAAATACAGGTTCTCTACATCAACACTTCACTGGAAAAAAATCATCAACATTATAATCTCCTACCCATGAATATTCATTGGGACAAAATTGAACATTGCTCAGCCTCTGCCACCTGTTCAAACACACTGCCATCTACATCTCCATCCTTCCCTAACAGCTGTTGGCTGCTTCAGACTGACCATGGCAGGTAGGCTACACAACTGACACAGATTTTTCTCGTCTCTTTCTACATTAGCTTACAAACACAGATCTCCTTCTCACAATGAATAAACCTTCAAAATAACTAAATTGTGGCCATTAAAACCCCCAACCACCCACCACCTTTTTATTCAGGTGTCCACCTGCTTGTTCATGTGTCAAACGATGGACTCAGGCCTGAATTGTTGATCACCTTTTACTTCCTGCTATGCTTCTCCAGCAATTTTGTGTATTGCATTTTTTGGATTTGATGCTGCTTTGATATTCTCTCTTCAATCTCTGAAAAGAATGCTCTGTTAACAGGTACATTGTTACATGTTATGAGAACATAAGAAAATAGGAGGAGGAACAGGTCACAATCCATCAAGCATGTCTCACCATTGCTGATTTACTCCAGGCATTATCTGGTCTTTTGTGCTCATTCTCAATAGTCCCCAACTTCTTGATCTTTCAACAATTGAACGGTTTCCTCTTTAAACACCTCCATTGAACCATTCTCCAGAGATTTTCAGGGTATAAATTCAAGAGATTCATCATTCTCTGGGAGAAGAAGTACCTGCATAATCTCAATTGAAATTGACCACCCCTAATCTTGGAGAGATGTCTTCTCATTCCCCTTCTTTCCTTCAACTAACTGTTGACCCTTCTTCCTCCATTTGTTTCCTGCACTTTCTTTTCACATCGAGTCCTGCTCAACTTTATTTCCCTCTCTATTTTTTTCTCCTCCATTACTTTTCGTACCATTTTTACAGCATGGATATCATGTTGCAACTGTGAAAGAGACTGATGAGACTGCATGTAGTTTTTTTCGACCTGTGACTGGAAACATGCTATTAAGTTGGAAAGGATGCAAAAGAGGATGTTAACCGATTATCTGTGGCTCCTGGCAGCTCCTGAGATGCCAGTGTCTCCTGTGTTCCTGCAATCTTTGTAGCCGCATCACCCCCTGGCTGTTCCAGCTACGAACCCCAGCCTGCATTTACGGCTTATGCTGACAGATCAACCCATATACCCCTCTACCTCCATGTGAAAAAGTTGCCCTCAAATCCTTCTCCTCTCACTGTAACCTTATAACCTTTTGTATAGTTCTGGAGGGCTTGGGTAAGAGGTGACATAGGCTGGGATTTTCTTCCATAGTGCATAGGAGGCTGAAGGGTGTATATAAAATTATGAATAGATAGTCATAGTCTTTTTCCCAGCATAGGAAACTTTTAAATGAGGTCCAACCATGGTTTTATAGAGCTGCAATGTTATCTCTCAGTTATTGAACTCAATCTCCTGACTAATGAAAGCAAACATAACATATGCCTTCTTAAACCAGCTTATCAACTAGTGAGGCAACTTTGAGGGTCTCAGGAGTTGGACTCCAAGCTCCCTATGTTCTTCCATACTACAAAGGATTCTGCCAATATCCATCTTCTACCTTCAATTTTGATCTTCCAAAGTGTTTCATGGATTGAACTCTATCTGCCACTTCTCTGTCCAAATCTGCATTCTGCCTATATCCTGTTGTAGCCTATATCCTGTTGTAACCTATGATAACCTAATATTCTCCACTATCCATAATACCTCCAACCCTTGGGTCATTTGCAAACTTATTGACCTACCCCTCTACTTCTTTGTCCAAGTCATTTATAAAAATGACCAAGAGCAGGGGAGTCAGAACAGATCCCTTCAGAACACCACCAGACACCGACTTCCAGGTAGAAGGTGCTCCTTCTTCTACCACCCTGTGTCTTCTGTGAGAAGGACAATTCCAAATCCACACAGCCATGTTTCCATGGATCCTATGTCTCATGGTATGAGCCTACAATGGGAAACCTTGTTAAACAGTATCAACTTTCACAGCACCCACTTCAGTGTCCTGACTGTAACATAGCATTACTGCCAATGGCTTATAAATTAACTAGTCAATTAATTCTGGAAGATTATTGAAGATAGAGATGGAATTAAGGTGCAGACAACCAAGATCTCTCAGAATTCCAGGAAATGCTTAGGAAGCTTAATGGTCCATTCCTGCTCACATCTGCCAATGAGATGATAAACCATAATGGGCGTCAATCCATTTTCTCTGCAAGTTGGGCCACATTAATTACTAATGTTGCTAATTTTGATCAATGTCCAACATTGCAAGTGAACACAAATTATAAATTTAAAACAGGTCTTTCAGTAAATTGTAAAAGATAACAATTTACCGAGTAAATGAGCAAGAAATTAAGACTATTTGCCAACTCATTGATCAATTCTTCTTTGAAGTAATGAAGTATGTGCCTTGTTAATACAGCTAAGTAGGCTTCAATGATGGTTGGGGATCTGGGTCGATGGCCCATATTGTTGGAACCAGAAAGTGGATGAGATACTCTTGTAGTTGATGTTTCTGTATAGTACTAAGCAAGTGTAATATTGTTAGAAGCAATGATTTTTTAACCAGATAAGACATTGTACCCAAATCCTGGTAGCCACAAACCCCACAACACCAATTCAAAGGACAACAACCCATCTTTGTACTTGTTACATGGAAAATAGCAGCACGATATCATTCAGCCCTTTTGGCCTATTCTATCACTCAACATGATCATGGATGATCATCCTACTTCAGTGCCCTTTTTCAGCTTTCTCTCCAAACCTCTTCATGGCCTTTGCTAACTGGACCACATACAACACCATTTGAATATGACCTGGCCTCAATAACTTTCTATTTCTCACCCAATAGCTGCTGCCTGACCTGCTGAGTAATTATAGTATGTTCTGTTTTTATTTTATGTTTAATTATAGGATACACTCTGCCAATCTCGGAATGAGCTCTGAATCTTTATTTTACTTCCTTGGTCACAAGTATATCTTTCCGAAGATAGGGAGATCAATATGGGAATGGTTTTGCAGAGCCGTGTTCAACCCACAATGCTCTTGAAATTCTGATGCTGCTGGAAGGAGTACATGGTGAGTGGATCTCCCATCAACATCTATACATCATAAAAACATCAGAAATAGGAGTAGGAGTCGGCCATCTGGCAGACAAGCTCAGTCTGCTATTCAATGAGATCATGGCTAATCTGATGATAGGCTCATCTCCACCTACATAACTTTCCCCATATCCCTTAATTCCCCTGCTATGTAAAAATCCGTCCAACTTTGTCTTAAATATATTTATTGAGGTAGCTTCCACTGCTTCAATGGGCAGTGAATTCCATACATTCACCATCCTCTGGGAAAAGTAGTTCCTCCTCATCTCCTCCCTAAATCTACTATCCTGAATCTTGAGGTTGTCTCCCCAACCAATAGAAACAACTTACCTACCTCTATCTGATCTATGCCTTTCATAATTTTATGCAATTCTATGAGATCCCCTCTCAGTCTTCCAAATTCCAGTAAGTACAATCCTTCATGACTCAAACACTTCTTTCTCCATTCAATATTGAGCTATCTGCTGTGGGTGCTTACTCAATTATCATGTTTTCCTCCTTTATGCACATTGCAATGTGAAGTTCATGGTTTGGGAGGGAATGTGGGCTTTTCTCCTTCATATAAAACATCCTCCCAGAGGTTCACCACTCTCTGGCTAAAGAAATTCCTCCACATCTCTGTTTTAAATGGGTGCTCTTCAATCCTGAAGTTGTGCCCTCTTGTCCTACCATGGGAAACAACATCGCCACATCTACTCTGTCCAGGTCTTTTAACATTTGAAACAATTCAATGGCGACCTCCTCACTCTTCTGAACTCCAAGCTACTAAATGAGGTGTTTTCCCCACACTAGGATCTTCCAAGAACATTTGCTTTGGGGGTTAAAACAAGCTGAGAAATTTTAAATTAGCAATCTGTTTATTTCCAAATGCTAAAGAATGGAAGGCAATTTATTTTAATTTGGTATGGAGATTTTGCCTTTAATTCTGATTGATTTACATGAAGGAGCAATCTGTCCTTCATGATGTCGTAATCTAATGGCCAAGAGTGATGAATGTTTGGCAAAGCCACCAACATTCATTTTTAATTAGTTTTTATTCCTGGTGAAAAAAAATTCTGTAAATTAGAAGAAAGCTATTTATTCAGAGCCTGCAGTATAAGTCGAGATCTTAAGAGAATTATATTTCTTTTTCTCAGACAAATTTTATGTTTGATTTCATATTGCTGTCGGCATTTGTCACAGGTGGTTCAGTGGGTAGATTCTTGACCTGAGTTTAAAATTGTGCATTGTCCAACTTCAGAGATATCAACACCTATTCCAGGTTTTTTTTTAGAGTGGAGACGAATGTTGCATATTCTATGGTGATGGGTTGAATTCCATCCTCAGGAACATGTATTAAACATAACACATAGCAAATTAACCTATCATCACGTGCATCTTTGGGATATGGAATGAAGACCATAAGACTATAAGATGTAGGAGCAGAAGGACACCATTCAGCCCATCACATCTTCTCACCATTCTATCATGAGCTGTTCCCTTCTCCCACATGCCCCACTCCCCTCCCTTCTTCCCCATAGCTTTAGGTACTCTGATGATGCAGATACTTATCAATCTCTTAAATACACCCAACAATTTGTCCTCCACAGCTGCCCATGGTGGCAAATTCCAGAGGTTCGCACCTCTCCCCATTAAGAAATTCCTCTGCATCTGTTTTAAATGAGTGCCCTTCGATCCTGAAGGTGTGCCCTCTTGTCCTTGACTCCACTACTATGGGAAACAACTTTTCCACATCTACTTTGTCCAGGCTTTTCAACATTTGAAATGCTTCTATGAGGAATCCCCTCTTTTGAACTCCAAGAAGTACAATCCAAGAGCTGTCAAATGTTTCTCATATGCTAATCCCTTCATTCCAGGAATCATTCTTGTGAATTTTCTCTGAACCCACTACAATGCAGGGACATACTTTCTTAATTAAGGAGCCCAAAATTGCACCCCGTACTCCAAATGAGGCCTCACTAGTGCCTTATAAAGCCTTAACATCACATCCCTGCTCTTATATTCTATGAAGCCAAAACGTACAGCTTAATTTAACATCACATCCCTGCTCTTATATTCTATGAAGCCAAAACGTACAGCTTAATTTCTTCAAGAAAGGGGACGTAGTCAAAACTTGCATCCAAATTAATGGCACTGAAGTGGAAAGAGTAGAGAGCTTCAGGTAATTCAGAATAGATAGTTCCAGAAAAGTGACCAGGGACAAGCAGATGAATGAAACAGTTAAGGAAGTGTACCAATGTCTCTACTACCTTAGAAGCCCAAGGAAGTTCAGAATGTTCCCCTTGCCAGAGAGTAGTCATGGATATTGCTTCTCAGACTGGAAGCCTGTGACTAGTGGTGTGCTTCAGGGATGAGAGCTGGGACCATTGTTGTTTGACAGCTATATCAATGATCTGGATGATAATGTGGTAAATTGGATCAGCAAGTTTGCAGATGACACTAGAGTAGGTGAGACACAAACCAGATGTCATGAGTTAAGAGTGAAAGGGGGAAAGCTTAGGGGGAACTTCTTCACACAGAGTTGTGGGAGAATGGAACAAGCAGCCAACTGAGGTGGTGAATGCAGGCTCAATTTTAACATTTAAGAAGGATTTGGAAAGGTACATGCATGGGAGAGGTATGGAGAGCTATGGTGGGGTGCAGGTCAGTGGAACAAGAGATATTAATAGTCCAGCTCGGAGTCAAAGGGCTGAAGGGGCTGCTTCTGTGCTGTTATGTTCTACACCACTAAGAAGAAAAACCTGTCCCTTTTTGTCAGAAATAGATACAGGTGCATGCAATTCATTCTGGTTTTTGAGTCAAGGATAAACAGAAAAATCATTAGCTGAACTAAAAGCAGCTATGGTGCAATTCTCACCATTTCAGAAATCTGACCAAGCTCCATGTTAAATTTTTGTTGATTTCTAACTCATTGTTAAAGGAAGGCTCAATTTTAACATTTAAGAATTTGGACAAGTACATGCGTGGGAGAGGTATGGAGTGCTATGGACTGGGTGCAGGTCACTGGAATCAGGCAAAGAAAAATGGTTCGGCACAGACTAGAAGGGCCAAAGGGGCCTTTTTCTGTGCTGTTATGTTCTATGGTTCTATTGTCCCTCAATAAATGTGTTCAGGAAAGTTTCCTCTGCCAATGTGTAGAGGGTCCCACAAGGGAGTGGGCAACACTTGACTTAGGCTTGAGAAATTTGGAAATACAAGTGTTCGTGGATGCAGACCAGAGACCATTATTCAATTAGGTTTTATGATCTTGCAGAGAGACAGGGAAACACCATGAGTTCAAATTCTGACATGGAGTAAGGCCAACTAAGAAGGTAAAAGACAAGAATGAGTTCAAATTAATTGGAAAAAGTTGTTTGTAGAAGAGGAATAGATAGAAAATTAGATATTTTCAAAGGTGAGCTGATGAAAGTTCAAGATGTACACATTCCTGTTAGATTGAAGGGTCAGACATACAAGGACAGGGAAGCTTGGATGACAAGGGAAATTCAAGCTCTGGTCAATATCAAGAGGGAGGCATGGGGCAGGTATAAGTGGCTGGGATCAGATTTTAGATTTATTGCCAGAGTACATACATTGGTCTTCTCCAGCTTGTGGTGTAAAAATATTTACTCTTGCACTTATCTTAATAGTTGATCTTGTATGCCTTGTTAGCTTCTCCACCTTCTATCAATAGGTAGAGAGGGTGCAGAGAAGATTTACTAAAATGTTGCCTGGATTGCAGAATCTCGAATACAAAGAAAGATTGAGTAGACTGGGTCTTCATTCATTGGAGCATAGAAGGTTCAGGGGGGATTTGATAGAGGTATTTAAAATTATGAGGGGGATAGATAGAGTAGATGTGAATAGGCTCTTCTCCTTGAGTGTAGGTGAGATTGGAATGAGGAGTCATAAGTTAAGGGTTAGGGGGCAAAGGTTTAGAAGTAACATGAGAGGGTCTTCTTCACACAGAGAGTGATGACTGAGTGGAATAATCTTTTGGAAGAGGTGATTGCAGCAGGGCCAATGTAGTCATTTAAGAAGGTTGGATAAGTGCATGGATGTGAGGGGATTGGAGGGTCATGGACAGGGAGCAGGTGGGTGGGACAAGAGGAGATCAATTTGATCGGTGCAGACTAGAGGGGATGAGATGGCCTGGTTCCGTACTGTAATTGTTATATGATATGATTATTTTCAGAGTCTCAACCCTGAGATTCATTTTCTGCAGTCAAAGCAGAATTACCACTTATTGGTAGTGCAAAAAAATCTGTACACAGTGTATACATATAAAATAGAGCTGTAAGCAGATAACAAATGTAAACAAACTGAATGTGCAATACATAGATAATTTTTAAAAAAATCAATAAAGTGCTCAAGTAAGAGTCCTTAAACAAGTCCCTGATTGAGTTTGTGTTTGCTATTGAAGTGTCTGATGGTGGAGGCATAGCAGCTGTCCCTGGTGGTACCAGCCTTGTGGCACCTATAACTCTTTCCTGATGGTAGCAGCAAGAACAGAGCATGTGCAAAGTGGTGTGGTTCCTTGATGATTGCTGCTGCTCTCCTACAATTGCATTCCCTGTAGATGTTGTCAGTAGTGGAGAGAGTTTTGCCTGTGATGTGTCCACTATCTTTTGCAGGGCTTTATGCTCAGGAGTTTTCGTGTCCCCATACCATACCATGATGCAGCTGGTCAGCACACTTAACCACACACCTGTAGAAATTTCCCAGGGTTTCTGGTGTTCATAGCAAAGCTCCACAAGTGTCAGGAAGTAGAGGCATGGATGCGCTTTCTTCACAATGTCATTATTGTGTTGAGTCCAGGAAAGATCCTTTGAGATTCTGACTCCCAAGAATTTAAATTTGCTCACAGTCTGTGGTGATTGGAAGTTGGTGAATCTCGTGTTCACTAAAGGGTGTCGGAAATGGAATGCCACACCTTCGGTCAGATGCACAAAATGGATGTATCCCACTTGATAATAATATAATGAATACAAAAGGACCCAAATTTCTTTATCACTGTAGAAGAAACATCACAAGGTACCAGGAGTTGGTTATCAGCAGGAGACATTGAAAGTGTGAAGCTGCCTATCACTGCGAATTTGACTGGGAATGTCTCACTGTATCTTTAAGACATTGGACTCTATAGCAAATTGAATGCATGGAAGATTGCACTGCTAGTTACTGAGGGAGGACCTCAAGAACTAGAGATTTTAAACACATTTGTTTTTGCCAAGGCAGAAGACCAGGCTAAGTTTGACAAGGTTTTTGTCATGTTTGATGAACACTGTTCACCAAAGGAAAATGAAATGTTCGAGAGATATGTGTTTCACTCACGCACACAGCTGTAGGCAGAGAGGTGTGATTTTTTTTTAAAAAGGGGATGAAATTAAAAGCAAGAACATGTGATTTTGGATTGCAGTAAGATTTAATAATCTTATCAAATTATGTTCGTAATTATTGACAAGAAAGTGAGAGAAAGATTTGCATGAGAGATGGAGCTTACCTTAGCTGGAATTGTGAAGATATTCCATGTCAGTGAATTAGGTCTGCAGCACACAAAAAAGTTTGGTAAGAGTGCAAAAGTCAGGGAAAACGATGACATAGCCCAAAAACGTGATATAGGAAACAAAAAAAAGATGGAGAGACATTCAAGTACAAATGATGTGGCACTCAACATGCACCAAAATGATGTCCAGCCTTTGGAAAAGTCTGTAATAATTACAAATAGTAGAATTACTATGCAAAGTCATGTTTTTCTAAAGAGATACAAAACAGAAGTACACACTATAGAAGAAACTTCCCTCAGTAATACACTTTTCTTTGGCATGGTGGTGCAGGAAGATTATAAACCAAGAGCATAAACAGAGTTGAGCAGGACAAGTGGACTGTGTCATTGCATGCAAATGGAACAAATATCCCTTTCAAGCTGGACATAGGGGCAAAAGACAATTTAATTTGTGAGCATGACATCAGAACAATTAAGATAAAGCCATACATTTATACAAATCCTGTACAGCTCAAAGCATATTTTATAGTTCCCCTCCACCCAAGTGATGGAATGTGTTATTTTATTAGAGGCTAGAAAGCATTTGATTGGGTGGAATGGTAGTATTTGTTTGTTATATTAGGAAAATGTAATTTTGGTCCAGATTTTATAAAATGAGTTAAATTATTATGTTCCTGTCCTATGGCTTTAATTTACTCTAATTTATAACAATAACAAATATTTAGACTTAACAGGGGAAAACAGCAAGGTTTTCCACTAATTCCTTTGCTTTTTGATATAGTACTGGAACACTTAGCCGTTGCTTTCCGAGAATTTACCTCTTTATACAGATGATCTTTTGCTTTTCATTTCAAATCCCAAGATTTCCATACCTAACATATTAACTTTATTTGCCCAATTTAGTCAATTCTCAGGTTATAAAATAAATGTGCATAAAAGTGAACTAATTCCTTTTAATGACTTTTCTGTCATTTATTCTAAATTCTCATTTAAAATAGTGGATCAATTTGAATATTTAGGAATTACAATTATGAAAAAAACTTAAAAATTTATTGAAAGAGAATTTTCTGATATGACTAAATTAGATTAAATGTTTACAATTGGGATGGTCACCCTTATCTATTAAAATGATGGGTCATATTAATTAAAATAAAATGAACATTTTACCTAAATTTCTCTTTTTTTCCCAAGCATTACCCATTTTTATTCCCAAATTCTTTTTATAGTTCTTTAGATTTGGTTCTTTCTTCCCACATATGGCACAGAAAACAACCACATAAATAAAGCCCACCTTCAAAAAAACTAAAAGAAATGGGGGATTATCACTTCCAGATTTTAGATTTTATTATTGGGCAACTAATATACATAATCTACTGTTAATATTACACTTTGATAAATCAGTGAATAGTCTATCTTGACTAGAAATGGAATTGGATTTAAAAAAAAAACAAACATCCAGCTTAGCAATTTTAGGTTCCTTTTCACTATTTTCCTTTTCTAATTTGACATCTAACCCATTAATGAGACCTAGAGTAAGAAAATAAGCCTAATTTAGAATTATTTTTTCCTCTGGTAAATCCAAATGTAGATAATTAAAAAAAAACTATCATTGGTAGGTTTTAAGGAATGGTTTAGGCAAGGAATTCAAAATGAGGATCTTTTTATTTGTGATAATTTTGCTTCCTTTGAACAATTAACTGTCAAATTTAATCTTTCCAATAGACATTTTTTTCGATATTTACAAATAAGACATTTTGTTCAATCTAAGCTTTCTGATTTTCCTCAAATTTCTGACACTAATATTCTTGATTTTTTTAAAACTTAAACATTTTAAGGTGGATTAATATCATACATTTACAATTAATTATTGGATTTAAGATCAGGCTCAATGGCTGGGATGAAGAATGATTGGGAAAGAGATTTTAACATAACCTTTTCAGACGAGGACTCTAATACTCCACTTGATTAATGATTTTTCATTTTGAGCAAGGCATTGCCTTTTCAATTTAAGGTGGTTCATAGAATACACACATCTAAACTTAAATTATCTTGTTTTTATGCAGATATTGATTTACTCTGTGTGAAACGCAAACTTTTTGAAGTTTCACTATTCCACATGTTTTGGGAATGTCCAAATTCAGAGTTTTTGTAAAAAAAACTTTTTCCAATCTCTATCCATGATTTTTAAAATCAAAATGGAGCCTTGTCCTTTAATTGCTCTGTTTTCTTGTTGTTGCGTGAGCCAGATCTGGCTCTATCTGCAAATCAGGAAAAAGTTTTAGCTTTTAATATGCTAATGGCCAGATGAGCAATTTTCCTGAAATGAAAGGATAATTCTTCATCAGATATTGTAACAGATCTCCATTAAAAACTAGAATTTCCTTCTTGGGTAAACCAATAAGAACCTTGTTGCTATGCTAACATTGCAGAAATTTCATTTTGTTTTGCTGGGAGTGATATAATGTCTTACTTAAGCCTGGAAAAAAAACAGATACAATATTAAAGATAGAACATTTCAATTTGTAAAGATGGAGAGCCCATTCTTGGAATACTATTATGTCTGAAAGGATTAAGAATTCTGAAGAGTTCAGTATTACACCGTCTGATGCCTGGAGGTCGCTATTTGATTCCAAACTTTCTTTTGTATAACTACCGGTAACCTTCATTAGAGGGAGGGGTAGATAAGTTTTGTAGGTTTTCTTTTTTTTAATTTTTTTTTAACCCAAATAATTTGGTAAATTAGTTTAATTATGTACATTAAGAATATGTTAAATGTTTTGTTTTTCATATGAATAGGCAACAGGCTAACGCTGTTATGTTGTTCTTTCTGATTTTCTTTACATGTGCCATTTAAAAAAATACAAATATAATGTGCTTGTTATACAGTAAAACTTCATTAGAATGCAGTAGTTGGGGTCCAAGATTTAATACTGCGTTACAGCCGAGTCGCGGAACAGATCCATATATGTCAGAATGCCCACAGATAATCAAACCCAAATATTACCAATTTTCGAAGGATCCACTATCTATAACTAACAATTTGAATGAAAGAAGGCTAGCACATTCTTTTAATATTGGTATTCTGAATTTTAATCAACTTATTTGCAAAGTTTAGGGTCCAGACACCCAAGCTATAAGGAATTCCGCAGATTAATGAATCACGTTCTAACAAGGTTCAATGTATGTGTATTTTATAAACCAGGCACCCCCACCACCCCATGCATTATATGCATGTTCATGCAATATGATATTTTTACATGTTGAAAGAATGCACACAATTAACAGCAGGTGTGGGAAAGTTAAGCCAGCAACTTAAACCAGCTGTGGGAATGTAATAGCGGCATTGAAAGATGTAGGAAAGAAGCACCGACAATTTTATAGTGAATGTGGGAATGTTTTAGCAAGAATGAGAATGTAATAGCAGCAATGAAAGAACATGCAAAATTTATAGCAGGCATGGGAAAGACGCAATTTATAGTGAGCATGGGAATGCCAGCTTGAAAATGTAATAGTGGCAATGAAAGAATGGGCACAATTTATAGCAGGCATGGCAAATTCTGATCTGGGAATGTCCCTTTGAACCGAATGGCATGGTATTCTATAAACAGGACATTCTGGCTAGGGTACTGCACTTTATCAATGTTGATTGCCCAGACCTGTCCCTCAGGGAGGAGATTAACATCTCAAGTGTCTCTGATTTGAGACAACATAAAATTTAAAATCAAGTTAAACTCCAAAGCCTATCTTTGATCAATTTAATTGATTCCTCTCCAAAGCTTGTTAATGTGTTGCAGCAGGATATCATCTATATAATGGGTGATTGACACCTCTGGGGAAAGTTGATTGGGTATTAATTGTGGGAGATTAACTGTGGCAGATACTGGTATTTGCTTTGTCTCATGTTCTATTTAAATACAAATTGCTTTAGTCAGTCAGAATTTAGCATACAACAACCATATGGTATATAAGCGTGTGTGCACGCTACACAAAATTGGTTTTATACAATATGATTTTCTGCGCTTTCTATGCATGTGCGCATTATATGCTTGAAAATATGGTATATGATATGACTGGTTATATATCTCATTGAATTTTGAATGCAAGTTTATATATTAAACAATAAAATATTTTAAAAATAAAGAACATGCAATTTTGGATTGCTGCAAGATTCAATGATCTGTTATTAAATTGTGTTTGGACAATGACAAACAGGTGAGAGACAATAGACAATAGGTGAAAGAGTAGGTCAATTGGCCCTTCGAGTCACAGGAACACCATTTATTGGATCATGGCTGATCTTACCCTTTCAATAACCAATCCCAGCCTTATCCCCATAATCTTTAACTCTCCTGCACACAAGAGCCTTATCTATTAAATCTATTCAATGAATCTGCCCCCACTACCCCCAGTGGCAATGTATTCCACAGACTCACAACTCTCTAGGTAAAAAAAAAACTCCTCATTTCTGTGTTAAATGGTCTTTCCTGTATTCTTAAGCTATGCCCTCCAGTCCTTGTCTCACCCATCATTGGGAACATGTGCTCTGATTTCACCCTGTCAAGCCCTTTGATGATCCTAAATACCACAATCATGTCTCCCCTCATCCTTCTAAACTCCATTGTATATAATCCAAGTCTTTCTAACCTATCCACATATGACAATCCTGCCATCCCAGGAACTAACTTTGTAAACCTGCGCTGCACTCCTTCTATAGCAAGTATGTCCTTTCTTAAATATGGAGACCAGAACTGGACGCAATGCTCCAGGTGAGGTCTCACCAGTGCCCTGTACAACTACAGGAGGGCTTCTCTACTCCTCAATCTCCTCTTTATGAAAGCCCACATACTATTCACCTTCTTCACAGCTTGCTGAACCTGCATGGTAGTTTTCAATGACTGGTGAACAAGTATACCCAGATCCCTTTGCATTACCCCACTCCCTAGCTTAACACCATTTAAATAATATTCTGCTCTCTTGTTTCTGCCTCCAAAATGGACAGCCTCGCATTTACTCACATTAAACTTCATCTGCCATCTTTCCGCCCACTCCCCTAAACTATCCAAGTCCTCTTGCAGTTTCCTGACATCCTCCTCACTCTCTTTACACTACCACCCTGTTTAGTGTCACCTGCGAATTTGCATAAGTAATTATTTATCCCCTCATCCAAATAATTTACATAAATGATAAACAACTGAGTGCCCAACACCAACCCCTGCAGGACCCCACTCATCCAGAAAATGACCCGTTTATCCTAACCCTTTGTTTCCTATTTCTCAACCAATTATCTATCCATGCTTCTTGATTTTGCAAACTAGCCTCCTGTGTGGGACTTTATCGAAGGCTTTCTGAAAGCCCAAGTACACCACATCCACTGGCTCTCCCAAGAGAGAGGTTGCTACAAGAGACAGAGCTTACCCTAGCAGGAGCTGCGATGATGAGTCATGCCAGTGAATTAGCTCTGAGGCATGTAAAAAAGTTCAGCGAGAGTGCAAGGGCTCACGAAAATGAAGGCGCAGTCAAAATGTCTGGATGCACTCAAACAGAGAACAAGACAGAGGGAGAAACATTCAATCGTAAAGGATGTGGCACTCAGCATGCACCAAAACAAGCCCAGGCTATGGAAAAGTCTGTAACAAGTGCAAGGACAGAATCACTATGCAACGTAATGTTTTTCTAAAGGGAAGCAAAACAGAAGTGAAAGTGCACGCACTATTGAAGAAACTGCCCTTAGTGATAGATTCTTTGTGGGCATGGTAGCGCAGCAAGGGTTCAAACCAACAGAACCTGAACAGCCAAGCATGAACAGAGTTGAGTAAGACAAGTGAACAGTGCCGTCGCATGCAAATTGAACAGATATTCCTTTCAAGTTAGCCAATTTGATCTGTGAGTATGACATCAGGTCAATGAAGATAAAGGTACACTTCCATCCAAATTCTCTTCAGCTCAAGGCCTACAATGGACAGCACACTGACACGAAAGCCACATGTGGACTCAAGGGGAAAGTTAAAGGTAAAGCGCACCATCTCATGTTCGTAGTAGTCCCAGATGGACATGCCTCATGCTTGATGACAAAGGATGTTAAAACTTGAGCCTAGTCAAGAGGGTGTACTGGATTAACAGTGCCAATGCACAGAACAGCATAGAGGAAATACAGGATCAATTTTCACTCATCTTCAAGGGGTTTATATTTGGTGTTCTACAATTCACCTACAAGATACAGTTAAAAGAGGATGAAGAGCCAGTGCATGCCCCAAGGTGGGTTACAGCATCACTAAAAGACAAGCTCAAGCAGGAACTCGAGTGAATCACGACACCAGGGTTCATATAGAAAGTAGTGGAGCTCACAAAATGGGTGTCAAAAAGAACAGTGACCCAAAAGACTTGAATGTAAATACAAAGAGGGAACATTATTAGATTCCAACCAGGGATGAGATTACAAGTGAGATGGCCGGTATAATGTTTTTCATTAATTTAGATGCACCCCAGGGCTTCTGAAAATTAAAACTACATGATGATAGCACAAAATACTGTTTAGTCGATACTCCTGTTTAAGGATGCCTTTTGGAATTTCCTCAGCTCTGGAAGTGTTCCACAGGTCAATGGAGTACATCATATAAGGCATAAATGGGGTACACATGTACATGGATGATATGATCTTATGGAGAGCCACACAGGACCAACATAACAAGAGGCTCAAAGTGCTGCAACGCATCCAGAAGTATGGATTAAAGCTAAACAAAACAAAATGTCAGTTTGGTGTGAAGGAAAATCACCTTTCTGGGAGATGAGCTGTCAGAGGCAGGTGTGGAGCAGAACAAGAACAAGGCAAAAGCAATTCTAGAGATGCCCAGACCCATAGACACAAAAGGGTACATTGAGAGTGCTGGGAATGATTAATTTCACTAGTAAATTCATTCCAAACCGGTCTTTCAAAACAATATATCAGAGGGAGTTGTTACATGACAAATGTGAAATCAAGCTGATGGCTGATCATGAGGAAGAATGTGAATGATTGGAGATTATTTTAACTACAGAACCAGTGCATTTGATGATTTTTGACCCATCCAGAAAGAACAAAAAATATCTACGGATGCATCAAAAGATAGAATAGGCACCGTACTACTTCAGGATGTGGGAGAAGTTTGCAGGCCCATTGCATCAAGGACGATAACCACATCTGAATTTCAATATGTACAGATAGAGAAAGTGTTTCAGTCTGGTCTATGGACTCAAGAAATTCCAAATCTATGTGCATGGTCTACCAACATTCATGGCAGAGGCAGACCAGAAGCCATGATTAGCAATAATCAAGAAAATCCTCAGTGAGATGTCACCACAAATCCAAAGACTGATGATGAAGCTACAAGGTTATGACTTTGAATTGGTGTACACACCAGGGAAACTTATTGTGCTGGCTGATCCTCCGTCCAGGGAAGTGATACAGAGTGAAGCACACAATAAGAGTTCCACAGAGACAGATGTGAATCTCCACATGAATCTGATCATTGAATCTCTTCCTGTATCTGACATGAAAACCAAACAGAAATAAAACAGAAAAGGACACAGTTCTACAGAAGGTCATCAAGAGCCTGAGTGAAGGTTGGCCTGGAGGTGAATATCAGCACAACTACATCAGAGCATTGAATTCATGAACATCAGATATTGTAATAGATCTCCATTAAAAACTGGAATTTCCTCCTTGGGTAAACCAATAAGAACCTTGTTGCTATGCTAACATAGCAGAAATTTCATTTTGTTTTGCTGGGAGTGATCATATATTGTCTTGTCTGCCATGGCTTGTGATTGGTTGTCTTGTGGTGAATGGAGCATAAGGAACTTGAACTGGTGCCATAGGGTAGGAGCTTTATTTGTAACTGATGGCATTAATGGGGATCCTTGGTTTGTAAGTGATGGCATTGATGGAGATCCTTGACTTGTCATTGGTTCTTCAGCAACACAAAGAGACATCAGTTGTTGAGTATGATCAACTCACATGGTGTTGAAACCTGGTTGAAATGCTCTTCTTTTGGGAAGATTCACAAATTGTGTGTTGGAAAAGATTGAATGTCACTCGCCCTTTCCACAGGATCATTGACATTCGAGCACTAGTAGCGCCACCCGTGGCTCCTTGCTCGAGTAGACTAGTTTATTGTGGCTGTAGTATCCATTGACCTGATGGAATGTCAGGTGCTAGCCCTTTGGGCATTTCCCTTTGAGTGATAGATCTTGCAGAAGCCTAAGATAATTCTTTTACATTGACCATCTTCATAGCATATTGTTCCTTCAAATCTATTTTTTTTTCCCTTTTCGCTCTTCAATAATCTTTTTTATTCTTCTTGCTGATTCTTCATTACAACTTCTTTATCTTCTACAGCATGTCTTTTCTCCAAGCACTCATGCTGTGTCTCAATAGTAGTCAAGTCTGCTTGCCCCCTAGCATGTATAGCTGATATACTTGAAGCACACGAAGCTGTACCTGCTCTAGATTGGTCATAACTCTGGAAATACTATCATTAGGATTCACATCTGAACTTTCAGATACTGCTGATCAGTCTCTATCTTTAGTATTTCACTCGATACAGCCCCAGGGGGGATTTGCAATGTACATTCATCTGTTTCAGTTCCACTAACCTTTAAACCAGCTAATGAGGTCTGGAATGCCTTATCAGAGTCTTCTTGTAGTTGAAGCCATTTCTTCACTGGTGGCTGGTTCCAATCTCATGCCAAGCACGCCATGCTGGCTCAACTCATGATCAAACATTTCGTTGAGAGGAACTGTTTCCTCAAGGTCCTTAGGCCAATGAGATGACTTTTTTATCCAGATAATTTCCAATTATTCAGACAGAGCAGAATTATAATTTCTCAGTTACTGTGACAGGATATATTGAAAAGGTTGCATGAGGAGCACCTTAAAAAGGAAGAATGCAAGGCCAATAACTGCTGTTTATTGGCCAGGGATAAATGTTGACATCAACAGAATGGTCTCAAGCTGTGAGACCCATCTGAAACATCATGCAAGAAAGCCAAAGGAACGCATGACAATAACAGATTTACTGGAGGAGCCATGCCAGAAAGTTGGGACTGATGTGTTCCACCTGGATGGAAAGAATTACCTGCTGGTTATTGACTATCTATCAAGAACATCTATCCTGAGATGGCATTGCTTGCCAACATGCATAATGCATGGTCGATCTTTGCAAGATGTAGCAACTTCTATCTATAAAAGGCCACTTGGAGGCTAGGTAGGGGTCTTGCTTGTGACGCAGTCCAATTTAATTCACTAGATTAGATTCAACTTTATTGTCATTGTGCCAAGTAAAATACAAAGCCAATGAAATACAATTAGCATCCAATACGAAGTTCAAAAATAGGGCTATATACAAATAAATAGGTGCGGTAAAAACAAGAGCATTCAGCAAGCAACAATTATATATGTACTGACAGTACGATGTGAATGTAGAACCACTGTGATTCAAGGTTCAGCAGTGTCACAGTCTCAGGAATAAAGCTATTCCTGTGCCTGCTGGTTCGAAAGCGAAGGCTCCTGTAGCACCTACCAGATGGAAGGATAAAATGTACATAGTTTGGGTGTGATGCATCCTTGATGATGCTCTTCGCTTTGCCCAGCCGCATTCCTGATAGATATTCTCAATGGTAGGCAATTGAAAGCTGATAATCCGCTGAGCAGTTTTCACCACCAACTGAAGTGCTTTACAGTCCGATAGGTGACACTGACCTTTCCACCATGAGATGCCATAGGTAAGTTGCTCTCAATGGTATAGCAGTCAAAATCCATCAATATCCCTGGACAGAGGTATAATTTCTTCATGCTCTGCAGGAAATAAAGCACTGATGCATCATTTTAATCAGAATGCAATAATTCTGGGAATGGACCATCCAAGTCCAGATGAGGTTTTTTAACAGTTTATTGATAAACAAAAGATTATAGCAATCTATTATGATGTAATGTTTCAATAATAATGACAATAATTACATTAACAACTGTAGCCATAGTAACATCCAACAAAAAAGAAAAATCCAAGCCCTACTCACTCTCCTCGTCTTTAAACCAGTCAACATGATGACAAACTGAGAAACTGCGCCTACTTTCTGCATACATGAACCCTGCAACACATGTGCCAAATACCTGAAGAGAATAGCGCAAGCAGGGATGCAACGTGGCACTGGAAAGGGGTGGAAGTGGTGGGAATGGCCGCCAACAGGACAGCAGCAATGAATCACAGCAGCTCTCGGACCCCAGGACGCTGCCAACACCTGTAACCAACCAAACAAAGGCAAGCAACATGCTTATGACCCCTAATTATTTTAAGGAGACACAAGATCTCAAATAATAACTACACCATCATTCAATTACAAATAATTTTTTAATACATTTTTTATTGGTTTGGAAGAGAGAAATATTACATGTCATATACTGAACAAACAATCATCTAAAATTTTAATGAAATAAAATTCAGAACATGAATCATAAAAAAAAAATAAAAAATATATATAAATAAAACTGGTCCAATAACTAAATAGAGAAATCTCTTCTAAATGTAAAGAAAAAAGGGTATAAAAATAGAAATCAAGATAATAAAGAAAGAAAAAACAAAAATAAATGATCTCCCTCCCCTCCCCTTCCCCCCCCCATATTAATCCTTCCCCTCTCATTAAACATGGTGGTGAGCAAAATGTAAGCAGAAAATTGAGTTTCAGCCTCTGCACAACAAGCAAGTAACCTCCAGAGCACTCAAGCCTCTGCCATCAAGTTATGATAATCGTCCATGAATGGGCCCCATATTTTGTCAAATTCAAGCAGTTCCTTTAATATTTTATCTAATTTTCTCCAAACTCTAAAATATTTTTATTGAGTTCAGTAATAATAATCTTATATACACATTGCTTTGACATAACAGAAGGAAATATTAAAATGTATAAATTATCATATATATATGTAAACTTGTAAAAACTCTACTTACAGATTCTCATTTTCTTTGTTAATTAATATTAAATTTAAAAATCTGCTCACAACTTGATAAAATATAAATGAATATTATGGTCTAGCACCATCATATATAAACTCCAATTAATCAACTTATATTATATAAAAAAAAGTCTTTATCAATTATTTTTAAGACTAAAATGGATCCATTCCCTTCAGTTTCCTTGTTTGGCTTTATTGGTGATCTGACTACATCTTTGTTGGCATCTCAAGAGAAGGTTTTGGTTTTTAAATACGCTGAGACCCAGACAATGTGTTTTAATGAAGTAGAAAGTTGAACTTCTGCCGACTCATGGTGTAATGCCATATTTAAGTTTGGAAAAAAAATAGATATAATATCAAAGACAAAAAGTTCCAATTTGATTTGGGTCCATTCATAGATATTATCATGCTTGACAGTTTCAGGCTGTTGGGCTGCGAACCGATCCAGTTTCATTGTTCTCTTCTTTCTCTTTGTTTTAATTTTATATATAAGTAACCTTCATGAGAGGGAGGGGTTTGATTAGCATTATGGTAGTTTTTAATTTTCTCCAAACTCAAGCAAGACATAATATCCTGTATCCAACACACGTGAGCTGGTGATAAACTCTTTCCATTTAATCAAAATTGGTCATCTGCTATCAATGAAGTAAAACCTACAACTCTTTTTTAAATTAGATTCAAGGAAATATTTTCCTGTTGAGAATAACCAAACAAAGCAATAAAAGGGAAAGGTTCCACTTTGATCCGAGATAGAGTTTGGAAAAATTGTTCACAAAAATCTTTCCGTTTTGGACAATCCCAAAACACATGAATCAGGGATGCCTTTTAAATTCTACATCCATCTCATATTGGATCCAAGTCAGAATAAAACAGGATAGTTTAACTTTAGATCAATGTATTCTATGTACCACTTTTAATTGCAATAATCAATGTCGTGCACAAAATGAGGTATCCCAATCTTCACCTGAAACTGATATGTTTAAATCTCTTTCCCATTCACCTCCTGATTGCATTTCCTGAACCCATTTTTAAATCCATCAGGTCATCATAAATGGTTGCTATCAATCCGCAAGACAAAACTTTATATCAAAAAGTAAATCAAGAATATTGGTTTTGGGAACACAGGGAAAATTAGAACATTGGGACTGAGCAAAATGCTAGATTTGTAAATGTCTAAAAAAAATGCTTATTAGGAATAATAAATTTAACTGGTAATATTCAACCTTAGCATAATCATTGGTAGAATGACTCAAAGGGGCCAGGCAATGTGCGTCTCCAACAACAGGCAGTCTATAATTAAACCGTTGTAGAAAACTTTAAAATATAAACACAGCAGTTGAAAATGGAATAACTATGCAATGTTATGACATCTGATGTATGGCAGTAGTCAACTGGTCACAGATGACACATGGAATTAAATCAGAATGAGGGAGTGCAGCATTTCTTACATTGGAACAAATGATCTAGCATGTCAGAGGTCAATAGTTTTCCGGCTGTCCAACTAGACAATTGTTTACCGTTGCTATGCATTTGCCATCACAGTTTTCATAGCCACAAGCCCTTACCTTATGAAAGCTTTGTGACTCAATAGCATTCAATTATGGTTGCCTCTCATTAGCTCACTCTTGGAAACATCCAATGTTCATGTATACTGTCACATGCACCAATGTGCAGTGAAAACTCTCTCACCACCTTTCAGGGTCCCAAGCAGTCCTTCCAAGTGAAGCAGATTCACTTGTGAATCTGTAGGATTAATTAACTGCATCCAATGCTCCTGCTGTGGATTCCTCTGCATTGGAGAAACCGGATGCAGACCAGGAAATTGTTTCATTGATCACTGTTGGCTCTGTTTGCTGAACCAACATGACCTCCCAGTGATCAACCCTTTTAATTTGCACACATCATTGTAACGCTAACATATCTGTCCATGGCCAAACTGAAAATTTGATGTACACAAATTGGAGGAACAACATTTTTTATTCTTTCTGGGCACTCTTCCCCAAATTCTGTTAATCCCTTTATCCAGCCTCTCCTTACAAGTCAAACCTTCAGCATCCTGTCTAGCTTCATGACAATGTTCCTAAAATTGACGTCCAGACCTGAGCACAATACTCTCATCAAGGTCTCATACATTTATTTGTAACATCTCAGCTGTGTACACTGTGCCCTTACCTATTAATGCAAGAAAGGCACATGCTCACTTCACCCCTCTGTCTACCTGTGTCATAGAATTATGCACCTGTAACCAGAGGGTTCTCTGTTCCACAACACTCTCTAGGGCCCAATTATTCACTGGGTAAGTTGGAACTCACATCTCCAGTATTTTCCACTTTGGTCCAGTTGTGGATCCATTTACTACATTTCCAAGTTATTTTCAATTTATGTGAATGGTTAAAATTCAGGAATGTTCTCTTTGAATTATGTGATCCCATCTTAAAGTGGAACTATATGCAGTAAAAGACCAAAAATGTGCATGCCAGAAATCTGGGTGACCAGAGAATCCAGACCTTGAAACTACTTGCCTGAAATCTTGACCACCTGAGAATCCAAACTTCTTCAAAACTTTCGGCTTTTGCACGTGTGAAATTGCCACAGATGTACTGCTTCAGAATCCGGAAAATCCAAAAATGCAGACCAACCCGTTCCCCGAGCAGTCTGGATTTAGGACTTTTACTGTATACTGAGAAGCTGTGTTCATGCAAAAGTTTGAAGTTTGGAAGCAAGTCACATGGCAGCATTGATCAGAGGTTAATCAGCCCCTTCTCAGTCTAATTAGGATAAGTGAGCAAATCCTCCTGCTAAATATTTGCATCTATCAGTACTGGAGGACCACGGGGCTGTGTTCTTAGTCCCCTGCTCTACTCACTCTACACCTATGACTGTGTGGCTCAGTATGATAATAACACCAACTATAAATTTGCAGATGATACCATTGTAGTGGATTGTATAAATAGGAAAGGTGATGAATCAGCAGACAGGAGAGAGATTGAAAAGTTGGCTGAATAGTGCACCATCAACAACCTTGCACTTAATGTCATCACAACTAAGGAGTTGATTGTTTACTTCAGGAAGGGAAAGCAAGAGGTACACAATGCAGTGATTGTTGGGGGAAAATCAGAGGTGGAGAGGGTGAGCAAATTTAATTTCTTGGGAGTCATTATTTTGGTGGATCTTTCCTGGACTCAACACACTAATGGGATCGTGAAGAAAGCATGTCAGCTCCTCTACTGCCTCAGGAGTTTTGGAATGACATCAGAAACCTTGGAAAGTTTCTACAGCTGTGTGGTGGAACATGTGATGACTGGCTGCATCACTGCCTGGTATGGGGTCACATCCCAGGACATCACAGGCAAAACCTTCACTATTGAGAACATATACATGGAACACTGCCATCGGAGAGCAGCAGCAATTATTAGGGATCCACATCACCTAGCACATGCTCTGTTCTCACTGTTAACCTCAGGAAAGAGGTATAGGAGCCACAAGACTCACTCTGCCAGGCTCAGGAAAAGCTGCTACCCCTCCACCATCAGACTTCTCAACAACAAACTCAATCAGAAACTCATTTAAGGATTCTGAGATGTGCACTTAATGGTTATTTTTATTCTCTCTGCATTGCAGTTTGTTTACATTATCTGTTTACAGTTCTTTATTTGTTTAAATGAATACACTGTATTTATTTGCGCTACCAGTAAGTAATAATTCTGCCTCATAAGAAAAAAAAGAATCCCAGGATTGTATGTACTCTGACAATAAATCTGAAATTTTGTAACTTTCAATAGGGATTTGTCAACCCAACATCCTGCAGTCAAATATGCTTATGGTCTTTAACATTTTTCTGAGAAAGAATTGAATTAAGTGAAAAGATGTTCCAAAGATAGATGTGACAGTAATCTTCTTTAAGGATGATTAGTTTGGCAGACTTTCACCCATTTTATTTGGTAATGATAATGACCATGAAATTATAGTCATACACATTGTACAATCTGCAAATGCACTGGAATTCTTTCTTGCTGCTTTGTAAAATAATAATATACATTAAATCAACATTGAAAAGTGTTAATAACTACCAAAGAAACAGTTAATAAATATTCAGTTACCATGATTAGTGTAACAAGAATCTGATAGCATTGGAACTAAAGGATCCCAACCTGAAACTGACCATTTTCACCCATAGATGCTGCCTGACCTGCTGAGCTCTCCAGCAATTTTTTTTGTTTGCTAAAAATTAGGTACACAAGGCAATGAAAAATAAATGCTATTTCCAAGATTACAACGGTACCTAGGATATAAAGTCTCTTCACTAATGTCAAAGCATTATGTAGATTCATCTGTCTTCTACTTCAAAAGAGGGAGAAAAAATGAACAAGCTCAAAAAACGTTAGCATTAATTGCTTTCATTTTTTAATGTCACATATCCACTGCGGACATTCCCATGCAGACTTTAATACTTAACGCAGCTGCTTAATGCCAGCTCTTCAAATTAATTAGAAGCTAGAATTAAGGTTTGAGCAAATATATTCACTAACTGGGCTCATAATTATTTTTATGTCAGTCAGCTAATTAACAGGGAATTTCAGTCAATTAGCATGAATTTGCTGATAATGGTTTATGTTCATTTGCATAATGATTGCATCAAGATTAATTGATTGCCCTTTAATGTCCAGGAAGAAATACTTTGGTTAAGAAAGAACTGACCTATCAGAATTCAAAACAGTCACTGGCATTCTGATGTTAATTTATTTTTAAAAATATATATTGGTGAAAAACTTAACACATGGGCAAAGTCACTCTGCTATCCGGGCATGTTTTTTTGAACAACCACCAAATGTCTGCACTGTGAATGATGGTATACTCTAGATTTTGGCCAATGAATGTTGAAGACTGGAATTATAGATCATGCTAGAAGCCACATTGGGTACATTGTAACTGGCTTGTTTCAGGAACTCATAGCTGAACCTATCTGGAGCCGAGCGTCCAGGCCATCAGAGGGATCATGCGGCATCAGTGGAAGAGAAAGGTTGGTCACCCTTTCAGGTTGGAACCCTACATTAAGTCTGAAGGTGCAGAGGAGAGTTAGCTGGTGCCAGTGTCCAATTGCCACTGGTAGAAATTATGAAGGATGGTGTGCTGAATGTTGAGGTTTGCTAGGGTGAAAGGTGAGAAGAACCATATCCTTCTTCTGTTTGGAGATATGCTATGGTTTCATCAGATTTCATCAGTTGTTTCCAGGGATTGTTTACATCTTTTGGAAAGCATGTTTACATCTTTTGGAAAGCATGCAAAGTGACTGAGAAACTGCAGGCCATAATCCAGACTAAAGTTTTAAACCTCTGCAGCTACACTGGCCAACAAATTATTTTCAAAAGATTTGTTTCCTGAAAAAAAAAATTGGAGATTATGTTAGACAACTTCAAGATGAACATAAAGATAATTTCAGCTTTGCTGTAACAAATAGGAAGTTGGAGAAACAGTAAATCAGCTTTCATTTAATTTAGCATTTTTAATTGCATAATGACATTGACACATTACATTACTTCAACTGACCTAAAAATGCTTTGCCCCTGATTTTTGTTTACAATCAGCATCCCTCATCCCTTCTGAGCTACGGGAATCAGCTTCTGCACCAGAGACGTTACGACTTCAACTTGACCCTTGTTTCTTCTTTGGTTTGACTTCGCGGACGAAGATTTATGGAGGGGTAATGTCCACGTCAGCTGCAGGCTCGTTTGTGACTGACAAGTCCGATGCGGGATAGGCAGACACGGTTGCAAGGGAAAATTGGTGGGTTGGGTGTTGGGTTTTTCCTCCTTTGTCTTTTGTAAGTGAGGTGGGCTCTGTGGTCTTCTTCAAAGGAGGTTGCTGCCCGCCGAACTGTGAGGTGCCAAGATGCACGGTTTGAGGTGATATCAGCCCACTGGCGGTGGTCAATGTGGCAGGCACTAACTGTATCCAAAACGGTATCCCTGTTGTTGATGGAACAGTCACAGGGGTACTCTGCACTGACTACATCTTTCCCTTCCCTTTCCTGACAGTCACTCAGGTACCTGCCTAAATTATAGGGGTGACCACCTCCCTGACACTCCTATCTGCCACTACCTCAGCCTCCCACATGAGCGCCAGGTCACCCAACCCCCGCGCCAGGTCACCCAACCCCCGCGCCAGGTCACCCAACCCCCGCGCCAGGTCACCCAACCCCCGCGCCAGGTCACCCAACCCCCGCGCCAGGTCACCCAACCCCCGCGCCAGGTCACCCAACCCCCGCGCCAGGTCACCCAACCCCCGCGCCAGGACATCACACAACTGGAGCAACCCACTTCCCTAACTGGCTCCATGATCTAACTTCAATTAAAGGATTTAGAGGATTTAAACTACCATCACCTGTTCTTACCTCTGTGGTAGCAAGTAAGCTAGCGCTTTTTCAGCCTCAGCTCACCAAAGCCTCTCAAATCCTGTACTGGGCCACTCCTGCCACCCCTCTTTTTATTGGTCCCTGCCAATTAACTCAATTACCCAATTACTAACCCTCCCAATCAACCCTAAATTGGCTTAACTCCTTGCCCTCTGCACCCTTTTTAAACAATCCCCAAAAATCTATGTTTACTCCCCAGACATTCTCCCACCTCTGACTCCCACACCAACTTACTAGTAAATGAAACAAGAAAGGCTCGAGTTCCTCTACACACCCTTTTAAAATAAAAATCCCTGTTTACCCACCTGTTACTACAATATGTTTTGTAACTTTTCATTCCTACCTTGAATCAAAAAACAAAGGTAAGACTATATCTCACCTGGAAGAGTGACACATCAAAAACATTTACAGCAAATGAAAATAAGACATAAAAGATCACCAGGTATCTTTGAATTTTCGATTCCACTCTCAACATCAGGTGCAGTGCCATCTGCATCGAAGAAGTCACCTGGGACTTCTGGGAAGGAATGGGGACATTGGGCTCTACAATTCTACAGTTCAATCAAATCCCCACCCTAGTGTTTATTGACACCCTTTTGGCCCTCTGGAATCTTTTACCCCCTTGGATAATCCCATCGACACTCAGGGGTCGATATCAACCACTTTAGAGACTCCTAGTGTAGCACCAGTGAGATGGCATCTTGTTACTACAATAGGTGAATTGGAATATATCTATGTCACTGCTCAGACATAGCTTTAACAATTCATCACTGTTGATGTAAGTGCGACTGCTCAAAAGTCATTAAGGGAAGGTTAGTACACAGTTCTTGGGCACTGGTATGATTGATGCCAGTTTGAAACAGGTGAATACCGTGCTTTGCTGGAATGAGATAGTGAAGATATCTGTGAATACCTTGGTAAATTGGTCACGCAGATTTTTAATACTCGGCCAGGTAAAACATCTGGGCCAAAGTTCCCTATGTCTGTTAACTTCATCTTTAATCCTGACAGGAACATACAAACTCTGTACTCTCACAATTTCACTTTTGAAGGACTTCCACTTACCTCGCACATCCTTGCCTGAAAACAATCCAATCCATGCATTCTAGATCCTTTCTCATTGCCTCAAGATTTATGCTTTGCTTCAGAGAAAATTAACATTAATAATTTTTGAACTTTTATTTAAATTTATATTTATTTACTATTTATTTATTAATTTCCCTAAATTATTTTTGCCATCTGCTTGAGGTTGCAGGTTGCTTGAATTCCAGATAACAGACGTTTTATTGGGCAACATTGAGTTGCACTGAAATTCTTACTTGCTGCAGCCAAACAGGTACTTGGTTTAAATAAAAACACAAGTAGTTTACATTAAATTACCCTCTCAAAGAAATAAAATATAAAAAGAAAGATAATAAATATTCACAACTGCAGTAGCATAAAAATGGATTTCATTAGTGCAGTCAGCACCGGCAACATTAGTGGGGGAGTGGGAGGGATAGGGACCACACCGGGTGACACCGTCAGAGGGTGTGACACCAAAATGAGTCTATAAAATTTTTGTGCAATGTTTCAGCAGGAATGTATTATTTTTATACATTTCTTCCTCTTGTTAGTTATAACAAAAACAATTTTTGTAAGCCCACCCACAAGGCTAAATCTCTATGCTAATTTACTTTTTTAACCTTCTAATGGAGTATAATGAAAATTCACTGAACTGGGTCCAGGATGGCGAGTGTGTAGAATGAAGACTGGAAAGTATTGTGGACTAGACTGGCACGTTATCCTCTAGAGTAGACATTTTCAATCTTTTTTTTGGATGTAGCACCCCTAGGATTCTGCTCAAAGTTTATGCACTTCCTTCCCTACGAAGAAGTCACGTTTAATTGATTTCTTTCATACTTCTTTCCTACCGACTGCACAGTTAGGGAAGCAGTTAGCATAACTCTATTTCATCACAAGTTCAAATCCCGCCCTGTCTGTAAACAGTTTGTACATTCTCCCCGTCTCTGCAAGGGTTTCCTCTGGGTGCTCCATGAAAAATCATGGTGGGGTGTAGGTCAATTAGGTGGAATTGGGTAGCATGGGGTCATGGACTGAAATGGCCTGTTACCCTGCTGAATGCCTAAATTTTAAAAAATAAATGAAAGCATAAAAAATATTTTATGATTTTAGTCCAAGGCCACCCCTTAAACATGCTGTGGTCCCCAAATAGGAGCTGTATGGCCCTTATGGTGTAGAGCACACATAAAATTGGTGTCACATTTTGGCCACTCTAAAGTTTACGACAAGAAAAGAAAATCTCATTGAAACTTAAAGCATTCTTAAATGATTTAGTAGATGCAGGGAGGATGCTCTCCCTGAGACCAGGATGGGATTTGGGATGAGATTGACAGATTTCATCACCCTGATGAAGGTGAACTTTTGGAATTCTCTACTTTGGAAGTTCCACATTGCGCATTAAAAAACAACCATGATATGGAGACAGCAGTAGAAAATGAGGCTGATGTAGATAATCAGACATGCTCCTGATTAATGATGGAGTAAAGACGAAGGGTCAAGAGGCCTGCTGCAGCTTCTATTTCTTAGTGATTAACTGGAGTTGGTTAATCAAATACTTTCCCAATTCTGAGCCCAGACGTTCTCTCCAGTGAAGTACTGAGAGAGGGCTGCTCTGTTGAAAGTACAATGATTCAGATGGGAGATTGAAATGAGAGGCCCTCGAGCAAAAGATCCTGAAGAGTAGGGTAATTATTCAGTATCCTTACAAGTAATTATCCCACATCCAGCGGTTTGAAAACACATCTGGCTATAACCATATGGTATTTCAGAGGTCACTGGGTGCAAATTAATTGCATCATTTCCTACATTACAACAGGTGAAGCAAATGAAAACTGGCTGTTAAAAAAAAACATGGAGTTGAAAAAGGTGCTATATGAATGTAAATTTTAGAACATAAGGAACCAATGCACTTTAGTAAAATCACACCTAAATGCTGGAGGAACTCAGCCAGTCTTTCAGTGTCCTTAGGAGACAAAGATATATTGCTGATGTTTTGGGCCTGAGGCTTTCTTTAAGTAATGAGCAGAATATGGAAATGAGAGAAGTCGATTTTATTGCCATCCTGTTGGAGGGTGCCCTGACTAAATAAGAGGTGTTGTTGAATTAAGTAGCAGGACTGGTGATCAAATTTGGACCTGCAACAGGATTTAAGGACCATAACATTGTTAGGCAGGGTCAATTGTATTAAAATGAAAATAATCCCGAGACTTCAATATCTTTTCCAATCATTATATTTCCAATCTATATCTCATTACCTACTAATATATATTTTTTTAAATTAAAAGGACATGTTCATTTATTTTTATGGTCAGGCAAAATATCTAGAATTTCCATTGAAAATTTGACTTGGGATTATAAATTGGGAATGTAAAAACTACCTGATTATAAGAAATATTATTTAGCTGCACAGACTGGATTTGTTGTTTCCTTTTTTAATCAGATGGTCTTTCCTTCCTGGGTTACCATTGGTTTACACATGGTAGGAAAAGAGATAGAAGAAGAATTTATATATAAATGGGACTCTAAATTAATCAGGAAAGAAATAAATATTGACTGGGACAAGATCAAACAATTTATGACACTAAAAGAGGGATTATCCTCAAAGACACCTTTAAACATAACAATTACAGCACAGAAACAGGTGATTTTGGTCCTTCTAGTCCACACTGAACTAAGTATTCTCCTCTAGTCCCACCTACTTGCACCCTGCCCATAACCCTCCATTCCCTTCCCATCCATATACCTATCCAATTTTTCCATAAATTACAAAATTGACCCTGTCACCACTTCTTCTCCTGGAAGCTCATTCCACACAGCCACCACTCTCTGAGTAAAGAAGTTTCCCCTCATGTTACTTCTAAACTTTTGGCCCTTAATTCATGACCTCTTGTTTCAATCTCTCCTACTCTCAATGGAAAAAAAGCCTATTTACATCAACTCTTATCTATCCCTCTCATAATCTTAAATACCTCTATCAAATCCCCTCTCAACCTTCGACACTCCAAAGAATCAAGTCCTAATTTTCTTAATCTTTTTTTTAAATCTAGATTCTGAAACCCAGGTAACATTTTCGTAAACCTTCTCTGCAGTCTCTCTACCTTGTTGATATCCTTCTTATAATTACTTCAAAGTAGTATAATGTTCATGACTTTGGGGGATAAAATTTTAAATACTTGGTACCAAAATTGTATCAGGTATATTGAGGATTGTTATAATCAACAGAGACAATTCATGTCTTTTGAGAAACACAAAATAAATATAATTTAACTAATAGAACCTTCTTCTGTTATCTGCAACTTTTTTTAAGTTGGGACCATTATTGGCTCTACCAATGTGCACAGACATGATGGTTCTAATTCCAAAAGGGAATACAACTAATTTATTTCTACTATGTATTTCCTGCTACAAGACCGAAGCCCAAAAATTGAGTTACATACATCTCGGGAGAGATGGCAATCAGATTTGGGCATTATAATTGATCAATAATGCTTATCTAATTTATGCTTAGATAGTATGACAGCTCTTATTAATTCAAGATATGGAATGATACATTTCAGTTTTTTTTTACATCAACTCAAAAGTTACATATTAGTAAATTGGATATCGCAAATATTTATTTTAGGTGTGGCATTGGTACTTTTATACATTCTACCTGGTTAAGCATTAAATTAAGACCTTTTTGGATAAATTTGGGAGAAATATTAACAAAAATTATGGGGGTGGACATCCCTCTTGATCAGCAATTTTTCATTTGAGGAATTTGGCTCTCATGAATGTGAACCTCACCAAAAGTAAAATGCCAGGAAATGTATAGCAATAACATGGAAATCCAATCTCCTTTTATATCTTGATCATTGGAATATGGAAATGCAAAGTTGAATACCCCTGGAGAAAATTACTTATCATCTTAGAAATGAATATAACATGTTCATAGATACTTGGCAGCCTTATTTGAAATATTTAAATGCTCAGATAGTTTAGTCTATTTATTAAATTTTTTATATTTAATTTTCATCCCTTATT
This sequence comes from Narcine bancroftii, assembly GCF_036971445.1. Taxonomy (NCBI): domain Eukaryota; kingdom Metazoa; phylum Chordata; class Chondrichthyes; order Torpediniformes; family Narcinidae; genus Narcine; species Narcine bancroftii. The sequence continues at coordinate 257,020,786 of NC_091472.1, forward strand.
ACTAATTTAATATTTGTATTTTTTGATTGTATTAAATGTTGATGACAGCTCTTTCCCCTTTTACTTTTTTCCTTCTTCTCCCCCTCTGTCCACTCTTTCTTTTCCTTTCTCTTTAGGTACAAGGGGGTTATTTCCAGGCTCAATGTGCATTTTAAGGATATTAATTTTTTTGTATATTTGTATATATTCGTATATACATTTATTGAGCTCTTCTTTATTCAGATAGGGGAAAAAATATGGCAGAGAACTGAGGGAAAAGTTTTTAATACAGAAGGTATGAATTATAAGGAAAAAACTGCCAAAGGAAATATAGAGGCATTTATGGCATTTAAAAGGCCCATGTGCACATGGTACAATGTACAGAACAGTAGACTTAATGACACTACCAATCTATTGCTTGGTTATTGATATGATACAAGAGTTTATTGTCATATACTGAAGTGCAACTTGCAGATGCACTGGAATTCTTGCTTGCTGCAACCATACAAGTACATAAGATTAACTATAATATGCCAAGGAAAAAGCAGAGAAAATAAATATCAATAAAAAAATGCAACAGCTGACACAAGAGGAGTCACTGTTAGCGTAGAAGTTTGTGCAATGTTATTACAGTGCTAGCAACTGAGGATCGAATCCAGCAATGTCTGTAAGGATTTTATATGTTCTCCCCATATCTGTGTGGGTTTCACCCGGGGGCTTCAGATTCCTCTCACTATTCAAAATGTACCTGTAGTTATAGGTTATGTTATGTCTCCGGACTTACTTAGGAGGCTTCTTAAATAACTGGTATTACTGTTTTCTTCACACCAGACTTGCATATCTTCGCCTAGTGGTTTGCTTTACATTTGTTTCAGTCATTGAAGGGGAGTTGTCTGCCGCACTTCCTGCAGCTCTTGGGGGGTGGGGGAGGGTTTCACTTTTCTGATTGTGTTATTTATAGCATCAACCCTTCCTTCTCTTTGTAGTGGGTGGGTCTGCATAGATAGGGATTTAATTTGAAGCTGATCTCCCTATTTAAAATGACTGGTACAAACCTCTTATCATTTCATGTTTTGCCTCCCAGAGCAATAATTGAACCTCTAAATTTATTTTTTGGATATTTGTTTTAATTTTCTTCTGTTAAATTACAAAAGTTAGAATATCACACAATAATAGTACAGCACAATACATCCCTTCAGCCAATGAGGTGCTATTGTCGCATTTGTACTAGCCCTGGCAATTCATTCCAGGTTCTCACTAGTCTCTGTGTTAAAAACCTACCTCTGACATCTCCCCAAAACTTTCCTTCACTCACCTTGAACAGATGTCCTCTGGTATTTGCTATTGTTGCCCCAGGAAACTGGTGCTCCTATCCAAGCACGTCATAATCACGTACTCCTCTATTGTCACATCTCACCATCTCTCTAAAACGAAAAGCCCTAGCTCATTTGACCTTTCTTCATAAGACATGTACTACAATCTAGATGGCATCCTGGTAAATCTCCTCTGCATCCTGTCTAAAGCTTCCATATCCTTCCGATAATGAGGTGAACGACCCATTGAGGGAGCTGACAGGGTTTTTATTTGAAATCCTAAGACCGTGGTTCTTTGCTCAAGATGACGGTACCTATTAATCGGCAGCAGCACAGCTTCTGGAGACTGCGGTCAGGAGACTCATGCCTGGCCATGGACTGCTGGAGACTGGCTTGAACTGGCTGGAGGGGTACTAGGTTTCAGAACTGGGATGCAAAGAGGTACCCAGGGCGCTGAAGGGTTCCTGACCATGTCAGAGGTTCACATCTGGAGCTCAGGTTGCCAATGGTTTGGACCGGACTCTATGTGGCTGCAGGGGCTGCGGAAGTGCTGGAGGTGAATCTATTGACTCTCAGTGACTCTGGGGACACTCTCTTTTGCTTCTCTCTGACTGACTGACTGAGTGTCTGACTGTAAGAGGTGCTTAGGCAATTCTTGCTGGTGGCGAATCTGTCCGCCTTGCAGCAAACAAAAGGTAATTTCATGTAATAGGACACTTTTATTACTATGACAATAAATTGAATCTTGAACAGAACTGAACACAATATTCTATGTGGTCTAACGAGAGTTTTATAGAGCTACTACATTACCTTATATCTCTTGAACTCGATCCCCTGACTACTTAAAGCCCACACATCATATGCCTTCTTAACCATCTTATCAACGTGTGGCAAACTGGAAGGATCTTTGGACCTGGAGCCCCAGATTCCTCTGTTACTCCACACTGCTAAGAATCCTGCCATTGTCTACATTCTCTGCCTACTTGTTCAACCCCCAAAGAGCATCATTTCACATATATCTGGATTAAACTTTATCTGCCATTTCTCCACCCAACCTCGCTTCCTGACATTGTGACCTTCGACAACCTTCTACACTATCCACAACACTTTCAATCTTCATGTCATCTGCAGACTTACCAAGCCACTCTGCACTTCTTCATCCAGGCTAGGGTCCCAGAACAGAACAGATCCCTGTCTTTAAAAGACATTTGGACAGGTACATGATACATGAATAGGAATGTTTTGGAGGGATATGTGGCAAATGCAGGTAAATGGGGTTAGCTCAGATAAGCAACTTGGCCATCATGGACAAATTGGGCTAAAGGGCCCATTTCTGTGCTGTATAACTCCATCACTATGACCTTAGAGTAATAGTCTCCAGGCTAATAGTTATCTCTCAGTTGATATCAGTTAACCAACACATTAATTTTGCAGGAGTTCGATGTGCAGAGAAAGATGGCTGGATGTACATGGAAGGCATTCCTGAAGTAGGACCCTTATTTAGGGAACAGTTGAGGCAGTGAATCCCTCTTCCTTTCAGAGCTTGCAGATCAGTACCAGAAAATGTTCAGTGATCTGGTGAAAGCAGACAAGATAACTGAATGGGCAGATCCATGCACTTCAGAGGTGGTGTGGTTCTGAGGATGCAATTTCCTACATTTTTTCATTCATTTATTCTCCAGCCAATAAGATCTGCAAAGCTAGCAGATTGATTGATAACCTGACTGGATTTTGTGCTGTGATATCAGTGAGGAAATGAGTCCATAGATAAAAGTTGGAGAGAAAGAGACGTGGAGTAAAATCTCCCCCAGAAGTGTTCTTTTACACGTCTTCTCACTAAAAATTTGACACTTTGAAGACTGCATTTAGCGCATTGTCTCTTAAAATTCTAAGGTAACTGTGTGGGTGAAGAAGTCTTATTCCTGCTTATATCTGTTTCTATCCATGTTACAAAGCTTTTCCATGTTATGTTAAATTTGCAAATTCTGAACCAGTCACAAGCCGATTTATGTAAACCAGTTAATTTATTTAAATATTTGCTGTCTATTAATCGCTTTATTGTTAACCTTAATACATGCTTTTGTATCATCCAATATATAATAATTTTGCTATTGATGACCATCTTAATATCGTTAATAAAGAAAATATAGTTTAAAAACTCAGCACAAAATCCTGAGGAATTTCAATTACCAGCCTGACCACGATAACTAAATAATCAGGATGAACTATTCAGTGGTTATTCTCATGAAACTTCAACGCCCCAGAGTGGATTCCCAAGTCCCAAACATGCCACAATTTCAGGAAGAATATTCAGATGATTTCCTGAAATGGTTCACAGTATTCAATGAAACTACTGTATCTCAAAGCCATTAATCCAAAGAAAGCAGACAGATTCACCTCTAGGATAGAGATTGAAATATCAGATAAGGTCAATTGGAATTATCTCAATGACTGGTCAAACCACATTCTCAGTACACTAATCAGAATTTATTGTCATGAACAAGTCATGAAATTTGTTGTTTTGCAGCAGTTAATAAATCCTCTGTGTGAACAAATGAGGTGTTGCTTCACATGAAAGGCCTGTTTGGAGCCTTGGACCATGGTGAGGGAGGAGGTGTGCGCACAAGTGTTGTACCTCCTGTGGGCACAGTAGAGGGGCCTGGGGTGCAATGGGTGGGGAGGGATGAGCGCATGAGGGATTAGTGGAAGGAGTGGTCTCTGAGGAAGGCCGAGAGGAGAGATGGAAAAATGTTTCTGGTGGTGGTATCATGTAGTAAGTGCCGAAAATTCCAACGGATAATGTGCCGGGTGCAGAGGGTGGTGAGGATGAGAGGAATTCAATGTTTGTTGCATCTGGGCACAAAATGGGGCCAGGGCAGATGAGTGGGAGATAAGGGCAAGGGCTGAGTTGGTGGTGGAGGGGAAGCCATAATTGTGGAAGAAGGCAGAAGTTCCAGAAGATCGGCACTTGAAGACCTCATCTTGGGAACAGATGAGGCAGAGATGGAGCAATTGAGAGAAGGGGAGGGAATCCTTGCAGGGAACAGGGTGTGAGGAGGTGTAGTCCAGGTAGTTGTGGGATTTGCAGGGTTTGTATTATATGTTGGTGGAAAGCTTGTCTCCCTAGATAGAGACAGAGAGATCCAGGAAGGGGAGAGTGTTTTCAGAGATTGACCAGGTGAGTTTGAGATCAAGATGGAAGTTGTAAGAGGAGTGGATGAAGTTGACAAGCCCATTGTGAGTGCATGAGGCAGCCCCAATGTAGTCATCAATACTCCGGAGGAAGAGTTGAGGAGTCTTGCCTGTGTTGGCTTGTAGCATGGATTGCTCCACAAAACCCACAAACAGACAGGCTTAGCTGGAACCAATGTGGGTACCTATATGGGTACTCTTTTGATTTGAAGGAAATGGAATGAGTTATAGGAGAAGTTGTTTAGAGTGAGGACAGGATCTGCCAGGTAGGGGAGGGTGGTGATAGAGGGTAACTGGTGGGGTCTTTAGTCCAGGAAGAAGTAAAGTACTTTTAGACCTTCTGTGTTTGGGATGGATGTAGAAAGGGATTGGACATCCATTATGATGAGGCGGTCCGGTTTGGGGAATCTGAAGTCATTGAGGAGATGGAGGGAATTTGAGGTGTCGTGGATATAGGTTGGGAGGTATTGGACCAGGGAAGAAAAGACAGAGTCAAGATAGGATGAAACTAGTTTGCTGGGGCAGGAGCAAGCAGAAACAATGGGTCTACCTGGATGCTTGGGTTTGTGTATCTTATCCACCTATAATCTCCTGCCTTTGCCATCCCCACCTTCCCCCACTCTTTTGTTTGGATGCCGGTAGGCATTTTCTCATACTTTGACAAAAGGCTCAAGCCCGAAACGTTGGTTCTGTATCTTTACCCTTGCCACATAAAGGACACTGTTTGACCTGCTGGGCTTCTCCAGCATCATTTAAAAAAAAATTGATCCAAAGATGCTGTATGACCGACTAAATGCCCCCAATATTTTCTGTTTTCATTTAGATTTCCTGAGTCTGTATTTTTATAAAATGTTCACTTGTGGGTGGAAATGAATGAGCTATTCTGAAGATCATCAATAACAAACAGAACAATTAAACACTTTTACTTACCTGATACTTTTATTGCCTCAGAATGCTGCAAGACAATTCATCTATTCGATTCAATTGATACTAACTCAAAGGATGTATTAAAGGAGGAAAAGGGATCGAAGAGATAGATTGATCTAAGAAGGGAATACTGGAAGTACAGGAATGGATCTCTGAAAGCCCAGCAATCAGGATTGGAGATATTAAAGGGTGTCTGAGCAAGAGGCGAGAATTGAGTCATCGAACTTCAAATGACAGAGTTATACAGGAGCAAGACCATGGAGGCATTAAAAGCAAAAGCTAAGATTTTATAAGAAAGTTCAGAAATAATTAGTAGCCAATATAGACGAGTGATCACCAAATGATTGGTGGATAAGACATGGTACCCTGCAATTCATTTGGAGCAACATAATGTTGATTTTAATCATTTTAAAATGGAAAGCGGATACTGGTTTTATTTTTTCTGAGGATGATTGGTTAGATATCTGTTATGATAGTGTAACTAGATTGATAAATGCACATTTTACAATGATTAACTATAATTTTCTACATCAATTATACTTAACACCTGAAAAATTTTAAAAGTATGGTTTTCATGAATCAGATTTGTGTTTTAGATGTGGTAATACAGTTGGAACTTTTTTTCATGCTGTTTCTTTTTGGAAGAAAATTCAATTGTTTTTAGAATACCTGTATAAGATTAAAATATTTTTAGATCCGACAGTATTTTTATTGGGTAGTTTGCAACCTCTGAAAGGCTTGGGATTAGATAGGTTTCAGCTTGCTTTTGTATATTTAGCTTTATCTGTAGTGAAAAAATGTATTGCTAGTATGTGGAAAGATACAAATATGATTGATATTAATAGATGGCATAATGAGATGAGATATTGTTTAATAATGGAAAAAATTATGTATGTTTCGCGTGATAATTATAATTTTTTTATTAATAAGTGGTTGTTATATTCAGAATATTTACATTTCAATTTACATTGATTAGATCTTAATATGCATATTTAATTTTTCTTTAATATTTTTTTCTTTTTTCTTTCTTTATGGCTCTCCTTAGGAAAGTTGGCTGAAGGGGGGTGGGGTTCTTTTCTTTTCTTCTTTTTTTTCTATATATAAAAAATAACATTCATGTTTATGGTTAATTGTTGTATATGTCATATATTTTTTTTGAATGAATAAATAAAGTTAAAAAAAAATGATGAGTAACTTCTAATATTCAATCATCGAACAGGCCCTGAAACCAGTCTTCGGACATTAGCTTCTTGAAGGGACAATAAAACCCATTTCATCTGATTGATTATTGATTAATTTTCTGGTCATTAATGTCCCAATTTATCTTACATTTCTCGGACAAAGGCAAATTTATTTATCATTGTTTAGTTTATTTGCTAGATTGGTTACAACAAAGGACACAATTATTATGACATATTTGATCCTTCCAGTAATCGACCTTGGAAGGATTCACCATCTCGCCTCAAAGGAAATCAGCTCTCTGGAGCTATGAGGCAACAGTTCAACCAGGTGAACTTCTTTACTATTTGTGACATAAGATTCGTCAGGTTTAGCGGGTTCATAGAGAAGTGAGTCTAGACACAAGCTGACAGACAAGGAGTAATATTTATTGTACAAATGGGGAAAACACAAAACATGATACCTAAAAACTACATAGGCATTCACATGTATGCAGTAATATACAGTTATTAACACAGTGTGGCTCAATGCTAAGTATTCCCACACAATACTACAGTCTCATTCTAAATGTATGAGAATCAACACTTCATATTCTTCCTGGACAGCCTTAAATCTAATGGCAGCAACATTGATTTTTCCAATGTTAGTTGATTCACCACCATCTGGTTCCACTATTTCTATATCTTCTTCCTTATTCCTGTACTTGCAGTTCTTTTATCCCCCTTTCTCATAATCTCTCCCTCTACTTGTATCTCCACTTTCCACATTTTCTGCCCTACACCCTATCACCTTTGTGGCCCTCCCCTTGTTCTTCTTCCCTCGCCCAATGGGTGCATTTAAGGCAGAGATTGATAGGCTCTTGATGAACCAGGACATCAAAAGTTTTGGGGAGAAGGCCAGATGGTGGGGTAGAGTGGGGAAAATTATTCAGCTCATGAATAAATGGAGGGGCAGACTTTATGGGCAGAATGGCCTATTTCTGCTCTTGTATATGTACTTTTATTTTTTTTCTTTTATTCTTTTTCTTGATAAAGGGTTCCTCTACCCATGGATGCTGCCTAACCTGTTGAGTTCCTAAAGCAGTTCATCGTTTACGAGACTGGTCCTTACTTTTCTAATGAAGAAAATGTAGACACATTGGCTTGGACTTCATAGAAACCTATAACGTGTAGAGCACCCATTCTCAATTGCGACCATATGGCCCCCTGGGAGCACCTTTAAGGGGGGAGGGGGTGGGCACGGACTGAAATCGTAAAATATTTTTTCTGTTCTTTACGTAGTCGGGAGGAGGTAAGTATGGAAGAAATCAAAACTTGACTGCTTCACAGGGAAGGGACACATAAACATTGAGCAGAGACCTAAGAGAGCCATAGCCAAAAAAGGTTGAAAACAGCTTATCTAAACGTACCTTGACAGGATGGATGTAGAGAAGTTTACTCCTTTAGGGGCTCGATACAAAAATAAAAGATGATTACCATGAGCAGTAGAGCACATTGACAGGGTAAGTGCCTTGTAAGAGAAGACAAAGAACCCTATATTGAGAACCAAGGAATATTATCTGAAGATACAATTGCTTGTGGCAAACAATAAAACAATCTGTAAAGTGAAGCACCAAGAAGGAAATAGCAGACTTCAGCAAATAAACTCATCAGAGACAAACAAGGCTGCCTACTGAAAATAATGAAAGAAACAGAACTGTACGAGGCAGAGTCATTCATAGAATTGCTGAACAGTGAGTTAATTATAGATAAAGCAAGCATCTGGGAGGCTAAGATCTTGATCTAAGTGTTGGCTCCTAAACAATGGGAGAGATCTTCCAAACCCTCAATTCCTCAAGGAATGGGAAAGCTTCAGGCAAGATAACAAATGCAGAATTGTTCAAGCGAAATCCTGAGTTGGGAGAAACACGAAAGTCTGCAGATGCTGTGATTGTTGTAAAAGCTCATCGAAATGCTGGAGGAACTCAGCCGGTCTTGTAGCATCCATAAAAAGGAAACTTATATTTCTAACATTTCAGGCCTAAATGAGCTAGAAAGCTGAGTTCAGACAATGCTGGATAGGGGAGGAATCCAGAACAACAAAATTGAATATGATAAGGGGAGATGCGAGAAACCAGGGAAGACATGTAGCTGTGGAAGAAAATCTGGGTGAGAACATAGTCATAGAGATTGAGAGCTGCAGGGCCCCTCTATTCACATCATTCTTGGAAAGGATAAGGTATGAGATGAGAAGGGGTTGACAGAATATTTTTCAGAAAAGAGAATTTAATCATTATGACTGGCCATGCATTCCAATTTGTCAAAGTTTAAGATATGATGGGATACAAGTGAGCAAGATCAGCGACTGATATTCCTTCTTATGCTTTCACCTACTTTATCTGTTCACCTGCTTGCTAAAGGGTGGTTGACCTGCAGTGTGGGTGCACCTGCGTTTCTCAGGGTAGCATTACTAGGGAAACACGAAAACTGCAGTTGCTAAACAGAGTTTACAGCAGGAGATGGGTCATGCAATCTATGAGTGAACAAAAGGAAGCTGTGAAGGGACTTAGCAGGTTAGGTAGAGTCCATAGAGAGAAATGGTCGGTCAGGACTCTTTATTGAGAGGTATTGGGACTCACATGCCTGACCTTCACTGTCCATTTCCTGGCTACTACTGGACTTCTTATGGGAACCTGTGGAAGAGAAGGATCCTGTTGTGATTCTGCATCTTTACATCCGTTACTCCTAGTGTAGGAAACACAAGCCCACCAAATTCAATGACAATCTGCTCAATCACTAATTAACTATGTCATGTTCCTAAACTTATGAAGCAAAGTTGACAGAGCTGGCCTTTTCTCTTTGGAAAGAAGAAGGATGACAAGTGACTTAAATGGTACATTGAATTATAAGAGGCTTAGATAAGTTGGACTGCTAGCACCAATTGTGTTCTTAGCCCCTTGCTCTACTCACTTTACACCTATGACTGTAGCTCAGAACGACAATAACACCACTTACAAATTTGCCAACAATACCATGGTGGTGGGTTGTGTAAAGGATGGGGATGAGTCAGTATATAAAATGGAGATTGAAAACTTGGCTGAATGGTGCACCAACAACAACATTGCACTCATTGCCACCAAAATTAAGGAGCTGATTGTGACTTTGTGAAAGGAATGCCAGAAGTATATAATCCAGTGATCACTGGGGATCAGAGGTGGAGAGAGTGAGCAAATTCAGGCTATTGGGAGTCACTATATCAAAGGAACTTTCCTGGACCCAACACACCAATGGCATTGCGAAGAAAGCACATCAGCACCTCTACTTTCTAATAAAAAAAGAATCTTAGAGCTATATAAGATGTCATGAATGCACTCTGCCAATAAAGTTGAACTTTCAACTTTGAACTATACAAGTTCAATGCAATATGCACTAAATGTTGACTTGTTGCTGTGATGCAGGTACTTGGTAAGATAAGAACAACTTGACTTTCATTTGAATTCTGTTTTTGTAATGTTTTAATTCTTTATTTTGGATTCAACATGTTTAGAAAGATTTAATGGCCTTTGTAGCAGTGCTATGGTGGCACTACAACTCTCAGGAGGCATCAAACCAGCCATGTAACGTCAGTGTGCGATGATGTCATGTTGAGCACGTGATTCTGGCTTTTAAAAGGTTGCACAGGTGAAGAAGAGTGAATCAGTTTGATTCACTCTAGAAATGCCTTGTGTGGTTATTTCATTGTTTCCACTGTGATTCCAGTGGCCACAATTGGTGACCCGACAAGTCCAAAAATGTGAAGCTCTCATCTTTCTGGACCGTTGAGCCTGAACTATGGTTCCAACAGGCTGAAGCACAATTTCACCTTCACAAAGTTGAATTGGGCTCTACTCATTATTGCTAGTACACAATCCTTTATCCGGAACCCTTGGGGGAATTTCGGATTTTTCTGGATTTCAGAACAAAAGCCAGCTACCCCAGATTTAAGTCCACCTGAATTGTGCTGCCATATCCACCCCTTTACAGTTGCTCTGGCGTCTCTCTTTCCCCCCCCCCCACCCACCTGAGTTGCGCTGCCGTCTCTCTCCCCCCACCCGCCCAAGTTGCACTGCCGTCTCTCTTCCCATCGCTCGTCAGAATCACGCTGCTGTCTCTCTCCCCGCGCCCACCCGAGTCACACTGTCATCTCTCTACCCACCGCTCGCCATGATCACGCTGCTGTCTCTCTTCCCCCCATCCACTCGAGTCGCACTGCCATCTCTCTACCCACCGCTCGCCAGGATCACGCTGCTGTCTCTCTCCCCCCACCCATTCGAGTCACGCTGCCATCTCTTCCTCCCCCACCTCGCCCAACCTAGTCATGCTGCTGTCTCTCTCTCCCTCCGCTGTACCAGTACCAGGATAAAAATGCCGGTTTTTTGAGCTTTCCAGATTTTAGATGTCCGGATAAAGGATTGTGTATCCGTACCATCTTGTCAGTGCCCTGGACCAGGCCGTCACGAAGAGGGTCAGTGACTTCCCACAGGATCCACCACGTACCAGCAAGTATGACACTTTAAAAGCACTTTAATTACGTGTATATGGTATGTCCTGTAGAGAAAGGGCAGCCAAACTTCTGCATCTCGATGGATTGTGAGACTACGCCCCTTCTGAACTAATGGATGAAATGCTGGTCCTGGCAGCTGGCGAAAGGCCCCAAATGTTATTCGAGCAGCTCTTTTTAGAGCGAATGTTAGATAATATTAGGCTCTTTTTATCCAAATTATCATTTGAAGACCCAAGGGCGTTAGCAGCACTGGCAGACATTCTATGGCTGGCTAAAAAGCACAGCAAGGAAAGACAAGCCTGCACAACCAACCCCTCCGATATCGACTGTATCTCATTCTAGTGCTCTTAGCACATCACTCCCTACAAGCAGGCAACTCCCCAAGACAAGCAAGTAGCCTGCGGATACTTTGTCTTGGTGTTATTACCTCAGGCACTGGGGAGTAAATGCCTGTAAGTGCCTTCCACCCTGCCCATTTGTGGGAAACGCCCAGGCCAATCGCCAGTAAGGGCTGCTGCAGATGGCAAGAAACCTGCAAGCCGACTGTATGTATAGGACCAGTTTCTGCTGGATGTGGGTTCAGAAGTTAGTGTATTTCCACCCAATGGTTTTGACACACACCATCCTACCCTGGACCTGCAACTGTGAGCAGTTAACAGTTCCAATATTCCGACCTTTGCTTGGAGCAGGTTTTCTTCAGGTTCATTTATTCCTTGTCGACTTAATAGATGGAACTACTTTTCAGACCATTCCTCCGACAGACACCTCTACCCCTGCATTTCACCTTCAAACATTAAGTAAACCAGTAGATGAATTCTCCAAGCTGTTGGAAGATTTCCCTGAGATTACTACTCTACAATTTTCTGCCTCCACTGCAAAACACGGTGTTACTCATCGCATTTGTACTAAGGGCCCTCCTATCCATGCTAAAGAGTGCCACTTACCTCCCAGGAAGCTGCATTTAGCTAAGGAAGTTTGCCAAGATAGAGGAACTAGGCATAATTTGTAATCCTGGGTATCTCCAGTACAAACATGGCCTGTTTCCGCTCCGTAAATGGTTATATAGTTATATGGTTATATGGTCCTGAGACACAATGGAGGTTGGTGACCTTATGGAGATTACAGGCGGCTTAATGAGGCCACCATTTGAGATTGTTATCCGATACCTCGGATTCAGGATTTCTTGGTTAATTTGGATGGAGCGAAGATCTTCTCCAAAATAAACTTTGAGCGTTGCTATCACCATGAACCAGTAGAACCAGAAAACATACCAAGAACAGCATTGGGATTAAAGAATGCTGCTTAATCATTTCAAAGGGTGATGGATGCTTTTGGACATGGTATGAGCAATGTCTTCATTTACCTCAATGACATTTTAGTGGTTAATGGGACCAAGGATGAACATTTGGAACATCTTGGTACACATTTTATTTGATTTCAAAAATTTTTACTGATTATCAATCTGGATAAATGTGTTTCTTTGACAAGAAATGATTGATTTCTTGGGGCATAGGATTACTCAGGAAACCGCGACTCTGCTGCCATCCAAAGTTGAGGCCATTGCCAAGTACTCAAGACCTGCTACAGTTAAAAACCTGCAGGAATTTTTGGGAATGGTAGATTTTTACCATCAGTTTTTTTTCTTGGAGCAGATCATATCATAAAGCCTCTTTTCGATTTATTGTCTGGAAACACCAGAGCCATCCATTGGACTGAAGAGGAAAAGATTTGCTGACTCATGCCACTATGCTCAGCTACCCAGTTTTAAATGCAGCCACCACCCTTTCTACAGATGCTTCCATTATGGCTGTATGAGGTGCACTTCAATTTGTCAACGAGCAATGGAAACTGTTAGCGGTCTTCAGCCACCATCTTCGTAAAGCAGAGAAGAAATACTGTGCTTTTGAAAAGGAGCTTTTGGCCATTTACTTGTCTATTCAACACTTCCGTTATTTTTTGGATGGCAGAGAATTTACTTTGTACACTGACCACAAGCCCTTAACATTTCATTTCGCAAGGTTTCCGAGCCCTGGTCAGCTCAACAACAATGACAATTATCACTCATTTCAGAATTTTCCACAAAACTACTACATATTTCCAGAAAAGGCAATGAAGTAGTTGATGCACTTTCCCGCTCTGCTCCACTCAAGGTTTCATCTGTAGATCAAAGTATTGACGACACAGCTTTGGCCACAGCCCAAGAACATGATGAATGCTTATCAGACTACAATCACAAACCTGCAATTGAAAGATGTCCAGTTTGGAGTTAATGGCAAACTACTCCTCTGAGATGTATCAATGGGACATCCACACGCAGTAGTCCCGGCATCATGGAAACATCAAGTTTTCAACTCTGTGCATGGTCTCTCAGATCCATCTATTAGATCAACCATTCATTTTGGTTTAGTGGTGCATGTCTCTTCAGATAGAGGACCCCAATTAATTTCCTCACTGTGGACCGCCTTGTCTCGCTTGCTCGGTACAACAATTCATCATGCAAATGCCTATCATCCCCAAGCCCATGGAATGGTGGAAAGACATCTCAAGTCAGCTTTGATGGCTCAGTTAGAGGGCCCAAACTGGGCTGATGAGCTGGGCATTAGAACAACTCCAAAGGAGGACCTCCAATCTTCATCTGTGGAGCACCGTTGGTGGTTCCAGGGGAGTTCATTCTCTACCATTTCAACTCCAGTGATGATCCTAAAGAACTGTTGAGCAGGTTAAGGGAGACTGTAGGAAAATTGACCCATATACCCACTATCATCACACAAAGAACACTCTTCTTTTGTGCCCGATGACCTCACAAACTGCTAATATGTCTTCATTCATAGGGGAACACTTTGTCAACTTTTACAGACGTCCTGTAAAGGACCTTATAGGATACTCAGACAAACTAGGTTGACCTGCATTTTGGATATTGACGGGAAGCCACAGTCTTCCAGTATTGACAGGCTTAGGCCAGATCATGTGGACAAGTCTTCCTCACTGCAGCAGCCAACAGTCCATCGCAGAGGTCGACAACCTAAAAGACAAACAAACCTTTCTGCCAGTTATGGGAGGGGGTGCCCTGTAGCAGCGCTATGGTGGCACTACCACTCCCAGGAGGCATTGAACCAGCCATGTGACATTAGTGTATGATGACGTCAGCGCGTGATTTTTGGCTTTGAAAAGGCTGTGCAGGTGATGAAGAGTAAATACATTTGATTCACTCTAGAAACGCCTTGTGTGGTTATTTCATCACTGTGATTCTAGTGGCCACACCTTGATATTTTGATTTTACTATTAATAAGGTTTCCAGGAGAAGTTCATGGGCAGAATTTGCTCTCGCCTTCCCACATTACTCCATTTACATTCCTCAGCTCCAGGATTGCCTGACCATATAAGATCTATATTCCAGATTTGATTGAGGTTACATTGAAGGAAAGGCAAGTGAGAAAAGTGTGAGCCCACGGTGGCTCCCGCAGCAATATAATCTGGACCAAAAAAAAACAATATTTCATTGCTGGTAGGTTAGAAATGTGCTGAGTGCAGCACAGCATCTTTTGTTGCCAGGGGTAAAACACAGGATTCCATTGACACCGGTGGTTAAGTGAAAAAACACAAATGCTGGAGAAAGTCAGCAGGTCAAACAGTGCACTTATGTAGCAAAGGTAAAAGTACCTCACCAACCTTTCGGGCTTGAGCCCTTCATCAGGGGTTTGATGTATTTTTACCTTTGCTACATACAGGCACTATTTGACCTGTTGAGTTTCTCCAGCATTTGTGTGTTTTTTTCATCTTTTATTGCCAAGTTCATCAGCGGATTGACAAATTTCAGCAACTATTTTCACCACATTGGCACGATTTAAATAAAATGGGACAGCACCGCTCATGATACCTTGAACTCTTAACTATATTAGCAGACTGATTAGGGAATTATTAATCACAGAAAAATCATTAATAAAGACTAATTTCCAGCACTGCCAGATGTATGCTACAAGCTTCTCAAATGTGGGTCAGTACTTCTGCTGTTACAGAATTCAAAATTCCAAAACTTAATCCCTTGTGCTAAAAGCCCTATGATAACACACAGTATCTAATTTAGTCATGGACGCTTCTCTCCTTGAATAAAAATAAAGTATGATCCATTTTAGATAATGATAGAGAAGACTGAAGTTCCCTGGTGGGTACAAGCATATTTGCAATTTGAAGTCTTACTAGTCAGATTGAGGCAACATTTATAACTTCTACATTTCTTTTTGCCAATACATTTTAAGAGTGAATTTAAACACCATCCCACCCACGACTTCAAACATTGTTGAATATTATTGTGCAAAAATACATCTAATCATTTTATATTGCCCAGTAAAAATTGATATTTTTAAAAAATTTTTTTATTTTTCACACTATAAACCACATTGATCAAGATACATACATTTTCCCTCTTGAACATATACAGTGTCGTTTTCTCCCCCCCCCTCCTCCCTTCCCTCCCTCCCTACCTCCCCTCCCATTCATTTGATGAGACTTTCAATGCCCACTGTTGAGAGCATTGCAGCACAGATGATACGAAAGGAAAATTTATTGTCACACACACATGTGCAATGTACAAGTGTTGAAACTCTTTTGGCTTGCTGCTGCTGCGCAGGCACATTAACAAAAACATATAAATTAAATTATTACAGGGAAGAGAAAAAAGATAGATAAATGTTCTCAGTTGTTGGCTCGTCTGGAAGATTGCTGCTGAGAGAGACATGTAGCTCCTGTTGAATGATTAATAGTCCTACCCTCGATCCTCCAGTATTCTCTTACAATCCTGCTTCATGCCAAGATATTTTCACACCCTCAATTCCACATTGAATCTTTCTATCTGCCATGCTTTGGCTGTTTTCAAACCTTTTCACCTTTTAGCTTCTCTTTCTTTCAGATGCTCCTTGAAATCTAGCTCTTGGGTCTTTGATATCTTCTTTTTCACTCAATGTTAAGTTTTCTTGTTGATAATGATGGGACAACATGAAGGCTGGAGAATTTTGGTGCTTTAAAGCAGATAAGATGAAATGTGATGGAGGCATGTGAAATAATGCGCCGTCTAAATCAATTGCCCACAACCCCTGATTTCCCCTCAGACTACCTGAAGTATTTTACTTTATGCAGACCACCAATAACAAACCTATGGGCCACCGATAGTTTGTAGACCGCAGGTTGAGAAATATTGGTCTAGACAGGGATAAACAAGAAGCTTTCAGGTGCTGGAAGATTAGAGCAACAAAGTGTTGGAAGAACTCAAATAGTCAGGCAGCATGCGTAGAAGTAAAAAAAAAGTTGATGTTTCAGGAATAGCAGGAACAAGGCAAATGCATCTTTCTCACCCCTTTACCCATTCTAATTCCTGTCATTTCTTCCCCTTCCTATTGTTTTCACCTGCCAGCCTGTGCTCCCCCTTCCCGTAACATATTGTAGGACATCTACCAGACTAATCCGATTCAAGAACGGAGCAAACTACTGAGAAAATCAAGCAATTAAATCCTGGAACTTTTCCACTTCAAATGCTTGATGCAAAAAGACACATTCAAGCAGATCACACACCACTGTGTGTGGCACATTCTCTGAGCAATGCAACCAGAGCAAACTGTTGGAGCAGTGTTGTTAAATCACTGTGCTGATACACAGAAGATAAAGATTGCCACCTCAAATTTCACCGTGTAATTCCAACAAGACATTGTTAGAAAATTGTTAAAAAATATCAGCAATGGTCATCAGGAAAATATTGGATCACTGTAAAAAAAACCCATCTCATTTACATTTACCTAACAGGTGCATGTGTCAACTCTGCTGGACCACTACCGTCTAGTGGTGGTGTTCCTTCTGTTGCTGTGTAGGCTCGATCTTTTGCATTTGTCTGTCCTTTCGGCATCATTTAAATTTTCAGCAGGACCTTTTGACTCCTCAGTATTTGTGACCATTCAATGCTCTGACAGAGTAGGATCTTTTCGATTTACTTCCTCCAGACAGTGCCTCTTTGTTCTAGGTGTTGGAATCTCGTGAGTCTCACTGTGTTCTGTTGTGCCAGTGGCCTTAAGCTTCTTGCTGACTTGTCATAGTTTGCTTTTTGTCTATTTTACACACACTTTTGTTTCCATTTGATTTCTTTGTTTTTATTTGGGTCTGCAGAAGTCTACATCTCATCAGGAGCTCAGCGGGTGACATGCCATGTTGAAATGGTGAAGCTTAGTAACGCAACAGATAAAGATCTGAGCCGCAATCTTGTGCTTTCTTGAGCAGCTGTTTAACTATGTGAACTTCTTTCTTTGCTTTACCATTTGACTGTGGATGCAGAGGGCTTGAAGTCACATGTCAAAAATCATACTCTTCTGCAAAGTTCTGTAATTCTCTACAAATGTAGGATGGTCTATTTTCACTGTAGACGATTTGAGAAAGTGCATGTCTGCAAAAATCGACATCATGCGTCTGATCACGCAGGCAGCAAACGTGTTGGGAAGCAACACCATCTCAGAAGAGTTCAATAGATAGTCAATAACCAGCAGGCAATTCTTTCTAACAAGGTGAAACAGACAGTCCCAACTTTCTGCCATGGCTCCTCTGGTAAGTGATTTATAATCATGGGTTACTTTAGATGCTTTGTGTGATGTTTCAGACAGGTCTTGCAGTTTGAGACTATTTTGTGATGTTAGCAATTATTCCCTAGCCAATAAACAGCAGTTCTGGCCCTGCCCCTGCAGTTTTCCATTCCAAGGTGCCCCTCATGAAGCCTTTTCAGCATATTTTGTCATAGTAATTGAGGAATGATAATTCTGCTCTGTCTGAGTAGAAGTCCATTGTCAACACTTAGCTCAGCTCTCATGTTGTAGTATAGTTGACATTCACCTCTAGGCCAACCTTCATTCTGATTATTGATGACTTTCTGTAGAACTATGTCCTTTTCTGTTTCAGCTGTAATCTGCTTGGATTTCATGTCAAATGCGGGAAGAAATTCAGTGATCAAGTTCAGTGGAGATTTACATCTGTCACTGTGCTTCACTCTGCTTGTTGTTCCGGAAAGCATATCAGCCAGCACAATAAGTTTCCTTAGTGTGTACATCAATTCAAAGTCCTAATGTTGTATTTTCATCATCATTCTTTGGATTCGCGGCGACATTTCACTGAGATTTTTCTAGATTATTGCTATTAATGGCTTGTGGTCAGTCTCTACCAAGAATGTTGGTAGACCATACACATAGCTGTGAAATTTCCTGACTCCATAGACCAGACCTAGGCATTCGGATCTGGTCATCGTCCTTGATTTGCATGCGACTGGCATCCAATCTTCACCCACTGACGGAAGTAATGCAACATCTATTCCATCTTTTGAAGCATTTGTAGATAGTTACATCCTTCTAGATGCATTAAAAAATCAGAAGCACCAGTTCTGTAGTTAGAATGGTGTTCAGTTTCCCCAATTCTTTCTCGTGGTTGGCTGTCCACTTGAATTCTTAATTGTCATGTAAAAATTCTCTCAGGTAATTGTTTTGGAAGACAGGTTTGGTGTGAATTTACTAATGAAATTGATAATTCCCAGCACTCTCAATGTGCTATTTTTGTCGGTGTGTCTGGGCATATCTAGAATTGCTTTCACCTTACTCTTGTCTGGCTCCACACCTGCCTCCGACATCTTATCTCCCAGAAAGGTGATTTCCTTCACACTAAAATGACATTTTGCTCTATTTAACTTTAATCCATACTTCTGAATGTGTTGTAGCAATTCAATGAGCCTTTCATTGTGTTCTTTTTATGTGGATCCCCATGGGATCATGTCATCCATGTATACATGTACCCCATTTATTTATTCCTTCTATGATGAGCTCCATTGTCCTGTGGAACACTTCATGAGCTGATGAAATTCCTAAAAGCATCCTTAAACAGGAGTATTGGCCAAACTGTGTATTAAATGTACAGTTTTAATTGTCAGAAGCCCTGGGATGCATAGAATTTGGAGAAAAACTTGGTTCGGGTCATCTCATTTATAATTTCATCCCTGGTTGGAATCTGATAATGTTCCCTCTTTATATTGGCATTCAAGTGTTTTGGGTCCATACACATGCACAGGTTACCGTTCTTCTTTTTGACACACACCATTGAATTTGCCCATTTTGTGAGCTCCTCCAGTTTCTTTATGCCTCTAGTGAGGTCATTCCCTCTGCTTGAACTTTTCTTTTAGTGGTACTGGAACCTGCCTTGGGGCATGTACTACTGGGTGTGTGTCCTCCTTTAACTGTATCTTATAGGTGAATGGTAGAAAACTCAAACACCTTGCACATGTCTGGAAATTGATCCAGTATTTCTTCTACACTGTTCCATGCATTGGTGTTGTTAATGCACTACACACCCTTGACTAGACCTAAGTTTTCACATGCTTTGTCACTAAGCAGTGAGTCATGTCCATTTGGGACTATTGTGAACCTGAAGTGGTGCTCTTTACCTTTCACTTTGAGTCTAAATGTACCTTTCATGTCAATGTGCTGTCCATTGTAGGCCTTGAGGTGAATTTGAGATGGATGTGTGGCTTTATCTTCATTGCCCTGATGTCATGCTCACAGATCAAATTGGCCTTTGCCCCTGTGTCCAACTTGAAAGGAATATCTGCTCCATTTGCAAACAGGAGCACTGTCCATTTGTTCTGCTCAACTCTGTTCATGCTTTGCTGTTCAGTGTTTGTTGGTTTGAAACCTTCCTGCACTATGGTGCCCATGAAGAATGTATCACTGAGGGCAGTTTCTTCTATAGTGTGAACACTTCACTTCTGTTTTGCTTCCCTTTGGAAAAACATTGCTTTGCATAGTGATTCTGTCCTTTGCACTTGTTACAGACTTTTCCATAGCCTGGGCATTGTTTTCGTGCACGCTGAGTGCTAAATGGTTTACAATTGAAAGTCTCTCCCTCTTTTTGTTGCTTCCTATGTCTACAAATGTAGGATGGTCCATTTTCACTGTAGACGATTTGAGAAAGTTCATGTCTGCAAAAATCGACATCATGCGTCTGATCACGCAGGCAGCAAACGTGTTGGGAAGCAACACCATCTCAGAAGAGTTCAATAGATAGTCAATAACCAGCAGGCAATTCTTTCTAACAAGGTGAAACAGACAGTCCCAACTTTCTGCTATGGCTCCTCTGGTAAGTGATTTATAATCATGGGTTACTTTAGATGCTTTGTGTGTGCATCCAGATACTATGGCTACAGCTGTGCCATTGTTTTCTCTGACTCTTGCACTCTCACCAAAATTTTTGTTTGCTGCAAAGATAACTTACTGGCGAAACATATCTTCAGAGGTCCAGCTAAGGTAAGCTCCATCTCTTGTATCAACCTCTCTCTTTCTTTCTTGTCAATAAATCCAAAAACATTTGAATCCTGCAGCGATCCAGAATTGTATGTTCTTGCTTTTAATTTCAAATCCATTAAAAATGTATCAAAGCTCTCTGCTTGCAGCTGCGTGCATGAGCGAAACACACATCTCTCAAATGTTTCATTTTTCTTTGGTGAACAGTATCCATCAAACATCCTGATAACCTTGTCAAAGTTGCCCTGGTCATCTGCCTCAGCAAAAATAAATATGTTGTAAACCTTTAGTGCTTGAGGTCCTGGCACGGTAAGTAGCAATACAATCTTCTGTCCATCCAGCTTGCTATTAAGTTCAATGACTTGCAGATACAGCCTGAATCATTCTTTGAACAATCGCCACTTGTGGCCGACATTCACAATCCAATTCACAGCACCTGGTGGCTTCACACTTTCTATTTATCCTGCTGATACTCACTGATACCCCAGTCCTGGTACCATGTGATGTTTCTTCTACTGGGTTCTTTTGTATTAGTTACATTTTATTATCAACTCACGACCTCATGGGACACATCAAGATGGGACATTCCATCTCTGACATCCTCTAGTGGTCAGAAGGATCACCAACTCCCAATTACCACAATTGGCATGTTCTTGAACAGCGGGAGAAAACCAGAGGGCCTGGAGGAAACCAACGCAGACACAGGAAGAACATACAATCTTTTCTAGACAATGCCGGATTCGAATCCTGGTTGCTGGCACCATAACAGTGCTGCACCATCTGCTATGCTAACTGTGCCAAACCTACTTCTGCATTGGATTTTTGAGGGCCAACTGCAAGACCTAGATGATCTGAGTGACAGATGCCAAAATGGTATTCAAAGGGGAAACCTTGAGGTTCTTGAATTCTCAGGGAATCCTTAGGTTTTGATTGGGTCAAAATTCTATATATTTAATGATGCTCCTGACATAAAGAGTTGGAAGAGTGTTTCAAAGCATTAAAATAAAGCCAATTTGTTAAGTTAACATGGAAAGTTCAAAGTTCAGATATATTGACAGAGAACATACATGATATCACATACAAACCTAAGATTCTTTATCCTGCAGGCAGGCATAATTACCACTGTAATGTTCAATGTGATAAATATTAATCGCACTCATCCACAATACTACCTGGCATAATTGATCACAAATATCTTTGAGGTATCTTCATTTGAGCAGAAATCTTTCCCTGAGTGTGGTTTATGCACACCCTAACAGATGTAACAAAATTTAGAGAAGTTACAGGTTTACTACAATGGTGCAAGGGTGTAGGGGAGGGAGAGTCCATTTGCAAATACAGGAGTGGGTGGGCAGAGAATGGTCTATTTGATAACAGCTCCTCTTTCTCTGTTGTTCCCTACTGGAAGAAGCAATGTCAAGCAAATGATTTATTCCATCTCTTTGGCCAGTGTTTATGAATAGAAACAAAATCTCATTCATAATGAAAAGCTTTTACAAGCTTAAATAGAAACCCAAAAACCTGGCAAAGAAAAAAAATTGTCAGAGAACAACTAAATTCTGTTTCTTAAATTGGATAATATTTCAACGATATTTTTGGGGAGGTATTGAGAGTATGGGCCTCAAGAACAGATTACTTCAACAAGAGGCCAAACAATTCCAGAGGGAACTATTGGCATTCAGCTGCTCCCATGTGAGTAAATTTGAGAGTTAGAGAGACCATCTTCAAGCCCTAGATAAGGCCAAGCTGACCTCCAAGTGGAAGCCAAGAGGTGCTCGAATTCTGAGGGAATCTTTGGGTTTAGATGATGCCATGTCAGAATTCCATTCATTGGTGGCATAGCAGTTAGTGCAATGCTATTACAGTGCCAGTGACATGCATTCAAATCTGCTGCAGTCTCTGAGGAGTTTGTACGCTCTCCCCATGAGCTGTGTGGATTTCCTCCAGGAACTCCAGTTTTCTCCCATGTTCCAAAAACGTATGGATTAGGAGGTTAATTGGTCATGTGCATGAATTTGGCAGTGTGGGCTTGTGGGCTGGAAGGACCTGTTAACCTTCGGTATCTCAAAATTTAATAAAAATAAATAAAATGAAGTCAAGAGGCCCTGTCAGAAATATTTATAATATCCTTAGACACGGTGAGGTGCCAGAGGATTGGAGGGTAGCTCAGGTTGTTCGGTTGCTTAAAAAAAGATCCAAAAATAAACCATGAAATTACAGACCAGTGAGCCTGACATCAATAGAAGGTAAATTATTGGAGGGTGTTCTGCAAGACAGGATATGCAAGAATTTGGACAGCCAAGGGCTGATTAAGGAGAGACACCAGCATAGTTCATGTTTAACAAATCTTATGGAGTTTTTTGAGGAAGCTACCAAAAAAGTAGATGAAGGAAAGACTGTAGATGGTGTCTACATGGACTTACTAAAGGTCTTTGACAAGATCCCATATGGGAGGTGAGTTCAGACGTTTTAGACAGTAGGTATCCATGGGAGGTTGTAAATTGGATTTGAAATTGGCTGAATGGGAGAAGACAGAGGGTGGTAGTGGATGATTGCTTCTCAGACTGGAGGCCTGTGATTGGTAGTGTGCCTCAGGGATTGGAACTGGGACCATTGTTGTTTGTCTGTATCAATGATCTGGATGATAATGTGGGAAATTGGATCAGCAAGTTTGCTGATGACACTAAGATTGGAGGCGTTGTGGATAGCGAGGAAAGGTTTCAAAGCTTGTAGAGAGATCTAGAGCAGCTCCCAAAAAAGAGCTTGAGAACGGCAGATGGAATTTAATGCAACAAGTGTGAGGTTTTGCATTTTTGAAGGACAAACTAAGATAGGATATACACAGTAAATGGTAAGGCACTGAGGAGCGTGGAGGAACAAAGGGATACGGGAATGCAGATACATAATTCCCTCAAAGTGACATCAGAGTTAGACAGGATTACAAAGAAAGCTTTTGGCATGTTGGCCTTCATAAATCAGTATTGAGTAAGGGAGTTGGTATGTTATGATAAAGTTGTGTAGACACTGGTGAGGCCAAATTTGGAATATTGTGTGCAGTTCTGGTCACCTAAATACAGAGTTTAGAGAAGATTTAATAGGATGTTGCTATGTCTTCAGGAATTAAAATGCAGGAAAAGATTAAACACATTAGGACTTATTCCTTGAAGATTTGATAGAGGTTTACAAAATTACGAGTATAGACCGCGAAAATGTGAGTAAGCTCTTTCCACTGATTAGGAGAGATAAATAGAAGAGGATATGGCTTTAGGGTGAAAGGGGAAAGGTTTAGGGGAACATTAGGGGGAACCTCTTCACTCAGAGTGGTGGGAGTGTGGAACAAGCTACCATCTGATGTAGTAAATGGGGGCTCACTCTCAAGTTTTAAGAATAAATTGGATAGATGCATGGGTGAAATGGTGGACTAGTGAAATGATGTTTTGGCACAGACAAGAAGAGCCCTGTTTTCTGTGCTGTAGTGTTCTATGGTTGTATAGTTCTAAGAAATATCTCTGGAAAGAGAAACCGTTAATGTTTCAAGTCTGCAACTCTTCATCAGAACAGTGTTCTGTTTTCTCTGATAGGAACACATGGAGAGAATATCTGTAAAGTAAAAATGCTGGAGTCAGTTAATAGGCATCGATGATTTTCTCTGCAGATGACTTAATAATGTTGGAGACATATGATACTTGACAATGAAATAGGTGTTTGCTCATTGGGTGTTAGTGTTGCCCTCTGAGCCACACAAACTGGATTCAAGGCCAATTCAGATGCTGATGGCTGCACTATAAACATTCCAGTGTTTAAAAAAATCTACATTTTATTTACAGCACGTTCAAAGCTGGTTCCAGCCATTTAAACCCAAGCTGCCTAATTACACCTAAATTAGCCCACAACCCTGTACATTTCGAAGGGTGAGCGGAAATGGGAACACCTGGAGAAAACCCATGTAGGCCTGGGGAGAATGTACAAACACCTTACCGACAGTACCAGATTCAAATCTGAGTTGCTAGCCCTGCTAGCCACTTCGTTACCTGTTCCGGAGTGAAACACTTCAGTAACAATGAAATATTTCATGTGTCTCCTGCTATCGAATGCAACATTGTAACAGCTGTGCAGTATCTTCTGTTTTTGAAGCTCAATTTCTTTGGCTTTAATTGAGCTGCATTTGGAAAAATAGCAGCAAAACACTGGATATCGCACATTTATTATTTGCTAATGAGATTGAGGATGAACTTTACAGTCTATCTTTCTGTTGAAGAATTAAAACAGTATTCTAATTTGCTGTCTAAGGTTTATGGCTCCTGCCTTCTCTCAGACAATGCCACATGAGAAAGAATAACATAGGACATATATGGAATAGCACAGCAACAGATCCTTAATTCCACAATGTCTGTGTTAAACATATTGCCAAATTAAACTAAATCTCTTCTGCCAGTACATGATAAATATCCCTCTATTCCCTGCATATCCGTGTATCTATCTTAAAGCCTCTTAAATGCTACAATTTTATTTTCTTCTACCACTTTTCCCAGCAGCCTATTTCAGGAATCGATCGCTCTCTGTAAAAAGAAAACTTGCCGCACACACATCTCCTTCAGACTTTCTCCCGCTCACCTTAGAGTCATGTCCTCTGGTATTTGACATTTTTAGCTGACAAAAAAAAAAATTGACTTTCTACCCTCTCAGTGCTTCTCATAATTTTATAAATTTCTATCAGGTCTCTCCCCAGCTTCAGAGAAAGCAACCCAAGTTTGTCCAGCCTCTTCTTACAGCTCATAGCCTCCAATCCAGAAAGCATCCTGGTTAATTGCTTCTGTATCCTTTCCTAAGCCTCCAACTCCTTTTTGTAATGGGATGACCAGAATTGCATACAATATACCAAGTGCAGCCTCATCAAGATTTTATACAGCTGCGACTTCACTTGCTGCAATGGCAGCACTGCGTGTCTGTAAAGCCTGCAGTACTGCTGAAGGTGAATCCATGCACACTCAGTGCCCCTGAAGAGACTCGTTTGCTATTCTTTCTTTTATTTAAGGGTATCATGAGTGAGGGAACAGATTTGATAGGTCTTAAAAGCATGGACTCCGAACAGTCTGACAGTAAATTACGTTATTTAAAGAAGACGCGCATGGAAAGATTGCAACAGGGGTAAGGCATGCACGCGTGTGCGCACACACACCCACAACCACCAATCAGCTCGAGTACACAGTGCTGTTACATACAATCAAGGAAAAGAAACAATACAATACCTGCAACCGCTTGGCTCAGAGCGGTCACCGCTCTATGCTACTTCGTTCACGAACTAAGACAATCCCAAGCCTATACTAATGCACACCTTACCAAATGATTTCTCCAGTGCTGTTTCATGCTACTTGACCTGGAGTGAAGCAGGGTTCAATTGGAGATGGCAAAAAGAGAGGGAGACAAGTGCACATGGCACCCTTTATAGTACTTTAAAGTCCAGCCCAGGTAATCTACAGGGCCAATGGCTCAGTGCCAGCGAGGTCTAATTGATTACAAAAGCCAATGGACCAAGGTCAAGTACAAATGTACTTAAAGGGGCTTATGGTCAGCTGTGTACTGATGGGTGGGGCAGAGTCCAACCTTGATTGGCATGTGGTGTGTCTTCCAACCAGATAATGGACAATGATGTCACATGACCCTCCACAATGCAAAGGGGCACCTAGCAATACTAATGGCGACTCAAGGAAATTTTGTATAATATTACATTTTCCATATTATTACATGACAATAAAGAAATCTTACTCTGAACCAGGTGCCTTCTTTATCTGCTGGTCTAGCAAAATACAGAGAACAACGAACATGTGTGGCTGCCACAGGTACTGGTGCACTTATTGGTGATTTAACTGCTGACGGCAGTAGCAAAATAAATTCTGAGGTATATAGAAACACCTGATCTTCTCAAGTTCGAGTAAATGCCTCCAAACTCATTGGACGGTGCTTCATCCTATAGCAAGACAATGATCCCAAGCATATTGCTGAAGCAACAAAGAAGTTTTTCAAACATAAAAATTGGAAAATTCTTGAATGGCCAAATCAGCCACTTGATCCAAGTCCATTTGAGCATGCTTTTTATATGCTGAAGAGAAAACTTAAGGAGACAAGCCCTCAAAACAAGCAGGGGTTGAAGATGGCTGCAGTAGAGGCTTGGCAGAGAATTACTCAGCACTTGGTAATGCCTATGAGTCACAGATTTTAAGCTGTCATTGCATGCAATGGATATGCAACGAAGTATTAAACATGACTAATTTAATATACATACTTTTGCTATGTCCCAAATATTATGGTGCCCTGAAATGAAGGATTATGTACAAAAAGTGCATTATGGAGGGCACTGTAACCTATCTATATCTCTCTACGTCCTCTGCACAATTTGCTTTTTCTCTCAATTTAATGTCCTCAGCAAACTTAGATACACTACACTCAGTCACGTCTTCCAGATCATTAATGTAAATTGTGAACATTTGCGAGTCCAGTACCGACCCCACAGCACACTACTGACCACTGATTGCCAATGAGAAAAAAAAGTATTCCAAATCTCTGCTTTTTATTGGTTAACCAATTCCCTATCCATGCTAATACATGTTGTGTGTGGAGGAAATATGGCAACCCTTCCTATTTGGAATGTGTGTATGGTGGGTGGTCACTTGTCCTCCCTGTTTGAAACTTATTCGGAAGTCAGTTTACTCAAATGTGTGAGCGTTTTGAGTACGTTCACTATTGTTGGAGTCCAACTTAGATCCGAGGTGAATGTCTATATCATTGCTTAAGTGAAGTAGTAATTAAGAACCATTTAATGTTCTCCCTTGTTTGTCTCCTGTGTGTTAATTAAAGTTAGATTTTGCCTGCAATGGAGAGCAGCGTGATTCCCCTGTAGTTTGAGCAGTCTGATTTCTCGCCTTTGTTTTTGTACAGGGTGATGATGGTGGCATCAAGAAGGTCCTGAGGCAGTTTTCCTTGGTCCCAACAAAGCTTGAAAAACTCATGCAGTTTGACATGCAGAGTTTTGCCGCCAGCCTTCCAGACCTTCGCTAGGATTCTCCTAAATTGAATAATACCCAGTGTCGCCGAGAATATTCTCCCAGAATCACAGTGCGGCTTTCGCGCAAACAGAGGAACTACTGACATGGTCTTTGCCCTCAGACAGCTCCAAGAAAAGTGCAGAGAACAAAACAAAGGACTCTACATCACCTTTGTTGACCTCACCAAAGCCTTCGACACCGTGAGCAGGAAAGGGCTTTGGCAAATACTAGAGCGCATCGGATGCCCCCCAAAGTTCCTCAACATGATTATCCAACTGCACGAAAACCAACAAGGTCGGGTCAGATACAGCAATGAGCTCTCTGAACCCTTCTCCATTAACAATGGCATGAAGCAAGGCTGTGTTCTCGCACCAACCCTCTTTTCAATCTTCTTCAGCATGATGCTGAACCAAGCCATGAAAGACCTCAACAATGAAGACGCTGTTTACATCCGGTACCGCACGGATGGCAGTCTCTTCAATCTGAGGCGCCTGCAAGCTCACACCAAGACACAAGAGAAACTTGTCCGTGAACTACTCTTTGCAGACGATGCCGCTTTAGTTGCCCACCCAGAGCCAGCTCTTCAGCACTTGACGTCCTGTTTTGTGGAAACTGCCAAAATGTTTGGCCTGGAAGTCAGCCTGAAGAAAACTGAGGTCCTCCATCAGCCAGCTCCCCACCATGACTACCAGCCCCCCCACATCTCCATCGGGCACACAAAACTCAAAACGGTCAACCAGTTTACCTATCTCGGCTGCACCATTTCATCGGATGCAAGGATCGACAACGAGATAGACAACAGACTCGCCAAGGCAAATAGCGCCTTTGGAAGACTACACAAAAGAGTCTGGAAAAACAACCAACTGAAAAACCTCACAAAGATAAGCGTATACAGAGCCGTTGTTATACCCACACTCCTGTTCGGCTCCGAATCATGGGTCCTCTACCGGCATCACCTACGGCTCCTAGAACGCTTCCACCAGCGTTGTCTCCGCTCCATCCTCAACATTCATTGGAGCGCTTTCATCCCTAACGTCGAAGTACTCGAGATGGCAGAGGTCGACAGCATCGAGTCCACGCTGCTGAAGATCCAGCTGTGCTGGGTGGGTAACGTCTCCAGAATGGAGGACCATCGCCTTCCCAAGATCGTGTTATATGGCGAGCTCTCCACTGGCCACTGTGACAGAGGAGCACCAAAGAAGAGGTACAAGGACTGCTTAAAGAAATCTCTTGGTGCCTGCCACATTGACCACCGCCAGTGGGCTGATATCGCCTCAAACCGTGCATCTTGGCGCCTCACAGTTTGGCGGGCAGCAACCTCCTTTGAAGAAGACCGCAGAGCCCACCTCACTGACAAAAAGCAAAGGAGGAAAAACCCAACACCCAACCCCAACCAACCAATTTTCCCCTGCAACCGCTGCAACCGTGACTGCCTGTCCCGCATCGGACTTGTCAGCCACAAACGTGCCTGCAGCTGACGTGGACATTTACCCCCTCCATAAATCTTCGTCCGCGAAGCCAAGCCAAAGAATTAAAGTTATATGTGATTGTAACCTTTGTGTCCAGATGCGCCTCTCTAATAACCCACTGAACCTGATACTCTTATCCAAACTCTATGCATCCACAGTCACTGAGTGTCCATGGATTCACCTCCAGTCCTCCACCATCCTCTGAAGCTGCACAGATCCCTGTTCTATTCATCAGCAATTCAAACTCCAGATCCAAACCTCTGATACGATTAGGAAGCCTTCAGTGCAAGAAGTTCTCCGAGAGCCCTTCTTGCCTTCAGCACCCTCTTGAATCCTGCTTCTGATATCTGGTTCCCATGAGCCAGTCTCCAGCAACCCGCTGCGTCTGTGGATCTTTTGACTCACAGGCCAACAACAGCCCTTCACTCGTCCACTGCCATGATCACCATCCATTAGGGTTGTTTCCTCTGTTTTTCCTTGTCAATGGGGGTGTTTCTTCCCATTTCTGGTACCCTGCATTGGCCTGCTGCTGCCCTGGAGTCTGCAATTCCTCCATCTTTTCAGGAAAAATTAAGGTTGAACACTTACTAATATTACAGTATTTCAATTAAACTTTGATGTTTATAGGCAAAGTAATGACTGAACGCTTCCACCAGCGTTGTCTCCGCTCCATCCTCAACATCCATTGGAGCGCTCACACCCCTAACGTCGAGGTACTCGAGATGGCAGAGGTCGACAGCATCGAGTCCACGCTGCTGAAGATCCAGCTGCGCTGGATGGGTCACGTCTCCAGAATGGAGGACCATCGCCTTCCCAAGATCGTATTATATGGCGAGCTCTCCACTGGCCACCGTGACAGAGGTGCACCAAAGAAAAGGTACAAGGACTGCCTAAAGAAATCTCTTGGTGCCTGCCACATTGACCACCGCCAGTGGGCTGATAACGCCTCAAACCGTGCATCTTGGCGCCTCACAGTTTGGCGGGCAGCAGCCTCCATTGAAGAAGACCGCAGAGCCCACCTCACTGACAAAAGGCAAAGGAGGAAAAACCCAACACCCAACCCCAACCAACCAATTTTCCCTTGCAACCGCTGCAATCGTGTCTGCCTGTCCTGCATCGGACTGGTCAGCCACAAACGAGCCTGCAGCTGACGTGGACTTTTTACCCCCTCCATAAATCTTCGTCCGCGAAGCCAAGCCAAAGAAAGAATGACTGACACAGTAAAGGATATTATTTTATGAGAAAAGCTGGCAATGCTATGAATACTTTTGCTCGCAGAGCATTCTGACAGATTCGTTTACAGCATATCCTGAAGCGTCAGACTGAAAAAAAAAACCTTGAAAGGCCACTGATTGCTTTGTCCTGTTATTTTATTTCATCAATTTAAGAATGACGTGGTCTAAAATGGCAATTCATTGGACAGATGCAGCCTTTGAGGTCTTCTGAAAAGTAAAAGCTTGAGTCATTAATAATGAAAGTAAGAATGCTGGGACTGTACATTCCATCAAGCCTTTTGTCATGATGTGTAATCAAGGACTAAAGAGGAATTGTCAGTGACAAGAAACAACCTTTTGAAAGAGAACCTTGTCTGCTCTTTGACAAAGGAGTAAAAAGCGCTAACTTCCCAGGAAGGGCCCAACTCAAAATATTGACTGAGCATTTCTCTCCATGGATGCTGCCTGATTCACTAAGTTCACTCCAGATTCCAGCATTTGAAGTTCTCTTTCATTTCGATAAAAGGGAAATCCCACTTAGGTCTTGATAAAGGATCCTGACCTGAAACAGTGACTGGCCATTTCTCTCCCTAGACACTGTCGGAGTCCCTCCAATTTCTTAGGGTTTGCTCAGTATTCCAGTATCACTCATTTTACAGCTAAGACCATGTGGTTCAGTACATCAATAACACCATCTACAAATTCACTGATGATACCACAATGGTGGCTTGTATAAAAAAGGCACTGAGTCAGCATACAGGAGGGAGATTGAGAACTTGGCTGAATGGTGCACCAACAACAGCCTTGCATTCAATGTCGCCAAAACCAAGGAGCTGATTGTTGACTTCAGGAAAGGAAAGCCAGAGGTATATGATCGAGTGGTCATTGGGGGATCAGAGGTTAAGTTGACGGGAGTTACCATCTCGGAGGATCTTTCCTGGACCTAACTAACTAATGGCATCGTGGAGAAAGCACGTCAGTGCCTCTACTTCCTCAGGAGCTTGCGTAGGTTTGGTAGGACACTGGAAACCCTGGCAAATTTCTTCAGAGGTGCGGTGGAAAGTGACCTGATCGACTGCATCATGGTCTGATATGGGGACACCAATACCCCTGAAAAGGCCTCCAAAAGGTAGTGGACAGAGCCCAGGACATCACAAACAAAATCCTCCTCATTATCGAGAACACTTACATGGAACGGTGCCCTCGGAGAGCAGCAGCAATCATTTAGGATCCACTCCACCCAGCATATGCTCTGTTCTCTCTGCTACCATCAGGAAAGAGGTGTAGGTGCCACCGGGTTCAGGAACAGCTGCGACTCCTCAACAACAAATTCAATCAGGGACTCATTACTTTTGCATTTTATTGTTTTTTTTCATTCTCTCTGTATTCCACAGTTTATTTACATTTTGTTATCTGTTTACAGTTTTTAATTTCTTTACATGTTTATGTTGTGATCTGTTTTTTTCATTACCATTAAAAGGTAATTCTGCCTCACCTGAAGGAAAAGAATCTCAGGGTTTTATCTGTATTCCACAGTTTATTTACATTTTGTTATCTGTTTACAGTTTTTAATTTCTTTACATGTTTATGTTGTGAACTGTTTTTTTCACTACCATTAAAAGGTAATTCTGCCTCACCTGAAGGAAAAGAATCTCAGGGTTTTATGTACTCTGACAATACATCTGAAATTTTCTGCTTCTTGTGTTTCTCTAAAATCTCAATGTATAAGGGAAATACATTTGATGATGAGCATTTGGATTTTCAGAAACCATTCGACAAAGGGCAACACATGAGAATACTCAACAAGAGCCCATGGTATAACAGGAAACATATTAGCGTGGGTAGAGCATTTGCTGATTGGCAGGAAGCAGAGTTGGAAAACAAGGATCATATTCTGATTGGCTGCCCAGTTGCTTGTGGTGTCCACAGGGGTCAGCATTGGGCCGCTTTAAAAAAATATTATATATTAATTATTTGGATTATTTAACGAATGGCTTTGTGGCCAAGTGTGCAGATGATACGAAGTAGGAGGAGGAGCAACTAATGTAGAGGAAACATAGAGGCTGCAGAAGGACTTGGACAAATGAAATACAGTAAACTCTCATTAGAACACGGTAGTTAGGGTCCAAGATTTCATACCGCGTTACAGCCGAGTCGTGGAACAGATGCATATATGTCATGATTCAGGAAGCAGGAAAACAGAATACTGCGACTCAAATCCTATAATGAGACCTTTAAGACTTTTAAACTCCACATATTAACATACACATCTTGTAAATGAGTCATAAGAGCCCATGTTTGAGTTTGTGGCTGCTAGTCACTGTTAGCCTGGCATCCGGAGATCAATGTTTGGGGTCCACAGACACCTGTGCTATAAACGATTCCGCGGATTAACAAATCACATTCTAACAAGGTTTCACTGCACGTTGGAAAGTGTACGATAATGTATTTTGGAAGAAAAAAAAGGGGCAGATCATTTGCTAAATGGTGAGAAAATTGAAAATACCCAAATGCAAAGGAACCTGGGAGTCCTTGTGCAGGATAACTTGAAGGTAAACTCACAAGGTGAGATGGTGATGATGGAGGCAAATGGAATGCTGTCTTTCATTTTAAGAGGAATAGATTAAAAGATCAAGGATGTGATATCGAGGCTTCATAAGGCACTGGTGCGACTTCACTTAAAGTATTGTGAGTAGTGTTGAGCTCCTCATTTAAGAAAGGATGTGTTGGGGTTGGAGAGGATACAAAGGAGGTTAACTAGGATGATTCTGGGAATGAAAGAGTTATCATATGAGGAGCGTTTGACAGCTCTTGGCCTGTATTCATTGGAATTTAGGAGAAAAAAGGGGAGAACAAATTGAAATATTTTGAATGTTGAAAGGCATGGACAAAGTAGATGTAGAAAGGTTGTTTCCCATGGTGGGAAAGTCTAGGACAAGAAGCACAACTTCAGGATTGAAGGGCATCTGCTTAGAATTTCTTCAGCCAGTGGAATTTGTTGCCACCGGCAGTTGTGCAGGCCAATTTTTTGGGGTGTATTTCAGACAGAGATTGATAAGTTCTTGATTAGCCAGGGCATTAAAGATTATGGGAAGAAAGCCAACCATGGGGTGAGTGAGGAAATGGATCAGCTCATGATTAAATAATGGGGCAGACTCGATGGGCTGAATAGCCAATTGCTGCTCCTATGCCTTGTGGTCTTAAATCTTCTTCTGTTTTATTGTGTTTGTTGAAATCAACATCCTAATATTCCTCAGAAGTTTAACTGGGGTGCAAAATGTGCTACTCCATTCAACAACGCCTCAGTCCGATGGAAGAAGGCAGATTTCTCCTGAACAAAAGCTTGCAGTCAACAGAGGAACATAGCCTTTCAAAGGAAGATGATTATGGGTGAAAAACTAATCTAAGAAAGTGACCAAAGAATAAGTTTAAGGTCACCTTACCTAAAATAGATTTCAATGAATATTGCAAAGGAGAAAAGAAAAGGTGGACGTGGACATGGAAAATATATTTTTTTGTAATTTTAAGGTCAAATTTCTGGCATCCACTTCTGAATAGCACTTGTCAGAGTACCTACGCTACGAAAGCAGCAATAAAGCAGCAAGCTGGCTCACCACTGCGATTAGGAATGAGTGAAAGTATTTGCACACACCTCCCGAGTAAGTAATAAAAAGGCCTCCAGGTTGAAGCAATCACAAAGAAGACTCACCAGTGGCTCTAATTTGTGAGAATTTTGAGGAGATTAGGTATGTCACCAAAACTCTTGCAAATTTCTACAGGTGTACTGTGGAGTGCATTCTGACTGGTTACATCATTGTCTGGTAAAGCACAGGATAAGAAAAAAAAATGTTATGGAACGTTGTGAGCTCAGTCACCGCCATCACAGTCATCAGTCTCTGATCCATCAGGGACTTCTACAAGAGGCAGTGTCTTAAGAAAGTACTCTCTATCCTCAAGGTCTCTAAGCACTCAGGCCATGCCCTCTTGACACTGCTGCCATCAGGAAGGCAGTACAGGAGCCTGAATACAAAGACCCAGCACCACAAGGACAGCTTCTTCCCCTCTGCCATCCGATTTCTGAATAGACAATAAGCCACAGGGAACTACCACACTTTCTCTTATTTTTGTACTAATTTATTTTTAAATGCAATTTGATGGCGATATTCACTCTGTGATGCTGCTGTAAAGCAACAGATTTTGTTTCGTGTTCATGACAATAAACTCTGGTTCTGAATGATTAAATCAGTCTACATTTGACTAAACCATACACAAGATTGCAAGATATAGAAGCAGAAGCAAGCCAATCGGGCCATCAAGTCTGCTCCCCAAAACAAGACTGTCGAAGACTATACTCCCATTTGGATTCTCATTACACTATTTACTTCTTCTACTTTAAGAAAAAAATCTGACAAGGAAAAATGCACAAGTAATTTACATGCAAGTTAACAAAGGCTTTGGTTTAAATTCTCTGGAGTGCATACTCCAACTTATCTGGAACATTGTAAGCTGCAAAGTGAAAAAAAGGTAAGACATTTTCTCTTGAAGACTAGTTTATCTACATGTCTCTGTGTCAAAGTCAAGCTGGAGGCTGTTGGTTATACTGCAGTAGGTGACATATCTACTGATATCCAGTGCTATCCTATCAGCAACAAGAGAAGTCAAAAATGTGACTGGGGAATGAAAGAAACCCAATATGATCCAATACAAGCACCTTGTTCATAGATATCTCATTTCACATGCAAACATTCCATCTATCTAGGCCTGATTCACTGAGTTTGTATCAGGCACAAGAGGGACTTCAGCAACTCTCAAAGTACACTGCTGTATGTCTAAATTTAAAATTAAAAAAATTAAATTTAATATCAAACCTCAAACCAGCAAAAACAGAAGATAGTACTCTTGTGGTGTTGGAGCAGTCCTTGATTAGTGTAACAAGGGGAGGTTCAAGAGTCTCAGCTGTTGAAAAGAAACCGTGCTTTAACCTAGAGGTGCTAGTTTTCAGGTTACTGTACCTTCTTCCCAAAGGTAGCAGTGAGAAGAGGTTATGGCCAGGGTGATGCTGATAGCTGCCTTCTGGTGGCAGTGTCTCATATAGATGTCTGCAATGGAATTGGAGATCGGGGGCTGTAATAGACTTAGCTATGTCTATGACTTTCTGAAGATTTCTGCATTCTGTTGAATTGCCAGACCAGCCTGTGATGCAACCAACCAGTGCACCTATTGAAGTTTGATAGAGTGTCTGATGACATGGCAAATCTCTTCAGCCTTCACGGCTACTTCGATGTGGCTGGCTCCAGGGAAGGTGTTCTGAGATCTGAACTCCTGGGAATATGAAGGTTCTGACTCTTTCCATCACCCTCCCATAAATGTTGGAATGTAGTTTGTCTCTCAGCCTCTCCTTCCTAAAATCAACAATGTGCTCCTTGATCTTGGTGATGTTGAGTGCGAGGATTGTTGTTCTGGCACCACCCCATGAGATTGCCATTCTCTATCCTGTAATCTGACTCACCGTTTCCAGTTGTTCAACCAACAAGAAAATGTTAATCTTGTGAATGATGCAACCATCGTAACGAAAATTCTTTTCATTCATTAATGTATCTGAAACTCAAACAAAAGATTAGCAAGAGTGGCAGAAAGATAAGTTGGGATTTTCAAAAAGAAAAGGTGGTAAAAATATCATGCAAATTCTTGGAAGTTGTCCAAAAATGGATGTTTATAGAATAGTTTGTGTCAACAATTATCACGCTATTTATCCAAATGATGCATTGTGAAGTTTCAGGAGCTGGGAAACCTTGGAACCAAGGAAAGAATTAGACTGCTCAGCTCCCCTGTGAATATTCTGCCATTCATGGATTTTTATAATAACTCCATCCCACCATTTTGCTTCATATAATCTTTGATGATTTTGACTAACAAAAAGTCTCATAATCAGTTATCAACAGCCAAAGCAGGTCAGAAGTGTTCAACATGGTATTTGTTGGAATCGGAAGCGAAAGCGGACTATCTTTGGCTGTTCCGATGTTTCATCTCAATAACAAAGGAAATATGAAGAAGCGTCTCCACGGAAACTAAGAATGGGTATTACTGTTGAGACAGAGAAAATACTGCTGGTAAGGGGGAGGGGGTCAATTTTTACTTGCCTGTTCCAAGAAGATAAATTTGACACAAAAAAACACGTTCACCGTTTTCCCAAAATCAGATTGTGAGAAAAATTCTGTAACAGTTTTGCAAGCAGAGCAGCAACGATGGCTTCACATTCATGTGCTGACCTTGCACAGTGTAAACTTCGCTCTTCTGCATTGTTCTCATTTAACTACAAAATTAAGAAGAAATGCGACAAAAATAAACCAGTTTTATGTTGGTATTGAAGAAGCTCAAGTCGTTTGAGCTTCAACAAAGAAGAAACCATTCAAATGGTCTGATAGCAGAGTGCTAACACAGCTAATTCCCCACAAAACAATTTTTAAATCTTCTAGATATTTTAGGGGAGTACATAGGGCACTATATGTTGGAGTTATTGATCCACTAGTCAGATTAATCTATATATTTATGCTTCAGGAGTTGACTGATGCAGAGAGAGCCAACATCAATTATCACCTGCAAACTGTGGACTCACCAACACTCTGTACAAGTGCAACAGAATCTCCGTCATAACAGGCTCCTTCATGATAAAAGGTAAATTCCATTTTACTTCATAGCTACATATTGGGCCTGCCTGCCAACATTCAAGCACTAGAACACCTGGATACCTTTGAATTTCACCCACTTGAAATAATCTGCTAATTTATTCATCTTAATGAGGTGCATGACCTCACATTTCCTCACCCGACATTACATTTGTCCAAGTGGCGAGACCATTGGTCTTCATCAGATCGTTAAGTATAGAAGTTAGGAGATCCTGTTGCAGTTGTAGACGATGTTGGTGAGGCCCCATTTGGAGCATGTGCTCAGTTTTAGTCACCATGCTACAGGAAAGATGTCAAGCAAGAGAACATTTTACTTATATGATCAGCCTTCCACATGTAACCTAATCAGAAAGTTTTCTGAAGTCCACATAGACAGCATGCAACATTCTACCCTTGTCAACCAGTGACCAGTGGAGTTCCGCAGGAATCTGCTTGAGGACGACTGCTCTTTGTGATTTTTACAAGAAAACCTGGATGAAGAAGTGAAAGGATGAGTCAGTAAGTTAGCAGATGACAAAGGGTTGGAGGTGTTGTGAATCACGCAGAAGGTAGTCGTAAGTTACAAAAGGATATAGACAAGATGCGGACCTGGGCGGAAAAGTGGCAGATGCAGTTTACACATTTTGGAAGGTTTGACTTGAAGATGGTTAATGATACATGGTTAGTGGCAATATTCTTAACAACGTGGAAGAACAGAAGGTCCTTGGGACTCAAATACACTGCTCTCTCAAGGTTGCTGTGTAGGTTGATAGGGTACTTAAGAAGACTTGTGCTATGCTGGACAATTAACTGGGGTATTGAGTTCAAGAGCCATGAGGTAATGTTGCAGCTCTATAAAACTCTGGTTAGATCACACTTGGAATATTGTGTTCAGTTCTGCTCACCTCATTACAGGAAGGATGTGTAAGCTTGGATCTTTGGAGAAGGTACAGAAGAGATCTACCAGGATGTGAACAAGATTGAGACTCCCAGATGGTATGTTGCCTCCCAGGTGTCAGGATCAGGAATGTCTCTGTTCGAGTTCATAGCATTCTCGAGGGGGAGGGGGAGCAACCAGATGTCGTGGTCCACATAATCAGGAGTAGGAATGACATCCTGAAGAGGGAATATAGGGGGTTAGATAAGAAGTTATAATGCAGGACCTCAAGGGAGCACTAGAGAGGGTAGGAAAAGGAAGAGTTGACTGAAGAGTTGGTGTCGGGGGCAGGGGTTCAAATTTCTGAATCATTGGGATCTCTTCTAGGGAAGGTCTAACCTCTACAAAAAGGACGGGCTGCATCTGAACTGGAAAGGGACCAATATTCTGGTGGGCAGGTTTGCTGGAGCTGTTGGGGAGGATTTAAATTATTTTGGCAGGGGGATGGGAATCAGAATATGAATGCAGAGATTAGCATGGAAGGACAAAAACATGATGCTCGGTGTTCTGAGTTGGTGAGGAATGACTGGCAGGAGATAAAACATATATATGGCCTGTTAGAGGAGTTGAAATATGTCAATTTCAACAGTGGGAGTATTAAGAATAAAGGGGATGAACTTAGATGATGGATCAGTGCATGGAACTACGACGATGCTGTAACTGAAACTTGGCTGGAGGAAGGACTCATGCAGATACCAAGGTTTATATCCATGGAATCATAGAACATTACAGCACAGAAAACAGGCCATTTGGCCCTTCTAGTATGTGCTGAAACTTCATTCCGCTGGTCTCACTGACCTGTACACACTCCATTACACTCCAGACCTATCCCATCTATGTATCTATCCAATTTATTCTTAAAACTTAAGAGTTAGCCCACATTTACCATGTCAGATGGCACCTTGTTCTACACTCCCACCACTATCTAAGTGAAGGTTCTCCCTAATGTCCCCCTAAACATTTCCCCTTTCACACCAAAGCCATGTTTTCTCATATTTATCTCTCCTGATCTACATGGAGCCTACTCGCATTTACTCTGTCGATTCTCCTCATAATTTTGTAAATCTCTAAAATCTCCCCTCACTCTTCTATGCTCCAAGGAATAAATACTAACCTGCTTAATCTTTCCCTGTAGCTCAATTCCTGAAGGCCTATCAATATCCTAGTAAATCTTTACTGCACTCTTTCAATCTTACTGATATCTTTCCTGTAGTTAGGTGACTGGAACTATACACAATACTCCAGATTTGGCCTCACCAAAGTCTTCTACAATCTCACCATAACATCCCAACTCTCATACTCAATACTTTGATTTATGAAGGTCAAGATGCCAACAGCTTTCTTTATAACTCTGTCTACCTGTGACACCTTCAGGGAATTATGTATCTGTACTTCCAGATCCCTTTGTTCCTCTGCACTCCTCAGCTCCTACCGTTTACTATTTATGTCCTATCTTGGTTTGTCCTTCCAAAATGCAACATCTCACACTTGTTGCATTAAATTCCGCCATTTTCTGTCCCTTTTTCCAGTTGGTCCAGATCTCTCTGCAAGCCTTGAAAGCCTTTCTCACTGTCCACAAGTCCTCCAATCTTTGCGTCATCAGCAAACTTGCCGATCCATTTTCCCACATTATCATTTATATCATTGATAATGACAACAAACAACAATTGTCCCAGTTTTGATCCCTGAAGCACACTACTAATCAAAGGCTTCCAGTCTGAGAAGGAATCACCCACTATCAGTCTCTGCCTTCTCCCATTAAGCCAATTTTGAATTCAGTTTACAACCTCTCCATGCATACCTAGTGTTTTAACTTCTGAACTAACCTTCCATGTGGGATCTTGTCAAAGGCCTTACTAAAGTAAATGTAGACATCATCCATAGTCTTTCCTTCAACTGTGACAGACTTGTGTTATTATTAATTTTTAAGTTGTGATAGATTATATTTTAGAGAGGTACATTGTGGTTTGGAAACAGGGAAAGACACACATTACATCATTTTAAGCAGCCAAAGCTACATCAAGTGGGGCCATCAAAAAGCCTTATCATTGTTCAGTTAAAAGTCATAAAAACTGGAGTAATTTTTCTATAGAAATACAGAAGTCAATGAATGTTGGCTGGAGAAACACCTGTGTAAACTGAAAGTCATTTTCTTCTTGACCTGTGGAGACCATTTATTTGTTGACTTATTTTTTTCTGAAGAATCTTCAGAGATAGCAATGATGTTATGTCATGTAACAAAGACATTTCAAGAAAGCATCTTTAATATTATTAACCAGATTATCTGAGGGGAGAAATGCAATGACCTTCAGTGAGAAAGGTGCTGTTGTGTTCTCCCTTGTCAGGGAAGGAACACAAAATCAGTGGCTTCAAAGAAAAGGGCCATTTCTACTGTTTCTCTTGGTCAAGAGAGAGCAGCACTATTGGAGCCATGTGTAATGGATGCAAGAAAATAGAGGGTTGTGGGTGTGACGTAGGAATGGTTTTGATTGTTGAGTCTGTTTATAGAGGTTGGCACAACACTATGGATCAAAAGACCTGTGTTGTACTATATTATTTTGTTCTATGTGACCTTCCTTGATAAATTCTCAAAAAATTATTTCAGCTTCATCAGGCATGAGCTTGTGTTAGCAAGTCTGAGCGAGCACACCTTTATTAAAGATTTTCTTCATATTGTGAATCAAAATTAATTCCAATTATTTTCTACCACCAAAATTGAGCTATGTTACATTTAAATTTAGACATGCAGCATGGTAACAGGTCCTTCTGACCCATGAGCCCATTCTGCTCATTTACACCCAATTGACCTACAACTCTCAGTATGTCTTGACTGGTGGAAGGAAACCGGAGCACCCGAAGGAAACTCACAGAGACATGGGGAGAACATACAAACTCCTTACAGATAGCACTGGATTCAAACCCCAATTGTTGGCACTGAAGCAGCATTGTGCTAATTACTACACTAACCGTGTCACCTAAAATAATAGTTTATCTTTTCTTGACATTATGTGCTGTCTTGGTGAGACTACATCTGGAATATTACTTTGGGTTCTGGTCTTCCAAAGAAAAATACTTTCATTTTCAGCCATAAAAGATCGAATCCAGGAATGGTTGGGTTGTCCCAAAGGGAGTTTACAGGTAGAGTTTCTGAGGAAATTGATAGATTTTGAATATGAAAAGGATCAAGGAATATGTGGTTCAAAGAATATACCAATGTAGAGGGAGGCCATTTGTCTTATCGAGTTTCTGTCAACTCCCACTGGTTTCCCTGTTGGTTCCTTTCCCACTTACTCATCAATGGCTCCCTGGATTTCCTGTCACCCCTGGGGGTAAACTTTGATGGTTCATTGAGTGACGTATGTGTTTGGGATGTTGGGGGTGGGGAGCAGAGAGGACAGGAACATGAGAAACAAACCTACGCAGTCGCAGAAAGTGCATTGGTTTATGTGACGAAGTGGTGCTGAGTAAACCATTCACAACAATCTAACTGAATAGCAAAGCCAGATAGGCCACTCCTGCTTCTTATCTTTTTATTTTTCTCAGGGGTAGCCTTAAAGATATTCCACACACCTATTCTCCTGACATTTCGAGTCACTCCCCTCAGATCCTCCCAATTACACATTCGGGAAAATTTAAAATGGCCAATTAACCCTTTAGCCCACACATCTTTGAGATGTGGGAGGAGACAACAGATGAAGCCTATGTGATCACATAGAGAACAGCAACAGAGGCCGGCATGAAACTTGGCCACTGGAGCTATGAGGTAATTGCTTGACAAGACATCACTGAGCTGCCCAAAGGTAATCCTTTGTTAATTCTGATTTGCTCACTTAGTTTAATAATGGTGTCCTACATGATCCTCATATTCAGTTACCCAAGTTAAGATAGAAGATGTTAGAAATACTTAAGAGATCAGGCAGCTATAGATTGATTGAGGACAGAAACAGACCCCTCGGAACACACACAATTAAGCGTCCCTTTCAACCAGTGGTTTTCAAACTTTTTCTTTCCATTCACAAACCACCTGAAGTAATTCCTATGCCATAGGTGCTCTGTGATTAGTAAGGAATTACTTCAGGTGGTATGTGGGTGGAAAGAAAAAGTTTGAAACCCACTGTTTTAATCGTACCTAATTGACTCATTATGTTCACGGTTTCATAACCCCAAAGGAAATGGGCCAATGACAATTTTTCTCAAGCAAAATATTTCGCTAACAATTGGGTCTAGAGCAGTGATTCTCAACATTCCCTTTCCACTCACATACCACCTTAAGCAATCCTTTACCAATCACAGAGTAGCTATGGCATAGGGATTACTTAAGGTGGTATGGAAACCTTAACCTCAATGTCACAAAAACTAAAGAGCTCATTGTTGACTTCAGGAAAGGAAAGCCAGGGGTATGCAATGCAGTGATCATTGGTGGGTCAGAGGTGGAGAGGGTGAGCAAATTTAAGTTCTTGGGAGTCACTCTCTCGGAGGATCTTTCCCAACGCACCAATGGCTTCGTGAAAAAAGCACATCAGTGCCTCTTCTTCCTCAGCAGTTTGCAGGGGCTTAGTATGACACCAGAAACCCTAACAAATTTCTACAGACGTGTGGTGGAAAGTGTGCTGGCTGGCTGCATCACATTCTGGTATGGGAACACCAATATCCCTGAGCATAAAGCCCCCCAAAGGGTAGGAGATAAAGCACAAGACATCACAGGCAAAACCCTCCCTACTATTGAGTGCATGTACAGGGAATGATGCCATTGAAGAGCAGCAGCAATCATCAAAGACCCATACTACCCAGCACACACATTGTTCTCGTTGCTGGCATCAGGAAAAAGGTGTAGGTGCCACAAGACTCACACCACCAGGTTCAAGAACAGCTGTTGCCCCTCCACCATCAGTCTCCTCAACAACCAACTCAAGGCTCATTTAAGGACTGTGCACTTCATTGATTTTCTTTTGTTCACTCTTATTGCACAGTTTGTTTACATTCATTATCTGCTAACATTTCTTTTATTTATTTACATGTTTATGCTGTGTTCAGTTTATTTTTCACGCTATCAAATGCTGGTAATTCTGACACCCCCGCAGGAACAAAGAATCTCAGGGTTGTCTGTGATGTCATGTACTCTTACAATAAATTTGAAATCTGAAAGAAAAGGTTTGAAGAACACATCTTTGAACTAATATGATGTGTATCCTATTTTATTCTCTCCATGTTTATTCCATATTTCCAGATTTTTCCACTCGCCTACACACTATGGGCAATCCACACTGGCCAATTTACCAACTGAACTACACATCTTTGAGACATGGGTGGAAATGATAACACACAGAGAAAACCCACGCAGACAATGCCTGAGATCGGGATATGGGGAGTTTGTCAGATACATCAGTACAATGTGTAGATGCAGCAAAGTTTCCATTTGTTGCAGCCACACAGATACACCAGCAACAATGGTATAAATTACTGTAATGTGCTCGGATTCAGAAAAAGAGACAATAAATAAAAGCCAACAGCTAAATATTCACGGTTGCAGTTAGTGCTATAAAAAGAGATGTTTCAATGCAACAGTCCAAGTCTTTGGTGGTTTTAGTGTAGTTTATGTTTGGGGTAGTTCAAGAAGGTTCAAAAGCCTGATAGATGTTGGAAATTAACAATGACTGCTGCTCATTGACTACAGTTCTAGCCTCAGTATTATTGACCTTTTGAGACTCATTCCCAAATATCAGGAACTAATGCCCCTCTCCCCCCTGCCCCCACACCCTGGAACTGGATCCTTGACTTCCTGCCAACCAGACCACATCAATGAAGATGGGTAACACCATCTCCTCCACGTTCACGCTCAGCACTGAACCTCTTCAAAGATGTGTACTCAGTCCCCTACTATACTCCCTGTACACCCATGACCAGCCAGCTAAATACTATTCCAACTATCTTCAAATTTGCCGATGACACCAAAACCCAGAAAAGAGATCGAAATTCTAGTGGCGAAGGAAATAATCATCTACTTCAGGAGGGCAGAATCAACAATCCGGTTCACATTAA
This sequence comes from Narcine bancroftii, assembly GCF_036971445.1. Lineage (NCBI taxonomy): Eukaryota > Metazoa > Chordata > Chondrichthyes > Torpediniformes > Narcinidae > Narcine > Narcine bancroftii. The sequence goes on from NC_091472.1 coordinate 257,064,575, forward strand.
CAGTGCTGAAGTTGAAGGAGTTAACAGCTTTAAGCTCTTAGAAATAAAGGTCTCCAATGACCTGACGATGAACAAGTACTTTGAATGTGCAGCCACACTTCTAATTTCTTACAAGACTAAGGAAATGTGGCATGTCCCCTTGTCCTGACAAGTGCATTATTGAGCGAAGACACCTGTGTGTGTGTATATTTGTTTAACGTGCACTTGATATTGCACTCTAAGAAGCACTTGATACTTCACAAATCGACCAACAAATTCCAATGGCAAGGAAATCACGACGATTGAAGCTGAGGGATTTGTTGCAGCTTTCATTCTCTTTCACAGCCATTGAGTTCAGAGCAACTTCATCTGCCTGTTCCATTGTTGAGAACATGGTTGGATTGCTCTTTGTCAGGGACCTCACCCTCAAACTTATTGCCATGGGTTGCCCTACCAGGAATATAGCTCCAGATGGCATCACTCTCAGGATCATAGGTCACACAAGCTTCTCCACCATGACAAGGTGATGATCCACAGTGAAGACTGTTGTATTATCTACACAGTAAATGTGTAAAGGATTCATTTACATAGCTGAATGAATGTAAGAGATAACCTGTCAATCTGCTCGCAGAACTCTCCTCAGCATACTCAGGATTTTGTGAGAAATAAACTTAAGTAAACACCAGGTTGGAGGAACAACACATCGGGGCACCCTCAACTAGATGGCATTAACATCAACTTCTCCCATTTCCTTTATACTCCTCCCCATATCTCTCTTTCCCTCTCCCTATGTCTCCTTTCTTCTAGCTCTGACTTCCTCTCCCTTTCCTCCATCCCTTCATTCACAAAGCCATCCCGCTGCCCTGATTAATTCTCACCTTTCCCTCCTGCCATGTCCTTTTACGTGTTGTCATTTACACCTCCTCCTACCCTTTGTTCCCTCCTCTCCCCCCCCCCCCCACCTTTTCATTCAGGCACCTGCCTGCTTTTTGCTTATACTTTGAAGCAGGGCTGAGGCCTGAAATATTGTTTGTATTCTTACCTTTACCTCTTATGGAGGATTCAAGACCTGCTGAGTTCTTACAGCACTTTTTTTCTGTTTTCATTAAAAAATTAAAATAAAATGTTCTTCATTCCAGAGGTGTGGTACCTTCTGCCTGAAGGCATCAGCGATTTTTACTGTGGTGATGGGGGTTCTTTATGATGCTAGCAGCTTTCTGAAAGCGGCATCTCACGTGATGTCTTCAGCAGGTGGGATTGAACGCAGGTCACTGGAACCGAGAAATATCAGATTTACTAGCTGCACTACTGTATCTTCGATAACCGTGGCTGAAGCTCAGTGCAACTTCTGGTGCAGGGAGGATGAGGAGGTGCAGTGATATAACTTATTGCTGTTTATTTGTCACCATGATCTGGTTCGTGTTTATTTCAATCAACGATGAAATTCAATTGCTTTAGCGACTCAGGCTTGTCCTCACCCTATTGAGCACCCATTCAAGCCTCAAAATCAAACCAAAGGGTAAAATTTAATTTGGAATGCCTTTCCAATGGCATTTCTTGCTAAGCTTCCCTGAATAAAAGAAATGTTCAGTGGCCGCACCATCTTTATTAATGGTTCTACAAGCAATGAATTGCTAGCATTTGTCCCTGTTTATTTGTAACATATTCAAGTCAACTCATGTTTATTGTCATCTGACTGTACAAGTACAACCTGACAAAACATGCAGACACATAACCAGACACAACCCACATACAGACAAACAATACATATGGACAAGTATTTTATCTATACAAATAAATAAAAATTTGCTTTGTACACGAGTCTCGGATGGTTGGTGTGAGGAGATCCTTCAATCATTCACCATTCTCACTGCCCATGGGAAGAAGCTGTTCCTCAGCCTGGTGGTGCTGGCTCTGATACTCCTGTATCTCTTCCTTAATGGGAACAGTTGAAAGATGATGTGTGAAGGATGGAAGGGGTCCTCAATGATTTTGCACGCCCTCCTCTGTTAAAGATGCCAGTGGATCAAGTCAATAAGGGTGGGAGGGGGGGAGACCCCAGTGATCCTCTCTGCCACACTTATAGCCCTGTGGATAGACCTCCAATCTTTTTCACTGCAGCAACAATACCACACTGTGATACAGTTGTCCAGAACACTCTCAATAGAGCTCTTATAGAAGGTTGCCATAATGGTGGTTGGTAGCCTTGCCCACTTCAGTCTTCTCAGGAAATGCAGTCGCTGTTGTACCTTCCTGACAAGTGAAGAAATGTTGAGTGTACAGGATAGGTCACTAGTTAAGTGATCTCCTGGGAATTGTTATATTGTTACCAACAATACATTTTGGAGCACCTATGGATGAGTGAATTGATACTGCAGAACAAAGTGTGCTTTGAAAACATGCTCTGAACCTGATACCACAGCACTGAAGAAGCAGATTATCCAATTTGTATTTTCCACCATGCCATAATCAAAATGTATCTGTGGAAAAAAAAGAGCTATTTAGGCTACTTCATGCCTGAATAATTGAATACTTTTTTTTTGTGAAAAATAGAAGTTATTTTCCAGAAGAAAGTATCATAAAATGCTGACCAATGATTTGAACATTTTGCAACATATCAAGAATTGGATTACAAAAATGAGGTATTTTCTCTTGCACAATAAAGTCTCACATAATGGTGAGATTTTGAACATCTGCTGCTACTTCATCTCTGACTGCTGGACAGTAAATCTATCAATTATAACTTGAATTGCTATTTTTCAGATCATTTCCTCCAAAATTGTGACTTTAAGCCACAATATCCCATTTCTTTGTTTGTTTTCATGATACAGGTAAATGGGCAAACTGAAATATTTGAAGATGGCCTGGGATTTATTTCAGTTTTAATCATGGCTCAGCCTTGCATTCACAAAAGTTAGCATTAAGCAATCTGATTAATGGAAAAGTTAAACAGTGTGGGCCATTCAGCCCATAATGACTGAGGCGGCCCTTTGCAAGAGTTATCCCATTTGTTCTCATCCATCCAAACTTCACCATAGCTTTTCAACTTCTTCCTTGATGAAAAACTGTTCAAGTTAAATTAAACCAGGCGGCGTGGTTAGTGCAGCGCTATTACAGTGCCAGTGACCTGGTTTCTACTCCAGCGCTCTCTGCAAGGAGTTTGTATGCTCTCTCCATGTCTGCATGTGTTTCTTTTGGGTGCTCCAGTTTCCTCCCATCCTTCAAAATGTACAGAGGTTGTAGATCAATTGGAAGTAATTGGGCGGCACAAGCTCATGGGCTGGAAGGGTCTGTTAAATTATATTTTTATTAAAAGAACATTACAGCCCATGATGTTATGTAGATGTACAAAAACCTACATAACCATCTGATCCTTCCCTTCCTCACACCCATAATCCTCTATCTTTCTTGCCTCCATGTGCCTGTCTTTTAAATGTTTTGGTTGCACCAGCCTCCACAACCACACCTGGCAATCTATTCCAGGCACCCACCTCGTGTTTGCTATTCTTGTCCCAGGTGCTGGCTGTCCACTCTATCTCTGCCTCTCTTGGTCTTGCAAATCTTTCTTATGTCACCTTTCATTCTTCTTTGCTCCAAAGAGAAAAGTCCTGCCTCTGTTAATCTTTTGATTGAAGTAAATCTGCTTGTAGATTTGAAACTGTTTAACAAACAAATTCAAAACATTTCTCGATGCCAAATGTCAAAGTAACAGGATAGAAGATCATTTTTTAAAAAATGTTGGTAAGTTTTCTTTTTGCCAAGTGAATGCCTTGTGGGCACTGTGAGTGTCTACATTGTTGAGAATCCATTCACTGCGAAGATTTGCCAATTCACAAACAAGCTATTTAGACTTTGTGTAAACCAAAAGCCATTTAGGAACAATATCAGAATGGTTATAACATCAGGGGAGACCATTCTGCCCATGGAATCCATGCCTATTCTATGTATGTGGAATTTAAACAAGAAAGCTTGCAGATGCTGGATCGAGTGGAATATGCATAAGAGCTGGAGAAATTCACCAGGTCACGCAACACCCATAGGAAATAAAGGATAACAATATTTTGGGCCTGGGCACATTGTCAGGTATAAGAAGAAAACAGGTAGTCCTTGAATAAAACAGTTTGGGGGTGGGTGGGGGGGGGGTGGGGGGAGGGAAGAGGATGAGGGGGCACGGAACAAGATGGTAGCGAAGATGTTTGTCCCACTAACTTTCCCCCTCTTCTTAACCTTTAATGTACTTATTTAGCTCTACATTGAATGTCAATTGAATCTGCCTGCCTTAGTATCATCTGGCAATGCTAACCACTCACTGCATGAGAGCCTTCTGATGTGCTGGATCTTGGCAGTAGTTCTTAAGGGAATTGCCTACAAGCTGAAAACATGGGTTAATACATTCCTGCCTTCTCTGACAACAGTGAGGATGTATGGAATGTGCTTGGGGTGAGATGGAGTCCAGGGAAATTCATCATGCTCCAAAATGAGGGGATGGATACACTTTATATCCAGTCCTCCATGCTTTACACCTTAGATTCTAATGGCTCACTGGTGGACCACAGCGTGTTTCCTTGTGGGTCTTTTAAAATTTTAAATAAAATATGTTAAATTAGATAAAGATGTGTTTCTTACAGAGCTGCATTTGACTTGGAAGTATTGCTCAGTCATTGCCACTAGTAGGCCATGGCATGTTTGGCCAGAAGCTAGGTTGACCTGAGATCTAAAAAGGTTGAGAGTTCACGCTACTGACCTATGACTCCAACAATGTCATCAAGTTGCAGATGACAACAGTAGTCGGCCTCATAAGCAACAACAATGAGTCGCACTTCAGAGAAGAGGTGGAAAATCTTGTGAATTGGTGGAAGTGTAACAACCTGAGTCTCATCATGGCCAAGACAAAATAAATGATCATGAGCTTCAGGAGGACCAGGAAAGACCAACCTCTAGACTCATCAATGACTCTGTAGTAGAGTTTGTGTCAGCTCTATTTTAATAGAGTTGATTTGACCAACCAGTGATAAAGAAAGGGGTGACCAATTGAATAACACCATGTCTTTACAGCACCAGTGAATCCTGTGCTGTCGGTAAAGAGTTTGTACGTTCTCCCAGTGTCCGTGTAGGTTTTCTCCGGGGGCTCTGGTTTCCTTCCATCCTTCAAAACATACCAGGGTGTCGGTTAATTGGGTGAAAATTGGGCAGCACGGACACATGGGCTGAAATGACCTGTTACCTATATCTAAATTTAAAATGTATGCAATCCCTTACTAAACACAGTACACCTTACTTAAGGTGGTATGTGAGTGGGGGGTAGTTGAGAACTACTGCCTGAAACAGATGCCCTCTGGTGTTTATTAATGTCTTCCCATAGAAAAAGTGCTGGCTGTCCACTCAATCTAAACCCATCATAATCTTATCTACAGCCATCAATAATTATTTTGGTGTGGTCATGAATCTTCAATGAAATAACAAATGTTCATGAAAATATATGGTTTGCTTCTTAAGGATTATTGCAGGGAGAACATTCAAACAATTGTCCCAGTCTGGGGAAGAGATTTAATGGAGATCTGACAGGCACATTTTTTGCACAGAAGGTGGTGCTAATCTGGAACGAGCTGCCAATTGAAATCTATTTGGACATGTAAAGAATAAAGGGATACAGGCCTATTGTGGGCAGATGGGATCAAAGTTGTTAGGGACAAATTGGCTAAAGGTCAGAAAACCCTGTAACCCTACTCACCGAAAAGGGTTACAGGGATTTATGGCTGGCAGTGGATTGGGACTCTGAGATTCTCTGTACAGTGGCTGAAAGGAGGGAATCTCAGTGCTTAGAATCATTTCAATGACTGCATGGGTGCCATGGTACATGGAAGATCTCTCCAAAAGCCAGCACATCAAGATGACAGTTACTGTTGTTAAATAATTTTTCCTATTTATGCAGCTGTACTGTGGAATGTCCGCTGTCTGCTTGTATCATGACCTGGTTTGGAAACTCAAGTGCCCAGCTACACAAAAGGCTGCAGGAAGAGGTAAATCTCAGCATGAACATTAAGGGCAATGACCTCCAATCCATTGAAGATATCATCTTGAGACACATTGTCGACTGACTACCATTATGTCAACCTCTGCAGGAGTTCTAACAAGAGCGTCTTGGACAGCTGCATCACAGTGAGGGCAGTTGCTGCAGAGAAATGGATCAGAAGTCAATCCACACGATCATAAGAATGGCAGGAGGACCACTGGAGTCTCCCCCCACCCCAATAGAGTGATCTACCAGGATCATTATCTGAAGAGGGAGCACAACATCATTGAGGACTCCTTGTATGCTGCCAACAGCATCTTTCAACTGCACTCATCGTGAAATAGCCAGCAGCACCTGGCTGAGGAACAGCTTTTTTCCCAAAGGCAATGAGAATGTTGAATGACCAAAGGAACTGCTCTCACTAACTATTTGAGACCCTTATATTTACGAAACAATATTTATTTAGTTGTATATATCAGTTGTTCTCAACCTTTTTTTTTCCATCCACATATCACCTGAAGTAATCTTTTACTAACTACATAGCTTCTATAGTATCCTTTGCCACAGGTGCTCTGTGGTTAGTGGTCCACCATCATCTATTTCTTTTGTCACATCCACAAAAAGATAAATTAGGCTTGTGACTAATTATACTGACTATACCTGAGAAGATGATGATTCTCCGAATGCTTTTAAATCTAGTCCTAATAATCCTCTCTGATGGTTTGCACACCACTTACATAAGACTCTATAGTTTTTAATTCCCAGGATTCTCCCTATTGCCTTCCTTGAACAAGGGAACTACATTTGCCATTCTCTAATCCTCTAGTACCATTCCTGTGGCCAGGGAGGACCCAAAGATCATTGCCAACTTCCCAGCAATCTCTTCTCTCACTTCCCATAATAATCTGGGGGTAAATCCCATTTGGCCTAGGGGACATATCTATTCAAGTTTTCAGAAACTCAAAGACTATCTCTTTAACCTTGACATGCTTCAGCACATTTGCTTGATCTAGGCTAACCCCACATTTATCATGTCCCTCTTCCTGGTGAACTGAAGCAAAATATTCATTGAGGACCTCCTCTACATCTAAGCATATTTTTCCTCCTTTATCCTTCATCCTGCCCTTTATTAGGGGAGATGTCAGAGGCAAGTTTGTTTTTATACATAGAGTGGATGGTGCTTGGAAATCACTGGAGGTGGCAGTGGTTCTCAACCTTTTATCACCTTAAGTAACCCCTTACAAATCATCCTATGCCATTGGTGTTCTGTGGTTAGTGAGGGATTACTTAAGGTGGTATGTGAGTGAAAAGAAAAAGCTTGAGAACCATTGCAAGGGGGACATTCAAAAGATTCTTGGACAGGCACATAGATGTAAGAAAAATGAATTGTTTTGGTCTTTGAATGAGGGAATAGTTATATTGATGTGGAATAGTGACATAATTGTGGGGAAAATTATGTGCTGTGCTGCTCTATTTATGGTCATGTCCTGTTCTCATTCTAGTCATCCTCCTTTTCTTCACATGTGCAGAATGCCTTGGGGTTTTCCAAGCCTTTTGGTCTTAGAACTGTACTAAGTTTCTCCTGGCTACCTTTTAATTGTTATGATTCCTGCCTGAACTTTGTTTCCTCAGCCTTTTGTATGCTTTATTCTTTCTCTTGACAAACCATCCCACATCTCTTGTCAACCATTGCTCCTTTTACCTATCATCTTTTCCTGCCAATGGCTTTCACCATAGAAGAGTTTTTTTTCCCTCACAAAAAAAAATCACCATACATTGAAAGACAATGCCATTTCCTGTGTTATTATGAGTGTATAGAAAAGAACTACATTTCCCAGTAGGCAATGTGTGCAGTTTGGGTGGGGGCAAAAAGTAGACTACAACAGAAGTCGAGTGCATAGTTCATTCAAGCAGCTCAAAAAATAAACTTGTTTAAGGGTTAAAACCATGCAAGGTTGTTCTTTTTCAAGGAACAAACATAACGTGGTGTTAGAAGGGTGTGAGTAGGAAAACACAATAGTTCCCGTCATGGATAAGTCCTCCAACACCGATGCAGTTTACTGGTAATCTAACTGAAAACTGGAAATGCTTCAAGTAGCGGTTCAACATTTATTTAGAGACTGGTGGAGTGGGAGAAACCGATGTAAAAATTGAAAATGTCTATATTTCTACATGTGATGGGTGAAGATGCCTTGAACATCTATAACAGTTTTCAAATTGATGAGACAACTTTCATGTTGAAACTCTGATGACAACATTTGAGGAGTATTTTGTTCCATATTTGAGAGATTTACATTATTCTCCTGTGACCAGAAACAAGGTATGAGCTTTAATCAATACATAGTCAAGCTTTCCACACTAAGTCCTGAGAATTTGGAGATTTGAAAAAACTCACTCATTCCAGACAGAATAGTTTGCAGATTCACAGATAATGGTCTTTGAGAAAGACTGTCGTGTGAAAAAGATTTGACACTGGAAAAGGCTGTGACTATGAGCAGGGCAGCAGAGACCACATGACCATAAGCTAAGGAGCTGCACAGGATAGATATAATAGTGCATGCAGTGAAAACAGAAGCAGAGCACCAGGAGTTTCCCAAAGCTACAGCAAAGCAAAAAGAGGTAGGCTCAAACAGCAAATGCAGCAGGTGTAGAGGTAGATATATTCCAAAGATACATCCTGCCTATGGAAAGTGCTGCAAAGCTGGGGGTACCAAGAGAAAGCTACACAGTGGATGAAGAAATGGAGGCATTCTTCATGGATTTACTACAGATTGCTGTTGCTGGTAAAACCGAAAGGATCATTCCAGGTACCAGGTTCCCAAGCCCAGGTGAATCTGTTATCTATGGATGATTACAAGATCTTCACAGTAAATAGCAAGATTTGTCCAGTGAAACTAAAAGTAACAGGCTACACTTGAGAGAACGATCCAGTAAAAGGGGACTCTATGGTGACTTTCAAACAAAGGGCAGCAACTAAAGTCACCGCTACTGATTGTAGAAAAGAGCCTACAGCCATGAGTGCATGTGAAGAGCTCACCTGGTATAAAGAGTTTTCATAGAGGCTTCTCAGACCGAAGACAAGCACACAACACTTATGGAAGAGTACACAGATGTCTTTGAGGGGTTTGGATGTTTTCCTGGCATACAGAAGATGCACATAGATGAAACTGTGGCTCCTATTGTCCATATATGCAGGAAGTTCCATTCCACTTAAAGACCAACGTATGAAAGTTATACAGAAAATTGAAGAACCTACAGATTGGGCCAGCTCACTGGTCCTCATGAAAAAGAAAACAATTGAGCTTTGTAATTATGACTGGACCCAAGAGATCTCAATAAAGTCATCAAGAGAGAGCATTTTAAATTGCCGACATGGGAAGAAATCATGTCCCGGTTTGTGGGTGCTATGTGGTTTAGCAAGCTCGATACATCATCAGGGTTTTGGCAAATGAAGCTCAATGAGACAAGTTCAAGATTATGGATTTTCAATAATCCACAAGGAAGATACCAATTTCTTGTCCGCACAAGAAGTCTAAGTATACCTGGAGTTGAGACCATGATGGATGACATCATTGCATGGGTGTCCACCAAGAATGAACATGATACATGACTAAAGCAAGTGGATCACATGGAAGGGAATGTCAATTTGAAATTAAATAAAGAGAAATGTAAGTTTGGTGTAAAGACGCTGACCTTCATAGATGTCATATCTGAACAGGGAGTAAAGCCTGATCCAAGAAAGACATCAGCCATTGAGAATTGTGTGAGTCCCCAAATCAAAGAAGAGATGAGACATTTCTTAGAGATGGTGACTTGCCTGTCTAAGTTCATCCCTTATCTGTTGACTGTATTACCCCCACTTAGGTCACTCCTTGAGCTGAAAAATTAATGGATCTGGTCACACGAGCAAGAAGAGGGCTTCCAGGCTCTCAAAAATGTCCTAACAGAAGAGTTTTATGAGCCGGATAGGCACACCAGGATCTTGGCTGATGCATCCCCACAACAGCATGAGGACACATGGCAACTTGTGGTCGATGTATCAAGGGCTTTAACAAGTGCAGAAGCCAACAATGCACAGATAAAGAAAGAGCTTCTTGCCAGCACTTATGCATGTGAAAGTCTTCATCAACACATTTATTAACAAGCTCTTGAAGTGGAAAAAGTCCAAAAGCCACTGGTCTCAATTATGTCCAAACCGCTGAATGACTGTCCCATGAGACTACAGCACATGTTGATAAGGCTGCAGAAATACGAAGTAAAAATGATCTACGCGCCAGGAAAATATATATTTGCAGCTGATGCACTGTCTTGAGCAGTTGACAAGAAGGACGAATGGCCAAGAGGTTAATGCAGAGATACAGGCCTATGTTGACATGATTATCACCTCACTTCTAGTATCCCAGGATAGAACAGAGCAGATCAGGATAGGAACAGAGACAGATGAAGCGATGAAAGAGCTCAAAGAAACAATACAGAAAGGATGGCCAGCAGCTAAGAATGACTGTCCAATGGGTATTCAGGATTACTGGGCATGCAGAGATGAACTGTCAATCGTGAAAGATATGGTCTTCAAAGGTTTGTAATTCCACTGTTGCTACACAAGGAAATGCTCCAGAAGATACATGAAGGACATTTTGGGAAGAAAAAATGCAAATCTAGAGGTCAAGAGGTGATGTACTGGCCAAGAATGAATCAAGATATAAGCCAGATCATTGCTTGATATGAAATATGCCTTATCTATAGATCAAAGCAGCAAGCAGAACTGTTTACACCACACTCTATACCAGACAAGCTGAACTTCAAAGTTGGAGTAGATATATTTGTCTGTAATGGGAAGAGTCATATAGTAGTTACAGACTGTTTTTCCAATTACCCAGAGGTAGCAACACTGCAGACAACATCCAGCAAAGCACTTATCACTTTCATGAAAAGTGTGTTTGCGAGGCATGGAGTTCCTTTGATGTAGTATCAGATAATGTTCCACAATTCTTGAGAAGTGAATTTAAATCCTTTGCCCATACTTGACATGCAACTTCAAGCCAATATAATCCAAAGTCGAATGGCCCAGCAGAGAGTTCTGTGAAGGTGGTAAAGAGCCTCATGAAAAAGTGCAAGTTGGATGAGACGATTTCCACAGATGCCTAAGGAGTTACAGAAGAGTGCCACTACAGAATCGTCTTTCTCCAGTCCAAATGCTGATGGGGACCGTATATGGACTAACCTTTAAATGCATGAAAATCTATTGATAAGCTTGATTATCAACACATAAGGTCAAACAGGCTAAAGTGGAAGAGAAAAGCCTCCCAGTCCTGAAGTCTGTGAAAAACCTTCCAGTCCTGAAGCTTGGAGTTCCAGTGGGAATCCAAGATCACAATTCTGGCACACGAGCCTCACCAGGTTATGTACAGGAGAAAATATATCCACCTTCCTACCAGATCTAGACAGAGGGAGGGACACCTCTGAGTTTGAACTGGGTGGATCTACAACCATGAGATCCAAGCCATAGTCGTGACCTGTACACAAAAGGGTCCAGCAAATGAAGAAAAGGAACACGTGGTTCAGAGAGCACATAAAGACACTGAGTCTAACACAACAAATGCAAGCAATATACCAGTGGAATCACATAGCAGACAAAAAAAGGACTATTAAACCACCTCAGAGACTGATTGAAATCTGCTGAGTGGAAAGAGACTGGCCACAGAATGTAGATACCCTTGTATGTGGACATAGTATTGTGTTTGTGTTTTTTTTTTAAAAGGGGAAAGCTATGTTATTATGCAGGTATAATAAAGAACTACATTTCCCAGTAGGCAATGCATGGCATTTGCATGGGAACAAAAAGTAGACTAGAGCAGAAGTTGAGTGTGTTGTTGGTTCAAGCAGCTCGAAAAATGAGGCTGTTTAAGCGTTAAAACCATGCGAGGTTGTTGTTCTTCAAGAAACAAACATAATAGGGCCCACATTTAACAGTTGACTTTCTCAACCTAATGAGTTGCGTCCAAGATAGAATTGGAAATGGCATGCAGCTAATCACAGGATTTTTGTGTTAAACATGGACCTAACAACAAAGTGTGGGACTATAAAGGATATTTTCCTCAGCTGTAGCTTCTTTTATTTAAGAGTCATTAAAATGCAACTTAAAAGAAAGGAAGGTTCTGTTAGAATCTATGGGGAGTTATTTTAATTCATTTGACTGAACAGGAAGAATTTTTTTCAGCTAAAAAGAGTCATTTATCACATTTGTAGTCTCCCCTCAGGGAATATCATTGAATACTCAGGCAATGCATTTATATGGACTCCACATCTCTAGAATACATTACTTACGGATTATTGTTTTTATCATAGGATAACCCGCCAATGTTCTATTTTGGTTTGTGATTCAAAATTTATTCTCTTTCCATAGCAGTGAACAGTTGCTTACAGTTTAAATTTGTATTTTTTTTAAAAAATATGGCAAAACCTGTGTTTATTAAGTTGAGAGTGAGATAAAACAGAACAGTTTCATTAATGCATAAAATGGAATGATCCATTCTTTGAATACTAATTTTCCCAACAGTTTCCAAGCTAATGGTTGTGCGACGTTGATGCATATATAGTCATTAGCCTTGACTCTCTCACTGCACTGGAGGAGGAACCAAGTTAGCATCTTGATAGAGGCATTCCTGAAGTTAACAATGAAGCCTTGAAGTTAGAGCATGCCTCCAAATGCAAGAATTGATCGGAAATAGAAGATCGCTGGTCTGGGCTTGCACTGTTGTGGCAATGTAAAGTGGAGAACATGTCACATTGTCAGAGTTTCCACTTTAGGATTACAGGTGCCAAACAATCAACTTATGGACAACTCACTCACAAAGGGACAAGGCGCAGCTCCAGTAAGGAGTACGCCATCTGCCATTTTAAGTTGGACCACAGTTATTTACCTTTGTAACCATGCCTTTAAAGTGTAAATCCAGTGCAAGCTCTGTATAAACTTCCCTTGATGCCTACATCAAGAAATTTGACTAACTGATATTGAATAAGAACAGTTGTGTACCCATTCCGACTTACCTACAAATTCGACTTAAAAACAGATTTATGAATGGATCTCATTTGTAACCTGGGGACCGGCTGTTAAATAGTCAGGATAATGTGAACTATTTTGCAATTGCATAAGAATACACCCTTCTCACTGTAGTAAATGTAGTGCACCACTGTATGACCTATGTAAGTATGTATGTATGTATGTATGTTGTATATATCTATATATCTCTATCTATCTATATCTATATATCTATCTATATCTATCTTTGGCTTGGCTTCACGGACGAAGATTTATGGAGGGGTAACGTCCATGTCAGATGCAGGCTCGTTTGTGGCTGACAAGTCCGATGCGGGACAGGCAGACACGGTTGCAGCGATTGCAAGGGAAAATTGGTTGGTTGGGGTTGGGTGTTGGGTTTTTCCTCCTTTGTCTTTTGACAGTGAGGTGGGCTCTGCGGTCTTCTTCAAAGGAGGATACTGCCCGCCGAACTGTGAGGCGCCAAGATGCACGGTTTGAGGCGATATCAGCCCACTGGCGATGGTCAGTGTGGCAGGCACCAAGAGCTTTCTTTAGGCAGTCCTTGTACCTCTTCTTTGGTGCACCTCTGTCTCGGTGGCCAGTGGAGAGCTCGCCATATAACACGATCTTGGGAAGGCGATGGTCCTCCATTCTGGAGACGTGACCTACCCAGCGCAGTTTGATCTTCAGCAGCGTGGATTCGATGCTATCGGCCTCTGCCATCTCGAGTACTTCGATGTTGGAGATGAAGTCGCTCCAATGAATGTTGAGGATGGAGCAGAGACAACGCTGGTGGAAACGTTCTAGGAGTCATAGGTGATGGCAGTAAAGGACCCATGATTCGGAGCTCAACAGGAGTGTGGGTATGACAACAGCTCTGTATACGCTAATCTTTGTGAGGTTTTTCAGTTGGTTGTTTTTCCAGACTCTTTTGTGTCATCTTCCAAAGGCGCTATTTGCCTTGGCGAGTCTGTTGTCTATCTCGTTGTCAATCCTTGCATCCGATGAAATGGTGCAGCCGAGATAGGTAAAGTGGTTGACCGTTTTGAGTTTTGTGTGCTCGATGGAGATGTGGGGGGGCTGGTAGTCATGGTGGGGAGCTGGCTGATGGAGGACCTCAGTTTTCTTCAGGCTGACTTCCAGGCCAAACATTTTGGCAGTTTCCGCAAAACAGGGCGTCAAGCGCTGAAGAGCTGGCTCTGAATGGGCAACTAAAGCGGCATCATCTGCAAAGAGTAGTTCACGGACAAGTTGCTCTTGTGTCTTGGTGTGAGCTTGCAGGCGCCTCAGATTGAAGAGACTGCCATCCGTGCGATACCGGATGTAAACAGCGTCTTCATTGTTGAGGTCTTTCATGGCTGTCTATATATCTATCTATCTATATCTATATATCTATCTATATCCATCTATCTATATCTATATATCGATATCTATCTATATCTATATTGATATATAGATATAAATATATCTATATCTATATATATAGATATAGATATATAAGGGTGTGTGCAATGTTTCCTTTGATGGTGGAAGGCATGAAAAAATAAAGTATTTTCTGTTAATGAAATCTCACATCTAAGTTATTTAAGAAGCCTCCCAAGTAACTCAAGAGACATAACACCACCTGTAATGATACACTGAGGATATGCCTGCCTTATAAATTTGGTGGTGGCATTAATTAAATAAAGGAGAATGCTCCCCCTACACAATAGTTATAATCACTGTTCGCACTGCAATTAGCACAAGGATGTTACAGCATCAGCTGAGTTCTAATCTGAAAGGAAATTTTTACCTTCTCCCCACATCTGTATGGGTTTCGTCTGGGTGCTCCGATTCTTTTCACCCTTCAAAATATGAGGTTGTTGGTGAACTAGTTGACTTGGGGAACATGGGCTCGTGGAACTTGCTGTTAATCTAAATTAAAAATGTATTCATTCATATTTTTGGAAGGCCATTTTTTCTGATCATCTTTTGTGGAACATTCGATAGTATCTTAATGGCGGTGTTTAGTTTAGTCCCTATCACGTAAAGAAGCCAGATTATTTTCTCCAAGATGCCATTTAACTAGAATGATTTTGAAAAACAAAATCCCTGTTGCTGCAAATATCTTTTTTCCAGTTTTAGATCATTACTTGAAAATAAATCTCTCAAATAGAACCATGGCTTTTGAACTTAGATCAATTTCTTCATTTTCTGCTAGCCCAGTCCCAATTCTCCCCTCTTCTCCAATCTTCTGACTTCTTTTCGACATCTCTCCACCTCCTTACCTCTCCATTCTCAGAGCCATACTCCCTCCCTCTGTTGCTGGTGAGCCCTCCCTCCCTTATCCACCTATTATCTCCTGCCTGTGGGACTGTGCTCCTCCCCCTTCCCCTCCCACCCACCATCTTGTTCAGGTATCTGCCTATATTTTACTCATACCTTCGATAAAGTCCGAAGTGTGGGTTGCGCATCTTTATCTTTGCTATACAAAGTACACCATTTGACCTGCTGAGATTTCAAGCATTGTGTTTGCAGATTTTCATGTTTTACTTCAATGGGAACTAGACAGAAGTGTAATGTTACTTTACATTTTGACCAACACATCTAAAACAAGTATGCCCTAATTTTTCAATTGCTATCTGTGGATCCTGCCACAAATTATCTGCTTACATTGCATGAGTGGCTAACCTTCAAAAGTTCTTCATCAGTTGAAATTACTTTGAAGATCAATAATTAAACAATGCTAATTTATTATATGTCAGTAATCTGAAAGAAAATACATCTCCCTGAAACATTAACTCTTGCTTTTCTTTCCACAGATGACTGATCTGCCAGGCATCTCCAGCACTTTGTTTATGATTCCAGCAGCTGAAGTTTCTCAAAAAGATCGTCAACTTTATTTTACATTTGAACACTTTGTAACAGTGCTACGGTGGCACTACAACTCCCAGAAGACATCGAACCAGCCATGCGAGTCAGTGCGGGATGACGCCAGCATATGTCGAGCGTGTGATTCTAGCTTTTAAAAGGTTGCGTAGGTGATGAAGAGTAAATCCATTTGATTGACTCTAGAAATGTCTTTTGTGGTTATTTTGTCATGTCCACTGCAATTCCTTTGGTCACAATTGGTGATATTGATGAGTCAAAAATGTAGTTTTGGACAAACATGGACTCTGCAGCCGTTGGTGTGAAGCTTCCACCTTTCTGGACAACCGAGCCTGAACTGTGCTTCCAACAGTCTGAAGCACAATTTCATCTTCGCAAAGTCAAATTGGACACCACTCGTTATTATCATCTTGTCAGGCCGTTGCTAAGAGGGTTGGCAACTTCTTACGGGATCCACCATATACGAGTAAGAAAGACTCTTTAAAAGCACTTTTATTACATGTATTTGGTATGTCCCATGGAGAAAAGGCAGCCAAACTACTACATTACGATGGGTAGGTCTTAGAGTCTCTGGACATCTCCATTACATATGGTCCCGAAACACAATGGAGGTTGGCAACCTTGTGGAGATTACAGGCATATTAATGGTGCCACCATCCCGGATCATTATCCAATACATCATACACCATGTCTCAGCTAATTTGCATGGAGCGAAGATCTTCTCCAAAATAGATTTGGAGCATGGCCATCACCAAGAACCAGTAGAGCCAGAAGACATTCCAAAAACAGCAACAATTACCTCTTTTGGTCTGTTCAAATTTTTACAAATGCCATTTGGATTAAAGAATGATTCTCAATCATTTCAATGGTATGAGCAATGGCTTCAGTTACCTTGATAACATTTTAGTGGCCAGTGAGACTAAGCAAGAACATTTCAAACATCTTCATAACCTTTTATTCATCTTCAAAAGTTTGGACTGACCATCAATCCGGATATATATACATTTTTGGACAAGAAATTATTGATTTCTTTGGGTATAAGATTACTCAGGAAGGCGTGACACCACCGCCATCCAAATTTGAGGCCATTAACAAGTACTCAAGATCTGTTATGGTTAAAAGCCTGCAGAAATTTTTGGGAATGGCAAATTTTTACTATCAGTTTCTTCTAGGAACCACTCATATCATGAAGCTTCTTTTCGATTTACTGTCCGGAAATGCCAGAACCATCCATTGGACTGAAGAAGGATGCAACGCCTTCTTGAAGATGAAAGATTTGCTGACTCACGTCACTATGCTCACTATGCACCGTTTTAAATGTAACCATCACCCTTTCTACAGATGCTTCCAGAATGGCAGTATGAAGTGCACTTCATCAATATGTCAATGGGCAATGGAAACCGTTAGTATTCTTCAGCTGCCGTCTTCCTGAAGCAGAGAAGAAATACAGTGCTTTTGATAAGGAGCTTTTGGGCATTTACTGGTCTATTCAACACTTCTGTTACTTTTTGGACAGCAGAAATTTTACTATGTACACTGACCACAAGCATTTGTATTTTCCAAGGTTGCAGAGCCCTGGTCAGCTCAACACAATGACAAACATTCATTTCACAATTCTCCACAAAAATACTACACATTTCTGGAAAAGACAATGTAGTAGCTGATGCACTTTCCCACTTTGCTCCACTCAAGGTTTTATCTGTAGATCAAATTATTGATTACACAGCTTTGGCCGCAGTCCAAGAACATGACCATGAGACGAATGCTTATCAGACTGCAACCATGAACTGGCAATTGAAAGATGTCTAGTTTGGAGTTAATGGCAAACTACTCCTCTGTGATATATCAATGAGTCATGCATGCCCAGTAATTCCAGCATCATGGAAACATTGAGTATGGTCTCCCACACCCATCGATTAGATCAACCGTTGGTATGGCTTTGGTGACGTTCATGTGGCACGGACTGAAAAAACAAAAAAACACTTAACACAAATGGTGAGTTCCTGCATTGCCTGCCAAAAAGCAGAAGTTCAGCGCCATACTGCACCACTGCAGTCCTTCCTGGCAGTTACTCGCCATTCTGCTCATGTCCACATGGATGTCGTTGGTCCACTTCCTGTTTCAAGAGGATACTATTATCTTTTTACAGTAATAGACAGGTTTACACAGAGGCCCGAGGCTGTGCCTATGCTAGATGCTACTGCAGACACTTGTGCTCGGGCGTTTCTCAGTACCTGGGTGTCTCGTTTTGGTTTACTGGCATATGTTACTTCAGATAGAGGACCATAATTTACTTCCTCGCTGTGGACGGCCTTGTCTTGCTTGCTCGGTACAACAATTCATCATACAAATGCCTATCATTCCCAGGCCAACATCATCATCTCAAGTCAACCTCGATGGCTCGGTTAGAGGTCCTGAGCTGGGCTGATGAACTTCCCTGGGTATTACTGGGCTTTAGAACACTCCAAAGGAAGACTTCCAAACTTCATCTGCAGAGCTTGCATACAGCGTACCGTTGGTGATTCCAGGGGAGTTCGTCCCCTACCATTCCAACTCCATCAATGATCCTAAGGAACTATTAAGCAGGCTGAGGGAGTCCGTGGGAAAATTAATCCCAGATCACCATCATCACATGGAGAACATTCTTCTTTGATGCCTGAAGACCTCAAAAAACTGCAAATATGTTTTCATCCAAAGGGGGAACACTTGGTCAACCTTTACAGCCACCCTATGAAGGACCATATAGGATACTCAGACAAAGTAGGTCGAGCTGTATTTTAGACATTGGAGGGAAACCACAGTCTTTCACTATTGGCAGGCTTAAAGCAGCTCATATGGACAAGTCTTCCCCACTGCAGCTGTAAATAGTCCATCGCAGAGGTCGACAGGTAAACCTTTGGGGGGTAGGGCCATGTAGTGGCGCTATGGTGGCACTACAATTCACTGGAGGCATTAAACCGGCCATGTGACATCAGTATATGATGCTGTCAGCACGTGTCAAGTGCATGATTCTGGCTTATAAAAGGATGATGAAGACTAAATCTGTTTGATTCACTCTAAAAACACCTTGTGTGGTTATTTTGCTGTGTTCACTGTGATTCCAGTGGCCACAACTTTCCTTCTGCATAGTGCAGAAGTTAAAGCTTGATGCACAGTCATTCTCCTGAACTATTAAAGATACAAAAATCACCCTTTTCCTTCTTGAACTTTCACCGTGCATCCAGAAACAGCATCAGAAAATATCAAGTTAGAAATGACACAATTTAAAACTAATTTGAAAAAGTGTAAATTTCAATTTAGTCACACAGCACAGTAACAGGCCCATCTGGCCCATGAGCCTATGCAGCCCAATTACGCCCAATTGACCTACAACTCCAGTATGTTTTTGAAGGGTGGGATGAAACTGGAGCCCCAGTAAACCCTTGCAGACACGGGAAAAACATGCAAACTCCTTACAGATAGCGCAAAATTCAAACCCTGTCCTGATCGCTGGTGGCGTAACAGCGTTTTGCTGTTGCTAATGCAGAAGATAAAAGCTTGTTGCAGTCATTCTCCTGAACTTTTAAAGGTATAAAGTAACCATTTTCCTTCCTGATCCTTCACTGTGCAATTTAGAAACAGCATTAGAAAATATCGTTAGAAATTCCACAATTTAAAACTGTAATTTGAAAAAGTGTAGAAACAGTAATTTTCACTAAAAAACAGATAATCATATGTAACTTAAAATATAGATAAAATTATAAACTAGTAAAGATATATGGCAAAGAATGAGATTGTTCCACACAACTGTGCTTAAAACAGAGCCACAAAGGCCAAATGTAAATTTGAGAAACCTCATCATATTTTACCTGCTTAGATTGGAATCCAACAACATGAATGTTGGATTTTCCAAATTTCCTTTCCCATGATGAGGTTCCACTATTACTATCTGTCCTTTACCTGCTCCTGATCTCATTTTTCTTTCAATCTCCCCATTCCTGCAATCTCTTCCCCTTCCTGTCTCTCCCGCCATATTTTATCCAGCATCCTATCACCTCTTGGCCCCTTCCCAGACCTACTTTCCCTTTTTATGCTTGCTGTCCTCTTTCTCAACAAAGGGCCCCGACTCAAATCTTTGACAAACCATTTCTCTCCGTGGATACTGTCTGCTGCGCTGAGCACCTCCAGTTATCCCCTTCACCCTGTTGTGCCCTCTCTCCCTTCTGCCTGTGGGCCTGCGCTCATCTCCCTGCTCCCCCACACCCCCAATCATTTTATTCAGGCACCTGCCTACATTTTGCTCATACCTTAAAGAAAGACTCAGCTCCAAAATGTTTGTTATGTATCAATGTCTTTGCTATTTAAAGTACACTGTTTGACCTGCTGAGTTACTCCAGTTACACATTGTTTGCTCATAGATTGCAGCATCTGCCATTCTCATGTCCCTCTGCTAAATTTAAGCCCAATTCCTATCAGCCTGTGCAGATTAGGACATGTCAGGATCTTGCTGAACATGATGATTTCGGAGTTCATTACTTGATTCGTACTCTATTTTGCAGGCACCCTCCACACTTCATGTGTACAGGGTTTTTCCTCAACTCCTTTTTAATTCTGCTTCTTTTGTGCACTGATAATGTTACTTCAAATGAACAAGGCAGAGATAAGAGCTGCAGATGTAACAGGTATTTACAAGGCAAGCTCACTGACACAGAGGAGACTCAGTGGATGAATCTCCTTGTACTCAAAGCACGTCAACCTTTTGTTCAGCAAGTGATTAAATACATTTTCTACAATTGCATGATTTACTTCAAACTTAGATGTGGCCTTACGGTTCCACAGAATGACACAGGTGGAATGGGAGCACGTCTTAATTTTCAGAACAATTCTAAATATTCGTTGGTTTATGGCCATTTGCATTAGATCTAAAATTGTGTGAGGACCAAATCCATGGACTCCTACTTTTACTGTGAGGGGTGGCTGACTGGATATAGAGATTGACAGAATAAATATGATTAAAATAATTTTTGATAATATTAAGAGGCAAGTTCAAGTTTATTATCACAAGGTGCAGTGAGAAAGTTTGGCCAAGATAAATGACTGACATCAGTGTCAAAAGCATGAATGGGCTCCTCGCTGTGAGCCCAGAAGCAGCTTTCCTTGTTTTTTTTAAAGCAGATCACTGCTTATGGGTCACTCAATTAAAAGAAGGTAAAAGACTGGCTCTTGCTTGTATTAATGGCTATGACACTATTCCCTCTGGTGATGGTACTTATCCCAAACAGTACAACCCCAACCCCAACCAACCAATTTTCTTGCAACCGCTGCAACCGTGCCTGCCTGTCCCGCATCGGACTTGTCAGTCACCAACGAGCCTGCAGCAGACGTGGACATACCCCTCCATAAATCTTCGTCTGCGAAGCAAAGCCAAAGAAGACCTTTGTTATTGACCTCTCTCCAACATGGGGGAGCAGCAAGTCCAACAATTCTTCTTGGCCTAGTCATCCTTTGACATGCTGATATAGGAGATGATAATTCAATTGGAAGAAAACAGATGGTACCCATATTTCATGAATAAATTTGAAATAGTCAAGTGTAAAACTGGTGTGAGTGGTTGAAAATTTAAAAGGAGATGCACCAGGGTAAGGTTTTACACAGAGTGGTAGGTGCCTGCAATAGGCTGCCAAGAGCTGGTTGAAACAGATATGATAGTTACATTTAAGAGGATTCTCAATATACAGTAAAACCCCTGGTATCCAGCAGCTGCAGAGATTGGTAGATGCTGGATAAGCAAAGTTTCCAGTTGTTTGTGATTCACTCTTACAATGCCTAATTAAACATCCAAGTCCCTGATATTCATGAAACAATATTTATTTATATGAAATACTTGTCCTGCATACATGTTGTTTGCCTGTATGTTTGATTCTTTGTGTACATGTTTGCAGCAAGGACCAGAGAATGCTGTTTTGTCAGGTTGTACTTGTTCAATCAGGTGTCAATCAACTTGAGTTGAAATCATTTAACCGTTGCTGCATCTTCAGGTTCCTCCCCTTCCACGGATCCACCCAAACGATGAACACTAACATTATAGATAATTAATACCCCCCCCTCCCCCAGGTTTACAGACAAAGCATTACTAATACACTTAATAATACACTAATAAAGGTAAAGAGTCTTACTAAGCAGGGATAAGGAGACACTTTAAGAGAGTCACCCCAACGGCGAGCAGCATCAACCAGCGTTGGGTGACCTCCATTTTATTCAAACACAACTTTATTCAAACAGCTGCTGCAAGCAAAGCATGACCAAGGCTCTCTGCTGGCTGAATATTTGCTCCCATCTTCACTGAAGATTTATGTATTACTTCAGAGAACATTTACAATTTTAAACACATTTAAATGACTTTCAATTTATTTATTTATCTCCATTTTTTGCCAGTTGCTTGAATTCTAGATAACAGCCATTTTGCTGCGCATATGATTTTGAAGGGAACATGCATCATTTGCAAGCAACACATTTAGTTTAATTTGCTATCATTTTTGGTGCAGACACATTCTATGACCTGTAGATTAATTGACTCATTTTAAAAATTAATATATCATCTTAAATTCGGTATTAAATTATTGCATTTTACACTGCAGTGTTGTATGGGTTAGGACCTGTCTGGGTAAATGAATGAAGGTGGAAAAACCAGCTTTCTCCAAGTTGTAATTATGTTGTGATCTATGATGTATTAAATTCAATAATGAAACTCAATTCTTTCGTGCTTGTGCATTTGAGACCAGCATTACCAGCAGGATTAAAGCATCATCTCAAGGTTCATAATGGAATGTTCCCTGAAATTGAACCTCCAAAAACAGACGCTCTGGTTACTACAGTTTGGAGGGGCTTCCACATCATACTGAAAGAGCATCTGTGCATGGAGCAGGATGATATTGGTGCTAATTGTGTGCAGCAAGGACAGAGATTGAAAACAAGTTTGGCATGTGTGTGCAAAGAAAATATTCTAAAGTTGCTTGCAGTGATAGGATACAAGTCTGTAATCAATGCTATACTGCTGGATCTGCCATGCAGTTCAGAAGAGTGACCGGAATTAGATATTAGGATATACATACAACCCAGAAACAGCCCTTGCCACCCACAAGCCCATGCCACCCAATCACACCTGATTGACCTACATCTCCCGGTAACCAGAACCCCTGGGGAAAACTCTCGCAGACACAGCAAAAATGCATAATCTCCTTAAAGAGTGTGGGATTTGAACCCCGGTCCCGATCGCTGGCACTGTGACAACGGTATGCTAAATGCTACGCTAACCGTACTGCCCAGTCATTAGGCTCATTGTCCTACATTTACTTGGTGAACTTAGCAAAAAGAAATCTTGCTCTTATATTAAGGACAAGGAGCATTTTCCAAATACTTATAAAGGAAGAAACTTCAGAAGAATTCCTGATAAAAAATAATAATTTAAGAATACTTTGATTTGAAAATAAATCTAGTGAAATTAATTTGGATCACTTTAAACAAAAAATTGCAGATGTTTGAATGTTTATAAATTGGAGTTTAACTTGCTAGGTGTTTTGAGATTTGCCATGTATTTTACCTTTAGGCATTTTTCAACGTAACACCACTGATTTACCACTGCTCACAAACAAATAAAGAATACCCTCACTCATTTCTTTCAGCACACTGAAGTCATCTTTCTTTTATAATTCACTAGACACAACATTGCATTCCTCAGTTCCCCAAAGAGCACCCAGATAAACCCCTCTGACCTTCTCATTGGCTCACTGCCGCACAAGTGAACCTGACACTCTCACTCTCCTCCTCCTGCATCTGATATTCATCACCCATATACTGATGCTTAATACACACACCCACGTATGCGTGCTATTACCCCCACGTGTTGCCTCATTTAAGTCTTCAGCGGTGGCCGACACCACTTCAAATAAAAGTAAGTACATGACTCCTCAGCTTCTAAGCCATGCAAGGAACTGTTCCACTAGGTAATGGTGCGGAAGGCTGACATTTCAGCCTGACCTCGTACACTAGTGCAAGGCAGGTGATGCACTGTTTGACTGGCAAGGGTGCGACTGGCCCTCTGACTCTGGCTCCAATGCAGAACATGGACCATCGATATACACCAGCTTCATCCTGTCAATGGAAACCATTTCAACTTTTCCATTCCTGTTGATCACAAAAGTTTTCAAGTGGTGCCGTAAGACCTGAAAAAGATCATCATAAATGGGTTAAAATGGTTTGCGAACAACATCATGTCGGAGAAACACATGAATACAGCGCTGTAAATCATGCGGCGTGTACATTGCAGCTGCTGCCTGCCATGAGGGAGTAGGTTGAAGTATGTCAGATTTTCCTGAAGACTATCAATGTAATTAGCCAGATCATAGGGTGTTGTACTTGGATTCACACATTTGCCTAGTAAGGTTAAGATAGTGCCCTATACTAGCTCTGCCACTGAACAACCAAGATCAGCCTTAATAACAGTATGCACTCCAAGGAGAACAACGGGCAAACATTCGCTCCACGTAGATGCATCACCGGCTGCTGTTAATGTTGCCTTCAATTGTCGATGGAAATACTCAACGAGTCCATTGGCTTGTATATAGTAAGCCATAGTGCGAATATGGGTAGTGCCCAGAAGATCCAGTGAAAGCTTGGAATCATGGTGACTCAAACTGAAACCCTTAATCCATTATAATTGTGACAGGAACACCAAAAGATGGAATCCAACAATTTACGAAAGCCCTAGTGACTGACTCTGCAGAGATGTCAGTGATAGGACTGGCCTCCTTCCACCTGGTTGTGTGGTCTTCACATGAGCAGCTTAGTATATCCCCAAGATTGCAGAAGTGGGCCTGCCAAGCTCAGATGCATGCGCTGGAAGCAGGAATCTGGAACAAAAGCATTGACACACCAAGGAGGTCCATAATCCAACATCCCTTTAAACAGGAGGCCAGGTAAAGCATTCTGTAACTAGTTTGATTGATGCTCTTCTACTAGGATGCGATAGAATGCGAAGAGATTCAAAAATCTCCTGCCTCATTGCTGTAGACACAAAAGGCCTAGGGTTTTATGTGAAAACATTGCAGACTAACATTTCATCCAACTCATCCAAGGTCACATCTTGAAGATGGAGATCAGAGTTGATCTGGCGATATCAGATGAGATCGGGATCAATATGCTGTGCACGATCCATGGTGATGAAATTGATGGCAGTAGTTCTATGTAAGTCATCAATATCGCGCCTGGACAGGGCGTCCACCACAGCATTTGCTTTTCCTCAGATGTGTCGCATGTGTGATGAAAATTATAGGATGAAGTCCAAGTGCTGAATCTTTCTTGGCGAGTGGAGATGTGTGCTTGTACTCAAAAGTATGCGGAAGAGGCTGGTGATCTGTTTAAATGGTGAAAGGACGACCTTCCAATAAAAAGCAGAAGTGTTTCACTGAAAGATAGATGGCCAAGAGTTCTCAACCAAATGTACTGTACTTTGTCTAAGCTGGTGACAGCTTGGCTGAAAAAAAAATGCCAGAGGACTCGTTGTTCTAACACTGCTCTGACAGCACTGACAGATGCATCTATGGTAAGAGAGATCAAGGCGTTGGGCTTTTGATGTACAACCATTGTGACATTTGCAAACGCAGTCTTCACATCGTTGAAAGCACATACAGCATCATCTCCCAAAGTTAATGGTCTTTTGGACACTGACTTATTGGATCCTTTTAGTCAGTGAGGGATAATAGAGATCGTACAGCATTTGGCAGGAATCAACGATAAAAATTCATCATCCGTATACTGACGTTTAACACATCTGCTCATGCACGTTATTATCCCCACAATCTGCATCGCTTATGTCATCAACGACGGCCGACACTACTCCTGAAATTAAGTATGTGACCACAACAAATTTCAAAAAAATTATTAAACATTCACATGATCTTTGACTCTCCTGACAAAGTCAGCTGTATGTCAAGTTGTGGGCGAAGCTAGTTTTGACCACTCCATATGATGCCCCTTTTATGCCTTTATAAATGGTCTTGCCACTAAGAATCCTCGCACACTTCCAACAAGGTTTCATTGGTAGGATCGCTAAAAGTAGGGTTTTTTTTTAAAAAACAAAAGTTATGATCTGAAATACAATATGTCAGACCTTGAGAATAGTCTAACAAATTATATTTACTTTTGAAAAAAATCTCCAAAACACTTGTAAAGATTAAAAAGTTAGAGGCAGGCAGTTCAGATGGATCACAAAGTCTCCCATTGTATTTTTGACCATAACTATAAACGAAAGGGTTTCAGGCCCTGTGAGCTTCCTGATCATGTGGGGAGTTCAGTACTGGGAGCTCGGCTGCAGAAGTGCAGGAGGCAGATCCACAGTCACTCAATGTCTCTGAAGGGACTCCCTTTTGCTTTTCTTTCTCTAATTGGTGGGCACCCTGAATAATTCTTGTGTGTGCCTTAACAGCAGGCAAAAGTTGATGAATTTTGTGTATTATTATATTTTATGTGTTACTACATGACAATAAAGGAATCTTGAATTTGGGATAAAATTTGATCTGAGGAATAGGACATCAATTTGATGCGTACTCTACAACATATCATAAAACATAGCAGCACTGTACAGGCCATTGTTATGGTGTCCAGAGGACCCCAAGAACCAGCAGCAATAGATATGCACCACAACACAGGGTTACTTAAACAGAAGTAGTTTTTAATTATATTTGAACAAGAAAACAGAATTGAACTTTAACTTATTACTTAACCTATCTAACTACTTAATTCCCTCCCCCCCCCCCCCATACAATGCGCAGTTGTATCTAATGTATATTTAAGATTAGAAAAGTTCTTTGGATCACAATCCAATCTCAATGGTTGCAGGCAATTCTTGTACTGTGCACAGAAGTTAGCATTAATGAAGTTCACCAGTCTTTAGTGCTTAACAGGCAAATGGTTACCATTTAGTAGGGGGGGGGGGGGGGGGTTGTTCTAGCTGGTTTTTAGAGAGAGATTCCTTTTCCAGAACGTCCGCCACTGATTCCTTCTCAATCAGTCTTGCTGACGAAACTTGCCCCTTTCAGGTTTCTCCGGATAATCCTCTCTCTTTCAGGTCACCTTTCACACCGCCAGTCTTCTCCTTTGACCAGGCAGCCTTCCAAAGTTTGCCATCTTGTCCCTCTGGAATGGATTTCTATCTCTCTCCTCTCTGTTTCTCACCCTCTCTGAGAGCAAATCTCTTCTCTGCCGCCTGCAAAGATCAAATGTTCCCAGGCAAGATGAATGTTGATTCTTTGTTGCCTCTTGCAAAAAGCACTCTGCAAAGTACTGCAAATATTCTGTGTTTTAAAATGTTTGTGTGCAACCTGCTCTACTACCTTTGGGTGTTTTTTTGGGGGTTTTTTTGGTAATTTTTTTGAGGGGGTTTTTCTTCTTTGGAAGAATTATAGAGGGGAGCATTATTTTATAGTGTGTAAATATATTAGTAGTTTAAAAAATGTCTCAATTGAATTTTGCAACTTTTAATGTGCAGGGGTTAAATAATCCAATTAAGAGAGAGAATATTGGCTTATATTTAAAAAATGAAAATTGATATTGCTTTTTTTACAAGAAACACATTTGACTGAGAAAGAACATTTGAAATTGAAAAGGGATTGGGTTGGTCATCATTTTTCTTCTTTTAATTCTAAGGCAAGAGCAGTAGCAATTTTGATTCATAAACATTTACCGTTTGAATTGGAATCTTCAAAGGGGTATGGTGGCAGAGTATTAAGAGTGAATTGTAAATTTTTTCTGAATCGTGGACTTTGTTTAATCTTTATGACCCTAATATAGATAATGAGCGGTTTATTTCAGAAGCTTTTTTATTGTTAACTCAAGCTAATGAAAATGTTTTAGTTGGTGGTGATTTTAACTGTGTTCTTGACCCTTTATTGGATAGAAATCCAAAAAGTATAAGGAAATCAAAGATGGCAACACAAATTAATGCATTAATGAAAGATTTAAATTTGGTGGATATTTGGAAAAAAGTTAATCCTACAGAGAAAGACTTCTCTTTTTATTCTTCGAGACACGATTCATTTTCTAGAATTGATTTATTTTTGGTATCAGCACATTTACAAGGTAGAGTATTATGAGCTGAATATAAAAGTAGAGTTATATCAGATAATTCACTATTACTTTTTTCCTGCAAAAATTCAGAGGTAGTATGTTCGTCGTTTAGATGGAGGTTTAATGTAATTTTATTGAAGAAACCAGAGTTTGTTACTTTTGTTAAAGAGCACATTTCTTTATTTTTGACTGAAAATGTTAATTCTGTGGATAGTCATTTTTTGAGAAGGCAAATCATTAGTTATTCTACGAAAGTTAAGAAGCAATATATGGCAGAAAGTTTAAAGTTAGAAAATAAGATTGCCGAGTTAGAGAAGGACTTTCAGAAAGGTGTAACAGAAGATAAAATAAAGTTGCATTAGAGAGGTTATAATACTTTACAAATTTATCAGTTTGAGTGCTTAATTAATCGATCTAAACAACGTTATTATGAGTTGAGGGAAAGAGCTTATAAGATACTTGCCTGGCAATTGAAAGCCGAACAGGTGTCTCAGACTATTAATGCTGTTAAGAAGAATTCAATAACATAAGCCTCAGGAAATTAATGACCAGTTTTATTCATTTTATCAAAAATTATATACTTCTGAGGGGAAACAGGATAATGGTTCTATTGATTCTTACTTATCTAAATTAAAGTTATCAGTATTAGATGGAAATGATGTACAGGAATTGGAATCTCCATTTATGAATTTTGAAATTAAGGAAGCTATTCAAGAAATGACTAATGGAAAGTCTCCAGGGGACGATGGATTCCCTGTGGAATTTTATAAACTTTTTTATGATGATTTTTCTAATGAATTTGGAGAAGTGTTGAATCAAGTTACTGAAGATCAGAAGTTACCAGAATCATGTTCTAGTGCTTTAATAACTGTTATTCCAAAAAAAGAGAGATCCAATAAAAGTGTCTTTGTATAGACCTATTTCTTTATTAAATGTGGATTATAAAATTATAGTGAAAGTATTAGCTAATAGACTTGCTAAATATTTGTCTAAATTGGCACATATTGATCAAACAGTTTTATTAAGAATGGAAATGCATCAGATAATATATTTTGATTAATTACTTTGGTCAACACATATCAAAAGCAACCTAACCATGGTGGTTGCATTAGATGCAGAAAAGGCTTTTGATAGGGTTGAGTTGGATTTTTTAAATTTAAAGTATTAGAGAAATTTAAATTTGGCCCTTTTTTATTGGTTGGGTTAAAGCTTTAGACATGAACCTAATTGCTAGGGTGGTGACAAATGGACAGATTTTTTTTACCATTTAAGTTGACTCGTTCAACTCGACAGGGCTGCCCATTGTCACCAGTCCTATTTACGTTGGTTATTGAACTGCTGGCTCAGGTTATTAGAAAAAAATGACAAAATTAAAGGGATGAGTGTTAAGAATGAAGAATATAAAATTAATTTATTTGCAGACGACGTGTTGGTATATTTGATGGAACTGGAACAGTCATTGAAACAACTGCAAGAATGTTTGTTGAAATTTGGAGAATTATTGAGATATAAAGTTAATTGGGATAAAAGTAAAATTTTACCAGTTGGAGTGGGAGATTATTCTGAATTTAAAACAATTACAAAATTAAGGTGGACAAGTAAAATTAAATATTTAGGTGTGTTTATGGATATGAATTATCAATAATTATATAAATGAAATTATATACTTGTATACCTATATTAAGATTGATTAAAGCAGATTTGATTAAATGGAAAGATCTTCCATTAAATTTGATTGGTTGGGTTAATCGTATTAAAATGAACATTTTTCCTCAAATTCAATATTTATTTCAGTCACTACCTTGTTTACTTTCTAAGGACTTTTTTCAAGATTTGAATAAAGCAGTGCGAGAATTTTTATGGAACGGTAAACTAGCTCGAATGGCATTGCATAGACTTACATGGAAGTATACATTGGATGGACTACAACTACCACATTTTCAAAATTATTATGAAGCGACCCATTTGAAGTTTATTAGTAGATTGATGGATTTAGATCAGCCTCCTAGCTGGGCTAAAGTGGAGATGGCGTGTATTCCTAGGGTTGAAATACATGAATTTATATTTCGTTGGAATTTGATTTTGTTACAGCAATATTGCGAATATTAAAGCATTTGTTAAAGATTTGATTTAAAAAAAATAGATCGTTAGGGTCGAAAGATGCATTATTTATTTTAACTCCATTGTATAGTAATCAGCTTATTCCTTTTTCAATGCTTAATAATCATTTAAAGATTTGGGATTTTAAAGGTATAAAGACAATACAAGATTGCTTTGTAGAGGGGCAATTTCTTTTCTTTTAACCAATTGAGAGAAAGATTTGATATACCTTTGTTTGTGTATTATCAACTTAGAGCTTTGATTAAAGGTAATTATGGTAGAGAGATGATATAACCTATTTTGTCCAGATTTGAATCTTTGATTTTCTCTATACCGAAAAAGGGTTATATTTCAGTTATGTATAATTTGTTACAAGATAGTATGGATAAACCAGATTGGAAAAAATCTAAACTTAAGTGGCAGAGTGATTTAGTATTTATTTTCTCTGAAGAAGATTGACCAAATATGTGTCAAGACAATGTAATTAAATTGACTAATGTGCGATATGGAATGGTTAACTATCATTTTTTACATCAATGACAAAAGACAAAGGAGGAAAAACCCAACACCCAACCCACCAATTTTCCCCTGCAACCGCTGCAACCGTGTCTGCCTGTCCCGCATCGGACTTGTCAGCCACAATCGAGCCTGCAGCTGACGTGGACTTTTACCCCCTCCATAAATCTTCGTCTGCGAAGCCAAGCCAAAGAAAGAAGATATTTGACCCTGGAAAAATTAAAAAAAAAAATGGCTTTAGTAATTCGGATTCTTGTTTTAGACGTGGTTCATGTATTGGAACTTTTTTTACATGCTGTATGGAATTGTGTTAAAGTTCATTCATCTTGGCAAGGAATTAAAGTAGTTTTGGAGAAATTATATAATTTTATACTACCGTTAGATCCAACAATTTTCTTTCTGGGAAATTTATATTCGTTAAGGGGAATGGGATTGAATAAAATTCAAATTGCTTTTGTACGCTTGGTGTTATCAGTAGCATGTAAATGTGTTGCTAGTACTTGGAAAGATGATACTGAGATTAATATAGCATGTTGGCATAATGAATTGAAAGTATATGTTGTTATGGAAAAAGTTACTTATGCTTTACATGAAAATTCTTCTTTTGTTAGTAAGTGGTCTCCATATTTGAAATACATGCATTTAGATATACTTTGAAATATTGTTAACATTTATAATTTTTTTTTGCTCCCCTTAAGGGAGCTGGCAGTAGGGGTGGGAGGGGAGGTGGATATTAATGAAAAATTTTCTCTGACTATTTCTATATTGTATGTTAATGTTTTTGTTATCTTTTAAATAAAGTTTGAAAAAAAATTGGAAATGTTAAGGAAGGAGGTAAGAATTGATTTAGTCTGTGTGAAAGGAGACAGGGAGGCTCTGCTCTTCCCTTGATGGGATTGTCTGGAAACTAGACCTGTAAACCAGATGAGTGTAGAGAATTAGAGAATAATGCCAAACCCTGAGATAAGCACGGTGAATGAAAGCCTTCCCATCCCTTCCCTTCATTCCATCATTTACTGTCTTCCTATCAGTCAATCTTCCTAAGCCCTCTTCCTCCATCACCCACCATCTTCTTACATATTTCCATTTCTTCTCCCTTCTACCTGTCTTCACCTTTCACCTTCCCTCCCCATCCCCCTGCCCTACACTCTATTTCAGACCTGCCCTCTTTCTTGCTGTTCCTGATGAAGGGTTTCAGCCTCAAATGGTGACTCTCTATGGACTTGCACAGATGACGCCTGACCCATCGAGTTCTTCCTATATTTTGTGTGCTGTTCCATAAATATACAGCTGGTTAAACAGGATCTGTGGAAACACAATGACAATTTTCTCAGATTTCCAACAATTTGTTTCATTGTTGAAGTTGGAAATATTGACTCAGAAACAAAACTGTCATGGCTTAACCAAATCAGATACTGTTTATTGTTATGCAATAGAAATGTCCTATTACATGAAATTGCCTTTAGCCTGCCATAACACAAAGATTTGCCATTAGCCTTATCAGGTGCCCCTTACTGTTAGAGGAAAAGAAAACAAAAGAGAGTCCCCTCAGGGTCACTGAATGTCTGTGGATTCGCCTACAGTGACAGGTCGTTGGCAGCCACACAAACTCCAATGAAGTTGTGCAACAAAATATGCCCTGGGCTAAATCTACCAGCTTTCATGAAGAAGACCCAAGCAAAGCAAACCTCTCTGTTCCATTACAAACTTACAGTTGTAAGGAAACAGGTTTGGTCAGTCTCAAAGGCAAGGACTCTGGACATACAGTTTTGATGGGGAAGGATTTTATTTACAGAAAGCAAGTGTGGGAAATGGTTACAGATGCACTACACACATACATGCAGAGTTTACAGCAGCCTGGGGAAAGTAATAGCAGACAATAAGGAACATGGGGAAAATAGCATGGGAACAAAATATACACAAATATAATGAACTGGTACAAACAATGAACAAGGAAAAATTACTACAATGCCCCACCACCCCTTGACTCTATGCTACAAGGGACACTAATCCTTTTTAACAGTGCACACCTTACCAACAGATTCTTCAGCACCCTTCCACATTTCTAGGCCTGGAGTGAAGCAGTGTGGTCCCAAGCTGGCAAAAAGAGAAAAGAAGGAACACACGGCGCCTTTATAGTGCTGGAGAATCCTTCCCAGGTTGCTAGCAGAGAAGGGCTCAGTGCCAGGAGGGATAATCCAATTACAACAGCCAATGGCCCAAGACCAAGTTCAGGCTGGCTAGAGAGTCCATTCCAGGTAATTTAAATGCAGCCAATGGCAAGGTGTGCACTAATGGGTGGGGCGTAACCAAACCTTGATTGGCAGCTGGTGTGTCTTCTGACTATGTAGGGGGCAGTGCTGTCACGTGATAGCCACAACCCTTCCTAATACACTTACCATCCTCTTTTGCTGAATGGAATAGATTGCTGTGCACCAACAATTTTGTTTTTGGTTTGAAACACAAAAGTCTGCAGACTATGATTGTAGTAAAAGTGCAAAATGCAAACAGGTCTCACAGTGTCCATAGCAAGTAAAAGTAAATAGCTGACTTTTGTTGTTCTATAGCCTTCAGCACTATGATAAAAGGGATGAAAAGTGGAATGAGCCTCAATATCTTATTGGCTGTTACAGACTGCATGTAATGAATATGTCCTCTAACCTTTTTGTATGTTACCATGTGAAAGAACTCCCCAGCAGGACACTTCCACCTGCCCTGTACTCTCTTGCCTTATTTCCTTGCACCAAAGTCATTTGAATACCGAGCTGTCTGTAAGGAGTTTGTATGTGCTCCCTGGGTCTGTGTGCATTTTATCGCTGGGGCCTCTGGTTTTCTCTCACCGTTCAAAGTGTACTGGGGGCTTGAGGGTCAATTGGGTGTGATTGGGTGATACGGGCTCGTGAGCTGAAAGGGCCGGTTACCATGCTGTATGTCTAAAGTTAACTGGAGATAAACAAGAGAGATTACAGATTCTGGAAACCTGGAGCAACACAAAGTGCTGGAGGAACTCAGCGGGTCAGGCAGCGTCCATGCAAGTCAGATGATGGCCAATATTTCAGGTTGTAACATTCATCAGGGAAGCAAGTAAAAATGCAGATATGTGAATAAAGGGGCAAACTTGATGAGATGAATAGCTTATTTCTGCTCTGAAATCTTTAAAGGTAGGTGGGTGGGTGGGTGGGACGGAGCACAGGCTAGTAGGTGGTAGGTGGATACAGGTTGGAAGGGGATGAAATGGGGGAGAAACTGAGGAGGGTGAAGGCAGAGGGCTGAGAAAGATGTGCTCTGATAGGAGGAAAAAAGGGAAGGAGGCAGGGACTGGAGGAAGGAAGGTGGTTGTCTGCTGGGCAAGAAGGGAGGGTAAGGGAAGGGATAAGAAAGAGGAATGGGGTTAGAGAAAATGGGAATAGAAGGGGAGGGGTGGGGGTGAGAGAAATTGGAGTCAATATTGATGCCAAATGACTCACAAAGGTCTGCAGAAGCTCTGATTATAGAAAACACACTGAAATGTTGAAGGAACTCAGCTGATCTTTTCAGCGTCTGTAAGAGAGAAAGATACATTGCTGACGTTTCGGGCATGAGCCCTTCTTCAGGGAATAATCAGAATTAGTCAATGTTGATGCTGACTAGTGAGAGCCCGCCAAGATGGATTCCAAGGTGTTTTTCCTCCAATTGGTGAATGGCCACAACCTGGCAGTATATATGGGCAAGGGTGGATGTGCCGGTATGGGAATGGGAAGTGGAATTGAAGTGAATTAGGAGAATGAGGGGCGAATTCATTGAAACACATTGAAAGTTGAAAGACGTGGACAGAGTAGATGCGGAAAGGTTGTTTCTCCTGGTGGTAGAGTCCAGGACAAGAGGGTATAACTTCAGGATTAAAGGGCATCCGCAGTACAGACATGCATAGGAAATCCTTCAGCCAGAGGGTAGTAAGCCTATGGAAATTGTTGCAGGTCATTGGGTGTATTTAAGGCAGATATTGCTCGGTCTTATTTAGCCAGGGCATCAAAAGTCATGGGGAGAAGGCGGGGCTGAAAATGGATCAGCTCATGATTGAATGGCGGGGCAGACTTGATGGGCTGAATGTCCTATTTCTGTTCTTATGTCTTGTGGTCTTATGGCTGGCCACAGGGAGATCCTGGTTGTAGCAGTGCATGGAGCAACAATTGTAGACTTTAAATTCAGTGAAATCTACCAACTTCAGTGGCAGTGAAGCAAGACCACTGAATTGTCATTGACAAAAGAAAAATCATCCAGTTTTCTGGTATTCTTTAGAAAGAGAAACACTTTCAGTTTTTCAGTGTTCCAGGTTGTAAGTGTTCTCAAGCAACGCTTGTAGAGCTCATCGAAAGAATCAAAGACTTGTTGATTCAAACCAAGGCTTTTATTAGCAAAAGACAGGAGCTCTTCACAGGTGGCCGACTAGTCCGGAATGATCCGACCTGGCTAGGGACACAACTCTTTAAGGCCCAGACAGTAGGCGTGGCTTAGCTCTCAGCCAATCGCTGTAAGCACAGTCTAGATACTGTAACTATATACACTATATACATTGGTGATAGATCTGTACTATCACAATGCTGTTCTCCTTTTGTACTCTCAATTGCCCTCTGGAATTGTGCAACAAACCATTCTGTTGTAATATGTCACAGCAGTGGAACTAGCAGGAGGCTCAACACCATCTTTGAGAGATGGGCATAAACACTAGCTCAGCCAGTGACTGCCCATATCCTGAAAAAAGAATAAAGGCAAAATAAATTTCATGGCTTCATTTTCCCAAATTATCTACAAAAAAAGAGCAGCACCCTTAGCGTAATGGTTAGAGCAATGCAGCATCAGCAACCCGGGTTCAAATCCGGCGCTGTGTGTAAGGTGTTTGTACCTTCTTCCTGTATCTGCGTGGGTTTCCTCCGGGTGCTCTGGTTTCCTCCCACCTTTCAAAATTTGTATGGTGGTTGCAGGTTAATTGGGGTATTCGGGTGGCATAGGCTCTTGGGCTGGAAGGGCCTGTTAGTGTGCTGTATGTCTAAATTCAAATGTAAAAATTAAATTAAATATAAATTTTAAATTTATACAGTACTTATACTTCATGGGCAGCCTGGTTAGCGTGGAAGTTAGCAAAGCTCAATTACAGTGCCGGAGACCCAGGTGTGAATTCACCACTGTCTAATGAGGTGTTTTCATTCTCCCTGTGCCTGTGTGAGTTTCAGATGCAGATTTCAGACTTATTGTTAGAGTACACACATGGCATCACACACAATTCTGAGATTCTTTTTCCTGTGGGTGCACAAGAATTATGACTAATTGGAAGTGCAAAAAAACCTGTAAACTGCATAAACATGTAAACAAAGAACTGTAAACATATAACAAATGTAAACAAACTAACTGTGCCATACAGAGAGAATATAAAAGAAAATCAATAAAGTTCACAAGTAAGAGTCCTTAAATGAGTCCCTAATTGAGTTTGACATTGAGGAGTCTGACAGTGGTGGGGTAGCAGCTGTTCCTGAACCTGGTGGTCAAGTCTTGTGGCATCAATACCTCTTTCCTGATGGCAGCAGCGAGAACAGAATGTGTGCTGGGTGATGAGGGTCTTTAATGATTGTTGCTGCTCTCCAACAGCATCATTCCCTGTAGATGTACAGTCCTCTGGTTTCCCTCCACCCTCCAAAAAAAACCATTCAGGGTTTGTAGGTTAATTGGTGTAAAGGGTAGCACAGGATTGGAAGGGCCTGTTACCGTGCTGTATCTCAATTTTTTAAAAAAAAACTTGATGTTTCTAAACCATGTCTCGAGGGAATACGGGTGCCCCAGAAGGTCATGCAACAAGTAAAATGTTTCTGAAATGCTACAGCCATGTTAATGGAAGAAATTTAGCCACCAATTTGCCCACAGCAGGACATAACAAAGTACGCTGCCCATTCTTATTCATATTGGTTGAGAAACCTGTGTTGGCCAGTACTTTGGGAAAAATTGCCTTTGGAAATAATTCAGCAGGACCCTCAATATCAATTGCAAAGGAAGTGACAGCAGTTCAGATTCACTGTTCTAAGTTGTTTATTATTGTGCTTGTGTTATCATGTCAAGAAACAATTTGCAGTGTATCTCATTGTGGATGGATTGGTGGTTACATTTCTTGCGTATAATAGTGACAGCAATTAATCTTTTGCAAGATATTTTTGGGCAAATGTCTTCCCCACAGGGTGTGCTTTAGAGCCTGTTAAGTACCTTGTGAAGTATTAACACTGTTCTTTCCTAGGTGATTGGGGAAAATCATACATTCCAAGCTGACATAATCCTTGTTGTCCCACTCCCCATCCCAAAATTATCTTTGTAATGTTACACGGCAGCTTGTATTGCATAATTTCTGCTCTTTCAGCTTTTTATTGCCATTTGAGTGAAGAAGTTTATTGTCAAGTACACAAGTGCAATGCACAAATGCAATAGAAGTCCACTTGCTGCAGCTAAACATAAGACACGTGACAACATGCCAGAAGAGAAAAAAAAAGAAAATAACATAAAAAGAAGAGGGGAAAAAAAAAATTCACACTTCTGTTTTTTAGTCATACAGCATGCTAACAGGTCATTTTGGCCCACGAGCCAGTGCCACCCAATTTAAACTCAATTAACCTACACCCCTGGTATGTTTCACATGATGAGAGGAAGCCAGAGCTCCTATGGAAAATCCATTCAGACACAGGGAGAACAAGCAAACTCCTTTCAGATAGCGCAGGATTCGAACCCTAGTCCCGATCGCTGGCACTGTAAAGACATTGCACTAGCTGCTATGCCAATTTGTGCCACCCAATAAATTCTTTCATTAAGACAGGGCTTGGACCCTCCCTTAAGACTCATCTCCACCCTTATCTAATCACATATTTTAGAGGAGCACAAAGTAACTTGCTATTCTGTTTAAGTGATTGAAAGTCAGTCTTACCTGAATAAAAGGAGAATCTCCTGAGATTCAAGTTGTTCCAAACAACACCTAAGCTTCTTGTGTGCCTGAGAACATAGATCATAGTACAGTATAATACTGGCAATGTCCACAATGTTATGCCGATCTACAGGATATAAACTTTCTCCAGAATTGTAGTGAATATTTTTCATTATATTCGCTTGGATACTAAAAGAATCTTGTTGTCTATGACTCATTCAAACAAATTTGTACAAGAGTTAAGTTGCTTTTTTCAAATGATATTAAACATTGTTAACATTATTTTAAGTTGCATCACATTGTCACAAGTTGCTAAATGATCAATAGAAAATGTCATAAGATCTTACCATTCATTCCACAGAACAAAAAAAAAACCCTAAAATCTTATTTCCCAAGCAAACAGAGAAAACTGGTTATGATCCTGAAGCAAAGATGTTATCAGGAGACAGCATAAAAATGTTAAACAAAAAAACCCACAAACAGACATTGGTGAGCATGAAACACATTTTACCCCCTACAATGATCAATCTAACCCTTCCCTCCCTCACAGGTCATAATCCTTAACTTTGTTTTACATTCTTGTGTCTATATAAGAGTCTTTTAAGGGTCCTGATTGTATCAGCCTCTACCACCATCCCAGTCAGTGCATTTTAGAAACTCTCGGTGTTAAAACCTACCTCTGATGCCTCTCCTAAACCTTCCTCCACTCACCTTACACTGATGCACTCTGGGTTTGGGCATTGTCACTCTAGGAAAAAAGTGCTGATTGTTTATGAACTTGTTCCACAAAATCCCGCTGTTATACCACACTGCTGAGAATTCTGTCATTAACCACATACTCTGCTTTCAAGTATGACCTTTCAAAGTACACTACTTCATTCTTCTCCATCTTGAACACCACCTGCCATTTCTCAGTCCAGTAAAGTTGCACAGCAAATAAGCACAGAGTTAAATCTATCCTGATGTAACCCACAACAACCTTCTACACTACCCACAACACCTTCAACCTTCCTGTCATTTGCAAACTTACTAACACACACCTCCACTACTTTGTTGAAGTTATTTTTAAAAAATCACAAACAGCAGGGATCACAGAACATATCCCGGAATAAAACCACATTACTCATTTCCAGTCAGAATACGCTGCATCTACTACCATCCTCTGCCTTCTGTGGGCCAGCCAATTCCAAATCCACGCAGCCACGTTTCCATAGATCAATGCCTCATAATGTTCTGGATGTCCCTATATCATCAACTTTGTCAAACACCTTACTAAATCCAAACTACATCTACTGCCCTATCTTCATCAATTTCTTTTGTCACCTCCTCAAGAAATGAAATTTTATTTAAGATTTATTTAAAGATTCTTACATTGTTCATTATTTATTACTCAATACTTATTTGCACAATCAGTTTGTTTACATTTCTTTCTTATGTTTACATTTCTTTCTTTGGTATACATTTATTTTTCTTTGAGTACATTTTACAGTTACCAGCAATTAGAAATTCTGCCTAGCTTGCAGGTACTCTGACAATCAGTTTGAACTCTGAACTCACTGGTCTATAATTCCCAGATTGCTTCCTGTTATCTTTCTTGAACAAGGGAACTACATTTGCTATTTTCTAATCCTTTGGTACCTCTCCTGTGGCCAGGGAGGATATAAGGATCATTGAAAATGCCCCAGCAATCTCTTCTTTCATTTCCTGAAGTAACCTGGGATATATCCCATCCAGACCCAAGGAATTATCTATCAAAATGTTATTCAGAAGCTCCAACACATACTATTTCTTTCTTAACGTCGGACACTCTCCAGTTCAGGGGCAGGCAACCATTTACCATGGTGCATTAGTGGTTGAACTGCAGGCAGCATTGATACTACCATAAATGAAATAAATACTGAAACACGAATATTATGTAATTGAAATCATGAGTTAGTCATTAAAAAAGGACACAATTTAAAGAGAACATAAAAGTCAAAAGTGAGAAAAATGAGTCATAATGAGAACAAAATAACTAAGCCCAAAACAGACAGTAGCTCAATCAGTGTGGAACTTGATTTTGTTTGTGGTTTGAAAGCATTTCAATATTGGGTGACATAGTTGTTGATGCCAATAGCAAGACCTCATCTAAATGGGCATTAGTCATATTTGTTCTCAAGTGGTTCTTGGTGAACTTCATTTTTTGTGAACATTTATGTACTGCCAAACAGTGATGCCATCTTTTTTGTGTGCTCCACCAAGTTTTATAATTCCCATATGGAAGATTTTTTTTTTGTGGCAGTCAATAAAAGACACATCTCCATAATTTTCATCTGAAATTTTTATGGTATGGAGTTGCAATCAGCTTGAAGTGACTTCCACGCAAACGAAAATCCACACAACACCATGAGATGAAAACTAATTTTTCATTTTTCAAGTCATGGAGAACAGTCACAAAAGTACAGTAACTGGATCAGTTGGTTCACAATTTTAGAGATTGGAAAAATGTGCAAAATTAGATTTTTTAAACTGCAAAGGGAACAGTGTGTGCATACAACTCATGGACCAGCTGACTTTTTTTTAATTTCAAGTTCAAAAACATAATTAACTGAATCAAAAAAATTGATATAAACTGAGAAAACAAAAATTAAAAAAACTGAAAACTCATCTTGATTCGATTTCCTGTACAACTGGTGTGAACCTTTCAAAAAAATGAAGAGAAAAAAACAAGTTCTGACAAAGAAAAAATACTATGCACTGATTAAAGTCCAGAAACTAACTGCTGGACAGAGCCATGACTATGCGATTGCCTCAGGGCGACATCTATTAACTTTTTGGGTATTTGGTATTTACACATTTTTTTACAGGTAACGACATTGTTGGTCCTTCACAGTTCCAATCTATCTTTTGACCTTTAATGACATTTTCCCATTTTGCAATTGTTTGGGAGATTTTTTGCGTTACATATAACAGCAGGCTGGGTGCATGTGCTACTTTTGCATTGGGTTGCAGGCTGCATAAATTTAGATCGTGGGGCAGATCTGGCCCACAGGCCATAGGTTGCCCGCCCCTGTTCCAGCACATTAGCCTGGTCTGAACTGATCTCACATTCATGAAGGTTTCCACTCCCTGGTGAACACTGAATTAGTATTCATTAAAGACCTCCTCTCCCTACAGGCACACATTTTCCCTTTGGTCCTGACCTCATGCTCATGTTCCTCTCCTGTTCTTCATGTACATGCAGAATATCTTGGGTTTTTTCCTTAATCCTACTTGCCAAGGCCATCTTATTTCCCCTTCTAACTCTCCAAAATCTCTCCTGTATTTCTTTCTTGGCTACCATGAGGCCTGTCCTATTTTTGTTTGCTAAACCTTATACATTGTATGTTTTATTCTACCTGTTTCACCTCTCATGATTCCTTTACCCCCCCCACCCCCCGCCCCCAGTTCCTTCCTGGGACAAATCTTTCCAGAATCCCATTTCCCTGAGGTATCTGTTCCTAATTAATGCTTCCATGTTCCTGCCTAATGCCATTGTTATTGGCATTCTGCTAATTAAATACTTTCCCATATTGTCTACTCCTGTCCTTCTCCATGACTGTGCTAAAGGTCAGGGTGTTGTGTCTCCAATATGCTCGCCAACTGAGAAGTCTTTCACCTGACCAAGTTCGCTGTCTAGTACCAGATCCAGCATGGTCTCTCCTCTAGTCAGCCTGACCATGTACTGTGTCAGGAATCCTTTTTGGACAGACCTATCAAATCTCAGCCTTTTTCACTAAAGAAGTCCAATGAATATTAGGACTTCTTGTACCTTTGTAAAATTTTCCTGCTTATTTGCTCTTCTGTATCTCTGTGACTATTTGAGGACCTATAGAATTCTCCCATTCGAATGATCACTCCCTTCTTGCTTCTGACTTCTCCCACTCCTCCACCCTACACTGGCACAGTCGATGATCTCTTCATGATGTCCTGCCTTTCTACATCTGTAATGCTACCTCTTTTAGCGATGGCACTCCACCTACTCCTTTACCTCCCTCCCTATCACCTTTAAAATATATAGAGCCAGAACATCAGGCAGCCACTCTTCCCCTTGTGACAACTAGCTCTCTGTTCTGTGAGGCAATGGGTCATTTAATTTAGAGGTACAGCACGGTAACAGGCTCTTCGTGCTTACAAGCCCTTGCTGCCCAAATGCATCCATGTCCTTGGAATGTGGAAAGAAACTGGAATACTCAGAGGAAACCCATGGAGGGAACATACAAACTCCTTAGAAAAGACAGCGACGGATTAAAATCTGGATTGCTACGCAATTTTTGCTACCCCCAAACTTTGCATAAATTTGCAAAAGTATACTTCAAAATATTTTTTCAATGTCCTTTACAGGTGCTTGATTCTCCTCTTGCTTGCATTTGGATTATTATTTCTCTGGTCTTCAGTGACAGAGGTCAGTCAAGGTCCAGTACGTGACCAACACCTGCACTCAACAGACCCAATGCTCCACCAGGAACATTCGTCTGCACCAAAATGACAGTATCAATTGGTGCAATTTGTTGCATCCTTGACATTATCACCAATTTGCATTGAATTAAGCTTGATTGTAATGAATTTTCAAATGTTAGCTGGCAATTAAAGAAATATCAGTCTTGCTTCAAGTTTTTGATTTCTTTTCAATAAAAATGGTATTTTTCAAGTAAGCTTTAATACTTCAGATTAATGATGAGACACAAACAATGAAATAAAAAACTGTGATAATTTACCAAACCCCAAGTCTTACTAATGTATATGATGGTGGGGTCACAGAAGAATGTTCAACCATGAAAACAACATGACTCCCATTCATAAAGAACTTTTGAGTGTTGGAACTGGGGAGTAATTAGTGCTTCACAGGAAATTTCATATCAGAATCAGAATTTATTGTCACAACCATGTCACAAAATTCATTGTTTTGCATCAGAGTGCAAATTGGGGTAAAATTAAATATAAAATAAATACATTTGTGCAAAAGTAAGAGAAAGTGAGGTGGTGTCTGTGGTTCATTATCCACTCAGAAATCTGATGGCAGAGGGGAAGAAGCTGTTCTTGTGTCATTGGGTGTTTGCCTTCAGGCTCTTGTACGTCCTTCCTGATGGCAGCAGTGCGAAGAGGTCATGGCCTTGGTGGTGAGGGTCCTTGAGGATAGAGTTTGCTTTCTTAAGATACAGCCTCTTATAGATGTCCCTGATGGAACAGAGACTGATGCCTATGATGGCACCGGCCAAGTTCATAACCCTCTGTAGCTTGTTTCTGTCCTGTGCATTGGCACCTCCATATCCTGAGATGATGCAACCAGTTAGAATGTTCTCCACGAGACTTCACTAGAAATGTGCTAGAGTCTTTGGTGACATTCGAAACCTCCTCATATCTCTTTAACCTCTTGGGATCCGTTGAACAGATTGATTGTGTTGCTGGATAATGAACAGGAACCCAGCAAAATTTTTGGCCAATCAGTTAAGAAAAGGATCATAGCCTGCAGTGGCTCAAGAATTGTCTGAATTTGGTGATAAAGTTACTACACTGACAGGTGTTCCTTTTGGGGTTTAAAGACTCAGATTGGAGCCAAGAACCATAGTAGCTATTCTCAACCTTACTTTGGCTATGATCCCTTTAAGACTCTGCTCAAAGTGTATAGGTCCCCTTCCCTGGTTAAGGACTGAAGTTTAGTTGTTTTTTCCATACCTCTGTCCTACAGTGACATAAAAAAAATTAAAAATATTTTATGATTTCAGCTCATGGCCTCCCATAAATGGGCTCTATGGCCCCCGTTGAGAAAGGCTGAATTAGAGGACATGGTTTAAGGCTGAAGAGTGAGATGTTCAGGGGGAAATTGCTTGTCGCAGAGAGCAATGAGAGTTGCCATCAGAAGTGGTGAATGTGGGCTCCATTTTGACATTTAAGACAATTTGGATAGATTCATGGATTGAAGAGGTATGGATGGCTTTGGTCTGGAAGCAGGTCAATGGGAATTGGCAGAATTATAGTTTTGCTACAGACTAGATGGGCCAAAGTTCCTATTTCTATGCTGTGATGTTCTATGGTTCCATGGTCCTATTGTGGCTGATTATAACACATGTAAATGACAGAGTGGATTGATGTAAACAGGTGATTAAAAGTTCCTCTGGTGACATTTAGATCAATTATCTGAGGAGAAGATGCAAGTTCCTTTCAAGAATTGGAATCCCCCTCAAGAGTGACAAAGAGAATATTAGCACCATGGTCATCTTCTTCCACAGAAACACAAGTTGACAAATTAGGCCATTGAACTTCATCTACTATTCTGAAGCCAAAGCAAATCTCTCACCACTATTTGCTCCATCTCTTAAATAGCATTGGCTCATGATAATCTGTCAACATCAAAAGGCAGAAGAGGGAGAATTTCAAATTGCTGCTACTCTATGAGTAGAAATGCTTGCTAATTTTGCTTCCGAGAAGCATGGCTTTAAATTATATGCAAGTTATATACAAGGCTTCTAATCATAATCTTCCAAGTAGCTCCTCTTTATCAGCCTTCTCATTTCTGCTAATTAGGTTTC
This sequence comes from Narcine bancroftii, assembly GCF_036971445.1. Classification (NCBI taxonomy): domain Eukaryota; kingdom Metazoa; phylum Chordata; class Chondrichthyes; order Torpediniformes; family Narcinidae; genus Narcine; species Narcine bancroftii. The sequence continues at coordinate 257,108,674 of NC_091472.1, forward strand.
GAACTTCCATTAGGTGACATTAATTTTCAAAATTCAAGGGAACATAACCATAGAATCCAGTTATAGTAATAGTAAGCAAGATATAATCTGCTGGAGCAGTAATCAGTGGGAAGAAAAGAATGGTCAATGTTTTGGGACAGAACACTTTATCATATTAAGAGTGCAGAGCCTGGTATACTGAGGAGATAGAGAGAGGGATTGGACAGGGGCCAGTAGGGGTTGAGGTGAGCCGGAGAGGAATGAAGAATGATGGAGAGAGGTGGTTGATTGTCAGGTAACAGACAAAGGGAGGGGAAAGAGAAACAAAGTGGTCAGGTGGAGGAAGATGAGCCATAAAGGATGGAGGGGGATGATGAACGTAGACAAGCCTGGCAGTGCTGAAATCTGATAAGAAGAGGAGACAATATGGAAATATGATGCAAGTTCCCTATTATCCTTGTAGACCTCCTTTCGATTGGTGGCATTACGCAGCAGCAAGTCGTACCTCTGTCCCATTGCTCCAATGATTTGCATTCTGTATCGATCTCAGGGGCTGTCTGTGTGGAGTTTGCCCATTCTCCCTATGACTTCTGCTGGACACTTCTTCAATGTGGTCAGTGCCCCTATTTCAAGTGTGTAACCCTCTTGGTGAAAGAAGTCCCACCTGTCGATCACTTCTAACTATCCTTCCCTTTAACCTCAACCTGTATCCTCCAGCATTATCTACTGCAATCCATCCAGCACACATTTCTTTCGATAACTGGACAGAGCACTTTGCATTGAATAGGTCCTGCATATGTCCAGAAGTTAGAAGGACATCACAGAATTAGGAATCCTTGCTTAATGAAATCATTGCGATTTGCTTCTCTGCGAGAGCACTAAAATCTAACCTTAATTTTTTGGCTTATGGCAGATGTTCTCTGGATAGTTCACATCCTTCATTTGATGGCGTGTGGAAAGAGAATCGACATTTTAAAAACAGTAAGATGCAGAAGGGAGAATGGTTTGAAGCTGGGAACTCAGGCGAGCAACAGTAGATTGGTTTCTGGCAATATTTTGTGCCCACATTGGCCCTCTGTTAACCTGAGTGGCTCCATGTGTCAGGCTCACAGACCAAGGGTTAGTGATTCCATCTGCCTGAAACCTTAATCACTACAAAATGGGCCAAGTAGTTCGAGTTTAAGTTCATTATCATTTGACTGTACATATACAACCAGATAAAAGTGTTTCTCCGGACAATGGTGCACACACTTAAATAGCAAAGTAATCACATATGTACATACAGATATAATTTAAATAAACATAGATAAGTATTTGGGAATTATTTTCTCAGATACAGGATAATTACTTGTACACTTTTTTACTGTTACTGGTGAAGATGCAGAGATCTTTGTTGAAGCTTCAGTAACCTCTTCACTTGCTTTTTTCATTCACGTACAGTATATCCCAAATGGCCCTTGGGCCATCCACTTTAGTACTTCAAGAAAGATCCAGCACCCTCTATTGATCTAAAAATGCCCCAACATATTAGAATTCTCCAGGTTATGCTCCCTATTGCAAAAAAAAGAACTGAACAAAGTCCTCACTGGAAGGTGGGTGGGATAAGGTGGAAGCTGAGGGAATCGGTGAGCTGAAAATAGGATGTCACTAACCTATTCCTTGAGAAGACATAGATGTTAAATAAAGGGAAAGAGCTGACACATATGAACCATGTCGAAGTGAGAGAAGGGTGAAAATTAGAAGTAATGACAATGTTTTCTATTTCTGCAAGAAGCAGAAGCTTCTCATCAATGGATGGGAGAAAATAATTGACAGAGAGGGCTTTGGTAGGACTGATAGAAGAATTGTTCTGTGTATGCCACAAAGAGTGAAGCGTAACTTGGGCCTGTACAAGTTCCCATAGCAACATCTTTGGAGATTGGGAGAGGAGAGGAATGAGAATTTGTAAGTGCGATCTTTGAGATGTGGACGGAAACTGGAAAACCAGTGGAAATCCTCAGTGGTCACAGAGAAAATGTAAACTCTGCACAGTAAACTTCAGAGATAGTGAACATAGCTTTGTGAGAGGCAGGTCATGTCGTATTGATTAGATTGAAATTTTTTAGGAGGTGACAAAGATGATGAGGGTAGGTAGGGCAGTGGACTTTAGACAGGCATCTGACATGGCCCCCCAGAAAGTCCAGATGTTTAGGATTCATAGCGAATTGATAGGCTGCATGTGGAATTAGCTCACCAATAGAAGATGGGGTAGGGGTGGAATGGTGTTAGACTTGCTTGAAGTTTGTGACTATATGTTTTGCGTTGATCTGTGTTAGGACCCTTGTTGTTTGTAAGTGACCTGGATGGTCCAAAGGCCCTGTTCTGATGCTGCACTGTTTCACGTTCCCTGTTCCATTTTCTTCTTCTCTGTTGTATCTGTTCTGAACAAATGATGACACTGCCGGAGCTGCTGTTATGGCAGCACTGCCATTGGTGTGGACCTGAGAATGCAGAGAGCTCACACACAGCGGTGCTCTGAAGGGTTCAATCGCCTGGTCCTATTGCTGGCGGCTCCAAACAGACATTAAATGGCATGTTATAGGATAAATTAAAATCCGGTAACCATGCGTCTGTGCCCAAGGTGGCGGTGCCTGGGCTTGGCAGTGGCCATGAGAGGTTGCAGACTCTGGGGAACAGTGGATCGGCGCAGGGCACCAGAAATGAGGAGAACACCTTCGCTGAGAAGGAGAAAGAGAGGAGACAACTCTAGAGGATGGTGATCATGGCAGCGGACAAGTGAGGGGCTCAGCAGCTGAGAGACCCACACAGGCTGTGGGCTACCTGCAGTCAGGAAATTTACACAGGCTGCAAGATGCTGGACATTAGTTCATGGGAACCAGGTATTGAAGCCAAAATTTGAGAGAAGGCTGAGAGTAAGAAAGGCTCTCCAGTGAACTGGAATGTAGTTTAGATGGCTGGCTCCTCCCTTGGCTCCACCCTCATCTACCCCAATATAAACCCTGGTTTTCCCACCTTATCTCAGTTTATTGTGTCTACCAGCCATTGATTGTAAGCTATTAAAATTGTGTTTGTAAAGTCTCTGAGTGCAATCAGTTGCGATACAGACCCCCAAAAGGCCTCAGGCACAGAAGGATTTCTGATCATTTTGGAGGTTTGGGTCTGGGGTTTGGACTGCTGATAGATCGAACAAGAGTTAGCACAGCTGCAGAGGCTGCAGGAGTGATGGAGATGAATCCATGGACACACAGTGTCTCTGAAGGGACTCTCTTTTGCTTAATGTAAGGGGAACAAGGTGACTCTTTGTCTGCCTTAACACAGGCAAAAGGCAATTTCATGTAATATTACATGTTCTGTATTATCACGTGATAATAAGGAAATCTTGAATCATGAAACTTGATAATAAACCCCACATCATTAGATTTGTAATGTCTTCCTTTTTCTTTAATTCCAGCCTCTCTGAAATAAGGTAAGGAGTTATAAAAAGAGTTTGTACGGTCTTCACATATCTGTGTAGGTTTTCGCCAGGGGCTCTGGTTTCCTCCTACCATTTGAAAACACACCCGACTGTATGTTAATTGGGTGTAATTGGGTGGCACTGACTCTTGAGCTGAAATATTTTACTTAATTTTTGAATTATTTCAGCATCTGGCTCCTCCTTGACTTCTGTTAACTTTTAACTACCTTCTGAAATGGACCAATTTGCTGCAGACTGGATCTTGGCTGAACAGTAAATGTTGGCCTGGAGAATGATGTAAATCCAACACAACTGAGTTCTCCAAGAAAGCCAAGAGGCACAGTCACAAATGAATTAGACACCATAAAAGACATTTAGACAGGTAATGTACATGGATAAAAAAATGACTCATGGGGAATGGGCAAAAGGTCGGCAAAAGGACTCTTAGCCACATAGATATTAATCTGAAGATCCTGTATAAATTCATGATTCTATCTCTTTGATCTACTTCCAAGTCATAATGATGCTGGCTTGGATATTTATTGACATGGCTTTCTTTTTGGTGAATAGCAAGGCACAAACTCCCCAATCTGAAACACTGTGGGAGTACGTTCATCAAAGATAATTGCTTTTGTTCAAGGTTGCAACTCAGCAAGATCAGCTGAGGCAGACATAAATTCTAGTCTTGCCAGAATTTTCCACACATCCAGCAATAAAAGGAATAGGACTTCAAACTGGCTCAAGCTATTGAAACTCAGGTAGGAATTGACCAGGAAGAAATCAGAGAACATGAACCAGTCCTCATCGAGGGGTCAGCAGTGGAGAAAGTCAAGAACCTCAAATTCCTGGGTGTCAACATCTCTGAAGATCTGTTGTGGGGGCTCCATGTCGATGCAATCTTGAAGAAGGCTCACCAGTACCTATACTTCGTGAGGAGTTTGAGGAGATTTGGTAGGTCACCAAAGAATCAAAAATTCTGACTGGTTGCATCACTGCCTGTTATGGACCAAAGTTAACTCAGCCAGCGACATCAGAGGCTTCACTCCATTGAAGATATCTACAAGAGGTGGTGTCTCAAGGACCCCCACCACCCAGGCCATGTTCTCTTCACTCTGCTGCCTTCAGGAAAGAGGTACAGGAGCCTTAAGTTGAACACCCAGCAGCACAAGGACAGCTTCTTCCCCTTTGTCATCAGATTTCTGAATACACAATGAACCACAGACTCTACCTCACTTTCTCCTTTTTTCTTGCACTATTTATGTATTTTTGAAATGTAATTTATAGCATTATTTATACCAATAGTGTCATTCATTTGTGACTGTTGCACTTGCCCTTCTTGGAGAACTCTAAAGTGTTCAATTCATTTCATTAGAAATGTAATTTATAGCAATGCTACCCACAAGACAGCAAATTTCGGGACATGTTCATGACAATAAATTCTGATGATTTATTCTTAAAAAAGTGGAAGGTCAAATTGATTTTTTGCTTTGCCACCTTCCCTCTGCGACTGACCACAGAGTCCCTGCTTTCAGTGTTTCCTCATTTCCCATAATTAGTCACAAGGAACAAATCTAACCCCAAGTTGCGTAGGTGAGGATAATAGACGGTGGCCTCTCTGCTTCCTAAATGAACTTACTTCTTTCTCAAGTCTGATGAAGGATCTCAGGCCAGAAATGTTACCTGCTTCCCTTCCACAGTTGCAGCCAGGTCTGTATTGATTTCAGATTTTCATCCTCTGCTTTAATTTTTCAGTCTCTGCTTTCACTATGTAACAGAATAATGGCAATGAGTTTATTGTCATATACATTGTGTAATGTTCATGCTCACTTAATCAGTACTTTATTAAAAAATCTACAAAAACAACTATATCACAACTGCAATAACGTACTTAATTGAATAATAAAGACAATAAATTTAAAAAAAGACTGCTATTCTCATGCAAAAACGAATGACAATCTTTTTATGGTGTCACAGCAGTCCTTGATTTGTGTAACAAGGGAAATTCAAGAGTCCAAGATTGGTTGAATTGACACTGCTTTTGAATTTAAAGGGGTTGGTCTTCAAAACTTGGAGTTGTATCGAATATGAAATTGGGAAACAAACAAGGTCTCTTTGTGGAACAGGTACACATCAATCCACTCCTACCCTTTCATCGAAACCCACTGACAAGCTCTTAGATTGCTTTCTCCCCCATGTATTTATCTAATTTTCCATGGAATTCATCTATTAATTCTCTCAACTATCTGGCATTCATTTTAAGATCATAAATTAGAGCAGGGATGTCATGTTGAGGCTTTATAAGGCATTGGTGAGACCTCACTTTGAGTATTGTGAGGAGTTTTGGGCTCCTCATTTAAGAAAACGTGATGTCATTGGAAAATTTCTAGAGGAGGTTCACAAAGATGACTCAGGTTATCATATGAGAAGCGTTTGACTGCTCTTGACCTGTACTCATTAGACATTAGGAGAATGAGGAAAGATCTCATTGAAACATTTTGGAATGTTGAAAGTCATGGACAGAGTAGATGTAGAAAGGTTGTTTCCCATGCTGGGAGAACTTACGACAATAGGGCATAATTTCACGATTGAAGGGTGTTCGCTTAGAACAGAAATGCAAAATAATTATTTAGCCAGAAGGTGGTAAATCTGTGGAATTGTTGCTTTGGGCAGTTGTGGATGCCAGGTTATTGTGTGCATGTATTTAAAGCAGAGATTGATAGGTTCCTGATTATCCAGGGCATCAAATGTTATGGGGAGAAGACTGGGCAGTGGGGCTGAGCAGGAAAATGGATCAGCTCATGATTAAATGACAGGGCAGACTCAATGGGCTGAACAGCCTTATTCTTCTCCAATGTCTTATGGTCAACTACTCCTTTGGAAGTTTCACATTCCCAGCGCCCCTTTGAGTAAAGACATTTCACTGGATTTGTTAATGGCTTTTACTCCTAAGTCAACCCTATCAGTGACAGAAGTAATTTTGAGGTGGCTTCTCTGATGCATATACTTTGACCCTGCCCTTCCCTGAAAAAATATTGGAAAGGTATTTTGATATTATTTCAACAGTTTTGCTCATTGACCTACAACCTCCTCCTATTACTGCACTTTTTGGATGACCAGTTTTGGACTCGGGTCACTTATCTGCTTCAGCTTGTCGTGTGATTGCATTTGTTACTTTAATAATCAGGAGATCCATTCTATTCAAATGGAAAGACCCTAAACCACCTACTACATTTCAATGGTTTTCCCAAACTTTAGCATTTTTAAATTTAGAAAAAAATTAGAAGTGATACTGTTGAACCTTCGGTTAAATTTGAAAAAAAACATGGAGGCCATTTATTCAACATTTCTATATGACGTAAGTTGATCCTTTCCAAATCCTTTTCAACATTTTTTTTGTGAGTGTAGCGGAGCAGAATTAACAACAAAATAATTGTTTATCCACTTTTGTTTTCCTTTTTTTGTTTGGTTTCTTAGTTAGGGGGATAATTTTGTAATAAAATTTGATTCCTTTTCATGTTTGGTCTTTAAGAGATTGGGAGGATCAGTTTACATATGTTGCTCAATGTCTGTGTTTGCATATGTTAACTGTTGTTAATGCAATCTCAATCACTTTGTATCATTTTTATGTTTATTAATCTGAAATTTAATAAAAAGATTGAAAAAGAAAGTATTTATTAGTGGCTATTCTATACAAATTCCCCCAATTGTGAATTCCGCTAACTCACTGGATACTTTTTTGGGGCATTATTTCATCAGGAGTCCACTGACCATGTATTCATAGTTTTGGGGTATTAACGAGGTTGAGGTAAAAGAAACACAGGATAATTCTCCAAGTTTAAGAAGGAATGACTGGAAGAGAGGTGACATGACTAATTTGATATTGGATGATGGGGAGACAGAACATGAGGGAGCAGACAAGAAAGGGAGATCAATTAGAGGTATAAGTGTCTCAATGTCAGTATATCATGGTTGATAAATGAAGGGTGAAACATCAGCTTGTACTGGAGCCTTAGCTGCTAAACAATTAGTTGCCTGTACTCTCTCTTTCCCTCTGCCACATTACCCTGCCAGGTTAACCACAATTATTTCTGTCCCAAAGGGAACATAGTTACTGGAATCCACTGTTTTATCTACTTAAGAGGCATTCATCTTGAGATCTGTTGAAATGAAATAGTGCAGAGGTTTTGAAGGGTTCAGCATCTTGGGTTAATTCAATGTCAGCTTGTCTTACATCATATCACATGTTACAAAACCTATTTATTCAAATTTTCACAACGGGACTTTGCAGTGATTGATGTAGCTGCTAAAATTTATCAGCTGTCTTTTATGTATGGTGTTTTAAAAGTGCTAAGCAGTACTTAATGTTGGAGGAAATCAAAACCTATTCAAATAATTCCTTTCAAAAGTTTGCTCTAAAATATAATGGCTATCAGCCTTGGATCCATGAATAAATTTGCCTTGATTTGAAGAATATTATTTTGCAGCCCCAATTCAAATTTGAAGTCCCAGATATGAGGATGAGAACAAGACAAATTCAAACCCAGCACTTCAATGTCCTGGCAGATTGTTGACCCAGCATAGAATGACTTCAAGCAGCTTTCAGATGAATGCGTGCATATAGGTTTTGAGGATTTGAAACATGTTTTTTAACTGGATAGGATTGGAGCAGCTGAACAGGAGATGTTGAGGGAGGGTTTTTAGAAAGTCGTACAGTAAGGTCCTCATTGTCCGGAATTCAAGCAACCAATAAAAAAAAAGTGGAAAATAAATAGGTATAAAAATAGGCAACCAGCAAATTCACTTAGCCGGCATCTACCAATTTCCAAAGATGCCGGAGACGAGGAGTTTTACTGCAGCTTCAAAGATCAATGATGTATAAATGCAGAGGAATCCAACTATTCTTGTGCATCAATCACCAAAGGTTGGCAGGCAGTAAAGAAAATAGTTAAGTTGCCAAGAAATCTTGCAACATGAAGCCAGCCCAATGTGCCATGGATTTAAAGGGGCTTCATTTTGGATAAAATATTAAATTGAGGATAATTTGCTTTCTCAAATTGCAAGGTGATGTATGTCACAACTGGAAAATTGCTATCTCACAGGTCCTGTGACTGAGGTTCAATCAGAATTCTGCATCTGTTTTTGTGGAGTTTGCACGTTCTCTGCATGAGTGTACGGGTTTGAGCCAGCGATTATTACCACAGCCAGCTCCCACAAACAACTGTTTGACGATGACCAATGGATTTTTCTTCTGTGCTTTTATTTCAGATTGATCAGAGTTTATTGGGCCTCTTTGAAATTAGTTTTCAGGAGTTCTTTGGAGCTATTCCAGATCATTGAGCTCATCAACCCATAGAAACAGGCTCAACAATCCAGGACACATTTACATTGCACAAATGTGCTGGCGAAACTAAGCAGGTCCCACAGCATCCATAGGAAGTGAAAGGTAACTAACATTTCAGACCTCAGCCCTTTGTCGGCAATAAACAGCTCAGGCCTGAAACATTGATTACCTTTTATTTCCTATAGGAGCTGCGTGACCAGCATTTTTGTGTATTGCACTTAACAAGTCAATAGATTTGTTTAATCATCAGTACTGGACAAGGCTTTCAAAAGAGTGAGGTAGTGGATAAGTTGCCGCACTCGCATCCACTGATCTGGATTTATTTTTTTGAAAATTTTATTTATCACTTATATCAATATCAAACAATTAATCAATTATATATAGATAATACAATATTATTCAATTCAGGATGATACAAAAAAATTTATTTCCCCCCAAAACACCCCTCCCCCTCCCGTAAGGAGAAAAAGAAAAAGAGAGCAGAAAACACCTAGACTATATATTAATAACTAATCATATTCTCTTGATATAACTATTGTATCTCCAGATTTATTGATTGAGAAGCGTGGGTGATGCGGATAATATGGATGGGTTTTTATTAACAAATTCCATATATGGTTCCCAAATCTTATAAAAATTCCCAATCTGATTCCTTAAATTATAAGTAATTTTTTCTAATGGTATACAATTTTTAATTCAGTTCCATCTGTTTTCTGTTTTCCACGTCACTGCTACACATTTTTTTGCTACCACTATTGCTATATTATGAAATTTTTCTTGATATTTATCCAACTTCAATTTCACACCTGTTTCATGTAAAAATATTCTCAAATTCATTTTCATTTTTATCTTCATAATTTGTCCTAATAATATGTACAAATCTTTCCAAAGTTTTTCGTCTTTAACACAGGACCAAACTAAGTGTATAAAGGTCCCTATTTTCTTAATAGATCTAAAACATTTATCAGAATAATATGAGTTTAATCTTTTTTTAATTTATATGGAATATAATACAATTGATTTAAAAAATTATACTGTACCATTTAATATCTAACATTAATTGTATTTGTTACCCTCTCTTGGTACAACATTGACCAAACTTTTCTTGGATTTGTATATTTAGATCTTTTTACCATCTTTATTTTGATTTATATAGTTCCTTTTTTCCTCATAGTATCTTGTAATTTTATATACATATTTGTAATAAATTTCTCAATAAATGTATCTGTAATTAAATATTCAAATGGACTCTGTTCCGGTGGTCTTAAACTCACACCTAATTTCCCTTTTAAAAATATTTTGTTGATAATATGAAAAAATTGTATTATTTGATATTTCATATTTCTCTTTCATTTTTACAAAAGTCATAAAAAAGGAACCTATTTAACAAAAACAGAAATATCATTGTGCAAATTAAATGTATGATTAGTGTCAGGTTATAAAGTAAATGTTGATAAGAGTGAAGTGATGCCTGTGGTTGACACAGATTATACACAAAGTAAACAAAATAACAACATTTAAATGGCAAAAAGAAGCAATTAAATATTTAGAACATAAACAGATACTTAAGTCAATTATTTACATTGAATTACATATCAGTATTTAAACAAAAAGATTTTTAAAAGTGGAAAGATTTGCCAATAACTTTTGTAGGACAGATAAATTGTGTCAAGGTGAACATTTTTCCAAGAATACAGTATTTATTTCAATCATTACCCATCCTATACCAGATAAGTTTTTTCATGAGGTAAATAAAAATATAAGGAAATTTATTTGCAGAGATAAAATGTCAAGAGTAGCTTTGGAAAGACAGACTTGGAAATTTGAACAAGGAGGATTAAGATTGCCAAATTTTAAAAATTATTACAAAGTAACCCAATTAAGATTCTTGACCTTCTGTTATCAAATTGGAAATAAAAAAGCAGTGTGGTTCATATTGAAATGAATAAACTAGGAGAAATCAACCCAGAGTATTTTTTGTATAAATAGAATAATGAGTTATTGAAAAAGAAAACAGAAGTATCAATATTAAAGCATTCGTTTAAGGTAAGGATTGGAATTCATATCAAAAGAGGAATTAAAAATAATCAAATACCAAAGATGTTGTTAAAACAATATCATCTTTTTCTTTTTACTTTGAATAATCCTTTTTTTGATATTTGATATAGTAAAGGAACACAGAGAATGAAAGATTGTTTTTCAGTGGTCTGGATTGTTGGTCAAGAAACACAAGTTCATATCCCACCGAGATAATTGGGGAATTTATATTCAGGAAATAATTAATTGTAATGTGGAATTAGTAACATTGTAAAAACTATTGATTTTGGAACGGGAATCGAGCTGTCCTAAAAGTCACTCAAAACCAACTCGTGGTTTGGGGCAGCACTGTTGGCATAGTGGGACCTGGGTTCAAATCCTGCACGGTCTGAAAGTAGTGTGTACGTCCCCTCGTATCTACATTGGTTTTCCCCAGGGGCTCCGGTTTTCTCCCACCTTTCAAAAAATACTGGGGTGTAGTTTAATTGGGTGTAATATTGGGTGGCATAGGATCGTGGGCTGAAATGGCCTGCAGCCATGTCTAAATTTAAATTTAAATCCCATTTTTATTTCCCTGCATTCCCATAAACTCCCTCTATATTGAAGCACTTTTCTATGTACTTGGCCTAATTCAAATGCAACATAGAATATTACATCACAATACCAGGCCCTACAATATTGTGCTGACCGAAATACATCTACTCAACAATCTAATCCTCTCAGCCATAACCATCTATTTTTCTTGCATCCATGTGCCAGTCTTTGATATATACCTATTGTTTCAGCCTCCACCACCACCCCTGGGAATGCATTCTGGCACCCACAATTCTTTTTAAAAAAAATCTCCCCTGAAGTCTCCCCTAATCTCTCCTCCCTTCACTTTGACCAGATGTCCTTTGGTTTTTGCTATTTTCATTTTGGGAAAAAGGTGCTGCTGTTCACCCGATCTCTGACTCTCATAATCTTCTAGGCCTCTATTAATTCAACTGTCACCCTTCCTTGCTCCAAAGAAAATGACCCTACCTCTATTAACCTTGCCTGGTAAGACATGTACTTCAAACCAGGCCACACCCTGCTAAATCTCCTGTGCACTTTCTACATATCCTTCTTGCAATAAGGCAACCAGAAATGAACATAATTTACAATGACCAACTAATCCACCAAGCTGCATATCTCTGGGCTGTGGGTAGGAACCAAAGCACCTGGAAGAAACCCACAAGTAGAGGCTACAAACTCTACAAATTTGGCATGACAGGTTGGGCCGAGGGGCCTGTTTCCATGCTGTATGACTCCACACAGTACCCAATGTCAGAATCAAACCCACGTCACTGGAGCTAGTTGGCAACAGTCTACACACTCCACTACTGTGTCATCCAAACTTTTCTTTAAACTTGCATATTGTGTCGGTGGTGAAGAAGGCAAATGCAAAGCTGGCATTCATTTCAAGAGGAATAGAAGAGCAGTGATGTTATGTTGGGGCAGTGGTAAGACCTCACTTGGAGTATTGTGAGCAATTTTGGGGTCCTCTCTTTTTCTGTCTTTACAAATTTTGGTAATTTTTTCATACCATTGAAGCTGGTGGATCTTATGAACCTTGTTGCCGCAGCAAATGATGTACATCTGTACCATGAACTTATGTATATGACAATAAACATTCATTTTACGAGTCACATCATGTTAGCACCTCTACTTCCTTCCGAGTTTGTGGAGGTTTGGTATAACATCGGAAACCCTGGCAAATTTCTATTTAAGCTGGGAGCTAAATCTGGCCATGAGATATTTGCAGAAGAATTGGTAAGGATATATGGTCCCCTCCATAATGTTTGGGACAAAGGCTCTTTTTTTCCCTTTCTTTTCCCCTGAGCTCCACAGTAATTAAACAATTCACATGATTAAAGCGTACATTCTACATTTTATTCAAGGGTATTTGTATACATTGTGGATGACCATGTAGAAATTACAGTACTTTTTATGCATAGTTCCCCCATTTCAGGACATCATAATATTTGGGAGATTTGGCCTCATAGGTGTTTGTTTTATTGCTTCATTGCTGTGGGTCTAAGAGAGCAAGGCTTGCTTCTAAGCTTGGATCACTCTTGGAGTTGGTATTTGCCATTTTACAACATGATGACTAGAGTTGTGCTATTGTAAGTCAAAGATGCCATTATGAGGTTGAGAAATAAAAATAAAACAGTAAGTAACCTTAGGATTACCAAAATCAACTGTTTAGAACATCTTTAAGAAGAGAGCATAATAGTGAGCTCAAGGATCGCAAAGGGACTGGTAGGTCAAGGAAGACTCCACTGCTGATGTAGAAAAATTCCTATCATAATGAATAAAAATTGCCAAACGCCTGTCTGACAGATCAGTAACACTCTTCAAGAGGCAGGTGCGGATGTGTCATTGACTACTGTCGGCTGAAGCCTTCATGAACAAAAATACTGAGGCTACACTTCAAGATGCAAACCACCAGTTAGCCACAGAAACAGGATGGCCAGATTACAGTTTGCCACGAAGTATTTAAAAGCTCCCGCTGAATTCTGGAAAAAAGGTCTTGTGGACAAAACAAGACCAGGGTTAACTTGTATGAGAGTGATGGCAAGAGCAAAGTGTGGAGGTGTAAAGTAATGCCCAAAGCATACCACCTCATCTGTGAAACATGATGGTGGGGGTGTTATGGCCTGGGGATGTATGGTCTGTTATGGCCACAGGTTTTGGCACATTTATTTTTATTGATGATGTAACTGCTGATGGCAGTAACAAAATTAATTCTGAAATACGTAGAAGCATCTTATCAGCTCAAATTCATGCTCCAAACTCATTGGATGACACTCATCCCATTTTATTTTATTCAAAATAGCAATGATCCCAAACATATTGCTAAAGCAACAAAGGACTTTTTCAAAGCTAAATAGAGCATTAGTTAGGGATAATTTTGGAAAAAAAATGATAATGCCTAAATTAACAAAATTTGAAATTTTGATTTCGCGATCGCCTAAAAAGGGTTTTATTTCTGATATGTATGCTTTGTTACAGGATAGTATGGATTAGTCAAATTTAAATAAATCTAGAAATAAATGGGAAGGGGATCTAACTTACGATATACCTCAAGAAGATTGGGAAATTATGTGTCAAGATGGGGTGACTAAATTACTTAATGTAAGATATACAGTTACACGATCTGGAACCCTTGGGGATAGTGTGTTCCGAATTTCGGATTTTTCCAGATTTCGGAAAGCCCACCCGAATTGTTCTGCCATATCCACCCCCACCCCCTTCCAGCTGCCTGGCCCCCTCCCCCAACTGTGGTCCCCTGGCCATCTCCCCCAACCGCTGGTGGCTTGGCCGCCTCTCCCGTCTGCCTCCCCTGACCGCCGGTCCCTCAGCCACCTCCCCCTCAGCTGCCCGGCAGTCTCCCCCCAGCCACCTTCCCCAACCGCCGATCCCTCAGACGCCCGGCAGTCTCCCCCAGCCACCTCCCCCAACCGCCAGTCCCTCGACCGCCTCCCCCGACCGCCGGTCCCCACTTGCCAGATTTTGTAGCTTTCCAGATTTTAGATGTCCGGATAAAGGATCGTGTGCCTGTAGTATGGTTAATTATAATTTTCTGTATCAGTTGTATTTGACCCCTGAGAAATTGAAAAAAAATATGCATTCAGTAATTTGGATTTATGTTTTAGATGTGGATAACACATTGGAACATTTTTTGCATTCAGTTTGGCTTTGTGATCTTCTTTCTTCTTCTTTGGCTTGGCTTCGCGGACGAAGATTTATGGAGGGGGTAAAAAGTCCACGTCAGCTGCAGGCTCGTTGGTGACTGCAAAGTCCGATGCGGGACAGGCAGGCACAGATGCAGTGGTTGCAATGGAAAATTGGTGGGTTGGGGTTGGGTGTTGGGTTTTTCCTCCTTTGTCTTTTGACAGTGAGGTGGGCTCTGCAGACTTCTTCAAAGGAGGTTGCTGCCCGCTGAACTGTGAGGCACCAAGATGCACGGTTGGAGGCGATATCAGCCCACTGGCGGTGGTCAATGTGGCAGGCACCAAGAGATTTCTTTAAGCAGTCCTTGTACCTCTTCTTTGGTGCACCTCTGTCACGGTGGCCAGTGGAGAGCTCGCCATATAACACGATCTTGGGAAGGCGATGGTCCTCCATTCTGGAGACGTGACCCATCCAGCGCAGCTGGATCTTCAGCAGCGTGGACTCGATGCTGTCGACCTCTGCCATCTCGAGTACTTCGACGTTAGGGATGTAAGCGCTCCAATGGATGTTGAGGATGGAGCGGAGACAACGCTGGTGGAAGCGTTCTAGGAGCCGTAGGTGGTGCCGGTAGAGGACCCATGATTCGGAGCCGAACAGGAGTGTGGGTATGACAACGGCTCTGTATACGCTTATCTTTGTGAGGTTTTTCAGTTGGTTGTTTTTCCAGACTCTTTTGTGTAGTCTTCCAAAGGCGCTATTTGCCTTGGCGAGTCTGTTGTCTATCTCATTGTCGATCCTTGCATCTGATGAAATGGTGCAGCCGAGATAGGTAAACTGGTTGACCGTTTTGAGTTTTGTGTGCCCGATGGAGATGTGGGGGGGCTGGTAGTCATGGTGGGGAGCTGGCTGATGGAGGACCTCAGTTTTCTTCAGGCTGACTTCCAGGCCAAACATTTTGGCAGTTTCCGCAAAGCAGGACGTCAAGCGCTGAAGAGCTGGCTCTGAATGGGCAACTAAAGCGGCATCATCTGCAAAGAGTAGTTCACGGACAAGTTTCTCTTGTGTCTTGGTGTGAGCTTGCAGGCGCCTCAGATTGAAGAGACTGCCATCCGTGCGGTACCGGATGTAAACAGCGTCTTCATTGTTGGGGTCTTTCATGGCTTGGTTCAGCATCATGCTGAAGAAGATTGAAAAGAGGGTTGGTGCGAGAACACAGCCTTGCTTCACGCCATTGTTAATGGAGAAGGGTTCAGAGAGCTCATTGCTGTATCTGACCCGACCTTGTTGGTTTTCGTGCAGTTGGATAATGTTCAACCATTTTGGGAAAAAAATTAGAGTATTTTTTGAAAAATTATTTAAGATCAAATTGCCATTAGATCCTGAAAATTTTTGATTGGGTTTCACTGTTTCATTGACTGGTTTTGGGTTGGATAAGTTTCAGATAGCTTTTGTTCGTTTAGCATTGGCAGTAGCATGGAAATGTATAGCGATTACTTGGAAAGATGATGTAGAAGTAAATACAGTTTGATGGCAGAATGAGTTGAGATCTTGCATTTGTATGGAGAATATAACATATAATTTGTATGATAATTATACTTCTTTTGTTCAAATGTGGTCACCCTATTTGAAATGTATGAGGTTGGAAATGTCTTAAGATACTATACAGTTCATTTCTGTATTTGTTGCTTATATATTTCTGGGTTCCCCTTGCGGGGCGTACTGAGGGTCGGGGGGGAGGGTTGGATGGGTTTATGTTTAGATTATTTTGATATTATTTTTATGTATTGTTTTTATGTATTTTGAAAACAAATAATGTTTTTAAAAAATAAAAAAAGCTAAAAAACTGGGAAAAAATGTTTGGAATATTTTATTTTTTATTTTCCAAAGACTTGTGCAAATTCAATAAACAAAATATTACATTCTCTTTCCACGTAATATGATTTGCAGAGTGCTTATTTCCCCCTCTTTAAACCCTCCCCTCCCTATCCCTTAAATTATACTAATACCAAAATATAAAAATACAAAAATACAGGCATACAAAAACCACCTAAATACCAATAAAGACAATGATCCTCTTTGAAGCTAATGGACCTTGGATGTTAAATAAAAACAGATAGGGGCAAATGCACCACATTCCTCATTTCATAGTCTTAACCCTTTACCTGCTGGGACAGATGGTTTCCTTTCTCTATTTCGGGAAGGGAGGGGGTGTGAATTATATCTGTGTACCTATGTGTCTCAGATATGGTTGCCACACTTCAACGATATTTAGCTGAGAGTGGGACTTCCATGTAACCGCTATTCACTTATTGGCTATTGACAAGGCAACCTTCATAAATTGTCCTTCCCCAATGTCACCTAGATGGTCCAACTCCGGATCCTATGGAAAATCCACCTTTGTAATTTTTTTACAAAAAAAATTAGAAAAAAAGGATCTCACCCTTGTACACAGCTAGGTGGAGTGGCATATCTAAAGCACATTTCCAAAATTTCTGACTTTGACTTGTGTAATTTTATCAGTGTGAGGTATGATTGATGCAAGAAATTATATTGGACTAGCATGTGTCTGGCATTTACAATTCCCATCAGGCTATTCAAACACAAATCACCCCACCATCATTCATCAATTGTTATGCCCAATTCTGACTCCTATCTTTTCCTTGACTGATGTAAGCCCAGCTTTGGGCCTTCACTTTGGATTATGGAATACATCCTAGATATAAATTTACATACAATCCCCTTTCGAATTAGAGTCTCCATGTCACTACAGTCAGGCAGAGTCATTATTAGTCCAAATTTGTCCTTTAGAAAAGATCTTAATTGCAGAAAGCAGAAGAATGTTCTATTGCATAACTCATATTTAGTCTCCAACTGCTCAAATGACATGAGCTGCCCTGTGTAGTAACAATCCTTGATACACCTGATCCCCTTCTGGCACCAGGTGACAAGGATCTTATTGCCCAAAGTCATGGGTATTAAATTGTTCTTGGATAAGGGCATTTTAGGAGATAACCACACCCTCAATCCAATACATTAATTTATTCTTTGCCACGTCTGGCACACGTTTTATTATGGGATTATCTGTTTTATTCAAAACTAATTTGGCATCCCATTAGTATATAAATTCTCCTGCTATCTTTGCTCCTACTGCATGCAAACCAATTTGTGTCCAAGAAGGGGCCCCCTCCCTCAAAAAATGAAGCAACAAATCTGCCAGGGACGCCCAGTAGTATTTTTAAAAATCTGGCAATTTTAAGTCCTCCAATTTATATTCCCATGTCAACTTTTCCACGGAGACTCTAGACACATTATCATAACACAAAAAAAAAAATTTCCGACACATCCGTTGAGCATTTTAAAGAAGCACTGGGGCCACGAAATGGGCAGTGTTTGAAAAAGATATTGTAGTTTTGGCATCACCTTCATTTTTACAGTTAACTCTGCCCACTAATGTTATGGGCAGAGTTTTCCATCCAGCCAGGTTCTCCTCAATCTTCCAGAGCAAAGGTAGATAATTTAATTTATATATCTTGCAAAGGTATTTATCCACTCTTATCCTGAGATATTTAATGCTTTCCTGCGGCCACATGAATTGGTTTTCCTGTTGATAGGATCTATAATCTCCTTTCCACAAAGGAATGATTTTGCTTTTATCCAGATGAACCTTGTACCCGGAGGCTTCCCATTATCCTCCAATATGGTCTTCAGTCTGGCCAATGACACCCCCCCCCCCCCAGGTTCCGTCAAATACACTAAAACATTGTCAGCAACCAGGTTGACTTTGTCCTCCACCTGACCCTCCTTGAACTGCTTTATGTCTGGATCCCACCAAATGGTTTTCACCAGCAATTCAATAGCTAGTATGAACAGAGCTGGGGACAGTGGGATGCTCTGCCTACTAGATCTACTCAGTGGGAATACTGGAGACATCTGACTGTTTGTGATGATTTTAACCTGGGTTTATAACACAATGTCCTTACCCAATTGATAATTGTTTGACCCAATCCAAATTTCTCCAGTGCCTTAATCAGAAAATCCCACTCCATTCTATCAAAGGCCTTCTCTGCATCCAGGGATATGACCATTCCCAGGTCCTTCCCCAACTGTGCCAGGTGTATTACATTGAGCAATCTGGCTACGTTTATTGATGATTGACTCTTTTGAACAAATCCAGCTTGATTCGGGTTTGTTAATTTTGGCAGATGTTTTGCTAACACATTGGCCAATGTTTTTTGCTATAATTTTATAATCTACATTCAATAATGATACAGCCCTATAGGAGAAGGGTTTCAATGGATCCCTGTCTTTTTTCGGGATCACCATAATGATTGCTGCTGAAAATGATTTCGGGAGGGTATGTGTCTCCGCCTCCTGATCCACCACCTTCATAAGGAGGGGCATTAAAAGGTCTTTGAATTTTCTAATAAATTTAATGGGCAAACCACCCTCTCCTGGTGATTTACCCGCCTTCAGAGTGCTCAGAATATGTTTGATCTCTTCTCTAGAGAAGGGAATGTCTAACTCCTCATGATCCTCCTGATCCAAATTTGGCAGTGGAAGCAAGAAATCATCTGTTTTGGCAAGGTCCCCCCCAATTCTGAATGATACAGTTCTTTATAGAACTTACTAAATATATCACGTATTTCTTTTGACTTCTCCCATTGGAATTGCATTATTTGTCCTCGAGACCTCTTCTGCCCTCACCTGTGTTAGGTCTGCTTTGTTCATGAATGAGTGAGTCAGACACCAGACTGAGTCGAAATCAAGGTTCTTTGTTCTTTATTACCGGATTGTAACACTTGCAACTAACAGTGTTAGTTGGAGAAGGCGCATTCTGCCGTTATCAGCAAGTGGTGTTTTTTTATACCTCAGGATACGTACTTAGTAAATTATCATACCATTACATTGTCCAATGAATAAACTGTTGCTATCCTTCTCTGCTAGCTTGCTGCACATCAATTTGTCATTACCACTCTTATCTTGAGAGTACAAGGTCACAACTGCATCTTGTTACGGCCCAGCACAGGGTGACTCCTTCTTCATTCCCAGCTCATGATGTCTTTACCTAACACCTGCCAGGACAAGACTTTATGGGTCCTTTCCCACCAGCTCATAATATTGTTGCCTTTATCTTAAGATTAGCTTCTCAGTTTTCTATGTCTGCAATGTGTTGCATTTGAGCTTTTTGAAAAAAAACTGGAAAATTCTTGAATGATCAAGTCGGTCACCTGATCTAAATCCAATTGAGCATACATTCCACATGCTGAAGAGAAAATGTAAGGGACATGCCCTTGAAACAAGCAGCTGCAGTAGAGGCCTGGCAGAGCATCACAAGAGAAGATACTCAGCACCTGGTGATTTCTATGAATCTTGGACTTCAAGCAGTCATTGCTTGTAAGGGAGAGGCAACAAAGTACTAAACATGACTATTTGAATATATATAGCATTGCTATGTCCCAAATATTATGGTGACATAAATATTATGGGAACTATGTATAAAAATGCTGCATTTTCTACACGGTCAAACCAAAATGTACACAAAATAACCTTGAATAAAATCTGGAATGTGCACTTTAATCACATGTAAATGGTTTGATTTCAAATTTAAAAATGTAGAGCACAGGGGAAAATAGAGGAAAAAAATAGGTCTTTGTTCCAAACATTATGGAGGCCACTGTAAATAGAAACTAACATTTGCATTTAAAAATCACCTTTAAGGCTTCAGTTTGGCCTTACATACTTCACCACATACATCCAATTTTGTCTTAAACATTGCAATTCTACCTGCTTCAGCAACCTCCTCTGGCAGCCCATTCCATACACACTGTGCAAAAAGGTAACCCACAGGCTTCTGTTAAATTTCTCACCCTCATATTAAACCTATGCCCTCTGGTTACCAATTTCCCTTGCTCTGGTCAAGACCCACTGCATTCATTTGCTCTATTCCTCTCATGATTTTGTACACTTCTATGGGATCACTTCTTATCCTCATGGGCTCCAAGGAATAAATCCCTAGCCTGCTCAACCTCTTCCTATAGCTCAGGTCCCCCGAGTCTTGGCAACATCCTCATAAATCTTTTCTGTACACTCTCTAGCTTGACAGCATCTTTCCTGTTACATGGAGAACAAAACGAAACACAGAACTTCAAATGAAGCCTCACCAATATCGTACACAACAGCAATATGACCTCCCAACTTCTGTATTCAATACTCTGTGTGACAGATTATGCTATATTTTATATTATATATAGATATGTTTTAAAGGAGATAAATTGTATGTTTTTTAGTTAGGTCATATAATACGTATTATATGGCGAGCTCTCCACTGGCCACCGTGACAGAGGTGCACCAAAGAAAAGGTACAAGGACTGCCTAAAGAAATCTCTTGGTGCCTGCCACATTGACCACCGCCAGTGGGCTGATAACGCCTCAAACCGTGCATCTTGGCGCCTCACAGTTTGGCGGGCAGCAGCCTCCTTTGAAGAAGACCGCAGAGCCCACCTCACTGACAAAAGGCAAAGGAGGAAAAACCCAACACCCAACCCCAACCAACCAATTTTCCCTTGCAACCGCTGCAATCGTGTCTGCCTGTCCCGCATCGGACTGGTCAGCCACAAACGAGCCTGCAGCTGACGTGGACTTTTTACCCCCTCCATAAATCTTCGTCCGCGAAGCCAAGCCAAAGAAAGAAAGAAGAAAAAGAAAAGAAAGAAGTTAGGTCACAAAAAGCTAAAAATACTTCACAACACAGATCTCATTTAAAATACCAGAGCTCTCCTCAAGCCAGACAGTCCAGGCTCTGAGTGCCTTTGCAAAAACTTTGAAGAATGCCTATAGAGACTTCACAAGTTGGTGTTAATTGGACATGCTTTGGTGTAATGGATTATTGTTTTGGCAAGCAACAGATAAATGGACTCGGAAGATTGAGTCTGGTGCTGCAGTCTGTCTGAATGCAATTTGCTGTTCTAAGAGGGTCATATGGATTTCTCTAAGAGAGAAGAAGAGAGAGAGAGAGAAAGAGAGAGAGAAATTTCAGTTCTACAGTTCAACAGCAGCAACTGGAACTGGAACAGGACAAGCTGGCAACCTTGTGGAAAAAACCCATTTTGAAAAACGGGTTGTGAGTTCTGACTTCAGCTTATTCAGAGCCCTTGTGGTCCATACAAATGAGATGCCTGGCTGTATGGTGTTTCGCCTGAGATAAGGGAAACAGAAAAGAAACTCTGGGATGACCTGAAAGAAAGAGGTTATCATCTGGAAAACCCTGATGGGACAAGTTTCTTCGGCAAAACACCGAAGTGGCTGATCAGAAGGAATCAGTTGTGCATGTCCAACGAGCAACAAATCTCTCTGAAAAGCAACAAGAACCTTCAAGAGCGGTAACCTTTTACCTTTCAAGCACCAAAGCCTGGTGAAGATTCATAAATGTTAAATTCTGTGCAAAGTAAAGAATTGCTTGATACTGGTGAACATGGAGGAGTGAGAAGTGAGATTGGACTGTGAATCAAATAACTTTTCTGAACTTACATACACATTACATATACGTGCACTTAGAATTAGAAGGGGGTTAAGTTAAGAGTTAGAGTTTGGTCCTGTTTTCATGTTTCTTCTTTCTTTCTTTCTTTGGCTTGGCTTCACGGACGAAGATTTGTGGAAGGGTAATGTCCACGACAGCTGCAGGTTCGTTTGTGGCTGACAAGTCCGATGCGGGACAGGCAGACACGGTTGCAGCGGTTGCAAGGGAAAATTGGTTGGTTGGGGTTGGGTGTTGGGTTTTTCCTCCTTTGTCTTTTGACAGTGAGGTGGGCTCTGCGGTCTTCTTCAAAGGAGGATGCTGCCCGCCGAACTGTGAGGCGCTAAGATACACGGTTTGAGGCGATATCAGCCCACTGGTGGTGGTCAATGTGGCAGGCACCAAGAGCTTTCTTTAGGCAGTCCTTGTACCTTTTCTTTGGTGCACCTCTGTCTCGGTGGCCAGTGGAGAGCTCGCCATATTACACGATCTTGGGAAGGCGATGGTCCTCCATTCTGGAGACGTGACCTACCCAGCGCAGTTTGATCTTCAGCAGCGTGGATTCGATGCTGTCGGCCTCTGCCATCTCGAGTACTTCGATGGTGGAGATGAAGTCGCTCCAATGAATGTTGAGGATGGAGCGGAGACAACACTGGTGGAAGCGTTCTAGGAGCCGTAGGTGATGCCGGTAAAAGACCCATGATTCGGAGCCGAACAGGAGTGCGGGCATGACAACGGCTCTGTGTATGCTAATCTTTGTGAGGTTTTTCAGTTGGTTGCTTTTCCAGACTCTTTTGTGTAGTCTTCCAAAGGCGCTATTTGCCTTGGCGAGTCTGTTGTCTATCTCGTTGTCAATCCTTGCATCCGATGAAATGGTGCAGCCGAGATAGGAAAACTGGTTGACCGATTTGAGTTTTGTGTGCCCGATGAAGATGTGGGGGGGGGGGGGGGGGGCGGGCTGGTAGTCATGGTGGGGAGCTGGCTGATGGAGGACCTCAGTTTTCTTCAGGCTGACTTCCAGGCCAAACATTTTGGCAGTTTCCGCAAAACAGGACGTCACGCGCTGAAGAGCTGGCTCTGAATGGGCAACTAAAGCGGCATCGTCTGCAAAGAGTAGTTCACGGACAAGCTGCTCTTATGTTTAATCATGTTATGTTTATCATGTTTAAAGGTAATTAAAAGCAACTTTTGTTTAAGTAATCATTTGTCTTGGTGAATATCTGATGCTGCTGGGCTTTGGGGTCCTCTGGGCCCGTAATATCTGACTGATGACCAAAGCGCTGAAAACTTTTTTTGGCCACCTTATCTACCTGCCTTTCGACTTTAATGGTATTATAGACCTGTCTTCTTCTTCTTTGGCTTGGCTTCGCGGACGAAGATTTATGGAGGGGGTAAATGTCCACGTCAGCTGCAGGCTCGTTTGTGGCTGACAAATCCGATGCGGGACAGGCAGACACGGTTGCAGCGGTTGCAGGGGAAAATTGGTTGGTTGGGGTTGGGTGTTGGGTTTTTCCTCCTTTACCTTTTGTCAGTGAGGTGGGCTCTGCGGTCTTCTTCAAAGGAGGTTGCTGCCCGCCGAACTGTGAGGCGCCAAGATGAACGGTTTGAGGCAATATCAGCCCAATGGCGGTGGTCAAATGTGGCAGGCACCAAGAGATTTCTTTAGGCAGTCCTTGTACCTTTTCTTTGGTGCACCTCTGTCACGGTGGCCAGTGGAGAGCTCGCCATATAACACGATCTTGGGAAGGCGATGGTCCTCCATTCTGGAGATGTGACCCACCCATGAATTTCTCTCACCAAATCACCTACTGCAAGTTCTAATCTGTGATTAAGACAATGCCAAATTATCATATCAGTGTAATGTTCCTTGAAAATTGTAGCAACAGCAGATTTGACACCAAGTTTTATCCTCGCCCCGTCACAAGAAAATGCTACAAATAAGAGTCATCAAACCCACGGTTATTGAGACAGTTCAACAGATGCTTAGCAATAGTTGCAGCTTTCTGATCAGGCAGTTCAATTAGATCTAAAAACATAAAATGGGGATCACCTTCTTTATCACTCATATTTCAAATAAACTATTAGGGAGGTCTTAATGCTCAGACTTATTGATTCATCAATGAGAACAGAAATTTTGCCATTTATCTGCTTGATATGCTGGCAAATTTTCTTTTTCTTATTAATGGGTATGCAATTAATTATCGCTGTAGCACTAATGCAGGAATGCAGTCCATTACCAATGTTGATACCATTTTTGTTTTGAAGTTCAAGTAAGCCAAAGTGCCTGTCATTCTCAGTTGAATAATGTGCAAAAGAAAAATGGAACAATTTGCCTTTAGATGTGAAGTATTCATGAGGTCACATAATTTTCCAAGAGCATTTTCACGAGCTATATTTTCAACACATAGAGCTGCAGTGTGAGCTCTTGATAATTTGTGATCAACAATTTTTTTTTAATGAGGGTACTTCAAGCATGTACATCGATCGGCTCCATAATAGGAAACATGGTACATCTGCCATTCATTTGACAGCCGGAAACCCTTAGAAGTGAAAAGTGTAAGATTGCTAATGTTTGCACATACTTTACACCCAAGTTTATCACCCAGGGATAAGCTTGCTTCTTTCTCTTCCACATTTCTTCAGTCCAAAAACCTGAAAAGGGACACGAGCCTGACTTTGAAGGACCATTACTTTCAGAACAGCATTTGGACCCAGTTAGAAAATTTGAAATACAGGCAAGTGAAACACAGCTTTTGCCACTTTTACTGTTACCATTATTACGCTATTCTTGTTTACTCTCCTCAGCTTGTTTACAAAAGAAAGTTAACGTTGTTTTCTTAGAAGCTATAGGGTTGTTAGTAAGAAAAAAATTGACTTTTGTATTATTGAGTAATCCACAGACCACCAGCCACTCACTCATGTGAGTGAGTCAGGACAGACAGCAGGGCCTGCAGCAATTAGTAGTGTTCCTACCCAGGTATAAAAATAACAGAAATAAAGCAAATAACTTTTTTTCACTTTATCCACTTATGGAGCTAGGCCAAGATCCGCTATTAATGATAGCTGAAATGACATAAAACTAGCTTATAGCTTAGAGATATTTTCTTTTCCACTTGGGGGGGAAAAACAGCTCAATTTATCCAGGTGTAGAAGAGAATTTTAGATGATTTCCTTGAATATTTCATCAAAATCAGACTGAAGATAAGCGAGCAGTGAATTTTTCTTTCATTATTTTTGACCTTTACCCTGAGGTTTCGATGTTCACTCCTTGCTTAATACAGCTCCGACATGGAATCCAATGGGACCCACTGAAAAGAGTGGAAAAATATTCACACTTATGAATTTCCCAGCTTCCTTGGACAACGGGTCGAGCGAGGATGAATTTCACAAATATCTAAAAGACTGCCACAGCTCCAGGATTTCACCAAAAATGATCAAATATCCTAATGTATTTCCCTCCCACCAGCCACCACCCCCTCTCCCCATCCCCCATCGCAACATCCACTTCAGTGAAGTCCCCTGCATTTAATATGCGGGCACTATAAAATTTACCACTAGTTAAAATACCCTGCTTGTTTATTTTGCTTTTTTTTCCACAGAGGTGCTGGAACGGCACTCCGGTGAGCTCTGGCAGCATTGCACCCTGACAGAAAGAAAGAAGTAAAACACAAAAGTCTGTGGATGCCGTGATTGAATTAAAAACACAATGTTTGAGAAATTCAGCAGGCCAAACAGCATATTTTATACAGCAAAAATAAAGATCCACAACCTAAGCCCTTCAGCAAGGTTTGATGATAGTTTGATGAAGGGCTTAGGGCCATAACGTTGGTTATGTGTCTTTATCTTTGCTAGATAAAATATGCTGATTGACCAGGTGAGTTTCTACATTATTGCGTTTTTACACGGGTATAAAGGGATTGGAAGGACATAGGCCAAATGCAATCAAATGAAACGAGTTTGGATGGAAAACCTAATTAGCATGGGTCTTTTGAGCTGCAGGGGCTGTTTCTGTTCTCTATAGACGAGTGATACAATGAAATTATGTATCTTCCAAGGGAAATTTTTGAACCTCAGGAGTGGTTGTCCAGCTAAATCTGGTTTTGTTTCATTCATGAAGGCTCAACTAGTTATACTTTGACTAAAAGCACTAAACTGGTGCCAGAGTATATAGATCACTTAGATGAGTTCCTGTTCATTACTCTATTTCATAATCAGGATCAGAATTTATTGTTGTGAAAGTGTCACAAAATGATTCATTTTGCAGCAGCATTAAAGGTGCAAAATTGCTATAAATTACATTTTAAAAACAAAAATAAATAAATAAAGCAGGACAAAAGAATAGAAAAAGTGAGGCATTGTCAGTGGTTTATTTTCCATCAGAAGTCTGATGCCAGTGGGGAAGAAGTTGCTTTTGCACTGTTGGATGTTCGTCTTCAGGTTCTTGTACCCCCCTTCCTGATGGCAGTGGTGTGAAGAGGGCATGATCTGGATGGTGAGGATCCTCAAGGAGAGAGGCCACCTTTTGTCGATGTCCTAAATGGAGTAAAGACTGATGTCCATGATGGCTCTGGCTGAGTTCACAACTCTCTCTAGCCTTTTCCTGTCCTGTGCATTGCCACCTCCATACCAGACATTGATGCAACAGACCAGAATACTCTCCATGGTACACCTATAGAAATTTTCAAGTCTTTAGTGACATACCAAATCTCCTCAAACGCCTCATTAAGTATAACAGCTGGCAAGTCTTCTTCCTGATTGCATGAACATGGAGACCCGAGGACAAATCTTCAGAGATGTTGACACCCAGGAATTTTAGGTTCTTAATCTTTTCCACTGCTGGACCCCTTGATGAGGACTGGTTTGTGTTCTCCTGATTTCCCCCTCCTGAAGTCAACAATAAGTTTTTTAGTTTTGCTAAAGCTGAGGGCAAAGTTGTTGTTGTGACGCCACTCAACTAGCTGATTTATCTCACTCCTGTACACTTCTTCATTGCTGACTGTGATCCTGCTGAGGGTCATGGTGACGTCAGCAAATTTGTAGATGGCATTTGAATCATGGCCAGCCACACAGTCATGGGCGAAGAACAAGTAGAGCAGTGGGCTAAACACGCATCCTTGGGATGTACCTGTGTGACTGTCTTTGAGGAGGCGACACTGTGTCCGATTCGTTCTACTGGCATATTCCAATGAGGAAGTCAAGGATCCAATTGCAGAGGGAGGTTCAGAGGTCCAGGTTTAGAAGCTTGTTAACTAGTTTTGAAAGGATGATGGTGTTGTACACTGAGCTATATTTGATGAAAAGCAGCCTGTTGTTCATGTTGCTGTTGTCCAGGTTATCCTAGGCTGAATGGGGAGCCAATGGGATTGCATCTGTTGTGGAGCAACTGTGGCAGTTGGTGAATTTGAGGGTTTAGTTCCAGTGAAATTTTAAAAAAAGTGGATCCCAGATGTATTGGGTGCAGAATTTTTTCCGGATGGTCTGGAATTGGACAGAGCACATAGAGCATTGAGGAAGAAACCTTATCCAGGTCAACCACCTCGAGCAGTTTTAATATGTCATTTGAGATATCAGGATAGGGAGATGATTTTGCGAATTGTGGTGCAGAATGCTCAAAGTCATCAAACCCATTGATGGTTCAAGGTAGCAGAGTGTTTTTTTTATGCCAACTTGAGTCAGGAGATTATTAAGAGGTGTAAAGAATTTAATTCAGCAAAAGAGGTATTGTGGAGAAAGGGATACAAGTTTACCTTTCGAAATCCTGCTGTGTTGAAAGTTTTCTAAGGGAATTTTCAATCTCAGTTTTTTGAGAATGATCATGATGTTTTAATTTTGGCTAATTCTTTGCCAGATATATGGGTAGTCGATCGGCAATTGTCACCTAAGAGGAAAATGTCTGATAAGAAGAATGGAAATGGGAATGGAAAGAGAGGAGAAATGTCAAAGAACTGTGATTTTAAAGAGAACATGGCTCCCGCATGGCTGTACTGAATGGAAATTATAACCCTGTGCTTGGAATCCTGAAGTTGCTTTGGTCACACTTTTACATGGAAGTCAAGTCTATCAGACAAACGCAATCAAAGCACAAGCAATTGAAGACAACATCTATCCAGATGGCTTGAAACCTGTTTACTAAGCCAGCTTAATACTGTGTAACTCTGTAAAAGTGTAACCAATGCAGCTGCAGGATTTCGACCACAAGAAAGTGCCTTCTTATTCTTTGCTTCTTTGTCGGTAATATATCTTTACCTCCTATGGTCGGTGAGAGACTGGCTGAGACCCTCCAGCATTTCTGTTTGTTTTTACAAGGAAGCACCTCTCGAGTCCCTCTAAATTATTCCCCTCTCATTTTAAATCCGTGGCCTCTAGTTTCAGATTCCTGTTCCCTATGAAAATAGCTTGGTCTATTTACCTTATCCATGCCTTCCATGATTTTATAAACCTTAATAAGGTCCCTTTCACAACCTCCTATGGTCCAGGGGGGAAAATCCCAGTCTATTCCAGCTTCCCCTTACAATTCAAACCTACCAGGTCCCGCAATGCATTCACAAGAATGTTATCAGTCCTGATAAGATTCTTGTGAATGCATTTCCCAATTTGGTAACACAATAAATGATCTAATCAAACAAATTAAGACACTCCCTTTAGCGGCATAAAATAATCATACTGAATACAGTCATGCCACCAGACAGAGATAAAGCTGTTTCTAAATTAATTGCCAGCCCTTCGCCTCTCTATGTAAGATTAGATGGTAATGCTAAAATCATATTGAAAGAGCTCTTTAGCCAAGAGGGCTAAAAGCATTTAGGATTTACAAGCAGTGTATCGGATATCTTCAATCCTGTAAATCCTCTTCCCGGAAAAGGTCATGTTTGAACATTAAGCTTGCTTACACCATAAAGTTGTTGAAGGAACCACGATTTGGAGGATTGAAGGAACCGGTCAGTTATACTTGATATCATGAATGCTCATGTCTTTGGATGGAACCAAGATAGAAGGGGAGGGAGGGGAGGCTACATGTTTGACCATTGCAGATCAGCCTTCAGGAACAAGCCCAGTCCAACATTAAAATCTCACTCACTCTTCACTTGGATCTTAGTTCATATGTGGCTCAAACGCTCTCCTGGATAAAGGCTTTGCTAAATTGCAGATCACCATTCTAGACACAAATAGAACATATAACATACAGTAGAACATTACAGAACAGTACAGGCCCCTTAGCCCACAATGTTGTGCTAACCTATGTAAACCTACTCCACAACAATCTAACCTTTCTCCCACCACACGCATCACATATTTTTACATACATCCATATTCCTATCTGAGAGCCTATTTTTATAACCATATATAGCACAGAAACAGGCCAGTTCAGCCCAACTAGTACCAGCTTCCACCACCACCCCTAGCAATACATTCCAGGCACCCACCACTCTCTGTGTAAAAACAAATACCTGTGTAATCTCCCTTAAACATTCCTCCATTCACCTTAAACAGATGTCCTTTGATATTTGCTATTGTCACACTAGGAAAAAGGTGCTGGCTTTCCACCCTATCTAAACTCTTCATAATCTTATGTACTCTAATAAGTCACCTCTCATCTTTCATTGGTCCAAAAAAAAAATTCATCACTGTCAAACTTGCTTTAGATGACATATTCTTTTTTTAAAAATATTTTTAAATTTTTCACACTATGAACCATATTAACCAAAATACACACAAACATTTCCCTCTTGAATATACACAGTGTCATTTTCTCCCCTTTCCCCCCCTCCCTTCCCTCCCTCCTTTCCACCCCCCTCCCAACCCATTAAACATTCAACATATACAATACAATAAACCCATTAAACAATGTCATCACACAATGAAAATAAACGAGAAAATTGTGTCATTGACTTTTACACACTGGGTCAGTTCATTTTGTCTTCTTCTCATTCTATCATTTTAGGGGGTGGAGGTCCGCGGTAGGCCTCTCTGTTGTGTTCCATGTTCGGTTCCCAAATTTGTTCAAATAATGTGACCTTATTTTTTAAATTATATGTTATTTTTTCCATTGGCATACATTTATTCATTTATACGTACCATTGCTGTACTGTCAGGCTCTCTCAGCTGTAGCAAAAAAATGTATAATGTCAACCTGGAGATGACATATTCTTCAATCAAGGCAATATCCTGATAAGTCACCTCTGCACCCTCTCCAAAGCACCTACATCCTTCCTGTAATGAGGCAACCAGAATTGAACACAATATTCCAAGTGTGGTCTAACCTTTAGCTGTTGCAGAAGGTGCAGTTCTCTTGCAGATGGAGATGGAACCTGACCTAGGATGCTGACTGTGTGCACTTCGCAAGTTTTCTCTGTAACCGTGTGAGATTCCTCTGGGTGTTTAGGCTTCTGTCCACATCCTGTAATTGTGCTGGCTATTAGATTTATTTGCTGTTGTAGATCTTCATGTGGCTTTTCAGAATGAACATTTGAGAATTAATTGGTACCACATTGCTAAGTTACCTCTGAGTATTTCATGGAAAATTATGAAGGCAGCATAGCTCTTTTTTTTTAGGAAAACACTTCAATGAAGCAGTCTACCTACTGTCCATCTGTGATATCCAATCGTGAGTTCGTGAAGTTAAACAATTTTAATAAGGAACTTAATTAAATTAAAATCAGTATATCCATGTTCTCCAAGTCTATTTAAACCAGATGCATTTGAAAATAGTCAGCGTGGGATGCTTGTTAAACTACTGCGCAGGGAATGAGAACATGCTAATAATTGAAAACTAGCTGAGGTAATGATGTTCAATTCATGACACATTCCACAATGAAGACATATGTTGTGTGATTACACATGAGTTGCTGGTTAATCTATGTCATGTCATCATTTGCCTTCTGAAAATGTCAGTTCGGCCTCAAACTTCTTGTAAATTTTGAGAACTTGTTGAGAGTTAACAGCAGACACGTCTTCTAATGTAATGATCACTGGTAGTGCCATGCCTATCAACTACAACACAGCAAAGAAACAATGTTGACTGATTGGATTTCTACGGTAATAAATTCATCGTATTAGTTCCAGAATTTTAACTTCAATTCTTACCATCCTGTCTTGATTTTTCCCTTTCTTTTCCATCATTATTTCTCTATCTGTACTGGATCTAATTCAAAGTAAGTTTAGTTCCTTCTCCATCTTATTTTATCTTTCTCAATCCTTAAATCTCACTTGATTTTGGAGAGAGAATTACAATCCCAGCATTCTTCTGAGTCCTGGATGCCTCCAAAAACTCAAGGCAATATGATTTTGAACAATATGGATCAAGTTAAAAAAAAACCCACTCTGTCAAGATTTGAGATACTAGTGGAAGAAGGCCATGTGGCCAATCAAGTCTGTGCTAGCTTTCAGAACAGTTTCATTAATCTCATTCCTCCTCTTATTTTTTGAACCAAAAATAAACTTTATTCACAATAAACTACGTAACAAAGGAAAATTGCGCAACATCTTTTGAATCCTTAATGTCGTATTCAAACATTCCATAACTGTACATTGTAACATTATTTTGCTACAGAGTACTGTTGTCACTACTGTGGCTCCTTGTAGTTTTTCCTCCCTCAATCGTTTGAGGGACTTCCCCTTGGTCTTAGCCCCTCAATGACTCTAGACTATTGGTCCTTCCCCTCAAAGTCCCTTAGGTTGGCTGCACCAAGCCTCAATGTGTCCCTCAGCACATAGTCCTGCAGCCTGGAATGTGCCTGTCAGCAGCATTCCCTCACTGACATCTCCCCATGCTGGAAGACTAACAAGTTTCAGCCAGACTAAAGTAAGTCCTTTACTGAGTTGATAATCTTCCAGCAGCTCTGGATATCAGTCTCTCTAGGAGCAGCTCATGAAATCAGACTACTCTGTTATGCTACTGCTGACGATGAACCATGACAAGGATCCTTGCATCTTTCTCCACACTCTTAGCAAATCCACATTCTGGACAGAGGTGGGTGACTGTCTCCACCCCCATCACAGTCTCGCGGGCACATCATGTGTTGTGAATGATATTCTGATTGTACAGGAAGGGTATGACCAGGAAGGGTTCTCTTACTGCCAGCCAGACCAAGTCCCTGCGCTTATCAGGGTGGTGATGAGATATTCCACAAGATGACCTGAAGAGTCTGCTCAGGGAACCACCCAACATTATCCATCAAAGATACGGAATACTTAATGTATTTGCTTGCCACCTTTCCCAGTAATAAACCCTCATGCATGCCCATTGACATTCCTGTTTATCAACCCTCCCACCCTGATTCTCGCACTGGCCACTTTATGGATGATTGATTGCAGTCAGTTCTTATAACCAGGTTGAAAGAGGAAACCAGAGCACCTGGAGAAAATCATTACAGGAACAGGAAGAACATGGAGACTCCACACAGAAAGCATTCAAGCTCAGGATTGAATGTGGCTAGAGATGTGAGGGAGCAGACTTGCAAACCTGCACCACTTTGAGACAACTGCATGACCTCTGATTGCAACTAGCTCTTTTCTGCTGTTAGCATTGGAGTAATTCCTGGACTCTGTGAATGAGCTGTGAAATGAAATCCCCAGAAACAAATGGCAAGGAAAACTAAATCGGCCATTTTGCCCCAATGTAGGAATCATCTAACGATATACCTCAGCCTGTCCAACTCAGTATGGAATCCAAGGAAGCATTGATTTCAGTGCAGACTGCACAGTGAAGTGTCAGGAGCAAAAGTGGGCATATCTTACAGTTTTAAAAGTTATTTTTCACTTATGTTTTTGATTATTAATTAATACTTTGTGTTTTAATTAATCTTCATTATAAATGTTATTTCAAAAATAATTCATTTTTAATTTTTTTAATGATTGCCTCAGTTTTAACAGCCAACAAATGTGTCAACGCTGGACATATAAAAGCAGTAAGATCAAGTTGTGCCTATACACCCAGTAAGGTCCTGCCCTCAGCTTCAGTGGCGATCAGGGACATTTAACTGATAGGGTCTTTGTTGGACTCTGGGACATGGTGATTGACCAAGAAGTTTGGGTATGGGGTGCATTATATACACATTTTAACTCTTACATACACATAAACATTATGTTACAAAAATATTAAGAATTACATGCACATAATATTTATTAATGTATGTAGTTTTTAAACTGCTAATTTATATTAGTTTCAATAATCAAAAAGAACATATGTGCATACCAAATATTTTCAAAACCCTGACTAATTATTGTGAGTTTCCATCTTGGCTGTGAGTCGTTGAAAATCTGACTGATATGTTGTCAAGGCTGTATGAATTAGCTGGTCAGGTGTTAATTTGTAAAGATTGCATGACGCCAGTATCGCACTATAACTCTGCTAATTTCACAGCCCGCAACACAGCCACGCAGGCCACAATCATGCAATCACAACCCACAGCCACGCAGGCCACAATCATGCAATCACAACCCACAGCCACGCAGGCCACAATCATGCAATCACAACCCACAGCCACGCAGGCCACAATCATGCAATCACAACCCACAGCCACGCAGGCCACAATCATGCAATCACAACCCACAGCCACGCAGGCCACAATCATGCAATCACAACCCACAGCCACGCAGGCCACAATCATGCAATCACAACCCACAGCCACGCAGGCCACAATCATGCAATCACAACCCACAGCCACGCAGGCCACAATCATGCAATCACAACCCACAGCCACGCAGGCCACAATCATGCAATCACAACCCACAGCCACGCAGGCCACAATCATGCAATCACAACCCACAGCCACGCAGGCCACAATCATGCAATCACAACCCACAGCCACGC
This sequence comes from Narcine bancroftii, assembly GCF_036971445.1. NCBI lineage: Eukaryota > Metazoa > Chordata > Chondrichthyes > Torpediniformes > Narcinidae > Narcine > Narcine bancroftii. The sequence continues at coordinate 257,142,509 of NC_091472.1, forward strand.
AGGCCACAATCATGCAATCACAACCCACAGCCACGCAGGCCACAATCATGCAATCACAACCCACAGCCACGCAGGCCACAATCATGCAATCACAACCCACAGCCACGCAGGCCACAATCATGCAATCACAACCCACAGACACGCAGGCCACAATCATGCAATCACAACCCACAGCCACGCAGGCCACAATCATGCAATCACAACCCACAGCCACGCAGGCCACAATCATGCAATCACAACCCACAGCCACGCAGGCCACAATCATGCAATCACAACCCACAGCCACGCAGGCCACAATCATGCAATCACAACCCACAGCCACGCAGGCCACATTCATGCAATCACAACCCACAGCCACGCAGGCCACAATCATGCAATCACAACCCACAGCCACGCAGGCCACAATCATGCAATCACAACCCACAGCCACGCAGGCCACAATCATGCAATCACAACCCACAGCCACGCAGGCCACAATCATGCAATCACAACCCACAGCCACGCAGGCCACATTCATGCAATCACAACCCACAGCCACGCAGGCCACAATCATGCAATCACAACCCACAGCCACGCAGGCCACAATCATGCAATCACAACCCACAGCCACGCAGGCCACAATCATGCAATCACAACCCACAGCCACGCAGGCCACAATCATGCAATCACAACCCACAGCCACGCAGGCCACAATCATGCAATCACAACCCACAGCCACGCAGGCCACAATCATGCAATCACAACCCACAGCCACTAAAAACTACCACTGTGAGAGCCAACTCGTACGATTCCTATCTCAGCCATCATATTTATGCAAGCCACACATTGTATGTCAAAGAGCAGTATGTGGCTCACAAGCCACAGTTTAGCCACCCCTCTAAACCCTCCTTTCTACTCTATTGCCTGAGTCCTCTTAATCCTCTTAAATTTGACTCTGGTCATCTTTAACCTTTCATAATATATACTCCAGACTGGGTCCATGGGTAAACCAGAGTTAGTTGATTTGTTCAGTCACCGTCCTACATAGTCCTAGATACTCCAACAACAATTTTGAATGTTCTTACCTTTACTTCCAGTACTTTTTCTTGTTGTGGAACTTGGCGAAGCAGCTGTTTTAACCTGAACCTTTGCAAAGATACAAAGGTTTGTACTAACAAACCAGCTGGTAGTTTGGTATTAAACTGGTACTAGAAAAACGGGACTTGGAATATATATTCTTGTTGGTAGTCCGGGAAAAACAGGATGCGGAGTCCAAAGGGTTAAATTATTTTTGTTTTTGTCTTTTTCCTAACCATGAATCTGATTACTTCTTTTCAACTGTTGACAGCTAATAATCTGGCTTCACAAGCTTGTCCCGTGAGACATCAAAGTGTCCTTCAGGTCATCACACAAAAAGTTGGAGGAACTCAGCAGATCAGGCAGCATCCAAGGAATGCATGTTTCAGGCAAAACCCCTTCATCAGGAACTGACCTAGGTTCAATCCTGACCTCCTGTGCTGATAACAAAGAGTTTGCATGTTCTCCCTGTGACTGTATAGTTTGTTGGTGATGGCATTTTTTTTGGATGTGACTCCAATTTGAGATCCAGTTTCTGAGAGGGAGGTGGAGCAGGGTTCTGGGAAGTTTCTGAGGTGGCACAGTGTATAGCGAACAAGAGTGTTCCCTCACAGCTCCAGAGGCTGGGTTTGATTCTGATCTAGGGTGCTGCCTGTATGGCATTCTACCCAAGAAATTTCCTCGGATACTCCCACTTCCTTCCACATCTCAAAGACATGTGGGATTGGTAGCTTAATTAGCCATTATCGATTGCCCCTAGTGTCTGGCTGACAGCTGGAATCTGAGAGAGTTGATGAGAATCAGACAGTGGAATCAATATTATCACTATGTTTATGAGACATTAAGACAGATTTTAAAACAGGTGATGACCAGCAGGATATGGGACCTCCTGTATATAGTTGTGCAATAGTTGAGTTTTGGAGACCAAGTTTTTGGGTCAAATTTGGTCGGTCAACTTTTACACGGATACCACTTTTGAATGCAGTAAGTACTCGTGTCATTAAAGGCATCTACAACTCGGATGGGTGAATGGTTAGGGCCAAAAAATAGAGGGGGCCAACTTTTACACTAGATATATGGAAAATATGCAATTTTGGGTCAAAAAAGAGGGGGAGGGGTTGACTTTTCCACGGATCGACTAGTACATGAGTATATATGGTAATACATGCAAATGTGTCCAGTGTAGATGTGTACAAGATTGGCATGGCTGGAGATCCATTGACAATATGTGTAAAATAAAGTGGGATGAGTGTAAATGGGTGTTTATCAGTCATCAAGATGGAAATAAGTTTTGTTTCCCCACAGTATGACTTAGTTCCACTTGCTTGCATCATAGAACCATAGAACACTACAACAGAAAGAAGCCCTTTTGACCCATCCAGTCTGTACTGAACCAAAATTCCACTTAGACCCATTTACCTGCACCAGGGTCCATAGCCCTCCATACCCCTCCCATCCATGTATCCAACTGAATTTTTCTTGAATATCAAAATTAAGCCTGCATTCGCCACTTCAGCTGGCAACTCATTGCATTCTCCCACCACTTTCTGCATGAAGTTTCCCCTAATTTTCCTTTAAACATTTCACCCTTAAACCATGCTTAGTGTAAAAACAACCTGCATGTATTTACCCTATCTATACCCATCATAATTTTGTTCACCTCAATTAAATATCCCCTCATCCTCCAATGCTCCAGGAAATAAAGTCCTAAACAATTCAACATTTCCCTTGAGCTCAGCCCAAGATTGATTGTCGTGTCACCTATTTCATTGTTGTTTGTGGTCTCTTGCCATATGCTCAACAGTTGCTGTGCTTCTTACGATAGCGCCTGCAGTTTTAATACTCTTCCTTGACTGAATAGAGCTTGGGGTTACGAAATAAATTTGAGTTTTCCAGCGGCGCTATATTCAATGGAAGAATTTACAGCCCTGATTTTGAACAGATGGTGTGCCGACATGAGGCCATTGTACAATATTTCTCCCTTTGAAATAACTGGGAACTAAATAATATTTCTGCAAATCATTTGAGACTTTGAGCTGATGCTCGTGCACATGGGATCCAAACTTCAGTGAGTCGTGAAAATCATTTCATTCATCCAATACATGACTGCTTCAGATTGGATTCCACTTGCTAATTCAGCAGAATAAGTCCAATACAATTTATTTATTCTTCAGCTTGTGACTGACATCAGTTCTGTAAAATTCATGGTATGATCACAGTAAATAAGTCAACTAGGCTATCAAATGAAATTCCCTTATCTTATAGAACATAGAACACTACAGCACAGTACAGGCCCTTCAGCCCTCATTGCTGTGTTGAGTCATATATTCTTTGAAAAAAAGTATTAAACCCACCCTATCCTGTAACCCTCCATTCTTCTTTCATCCATGTGCCTGTCTAAGTGTCTCTTAAATGCCCCTAATTTTAGCCTCCACCACCATCCCTGGCAAGGCATTCCAGGCACCCACAACATCTCCCCTAAACTTCCCTCCCTTCACTTTGTACATATGCCCTCTGGTGTTTGCTACTCTTGCTTAGAAACAGGTGTTGGCTGTCCACCCTATCTATGCCTCTCATAATCTTGTCAGAATCTGAATCAAAATCAGAATCAGAATAAATTGTTATGAACAAGTCATGAAATGGGGCAGCATCACACTGCAAGCATTCATATTATAAACCATCTTACAACAATAATATTAAAAAAATCAACCTCTAGTTAAGTCTATCAGGTGTCCTCTCATCCTTCTAGAGTCCAAAGACTTGTTTTCCAATCCAGGCAACATCCTGGTAAATCTCCTCTACACCCTTTCCATAGCTTCCTCATCCTTCCGAAAATGAGGTGACCAGAACTGAACATAATACTGTAAGTATGGTCTCACCAGAGATTTGTAGAGTTGCATCATGACCTCTCTGCACCTGAATTCAATCCGCCTATTAATGAATCCTAGCATCCCACTGGCCTGTTTAACTATCCTATCTACCTGTGCGGCAACTTTGAGGGATGTATAGATTTGAACGCCGAGGTCCCTCTGTTCATCCGCACTCTTAAGTAACTGACCATTAACCCTGTACTCAGCCTTCTGGTTTGTCCTTCCAAATTGCATCACCTCACATTTATCTGGTTTGAATTCCCTCTGCCACTTTTCTGCCCGACTCTGCATCCTGTCTATATCCTCTTGTAACATTTGGCAACCTTTAGCTTCATCCACAACTCTTCCAACTTTTCGTGTTATCTGCAAACTTACTGACCCATCCTTCCACCTCTTCATCCAGGCCATTAATAAAAATCACAAAGAGCAGGTGACCCAGAACAGATCCTTGTGGCACTCCACTATTCATTGACCTCCAGGCAAAATACTTTCCTTCCAGTACTGCTCTCAGCTTTCTTCCTGCAAGCCTATTTTTTTTAATCCACACAGCCAAGGTTCCACTGATCCTGTGGCTCATGACTTTCTGGAAGAATCTCTCATGGGGAACCTTGTCAAATGTCTTGTTAAAATCTATGTAAACTATATCTAGTGCCCTACCCTCATCAATTTCTTTTGTTACCTCCTCAAAATACTCAATTAGGCTCGTGTGGTACAACCTTCCCTTCACAAAGCCATGCTGACTATCCTTGAGTAGTCTGTACTTCCCCAAATGCTTATAGATCCTATCCTTAAGAATCCTCTCCAATAGTTTGCACACCACTGATGTGATGTAAAAATCACCAGTCTATATTTCCCAGGATTCTCCCTATTATCTTTTATAAACAAGGGAACTACATTTACCATTTTCCAATCCTCTGGCACCTCCCCTGCGGGCAAAGAGGATTCAAAGATCATAGCTACTGCTCCAGCTATCTCTTCTCGCATTTCCCAGAACAACCCGGAGTATGCCAAAAGAATCTCAACCATAAGACCATTAGACATAAGATCAGAAATAGGTGCTCATCCAGTCTGCCCTCTATTTAATCATGAGGTGATCCATTCCCTCACTCACCCCCATTGCCTTGCCTTTTCCCCATAACCTTTTATGCCCTGTCTAATCAAGAATCTATCAATCACTGCCTTAAATTCATCAAATGACGAGGCCTGCAACAAATGCCACAGATTTCCCATCTTCTGGCTGAAGAAATTCCTCCCCATCTCTGGACACCCTTCGATCTTGAAGTTGTGTCCTCTTGTCCTAGACTCTCCTACCATGGCAAACAACCTTTCTACATCAATTCTAATAAATGCCTTTCTACATTGAAATTTTTCAATGAAATCCCCTTTCATTTTCCTAAATTCCAATGAATACAGGCCAACAACTATTAAATGTTCCTCATATGATAACGCTTTCATTTCTGGAATCATCCTTGTGAAACTCCTCTGAACTCTGTTCAACATCAGCACATCCTTTCTTAAATGAGGAACCCAAAACTGCTCACAATACTCCAAGTATTGCAATGAGTCTGGTCTTTAATAATATGCAAAAGCTACAACTTAAGGCAACTTGAAAGAGATAAATGGGACATGTGGGACATGTCGCTGGTCCAGGCCAAGAGGGTTGAGCAGAAATGATGGATGTCAAAGAATTTTAAAATTTGAACAAACAGCATGGTAACAGGTCCTTCTGGCCCTTGATCCCTTGCCACCCAGTGACACACAATTGACCTACAACCCCGGTACATTTTTTGATGGCTGGGAAGAAACCCAAGCAGACATGGGGAGAACACACAAACTCCTTAATTCGAACCCTGGTCAATGGCTCTGTAATACCATTCCATTAACCACTATGCTCTGCTAACTAAGTCATAGAGTAAGGCCATTCAGTCTACCTAGTTCATGTTGACCATCAGCCATCCTTTTATACTAATTCTATATAAATCCCATTTTTCTTCTCCCCACATTCCAATTTCTCCTGGGCTTCATCTGTCACATATGCTGGGAGAAATTTAAAATGGTCAATTAACCGACCAACCTGTACATCAATGGGATGAAGGAAGGATGTGGAGATTCTTGTGAAAACCAATATAGACACAGGGAGAACATTCAAACTCCACATAAACAGCATCTGAGGTCAGGGTTCAACCAGGGTCTCTGGCACTGAGGCAGCAGCAAAACCATCTTAGCCACTGTGCCATGTGTTAAGTTGGGGAACAAAAGAATCAAGAGATAATGGAGAAACTTATAAGTTATAGAAATGTTATATCTTAGATAAAATAAGACATTAGTCAGACACCACTTGGAATATTGTGATCCATTCTGGTCACCTTACTGCAGGAAGGATGTGGATGATTAAAAAAAAATCATTAAAAAAAAATTAGACATACAGGATGGTAACCGGATCCCCCGAGGAAAATCCACGCAGACACAGGTGTATAAACTCCTTACATACAGCACGAGATTCAAACCCCGGTCCCCATCGCTGGCGCTCAAAAGGCATTGTGCTAACCTCTACACCAACTGTGCCGCCCAATAGATACTATGGAGAAGGTGCAGAGGAGATTGAGAAGAATGCTGCATGGATTGATGAGCATGTCTTATGAAGATAGGTTGAGTGAATTTGTGGTTTTTTTTTCCTTGGAACAAGGGAGGATGAGATGCATTGATTATGTGGATGGCCAGTGGCTTTTTCCCCCTAAGGATGAAATGGCTAACACCAGGGGCTGCAGTTTGAAGATGCTTAGGAGTAAGTACAAGATGTAAGGTTTTCATACAGAGTGTGTTGAGTGAGGGCATGAAATCCTCTGCCAGCAATGGTGTTGGGGGCAGGTACAATAGTATCTCTTAGCAAGGCCTTGGAAAATGCAGCACAAATTATATACAGAATTTAACAGTAAAATGTGGGCAGAAGCCAGCAAAAGACAATACAGTAAAACTTCTGTTATCTGGAATTCAAGTAACTGAGAGACTTTAGCAACCAGAGAAAAAAATACTGCAGTAAATAAATAGTAAAAAATATGAAGTTTAAAATTGATTTACCTCACCATTAGTTCACCAATCCACATGACACACATCTCAAGAAACTGGAAAATGCAGTTATCCAGCATCTGCCAATCCCCATAGGGACCAGACACCAGGGGTTTTACTCTACAGAGAATTAATAAGATTGGGGATTCTGTACTCAGAATTCTTCTTTTAAATTTAAATCATCTTTCCAAAATTAGACAGCAAATGAAGCAAAATGATGGATCCTTCGGAAAGTGAAATCCACCCATCCTCCTACACAATTGGTGTTGCGGGGGTGATTTAAAAAAAAAATTAAATTTAGACATACATCTCGGTAACAGGCCATTTCGGCCCACAAGTCTGTGCCACTCAATCTAGATCCAATTAATTTACAACCTCTGGTACACTTTGAATGGAGAGAGGAAACTTAAACCTCTTGGAAAAACCACACAGACATGGGGAGAATGTACAAACTCCTTATAGACTGCGAAGGATTCAAATCCAGGTCCTGATCTTTGGCAATGTAAAGTCGTTGCGCTAACTGCTACGCCAACTGTGCTGCCCTGTTTATCGATTGTGGTCTTTCTCGGCCCTAAATTATAAACACATAATGCAGAGCACAATCTTTGTGAAGAAATAAAAAAACAAAAAGTACAGGAGAGGGAGAGAAAGAGGGGGAGAAGGGAAGGGAGAGAGAGTTTGTTAAGGAGATAACAAAGTATAAAACTCAATGTGGCAGGCTGCATCCCTAAAGGGAAATAGACAGTTAACATTTCAGGTTGAAATCCTGCTTCAGGACTGAGAAAAGAGAGACAAGATTAAAAAGAGGAGAGGATGGGTCAGAAGGTGATAGGAGGACCATGAAAGGGTAATGGATGATGGACAGATGGAGTGAAGTGAGGGAGCAGGAGGGGAAGAGTTGGGAGACAGAAGGATGAGAGGAGGGAAAAAAAACAGATAAAGGTAAATGCTCAATGTTTGATGTGTGTTTATTGTAATACACCTAAGTACAATGTACAGATGCAGCAAAATTCTTACGAGCTGCAGACACAAATAGGTACATACCAACTTTGATGGTAAAAATTGAAATGACCACAAATACAAGACAGAAAAAGAGACAATAAATATCAAAGATAAATAAAAAGAAATATTCATGATGCAGTTAGTCCAAGAAAGTGATATTTTAAGTTCAAGTTTATTATGATCATCTGATTTTACGTACAACCCGACGAAATAGCATTTTCTGGTCCACACAAATACCTACAAACAGACATACACCCATACAGGCAAATAATATATATGCAGTACATATTGTTTAATAAATCATAGTCAACTCAGTAAAGCAGAGAGGATTGTTTATGGTTTGGGTTAGAGTAGCTGTTGGATTAAAACAATTCTTGAATCTGGAGAGGGTTCAAAATGGAGAATGTGGAGTGGAGAATGAGGGTGGAGTCGGTTCAGGAAGGAGATATGTGGAATTCTATGAGGTAGGGGTTTGAACAGCGTGGGAGGGGATGGGTTTGTGGATAATGGGCAAGTGGAGAAGGTGGGGATAGACAAAGGAACTGGACAGTGGGGGGATGAGGGTCTGTTTGGAAGAAGGGTGTGTGTGTGTGTGTGCGAGAGTACGGAGGTAGATGAGAGAAAGAGACTAGAGATGAAGAGGTTACTTGAAATTGGGATTTCATGCAGCTGGGCTGTAGATTACCTGAATGGAATATGAGGTCTTGCTCTTCAAGTTTGCATTGGATTTTACTCCGGCAATGGAGGATGTCCAGGTTAAACAGGTCAGGAATGGAGAGAGGAGTCAAAAGAGTTGGCAATCTGAAGTTCTAGCTGGCATGAGGAGCAAAGGACAAAGTGGGTGTAAAGGTTAAAACCTTGTGTTTTTTTTAATTCTTAGTTAATTTTGTGCCTATCTCTTTAAGAGACTATTGTTTGTAGTGTTACCATAGTGACTGTGATGTAATATGTTGTAACATCCATGAAGACTAACAACTTGCTCATTACTTGAAAACATGTAAAGGAAGAGTGAGCATGAGAAATATTTATTTGAATGCCTTTTTGCATCTCTTTAAATGCTTATCTGTTTATCTCTTTAAAAGCTTCTTTATATACATTTTGTCTCTCTATCATACTGTAAATGCTTTGTTATTCATCATTAAGAAAGACTTAATGTGAGGGTATGCAAAATGTTTATCTGTTTTATCTATGAATTAAAACTACATAAAGCAGCAGTCACAGAGTTTGATTTATTGGATTAAAGAGATCAAAATTCAGAATATCGTAGCTCTTGCATTTGGAAGATAATACTTTAAAATTAGGATATATTAAAATAGAGAAACTGTCATCTATAGAGGGAACCCATACTGCTCTTGGTCTCGAGGGGATCTGCAGGGGATGTTTTCACACAGAGAGTATCTGGAATCTGGAACATACTGAGGATGTAATAAAGGCAGAGACTCTCCCAGCATTTAAGAAGCATTTGAATTGCCAATGCAGAGAAGGTGATGGGCCAAATGCAGGTAAGTGGGATTAGTTTAGGTAAGTACAGCGGTCAGCATGGGCAAGCAGCCAGATAATTAATTTACTTGAAATCGGTTTAGAGACATTCACTGGGATGATAGAGAGACATTCGTCTTTTTTTCGACGAGTGCCTTGGCATATTTCTGCCGATGTCATAGGGCACAGGACTTCAGTTTAACATTTCACCTGAAGGCACTTCCAATAGAGTAATTATCCCTCACAACTACCCTATCGGGCCACTCTTGAGTTTTCTACTCAAGTCTTGGATGAAATTAAATTGTTTATTGTCAAGTCTCCTGAGACACAGTGAAAATTATTATTCAATATGCTATTCGGGGATATTGACCTCTATGCAGTCCAACAGGAAGAACAAGAATAAAAGATAATGTTACAGTAAAACAAATATACAGTATATAGTGTCACATGAGACAAATGTACAGGGCCTGGTGTTAAAACATAGTGTTAAATGTGTCCCTGGAGTGTGACTTGAACTCATAACCTTCTGACTTAGATGGAGCCTGAGAGTCTAGTGGCCTGGAGCCAAGAAAACAACATCACTCTCAATGTCACTTAGATGAAAGAGATGATCATCCACTTCAGGCAGAAAGACAGATCCCACTCTTCTGTCCTCATCAATGATCCTGAGGTGGTGACAGTAGGTAGTACTCAGGAGTAAATATTTCTGGGGACCAGACTTGGATCAACCTAATCAATCCAGGAAAGCACACCAATGCCTCTGTTCCTCAGAAGATTTAGCATGTCCCCCATATCCCTTATCAGTCTCTACAGGTAATCCATTGATAACATCCCAGCTGAGTGGATATCAGTGTGGTATACAAACTGTTCTGTCTATGATCAGAAGAAACTTCAGAAGCTGGTCAAAGCAGCTCAGAACCTCCCTTCCATCAACCCCATGTACCCAGGAAAGGACCTATCCCAGAGCTACACTCTCATTCTCCATCCTCCAGTTGGGCAGAAGCTTCTTGAGCATGATATTGTGCACCAACAGGCTTAAAGACAGTTCCTTTCCTGCAGCCATCAGTCTCCTGAATGAGCCCAACAATACTGAAGTCAAGCCAAGTTTATTGTCATCTGATTGTATAAGTCAATCCTGATGAAACAGTGTTCTCCGGTCCTGTGCAAAACATGTAGACAGGCAATCAAATATAACTCGCATACAAACAAACAATACATATGCAAGTTAAGTATTTAATTGACACAAATAAATAAATAAATAAATAGATAGATTTTATTTTGTACATATGAGAGTCTCAGATGGTTAATGTGAACAGTTCCTTTGGTTGTTCAGCATTCTCACTGCCCGTGGACAAAGCTGTTCCTCAGCCTGGTGGTGCTGGCTCTGATACTCCAGTATCCCTTCCCCAATGGGAGCAGTGGGGAGACTCCAGTCATCTTCTTTAGCGCACTTTTGATCCTGTGGATTGACCTCTGATCCATTTCTTTGCAGCAATCATGCCATACTGTGATGCTACTGGTCAGGGCACTCTTGATAGAGTTCCTATAGAAGGTTGCCATAATAGTGGCCAGTAACCTTGCCTACTTCAGTCTTCTCAGGAAGTGCAGTCTCTGTGGTGCCTTCTTGACAAATGAGAAGATGTTGAGTGTCCATACTTGATCACAAGTTAAGTGACCTCAAGGAGGTTGATGCTTTCCACTTCTCTTCTACAGAGTTGTTGATGTATAATGAGTGTGGTCATTCCTGGTCTTCCTGACCACCTCCTTCATCTTGCAACATTGACACGCAGGTTGTTACCTTCAGACCATTTCATAAGATTTTCCATCTCTTCTCTGTGGTGCGACTCATCACTGTTGCTGGTGAGGCCAACGACTGTTGTGTCGTTGACACTAATGACACTGTTGGAGCTGGATCTGGCAAAGCAACTGTGGTTCAGTAGCATGAACAGGAGTGGACTGAGCAACAGTCCTGAATGTGTCAGTGCTTAATGTGACAGTGCTTGACATTCTGCTTCTGACCTAGACAGACTGTGGTCTTTCCCTTAGGAAGTCCAGGATCACGTTACAGAGAGGGGTGTTGAGTCCCAATGAGGACAGCTTCTCCACCAGCCTCAGAGGAATGATCATATTAAACATCAAGCTGAAGTCAATAAACAGCAGCCTTGGAGGCATCATTCTCTAGAGGGTGGGGGTGGGGGGCAGGATGGAGTGAAGTGACAAGGCGAAGGCAACATTTGTCAAATGGTTTCTACTGCCTAGCTGTGCAGTCAATGCCTCTGTACAGGCTTTAAAGAGCATGTTGGAGGAACTGATGGTATATTTTTTTAACAATCTGCACTCAAAGACATGATCTTCAATATGCTCCATCTTCAAGACAAAAGCAGAGTGCAGCAGCAACAATCAAATATTAGAGTTAAAACAAAATGTCTCCAGTTGGGATCAAGCGCGATACACAAATGTACACACAACATCCATAGAAAGCTAAGAGTGATCAACGCTTTGTACCAGATCCCAACAAGGTATCATGAAGTGCTCAAGACCAAAATATTGATTCACTTTGCTTCTGTACATTTCTGTATGGCAACAATCATACATTGCCATTTACAACCACATTAAAATCTTTTATTTCAGAACTCATGTGGGACCATGATTGATTTTGCTCAAATTTGGCTAAATTCAAAATTTGTCTCTATCTTCCATTTGGCATGCTACCTATAATCCTTGGCAATAGCTGATACAGATCCCATCTTGCCAAAGAACATTATCAAACAAGTCTAAATCATTGTCTTATCATTTTTTCCTTCTTTCTCATTTCATTGCTTCATTTCAATATAGAACATTAAAGCACATTTAGCCCATGATGTCATACTGACCTGGCCTGCCCCATTCCACAACCCTCCAGACCTATCCCATTCATGTATCTATCCAATCTTCTTTTAACTCAAAATCAAGCCATTTCACATTCCCATCACTCTCTGAGTGAAGAACCTTCTCCTAATGTTCCCCCTGAACCTTTCCCCTGAACCTTTCCCCTTTCATCTTAAAACTATGACCTCATATTTATCTCCCCCAATCTAAGTGGAAAAAGCATACACATCCACTCTGACAAGACCTCTCATAATCTTGTAAATCTCCTCTCCTTCTTCTATCCTCCAAGGAATAAAGTCTTAACCTGTTTAATCTTTTCCTGTAACTCAATTCCTGAAGATTCTGCAACACCCTAGTAAATCTTCTCTGCCCTCTTTCAATCTTACCAATATCATTCCTGTAGTTAGGCGTCCAGAACTGCACTCAATATTCCAAATTTGGCCTCACAATGTCTTAAACAACTTCAACATAACATCCCAACTCTTATACTCAATACTTTGATTTTTAAAGGCTAAGATGCCAAAACCTTTCTTTACAACCCTGTCCACCTGTGATGCCATCTTCAGGGAACAATGTACCTTTATTCCCAGATCTTTGCTCCTCTGCACTCCTCTGTGCCCTACCATTTACTGTGTATGTCCTACCTTGGTTTTCCCTTCCAAAATTAATTACCTCACACTTGTCTGCATTAACACCATCTGCCACTTTTTTGGCCCATTTTCCCAATTGGTCCAGATCCCTCTGCAAGCTTTGAAAAATTTCCTCGTATTCCACAACACCTCCTATCTTTATGTCATCAGCTAATGCTGATTCAATTTACCATGTTATCATCCAGATCATTGATATAGACAACAAACAACAATGGTCCCAGCACAGATCCCTGAGGCACACCACTCGTCACAGGCCTCCAGTCTGAGAAGCAATTATCCACAACTACTCTCTGTTTTCTCTCACTCAGCTAATTTTTAATCCAGTTTTCAACCTCTCCATGGATACCTAGTGTCTTAACCTTCTGAACTAACCTCCCATGTTTTTTTTTCTTTTTCTTTGGCTTGGCTTCGCGGACGAAGATTTATGGAGGGGGTAAAAAGTCCACGTCAGCTGCAGGCTCATTTGTGGCTGACCAGTCCGATGCGGGACAGGCAGACACGATTGCAGCGGTTGCAAGGGAAAATTGGTTGGTTGGGGTTGGGTGTTGGGTTTTTCCTCCTTTGCCTTTTGTCAGTGAGGTGGGCTCTGCGGTCTTCTTCAAAGGAGGCTGCTGCCCGCCAAACTGTGAGGCGCCAAGATGCACGGTTTGAGGCGTTATCAGCCCACTGGCGGTGGTCAATGTGGCAGGCACCAAGAGATTTCTTTAGGCAGTCCTTGTACCTTTTCTTTGGTGCACCTCTGTCACGGTGGCCAGTGGAGAGCTCGCCATATAATACGATCTTGGGAAGGCGATGGTCCTCCATTCTGGAGACGTGACCCATCCAGCGCAGCTGGATCTTCAGCAGCGTGGACTCGATGCTGTCGACCTCTGCCATCTCGAGTACCTCGACGTTAGGGGTGTGAGCGCTCCAATGGATGTTGAGGATGGAGCGGAGACAACGCTGGTGGAAGCGTTCTAGGAGCCGTAGGTGGTGCCGGTAGAGGACCCATGATTCGGAGCCGAACAGGAGTGTGGGTATGACAACGGCTCTGTATACGCTTATCTTTGTGAGGTTTTTCAGTTGGTTGTTTTTCCAGACTCTTTTGTGTAGTCTTCCAAAGGCGCTATTTGCCTTGGCGAGTCTGTTGTCTATCTCATTGTCGATCCTTGCATCTGATGAAATGGTGCAGCCGAGATAGGTAAACTGGTTGACCGTTATGAGTTTTGTGTGCCCGATGGAGATGTGGGGGGGCTGGTAGTCATGGTGGGGAGCTGGCTGATGGAGGACCTCAGTTTTCTTCAGGCTGACTTCCAGGCCAAACATTTTGGCAGTTTCCGCAAAGCAGGACGTCAAGTGCTGAAGAGCTGGCTCTGAATGGGCAACTAAAGCGGCATCATCTGCAAAGAGTAGTTCACGGACAAGTTTCTCTTGTGTCTTGGTGTGAGCTTGCAGGCGCCTCAGATTGAAGAGACTGCCATCTGTGCGGTACCGGATGTAAACAGCGTCTTCATTGTTGGGGTCTTTCATGGCTTGGTTCAGCATCATGCTGAAGAAGATTGAAAAGAGGGTTGGTGCGAGAACACAGCCTTGCTTCACGCCATTGTTAATGGAGAAGGGTTCAGAGAGCTCATTGCTGTATCTGACCCGACCTTGTTGGTTTTCGTGCAGTTGGATAATCATGTTGAGGAACTTTGGGGGACATCCGATGCGCTCTAGTATTTGCCAAATACTAGAATCGGAACCTCCCATGTGGGACCTTGTCAAAGGCCTTGTCAAAGACCATGTAGACAACATCCACAGCCTTTCCTTCATCTACTTTCTTGGTAATCTCAAAAAACTCTACAAGATTCGTTAAACATGACCTGCTATGCACTAAGCCATGCTGACTGTCCTTAATCAGGCCATGGCTGTCCAAATACCTATTTATCCTATCTCTCAGAACTCCTTCCAATAATATATTTACAACTGACCTCAGGCTCACCAACCTATAATTACCTGGCTTATATAACTTGAACTTGAAACTCATCGACCCTGTCAAGCATCTACTGCTCCAATGATGTGGCATGCACCCTGACTCATCAGGTAACTTGGAATCTACTGAAGAGAGAAAAAAATCTCATTTGATCTTGAGAGAGTAATGATAAGACCTCTTGAATTGCGATCTTTTTCCATGTTCCTTCTGTGTTGAGATGCTCCACGTGCATCTCCTTGAGTAATACACAAAAATCTGAAGATTGTAGAAAAAACACAAATGTTGGAGGAACTCATCTGGTCTCACAGCATCCATTAGTTGGTAAATATATGTTAATGGTGTTTTGGGTCTGAGCCCTTGAAGGTATAAGCGAAAAAAAGACAAAAAAACAGGGAGGCATCTGAATAAAGACAAAAGAATGGGTGGGGGAGGAGTGCAGACCAACAGTCAAAAGGTGTTAATTGGATATGATAAAAGAAAAGGTGAGAACTAATTTTGGCTCTGTGAAACAAGTCAGGAGAGAAAGAGAGAGCTGGGGGAAAGGTGACAAGGGGAAGAAGAATGTGTGTGTGTGCGTGTGTGTGTGTGTGTGTGTGTGTGTGTGTGTGTGTGTGTGTGTGTGTGTGTGTGTGTGTGTGTGTGTGTGTGTGTGTGTGTGTGTGTGGGGGGGGGGGGGGGGGGCGGGGGGGTTGGAAATGTCAATGTTAATCTCATCTGGTTGGAGGGTGCCCAGATGGAATATGAGGTTTTGTTACTCCAATTTGTGAGTGGTCTCAGTCTGGGAGTGCATGAGACCATGGTCAGACATGTCAGCAAGGGAATAGGATGGGGAATTGAAATGGGTGGCCAATGGGAGATCCATGCTATTGCATCAGACAGAGCGAAGGACAAAGCGATCTCCCAGTCAGCGCCTAGTCTCTCCAATGTAGAACAACAAAATGGGAGCACCACATGCAATTGATGACCTCTGCAGATCAACTAGTGAAATGTTACTTAGACAACAGACTCGCCAAGGCAAATAGCACCTTTGAAAGACTACACAAAAGAGTCTGGAAAAACAACCACCTGAAGAAACACACAAAGATCAGCGTGTACAGAGCCATTGTCATACCCACGCTCCTGTTCGGCTCCAAATCATGGGTCCTCTACCGGCATCACCTACGGCTCCTAGAACACTTCCATCAGCGCTGTCTCCGCTCCATCCTCAACATTCATTGGAGCGACTTCATCCCTAACATCGAAGTACTCAAGATGGCAGAGGCCGACAGCATCGAATCCACGCTGCTGAAGATCCAACTGCGCTGGGTGGGTCACGTCTCCAGAATGGAGGACCATCGCCTTCCCAAAATCTTGTTATATGGCGAGCTCTCCACTGGCCACCGTGACAGAGGTGCACCAAAGAAGAGGTACAAGGACTGCCTAAAGAAATCTCTTGGTGCCTGCCACATTGACCACCGCCAGTGGGCTAATATCGCCTCAAACCGAGCAACTTGGCACCTCACAGTTCGATGGGCAGCAACCTCCTTTGAAGAAGACTGCAGAGCCCACCTCACTGACAAAAGACAAAGGAGGAAAAACCCAACACCCAACCCCAACCAACCAATTTTCCCCTGCAACCGCTGCAACCGTGTCTGACTTGTCAGCCACAAACGAGCCTGCAGCTGACGTGGACATTACCCCTCCATAAATCTTCGTCCGCGAAGCCAAGCCAAAGAAGATAGAATAAATGCAAGCAGGCTTTTCCTATTGTTATTACGTGAGACCAGAATAAGAGGACATGGTTAAGAGTGAAATGTGAAATGTTTATGGGGAACATTGGGGGAATTTTCTCACTCAGAGGGAGTGGAACAAGCTGCTAGTGGAAATGGTGAATGTAGGCTCAATTTCAAAATTTAAGAAAAAATTGGATAGATACATGGTTGGGAAGAGTATGGATGGCTAGGTTTTCCAGGAGCAGGTGGATGGGACAAGGCAGAATAATAGTTCAGCATGGACTACATGGACCAATCAGCCTGTTTCTGTGCTGTAGTAGTCAATGGTTCTCATAGTATGGGAGCAAGGGTATACGTGGGTCCACTTTACTGTTCAATTAATCTGTCGATAATTCTATATTCTCTTCTTTTCCATGCATTGGCTGATCACATCAGTGCCCAAATTATCACATTTTTTTACAAATTGCTGAATAACCTACTATAGATCTGGATCTTATGATGAAAAGCTTTTCACGGAATCTGCATAAAAGATAACTTTTACCTATACCTAGTTATTTTAATTTCCGTTTTAAGATTGTGAGTGATCAATTTACTTAACTTGGTATTGCAATGACCAGGAACTACAAACATCTTTTTAGGGAATTTTTTTTCTATTTTACTTAAACAGGTTAAATTGTCGCTAACGAGATGGTCACCTTTGTCTTTTTCTAATATTGGTCATATTAATTCTATTAAAATGAACATCTTTCCTAAATTTTTGTATCTTTTCCAATCTATTCCAATTTTTATTCCTCAATCCTTTTTTGATTTACTTGATTCACTTTTATCTTCTTATATATGGCAAGGAAAATGTCCCAGCTTGAATAAAGTCCATCTCCAAAAGTTTTTGCATGTCCTAATTTTAGATTCCTTTGTTGCAATTCGATAATAAGAGCTGAATGACCCACATGGATAGAAATGGAATTAAATGTTACTAATAATATTTCCTTGTTGGCAATTCTTGGGTCTTCTCTATCTTATTCTTTATATAAATTAACTGACAACCCAATCATCAAACAGTTTCAGAATATGGGCACGATTTAGAAGGTCTTTTTTTATTTCAGAGACTTTCTCTTATTAGCTCAATTATTTCCAATAATCTTTTCCAACCTTCTCTGCAAGATGAGGCTTTTAACAAGTGGCAATAGCTTAGGTAACACATGGTTTAAGTACATTTTTTATTGACACAAATTTTGCATCCTTTGAACAATTGGCTGTAAAATTTAATTTACGTAAAGTTCATTTTTTTAGATATTTACAAATTAGGTATTTTGTACAATCTCAGGTTTCTAATTTTCCTGAAATTCCTGAGGCAAATATTCTTGATACCTTTTTTGAACTACAACCCCCTTATAAATGCTTAATATCTCTTATTTATAACAGTGGCTAATTTAAGGCATGCCTCATTAATTAGAATCAAGAATGCCTGGGAGCAAGAGTTAAACCTTTTAATGTCCAATGAGGAGTGAATGCTATTTTTAAACTGATTAACACTGCATCCTTCTGTGCACAGCATTGTCTGTTGCAATTTAAAATAGTTCATAGAGTATATATGACTAAAGTTAAACGGTCTCATTTTTTATCCAGACATAAATCCTCAAAATGACAGATGTAAAACAGATGATGACTCTCTAATTCACATGTTCTGGACTTACCCTATAAAAATTTTGGAAGGAAGTTTTTCAAATTCTATTGGTTATTTTTAAAATTAAAATTGGAACCTAACTCTTTAATAGCTTTTTTTGGAATATTTTACAGTGATGATGTCATACTAACTTCAATTCAATGTTGCATTTTATCCTTTTCTTCGTTAATGGCCAGGCATGAATTTTGATTAAATTAAAAGAGAGAGTCTCACCTACACATGCACAATGGCTAAGGGATATTATGTCTTGTTTAAATTTGGAGAAAATTAGATATGCTGTCATTGATTCAAATATCAAATTTCAAATGATATGGGACTTGTTTATGGTCTACAATCATAATCTTTTTTGAGTGGGTGCTGATTTGGAATTTTGGCATGGTGTTCTCTCTCTTCAGGATTATGCCAGTTGGATTTTTTTAAACCAACCTTGCTTAGGGGAAAGGGTTTAGAATGTTTTTTTTTTCTTTTTTAGAACCTATTGTAACATTACATTTGTGCTTTTGTACTTCTGAATTTTTACATGTGATCACTATTGTAACTTTTTTTTACTAATTCTGTAGCACATATCATAATTGTATTGTTTATTTTTTTCTATTGTACAAATATCAGTAAAAATATCTTAAAAAGAAAGAAAAGCTTTTCCAGGCAAAGACACCTATTGGATGTCACCTCCTCAATCGCACCAAAATTGAGCTTTTTCACTTGGGGGTTCTTCGTAAAAGCAAGGGAAGGGTTATCACACAATGGGCTGAAAGCACACAAACAGGTCTTGGAAGCAAAAAATGCTCTCTCCTCCAAAGAGACCTTATCTTTGTCCAGGTTTCACTCATACCTCAATGACTTCATACCCACTTCTTCCTTTCTACCTTATCCCTCTGTCTCCTTTCCTCCAGCTCTCCATCCCCTTCCCTCCCCATTCACAGAGCCATCCCCCTCCCCCTGCTTGCTGGTGTGCCCTGCCTCCCTTATCCACCTATTACTCCCTGCCTGTGGAGTTGTGCACCTCCCCCTGTCCCTTCCACCCACACCACCCCCATATTTTATTCAGGCACCTGCCTACCATTTGGTTATAGCTTGATGAAGGGCTTAGACCTTATTTATCTTAAGCTTTGCTATGTAAAGCAATGCTGTTTGACCTGTTGAGTTTCTCCAGCTTTTGTGTTTTTGCAGGAGCTGGTCCTTTAGCCCACAATGACTGCAACCAACATGGTGCAAAATTAAATTTAAGTTCTGCTGCTTGCTCAAGACACATTCCCTGCATATTCATGTGTCTATTGTATAAGCCTCTTTCATACTATGATTGTATGTCTTTCCATTACTGCTCCTGGCAGCCCATTCCAAGTACCTCCCATTAACTACTCTGTTAAAAAAAACATCCCCTTACACTGCCGGGACCTTCAATGCATGTCCTCCATTATGTGGCATTTTTACCCTGGGGTTACGAATCCCAACTGTCCACCCTACCCAGGGCTCTCACAATTTAATAAATGTTTATCAGTTCTCCCCTCAGCCTAAGGTTGTCTAGTCTCTCCTCAGAGCTCATACCATCTCATCCAAACAGCACGCAGCATGGTTAACATAGTGAATAGTGCAATGTTATTATGGTGCCAGTGACCCTATTTTAAATCCACTGTTGTCTGTAAGGGGTTCTATGTTCTTCCCATAACCTGCATGCATTTCCTCTAGGTGCTCTGGTTTCCTCACACATTACAAAGACACTTAGCTTTATATAAGACATATAGCTTTATTGGTCACAGAGATGTATGTGGCATGGACTTGTGGACCTGTAGTGTCTGTTACTGTCCTGTATCCCTGCATTTAAAAAAAAATTGAATTGTATTAGCTAGTCTTTGCTATTTAGAATTCGGAGCTGTGAGGTTCGAGCTGCAATAAGATCAGGGACTGCTGGAAACACTCAGCTGGTCTGGTGTCATTCTTCCCCAGAACTCTACATCTTCATCTGCTGACAGGATGGATGAGAGGAAGAGAGAGGTAGAGTGAGAGCAGGTTCTTTAGCAAGTTATTCCTGAGACTCTTTAATTAGTATAATTTAAAATAGTCAGCGTGCAGAATGTTTAACTTTATAGTGCACCTGACAATAAACAAATCTATCAATTCTATTTGCTGAGAGTTTTTGGTGTTTCTGCTTTTACCTCAGTCTTTGCATGTCTGCAGTTGTTTTGTTTCTACACCAAATGCTGTGCTGCTGACCTGACTTCTCAGCAACATTGATGCTAGAAAACAACAATGGATTAGTCTTCAAGAACAAGCTCTTGGCTCTGAAACACTTTGATATCTCCTGTCAAAATGAAAGACACAATACGGATGCAAATATATTTTTCTTCCTTTAAAGTGTCCACATCAGATTTCCTGCGCATTCACTATGAGCTGAACAGCTTACTGCCTCCACTCCAAAGCTAGAAATAAACTGTCAAAGGCAGGTGCAATTGTGTACTGGAACTTGATGCTGTCAGTCAGGGCTGATGTTTTCCATGCGCTTAAGGCTACCTACAACAAACTGAACAAGCAAATAAATGCAAGTCTGGTCACCCTGTCAAGGGGTGATGTGTGTCTGAATCTACAGAAGCAATAGGGCTTCTTTCTGTTGGAAGAAAAAAGCTGGGCAGTTTGACAAAGATAAATTCTGACTTATGAGCTCAGAAGCCAGAAGCCACAAATATAACATGATAAACTATAAATTAAATGATGTCTATTTTTTCTTATCACATATTCAGTCTATTGAATCTGTGCAGGCTCACAGAGCAATACCATTCCTTACAATCCATTATCCCCACATTTTATTGCATTTGTTGTCTCTTTTAATTTAATTAAGTCTAGAAATAGAAAAATGACAGCGCAGTTCAAGTTGTTGTGAAACTTATGTAAGTAAAATATGGAAGTCTGCAGATGTTGTGATTGTATTAAAAGCACGCAGTAAGTGCTGTGGAGGTACTCACCAGTCAGTCTCGCAGCATCCAGAGGAGGTACAGATATATTACCGACGTTTTGTTGATCTGGATTCCTCCTCCTCCTATTCTTCCCACTTTCTCTCCCAGTCTTTATTAAAACGCCTGCTGCTTTTTGCTTATACTTTGAAGAAGGGCTCAGGGCTGAAACATTGTTAATATATCTTTACCTCATATGGATGTTGGAAGACCGGCTGAGTTCCTCCAGCATATACTGTGTGTTTTTATGCAACCTACTCTATGTAAATTTACCCCACAAACAATATTTTACATGAGAGTTTACAGTTATAGTTGTTTTGACAAGTATCCGTTTATGTGCGTCAAGTAAAGATTTTGGTGCATAAATCCATGTATATGTACGTCCACAAACTTTTTAAGATTGGTTCAGCCACCCACGTGACACTCGAGGTAACTTACAGTGGCCAATTATCCCGGCAGCCCATGTATGTGGGAGGATCTGGGAAAACCTTGGAGAACATGCAAAGTCTGCACCAACAACAGTGGAGAACGGGATTGAATTCTGGTCTCTCTCGGGGGTTGTGGGTCAGTAGCTCCTCCAGCTGTGCCTTCAAGAAGCTTTGCTGCACCATCAAGGATCACATCTTTACATAGAGAACAATGTCACATTAACTAATGCAGAGATCAATTCAGCTCAGCAGCAAGGGATGGATTTGAGGATAGAAATCAAATGGAATGTGTGAATGCATGAGGAATAGTTTGTGTGGAGCATAAATATTGGCACAGATGAATTAGAACATAGAGTCATTTATATGCTGTAAACTCTGCCAAAAAAAAATCCAAAAGTGTACAAGATTTTGCTGATAGGAGGGGTTTAGAGCGATATAGGTCAAACACAAGCAAATAGGACTAGCTCAGGTAGAGAAGTTGGTTGGCATTGACAAGGTTGACCAAATGACCTAACTTTGTGCTGTATAAGAGCAAGCTTGATCTCTTGGTCATTAGAAATCTGAATTAATAACAGAAGTTGCAGGAATAGCTCAGTGAGTCCGACTACATCTGTAGAAAATACACAGCTAACATTTCAGATCTAGGCCCCCTCATAAGAAGTGCAAAGCAAAGAAGCAAATTAATTTCTTTTGAAAAATAGATGCCTTTGCTTTAGAAATAATCTACCGTATGTACTCGTGTAAAGGTCGATCTCATGTAAAAGTCGACCCACTGTTTTTGGCCAAAAAAATCTGGAATTTTCCATATATCTAGGGTAAAAGTCAACCCTAGTTTCTTACCTCAGCCTTGGTCACGTGCAGGCCAGAGCTCCCGATGCCTCGGTTGCGAATCAACGCCTTGGCCCTGGCCAATGGCATGCTGGAGTTTCTGATACCTCAAACACGGACTCTCACCTCAGCGCCAGTGCCTGCCAATCAGAGGTTCTGAGTGTCTAATGCGTTCTCTTGCCTTGGTCCCGGCCACCTGTCGATCAGAACTCCCAACCCCTCTGATGATGCAGATAATTACTGTGATCGTGACTGTCCCCATGGTAGGATGTGTGTTTTGATGTGCACACTCCATATTATTACTTCAATTCATGGTGATTTTGTTCTTTATTTGTTTGGAGATCATTTGAATTTCTGCTCATGAAACAGTATTTTGGATTCTAGTGTGAATTTCAAAAGTAGTATCCATTTAATAGTCAACCCTATAAATTTATCATTAAAATATGGTCTACAAAATGTGACTTTTACATGAGTATATGCAGTAACTTGCTTCTCTCCTTCCTATTTCTGATGGGCAGGGCCGACCTGAAATGTTAAATGTTTCCCTTTATACAGTTGCTGCGTTTCCTGTATCTTCAGTTTTTATTTCAGATTTCCATCATCTGCAAATGTTTATTTTGATTTTTATTGGAACTTTGGATCATCATGTGAGAAAAATAGATCAAATTAATGCAGAGAATCTTTTACCGAAGGCAGGAGAACCAGTAAAAAGAGGACATAGGTTTAAGGGGGGAGAGATTGAACAACAACCTGAGGGTAACCTTTTACACAGAGAGATGGTGAGTGTATGGAATGGGTTGTTGGAGGTGGATGAGGCAGGTACTATTGTAATGTTTAAGGTTTAAAGGGATATGGGCAAAATGCAGTCAGATGGGACTCATGCGGGTGGGACTTTTTGACAAATTCGGCTGAAGGGCCGATTCAATAGATCCCTTCACACTGGCGTGATAGCCTAGTAATTAACTGCCTGTCTGCTGGTTAACATGCCAGTGTGAACCCTCGCAAATTGGCACGCTGGCGTCAGATCGCTCTGGGGATGGGCGTGGTGTTACAGGGTGTATCATCGCCGTTTGTTTTGAATCGGCGGACTGGTTAACCCTGCGTGAAAAGGACAAGGGGTATCCTGGGACCAATTAGTGACGCATTGATGATGTATTTGTGTGCGTGCATGAGACCACGTGGTGAATCAGTCTGAAGGAGTCATCAGAGGAGGTACAGACAGGCCCAAATTCTCCCCAATCCTTTACTATAAATTGACCTTTACTATAAGATGCACCATCAATTACCACAAAAGACTGAGGTTGTGAAACTGATCAGGTTTTATTGGCAATAGCTTGGAGCAATAACCAACTCATCGACTGATCATGGCAGGAAGAATTGGGAGCATGTAAATGGATTATGGGTAGGATTGGTTTTGGGAGGCATGTCCAGCTGGCAGTAGCCAATTTCAGTATAACAGTGGTTTATCACATTCACCCTTCCTTTTTAAGAAGAATCTTGCGGAGTGAGGAAAAAAAACAATGCAAATATATATACATATACATTTTTTACAAGTCAGGTCTGTCAGGGGATCTCCTCTGTCACAGCGAACAATGTGGGACTCTGCCGTGGTGCTCTGGACAGCTTGTATGGTTGGTCTGTTGTCACCGGCTAGAGTTGACTGGGGGGAAGGAACAGGTGGAGGGAGGAAGGAGGATAGTGCTGGTGCATCATGGGTGACAATAGTTTCCAGGGGTGGAGTGTGGTCAGCAGCAGGTTCAGAGACCCCCCCAAGATGGTAATGTGGGGGAGTGTCTGTTGGTGGTCGATTGTGGTTGAAGGGGCGCCCAATGGTGCCAAATCCTAGATGGAGATCATGTCTTCGCACCCATCGGGGAAGGCTAATGTAGGCATACTGGGGATTTGCATGGAGAAGGTTGAGCCTCTCTCTTCCTCAAATTATGAATACACTTGCTTCCTTTTCACCATCCCCTGCCCAGACATGACCATTTCTACAGTCATCGAGGCTCTCCACAATGCCTTCATCAACAGTGACCGGGGGACCTCATTCATGAGTGAAGAGCTGCAGCAATACCTGCTGGCCAGGGGCATCGCCACGAGCAGGACCACCAGCTACAACCCCAGAGGGAATGGGCAGGTGGAAAGGGAGAATGCCACAACCTGGAAAGCCATTCTCCTGGCACTAAGGTCATGGGGTCTCCCCATTTCTAACTGGCAATCATTGTTCTGACTTCCTCAATGGAGTTTCCAGGCTTTGATGAAATGGAAGAATCTAGACACTCTGTCACTATTGTCACCCACGATGCACCAGCACCACCCTCCTTCCTCCCTCCACCTGTCCCTTCCCCCCCCTCCCCACAGTGAACTGTAACTGGTGACAACAGACCAATCTCACAAGCTGTCCATGGTACCACAGTGGTGCACCAACCATTATCACATCGTTTGCTATGGCAGAGGAGATCCCCTGACAGGGCTGTATATATTTGCTTTGTTTTATTTTTTTCCTCACCCTGCAGGATTCTTCTTAAAAAGGAGGGGTGAATGTGGTAAACTGCTGTTATAATGAGATTGGCTATTGCCAGCTGGTCATGTGTCCCAAGTCTTTAAATACTCCCTATTCCCCCTGCCATGATTAGTCGGCAATGCCAACAAATGACCCCCTTGACGCCTATCCCTGCAACAGTCACTGTGCACACAGTGAAGATACCTACACCAAAGAGAACACTGATGGATTGATACTCACAAGGGGTGGCACACCACCACACAGTGATGGCAAGTCTGAGCTGAGGCTCCACATGTTTGTGGCAGATGGTGCTTTTACGCCTCAGTTCTGGCTCGAGGAGCTCCACAGTAAATTCAAAAGTACTCTGTGACATTCTAAAATGCTCACACCATTGTTCATCATCAAAATGCTCGATGACATTACACCAGAACATGGGCCGATGCCTCCTCAAAATCCTCCATGGTCACCCTCAATTGTTCCATTAAATTTTCCCACCTGACAGCACGTAAATGGTCTCGATTAGGCTCTGCCACTGTTTGCATCATCTTGTGGATAATGGCACTGATAAGTCCTGCTTGTGCAGCGAACGAAGCACACATTCTCAGGACAATCACATGGACCCCATCGAGATCCACCATTGTTGAGAAGGGGAAGATCTCACTTCCTGCGAGTGAATATTACACCACTCAGGACATACCGGTTGAGGGTAGGTGCCCATCTGCTCTAGAATACCAGGTGGTGAGTGTAAAAGGGTTCAGAAAACCAGTTAACAGTGGCCAGGTGTGAACGGCAAAAACTGCTTTTCGAACACGTTCATTGAACCGCCAATTTCCTGGTTAACCCATGTGAAAAGGGCTACTGGCTCACTCAGTTCCTTTTCCTTTGGCTTCCTGCACTGACCCAAAAAGCTCGAAGCAAGATAGGGGAAGAATGAATGGCATTGCTTATCTGATGCAAGTTTTTTTCAGGTCTTTCACCGAAATATCAGTATTAAAGTGCACAACTGATTAAAAAAAAACAGGCACGATTTCATGTGGTAAACACAGAAACTGCCGATGCTGGAATCTTGATCGGACAGAGATTCACTGGAGGAACTCAGCAGGGCAGACACCATCCATGGGTAGAAATGGTCAATCAATGATTGTCTGACTTGCTGAGTTCCTCCAACAATTCTTTGTCTGCTGAAGAATTTCATGCTAAGGAAGAAAAAATAATTTTACATTTATATCGTGGTGATATTTCAAAGTGATGTGCTTGACTGTGGTTTTGTGGACAAATCAACAATATGTTTAATGCACAATGAGATCTCCCAGGCAGTTAAATAGATGACATTGGTTAATGGATCAGAGTATTGGCAGCTCTCAATATTAACTTTAATGGAATTGGACATTTTGGTGCCTGCAGTTTGGCGCCAGATATTTTAGCGCTTGCATTTTGGCGATAGACATTTTGGCAAAAAAATCTTCAATTTTTAATAATTTAATTTTTTTTAAACGACAACTGGATTGTTTTTAACCAGTGTTTTAATTTTTTAAAATAATTTTAAATTCAATTATTTATATATTCCATAATATGTACTTAAACTTTTAATAAATCATTATAATTTACCTAAGCCACTTGTTTTTGATTGATCTCTGACTGTTGAATAATTTAAATATATCACTTGTTTGCCAGGGGAGCGATTTCCTGTTGGGAGGGATTTTCTGCAATGCCAGGGGTTCAGGCAATGAGTCGGCCAGCAGACAGTGAGTGGGCGGGTGGGTGAAAATGCCCAGGGCCAAACTGTAGCTTCCATAATGTCCTAGACCATAACTTTAATGCCTCAACGTTGCCTGAGGTTTGCCCGAAGTTCTTCTTTTCTGTTGGATTGTATATAATATAATGAGATTGTGTGCACTGCTGTTACATAGGCACATTGAAAATGGGAGCAGGAAGGGGCTCATTCCACCCATGAGCCTTTCATGGCTGATCATAACCTTAATACTACATCCCCACTCTCTTCTCATACTCTTAACCCTTGTCGTAGCTAGAAATTAATTTATGTTTGTATTTGATGAGATGGATTGTTTCTGGGGTTGGCGGAATAATCAGCTACCTAAAAATACAAATCTGTTGGTCAGTGGAGGAATGTTTAGGAGAGATATCAGAGGTGGGTGCCTGAAATGCTTTGCCATGGATGGTTGTGGATGCTGAAATACATGAATATTTAAAAAAAATAGGATTATGAGCTGTGAGGGAGCGAAAGGGTAGACTGAATGTGGAGTAGGTTTTTATATATTGGTCCTTCAAGGGCCTGTACAAATTCTTACTGTTCCAGGTTCTATTTTTTTTATATAGTACATTTCATTCTACAGTGTGAAGGGGAAAGAACTTTTAATTAAATTTTTTAAACAGATTATATGGTGTAAATTTAAAACTGAAACCTACAATTGTGTTTATGAAGCTGACACGTTATAAATACGGTAGGTGAAAACAAATTCCATGTAATATTGCACTGTTTTTATTACATGACAATAAAGGAATCTTGAATGTTAATTAAAAAAGGCATTATATGTTGAATCATAAGAATTACTGTATTCAAATATTACTTCCTATTTTTGTAAGGATAAATGTTTTTTTTATTTAAATGGTGGAAAAATTTCATGCATTGCTGAAAAAATTCAGACTTCTTCCAAATAAAAATTTCTATTGCAACATTTTGCTTCAGAATTAGCCACCTCTGTTTGTACACTATTCCACCTGTTAAGTTTCTCCAGCATTGTGTTTCTACTTCAACCACAGTGTATGCAGACTTTCATCACTACATTTTGGTCCAAACTGTTGCCTTCGATTAAGTGAAGAAGTCTGGAAACAGTGCAGTTTTCCATGTTGTTGTTTGTTTTTGAATAGGATCTGGTGAAGACTGCCGGCTACTGTGGACATAGCCTCTGTTAGAAATGCTCTTGCACAATGCAAGTTCTTTATAAGCACAATTTTTCTTAGATTAAGGCAAGTACTATGCACAAGTTCTTTGGCTTGGCTTCGCGGACGAAGATTTATGGAGGGGGTAAAAAGTCCACGTCAGCTGCAGGCTCGTTTGTGGCTGACAAGTCCGATGCGGGACAGGCAGACACGATTGCAGCGGTTGCAAGGGAAAATTGGTTGGTTGGGGTTGGGTGTTGGGTTTTTCCTCCTTTGCCTTTTGTCAGTGAGGTGGGCT